>NC_140593.1:463365096-464565096 GCF_964204655.1 Triturus cristatus
AGAGGTAGTAGGGTAGTGGGATAGTAGGAGGTAGTGGTGTAGTGGGGTAGTGGAGTAGTAGGGTAGTAGGGTAGTGGGGTAGTGGGGTGGTAGTGGGGTAGAGGGGTAGTAGAGGGGTAGTGGAGTGGTAGTAGGCTAGTAGAGGGGTAGTAGAGGGTTAGTGGAGTAGTTGGGTAGTAGAGGAGTAGTAGGGTAGTGGGATAGTAGAGGGGTAGTGGGGTGGTAGTGGGGTAGTAGGGTAGTAGTGGGGTAGTGGGGTAGTAGAGGGGTAGTAGGACAGTGGGGTAGTGGAGGGGTAGTAGGGTAGTTGGGTAGTGGAGGGGTAGTAGGTTGGTGGGGTAGTGAAGGGGTAGTAGGGTAGTGGGGTAGTAGAGGGGTAGTAGGGTAGTGGTTTAGTAGAGGGGTAGTAGGATAGTAGGGTGGTGGGGTAGAGAGGTAGTAGAGGGGTAGTAGTGGGGTAGTGGAGGGATAGTGGGGTAGTGGGGTAGTAGAGGGGTAGTGGGGTAGTAGAGGGGTAGTGGGGTAGTAGAGGGGTAGTAGGGTAGTAGAGGGGTAGTAGGAAAGTAGGGTAGAGGGGTAGTAGAGGGGTGGGGTAGAGGGGTAGAGAGGTAGTAGAGGGGTAGTAGGGTAGTAGGGGGTAGTGGGGTAGTGGGGTAGTAGAGGGGTAGTGGGGTAGAAGGGTAGTAGAGGGGTAGTAGGGGGTAGTGGGGTAGTAGAGGGGTAGTGGGATAGAGGGGTAATGGGATAGTGGGGTAGTAGGGTAGTGGGGTAGTAGAAGGGTAGTGGGGTAGTAGAGGAGTAGTAGGGTAATAGGGTAGTGGGGTAGTAGAGGGTGGGGTAAAGGGGTAGTAGAGGGGTAGTGGGGTAGTAGGTTAGTGGGGTGGTAGTAGGGTAGTAGAGGGGATGTAAGGTAGTAGGGCAGTGAGGTAGTAGAGTGGTAGTAGGGTCATAGGGTAATGGGGTAGTAGAGGGGCAGTATGGTAGTCGGGTAGTATGGGGTAGTGGGGTTGTGGGGTAGTGGAGGGGTAGTGGGGTAGTAGAGGGGTAGTTGAAGGGTAGTAGAAGGGTAGAGGGGTAGTAGGGTAGTAGGGGGTATTGGGGTAGTAGGGTAGTTGGGTAGTAGAGGAGTAGTAGGGTAGTGGGTAGTAGAGGGGTAGTGGGGTAGTAGAGGGGTAGTGGGGTAGTAGAGGGTTAGTGGGGTAGTAGAGGGTTAGTGGGGTAGTAGGGTAGTAGTGGGGTAGTAGTGGGGTAGTAGAGGGGTAGTGGGGTAGTAGGGTAGTAGAGGGGTAGTAGGACAGTGGGGTAGTGGAGGGGTAATAGGGTAGTGGAGGAGTAGTAGGGCAGTGGTGTAGAAGGGTAGTGAGGTAGTAGAGGGGTAGTAGGATAGTAGGGTAGAGGGGTGGGGAAGAGGGGTAGAGAGGTAGTAGAGGGGTAGTAGGGTAGTCGGGTAGTATGGGGTAGTGGGGTTGTGGGGTAGTGGAGGGGTAGTGGGGTAGTGGGGCAGTAGAGGGGTAGTGGGATAGTAGGGTAGTAGAGGGGTAGTAGAGGGGTTGTGGGGTAGTAGAGGGGTAGTGGGATAGAGGGGTAGAGGGATAGTGGGGTAGCGGGGTAGTAGGGTAATAGAGTAGAGGGGTGGGGTAGAGGGGAAGAGGGGTAGCGGGGTAGTGAAGGGGTAATAGGGTAGTAGAGGGGTAGTAGGGTAGTAGGGCAGTGGGGTAGTAGAGGGGTAGTAGCGTCGTAGGGTAGTGGGGTAGTAGAGGGTTAGTAGGGTAGAGGGGTAGTAGAGGGGAGGGGTAGAGGGGTAGTACAGGTGTAGTAGGGTAGTGGGGTAGTAGGGTAGTAGTAGTAGTGGGGTACTAGTGGGGTAGTAGAGGGGTAGTAGAGGGGTAGTGGGGTAGTAGAGGGGTAGTGGGATAGACGGGTAGTGGGGTAGTGGGGTAGTAGAGGGGTAGAGGGGTAGTGGGGTAGTAGAGGGGTGGGGTAGAGGGGTAGTAGAGGGGTAGTTGTAGGGTAGTGGGGTAGTAGGATAGTGGGATAGTAGGGTAGTAGGGGGTAGTGGGGTAGTGGGTTAGTAGAGGGGTAGTGGGGTAGTAGGGTAGTAGGGTAGTAGAGGGGTAGTAGGGTAGTGTGGTAGTAGGGTAGTAGAGGGGCAGTAGGGTAGTAGGCTTGTAGTAGAGTAGTAGGGTGGTAGTGGGGAAGTAGAGGGGTAGTGGGGTAGTAGAGGGGTAGTGGGGTGGTAGAGGGGTAGTAGGGTGGTAGTTGGGTAGTAGAGGGGTAGTGGGGTAGTAGAGGGGTAATAGGGTAGTAGAGGGGTAGTAGAGGGGTAATGGGGTAGAGGGGTAGTAGAGGGGTGGGGTAGAGGGGTAGAGGGGTTGTAGGGTACTAGGGTAGTAGGGTAGTGGGATGGTGGGATAGTAGAGGGGTAGTGGGGTAGTGGGGTAGTAGTGGGGTAGTAGAGGGGTAGTAGTGGGGTAGTGGGATAGAGGGGTAGTGGGATAGTGGGATAGTGGGGTAGTGGGGTAGTATAAGGGTAGTGGGGTAGTAGAGGAGTAGTAGGGTAATAGGGTAGTGGGATAGTAGAGGGTGGGGTAAAGGGGTAGAGGGGTAGTAGAGGGGTAGTAGGGTAGCGGGGTAGTAGGTTAGTAGGGTAGTTGAGGGGTAGTAGGGTAGTAGAGGGGTAGTAGGGTAGTAGGGCAGTGAGGTAGTAGAGGGGTAGTAGGGTCACAGGGTAATGGGGCAGTAGAGGGGTAGTATGCTAGTGGGGTGGTAGAGGGGTAGTAGGGTAGTGGGTAGTAGGGTAGTGGGATAGTAGGGTAGTAGGGGGTAGTGGGGTAGTAGGGTAGTAGAGGGGTAGTAGGGTAGTAGGGCAGAGGGGTAGTAGGGTCATAGGGTAATGGGGTAGTAGTGGGGTAGTGGGGTAGTAGAGGGGTAGAGGGGTAGAGGGGTAGTGGGGTAGTGGGGTAGTGGTGGGGTAGAGGGGTAGAAGGGTAGTGGGGTAGTGGGGTAGTAG
This sequence comes from Triturus cristatus, assembly GCF_964204655.1. Lineage (NCBI taxonomy): Eukaryota > Metazoa > Chordata > Amphibia > Caudata > Salamandridae > Triturus > Triturus cristatus. The sequence goes on from NC_140593.1 coordinate 463,368,107, forward strand.
GGTAGTGGGATAGTGGGGTAGTGGGGTAGTAGAGGGGTAGTGGGGTAATAGAGGGGTAGTAGGGTAGTAGATGGGTAGTAGGGTAGAGGGGTAGTAGGGTAGTAGCGTGGTAGTGGAGTAGTAGAGGGGTAGTGGGGTAGTAGAGGGGTAGAGGGGTAGTAGAGGGGTAGTGGAGTGGTAGTGGAGTAGTGGTGTAGTAGGGTAGTAGGGTAGTGGGGTAGTAGAGGGATAGTAGGGTTGTGGGGTAGTAGAGGGGTAGTGGGGTAGTAGGGTAGAGGGGTAGTAGAGGGGTGGGGTAGAGGGGTAGTGGAGGGGTAGAGGGGTAGGAGGGTAGTGGGGTAGGAGGGTAGTGGGGTAGTAGGGGGTAGTGGGGTAGTAGGGTAGTAGGGTAGTGTGGTAGTAGAGGGGTAGTAGAGTAGTGGGTTAGTGGGGTAGTAGAGGGGTAGTGGGGTAGTAGAGGGTAGTGGGATAGTAGAGGGGTAGTGGGGTAGAAGGGTAATAGAGGGGTGGTAGTGGGGTAGTGGGGTAGTAGAAGGGTAGTGGGGTAGTAGAGGAGTAGTAGGGTAATAGGGTAGTGGGGTAGTAGAGGGTGGGGTAAAGGGGTAGTAGAGGGGTAGTGGGGTAGTAGGTTAGTGGGGTAGTATAGGGGTAGTAGGGTAGTAGAGGGGAAGTAGGTTGGAGGGCAGTGAGGTAGTAGAGGGGTAGTAGGGTCACAGGGTAATGGGGTAGTAGAGGGGTGGTATGGTAGTGGGGTAGTAGAGGGGTAGAGGGGTAGTAGGGTAGTGGGTAGTAGGGTAGTAGGGTAGTGGGATAGTAGGGTAGTAGGGGGTAGTGGGGTAGTAGGGTAGTAGAGGGGTAGTAGGGTAGTAGGTCAGTGGGGTAGTAGAGGGGTAGTAGGGTCATAGGGTAATGGAATAGTAGTGGGGTAGTGGGGTAGTAGAGGGGTAGAGGGGTAGTAGGGTAGTGGGGTAGTGATGGGGTAGAGGGGTAGGGGGGTAGTAGAGTAGTGGTGTAGTAGGGTAGTGGGATAGTGGGGTAGTATGGTAGTGGGGTAGTAGAGGGGTAGTGGGGTAGTAGAGGGGTAGTAGGGTAATAGAGGAGTAGTGGGGTAGTAGGGGGTAGTAGGGTAGAGGGTAGTAGGGTGGTAGTGTGGTAGTGGACTAGTAGAGGGGTAGTAGAGGGGTAGAGGGGTAGTAGAGGGGTAGTGGGTAGTAGAGGGGTAGTGGGATGGTAGTGGGGTAGTGGTGTAGTAGGGTAGTAGGGTAGTAGAGGGGTAGTAGGGTAGCAGGGTAGTAGAGGGGTAGTGGGGTAGTAGGGTAGAGGGGTAGTAGAGGGGTGGGGTAGAGGGGTAGTGGAGGGGTAGAGGGGTAGGAGGGTAGTGGGGTAGTAGGGTAGTGGGGTTGTAGGGGGTAGTGGGGTAGTAGGGGGTAATAGGGTAGTAGGGTAGTGTGGTAGTAGAGGGGTAGTAGGGTAGTGGGTTAGTTGGGTAGTAGAGGGGTAGTGGGGTAGTAGAGGGGTAGTGGGATAGTATAGGGGTAGTGGGGTAGAAGGGTAGTAGAGGGGTAGTAGGGGGGTAGTGGGGTAGTAGAAGGGTAGTGGGATAGAGGGGTAGTGGGATAGTAGTGGGGTAGTAGTGGGGTAGTAGAGGGGTAGTAGGGTAGTAGAGGGGTAGTAGGGGTGTGGGATAGAGGGGTAGAGGGGTAGTAGGGTAGAGGGGTAGTAGGGTAGAGGGGTATAGGGTTGTGGGGTTAGGGTAGTGGGGTAGTAAGATAGTAGGGTAGTAGGGGGTAGTGGGGTAGAAGAGGGGTAGTCTGGGTAGTAGTGGGGTAGTTGGGTAGTAGGGTAGTAGAGGGGTAGTAGAGGGGTAGTGGGGTAGTAGAGGGGTAGAGGGGTAGTAGGGTAGTGGGGTAGTAGAGGGGTAGTAGGGTAGAGGGGTAGTAGAGGGGAGGGGTAGAGCGGTAGTAGAGGGGTATTAGGGTAGTAGGGTAGTACGGTAGTGGGGTATTAGGGTAGTGGGGGGTAGTAGGGTAGTAGGTGGTAGTGGGGTAGTAGGGTAGTGGGGTAGTAGGGGAGTGGGGTAGTAGAGGGGTAATGGGGTAGTAGAGGGGTAGAGGGGTAGAGGGGTAGTAGGGTAGTAGAGGGGTAGAGGGTAGTAGAGGGGTAGAGGGTGGTAGAGGGGTAGAGGAGTAGAGGGGTGGGGTAGAGGGGTAGTAGAGGGGTAGAGTAGTCGAGAGTAGTAGAGGGGTAGAGAGTGAGTAGTAGAGAGTGAGTAATATGCCAATGCCAAGTTACACGGCGCGCGTTTCAACAAAATAAATACAAACTCAGTGTAAAGCGGCATTTTTAAGAAAGGTGCCGGTTAAGAATAAATAATTAACAACCATTTTCTTTGCTAGGAGCTGCGTACTTCCAAACTCTTTGAACCCGGCAAGCTGCGTAATTTCTAAGTCATCAAACCCCGGCAAGCTGCGTACTTTCAAAGTCATCAGGCCCTGGCAAGCTGCGTACTGAAAGCAGCCTTTTTAACAACAAAAACACACAAAAATGTGCACCAAGTTACACGGCCCGCGTTTCAACAAAATAAATACAAACTCAGTGTAAGCTGCATTTTTAAGAAACGTGCCGGTTAAGAATAAATAAATAACAACCATTTTCGTTGCTAGGACACCTTCCACGCCGTACAGGAAACAGCATTTTTGTTGCTATGACACCAAAATGCAAAATGGCTTTGGGCTGTCCACAATCACTACGGACACGCACATGCTGTTTGCTATGGACAAATGGCAAGAGGATCCATGTTTGTCCATGCAGATGCGTGCATGCAACCCCTCGGCAGAATCGATTTCAAAAGGTTTTCGCAATAGCGAGGGTAGAGCATGCGCTGCTTTCGCTAGGCGAGACCTAAAAAGGCATTCAGTCCCCGTACCTTGCAAAAAACCCATACAACGTGTCTTTAAAATTTAAAACCAGCCTGATTTGCAAATGTGGGCTATGTTGTTAGCTATCTAGTTCAGTAGTTGGGGCCACTTTTACTTAGGTGCCCGGAGCTATTTTTTACCCCAGTCCGACACTGCCTCTGAATGGCGTGGGGGCCCAAAGGTTGCCCCCATGTGCTGCAGGGGCTCCAGGAGGCTGCGTTCCACCTCTGTGTACAACACTAACCATAGATGAAAGGTGCACACTTCAAGGACCATATCATTCTGCCTGACTCACCTAAATCCCTGCATAGGAGGGATTTAGGTGAGTGGCCAATGGCCCTTTCCAGCTGATGACATGCATTTCCTTGTTTGGCATCATTCAGATGGCGCAATTATATTCTACTGTGACTTGGGCCAATTATAAGACCACGTTACGTATGATGTAAAGCTTGTAATAATTCTTCTTGCTCTATTTGGAAAAGATCTACAAATTGGGTTGTTGATGGTTCCATTTCATCTAAGGAAAACAGCTAAATAAATACACTTAAACATACATGCAATAGTACTATAAATGTGAATTGTTTTGAAAAATGTATCAGTAACAATAATAAAACATATAGAAAAAACCATAAGGACAATGTAAACCATTAAGACCGAATGTTTACAAGCCTGCCTAACACAAAGCGGTTGTGTGAAAATTAAGTTAATTTAAAGTATAGGAAACGAGGGAATTAAAAGAACAACAAAAGTCGGCTTATGTTTGCTTTTCTGCTGCCATCTAGGGGTTGAAGCTAGAATTGGCTGTTGTGCGAAAGATTGAAACCACCAAAAAAAGAAATGTGCCCCCTCCAAAGAAATATTATCTTGCTGCGCTCTCGGAGTCTCATGGGAAGAGCAAAGCTAGAGGTCCGGCTTGGCTCTAAGGGTAAAAGCACAGGTCAAGCCATCAAAAGAGTAATCATGTAAACAATACAGCACGTGACATAAAAATGATACGTACTCTCAGACTAAGTAAAGGTTAGTTCTTGAACACGTGTGTTTCACTTTAGAACATTAAATTGTATTTTTGGCATCTCTTGAACATGACAATGTCTCCATCCCCAAAGCCATGATTACACTACCATAATTGAACCAAGATATGTCAGCTTGCCATGTCCACTATACATATTATAGGCCAATGTTATTATGTTTACCAAAATTAGTGTCTATGCAGCTAGGTCTATGTGAGGTTTTTATAAAGCAGACACAATCAGCCGAGGTTCTTCAAAGTGGCCTCAGATTTGATGCTCAAATCAAATGACACACTGTGAAGCAACGTGATTATTGTGGATATATATTGGCTGCACGAAAATCCAGCAAAAGGGAGTCCTGGTGCTAAAACCAGGCTAGCACCGTAAAGGGTACAGAAAAGAAAAATAATGACGGCTTATTACGTTTCATAAGTTCCAACAACCTACCTTTAGGACCTCTCATTGACAGCGTGCTGAGGTTTTCAGCTTCGTTTAGTCAAGCCTCTAATTTGGGTGCCCCTGGTGGGGGTTTTTATTTGGGCCCAAGAAGATTAAAAGGTGGCATTTGCTTGAAACATTTGTTTCCAAAACTACTATTTGTCTCCTCATAGTATTGATTCTTTAATTTAAAAAAAAATATGCATTGAGATTTAAGCATGTTGCCTGTATTGTCCCTGTGAATCATAGTTCCGTCATTGACTTCTGCCACTTCCAAGGGTCCCTCGAGCCTGCCGGCCTCTGGATCTCAGAATCATTGACATAGCTGGTGGAGGTCTCGTTTCTGCATTAATCACTTTCCCATCATCATCTTCACTGTCCATCCAGTCTCCCCTTCTGAATTTGTCTAAATTGAGGTCCCTTGCTGAGGTGCCACCACGCACCTGTGCCAGGAGTCCTTCAAGGGCTTTCTCCCTTGACCGCGAAGGTACTCCCTTGCTCGAGAGCGTTGGAGTAGTTTTTTTTTTAAGTATTTGATTTTATTGTGCGGTTGATACAGAGCAAATAACGCGCTGTGCATGAGTGGAAAGTATTACAACTCATGTGATGTGCGGACAAAGAACCATAAAGTATCTGGCAAGGTCACCGCATCACCGCTCAATTCCCTGGTAGAACTGGTCACACCAAGTCCGGCAGTCGCAGCATCTCTTGACCTTGGTCTTTGAATAGATCATTCATATTGCTCCACTTTAATTTGCTAGATCTGAGCTTTATTGCACACAGCCTGTTTTGTTGCTTGAAGAATACATTTTGTGGAGCTTGGAGTTCCTTTGTGTTTTTAGATGACAGGGGTTGGATCGGGAGGATTTTCCAGGCTTTGGGGGAGATCTGAGAGGAGGGGGGGAACCTTAGAGTCTCATCTCCCTTTGCCAGCCCCTGGGTTGCACCAGTCACTTCAATGAGTTGAGCAACTGACACTTCGAAATTAACCTCTGAGTGTAGAGGAAATGGGGGGTGGGTGGCATATTTTAGGCCAGAACAGTGGATTGCCTCTGCTCCAGCTCTTGATTGTTGTCCCACTTTTGCTTTGAAATTATGGCAGGCCTTCTGACTGACCCTTATTTAATACCTGCTTTAAAAACTTTGGTATGAGGCATTTCGTCCTATACTCTTGCCTCCATCTCTTCTTCATTGTCATGGTTGCTTTGAATAGTACTGCTGCTTGTTGGGAGGGTTGCAGTTTTCCTAGTTATCAGCCTGGCCGAGCCTGATCCTTCGTCCCACAGGACATCGTGGAAAGACCTTCATGATCATGGGCCATGCTCCGGACCAGCGTGGGCTCGGCTCTCTATCTCAGCAGTTTGGGGGGGAGAGCTGCTTGCAAACAGTCAGCCATCACCCTTACCCCAGGGACCTCAGTCGCATCAGTTCGACAGCTGGGCCTCCCAGGCTCCATCATTAGCCCTCTAAGGCTTGCTTTCCTTTTGAAACTTTTGCCTTTCCCAGGACTTGTTATTTACTCGATAATATGTCTGGAGTTACAGTCTCGCAAGGTATTAGGTGACCATGATTTCGCCGTGCTCTCTCCGGGGTGTTCTCTTTTTCGTCCCCTTTATACTCTGATCCTATGGCTACAGAGGCCACGAGTGCATGCAGTAGGGATATCTTTTTTTTTTTTTTTTATTAGTTTCGTTTCCAGAAGCTCCTTGGTGATTAAATGCATCCCTGCTTTCCAACATTGTATCTGGATTATCCATGTTTTCCAAGATTGTATCTGGATTATACATGTTTTCCAATATTGTATCTGTATTATCCATGTTTTCCAACATTGTATCTGGATTATCCATGTTCTCCAACATTGTATCTGGATTATCCATGTTTTCCAACATTGTATCTGGATTATCCATGTTTTCCAACATTGTATCTGGATTAACCATGTTTTCCAACATTGTATCGCGATGAGCAGTGGTCTTCGTGAAAGCCGCATTTTGCAACATTGTCTTCCCGAAATGGCTCCCTCCTGCTTTTTGCCTTGTTACATTGTAACCTGAAGCAGCTCCCCTCGCCTCTGATCGAGCCCCCAGACTGGCTCCACCCTTACTCGCCTGCAAACGCCGTCTACTCGTTTCACCTCTCACCAAGGGTCATCTGCAGACGCTTGGAGAGGGCCTCATGCCTTTTTGCTGAACTGTAGATTCACAGGAGCCATACTCTCTGTGCGGGGTGGAGTACCTGCTGCTTGCCTTCATGCCTCCATGCTGTGCCTTGTTGGTTCCTGGGGCGTTGTTGCGATGGAGTCCTTATTTTCTCATGAGGGAGCAGGGTGGGGTTGGCCTATAGGCAGGGCCACTGGAATTAAGAGGCAGTGGAGGGCCAAATTATGCAGCAGGGTTGAGTATATATATTATGTGGCAAACAGGCAAATTATGTGGTATAATGCAGCACATTTTGAAATACTATTACTTCATTATTTTTTCATTTTTAAACCTGCTAACACTGTGGGTCAGAGGCGGCTTCTCCGCAATGGGTGAGGAGCATTGCACCATTGCCTGGCTCAGAGCCACCAAATGAAAAATAAAATGTAAAATTATGTTTTTGCATCGTTTTATTTTGCATTTGCTGGCTCTGCACCAGCGCTGTAGGGAGGGGCAGGGCTGAGGCATGGGAGGGGGGAGGAGGAGTGCTACGTGCACTCCCCAAGTGCTCATGTATGTTTGGCCGGCTGTCTCAGACTGACAGAAGCACACTTAGGTTTCTTGCAGCTGGGCTGGAGAAACCCCCACAGACTCCCTGGCTTGAGTGGAGCGTCTTTCCAGGATGCTCTGGCCAATCCCAGCGCTGCTCTGCAGCACCGGGATTGGATGGGAGACTGTCCCAGGGGATGCTAGGACCAGGAAGAGGAGAGGTGGTGCAACGTGACGCTGGAGGTGGCCAGCGGCTAAAGGTAAGGTTTTAAAAATATATATGTATTATTTCTAACACCCCTGCATAATCCTCCCTCCCCCTCGACCTCCCCCTCTACCTCCCCCACCTGCGTTTCCTCCACCCGCATCACCACTCTTGGTTTGTGCCGGCCGCCACTGGTGTGGCTATTGGTTGCACTTCAAAAGTACCAGTTTGATACCCAAATATAGCAATAAGCAACAGAAGTGTGACCAGCTTTCCTTTACAAAGGGCCTTCCATTGCACAGCAACACGTGTTACTGTGTTTTTAGTAACTTTTGAACTGTTGGGCTGGAAAAACTGCCTCGCCTCACCTGGCAACTGCTCAGGCTAAGCAGGCACCGCTCTGTCCGTCGGTACCTCGTACGGCTGCTGAGCCAGAAGGGGAGGTGAGCAGTTGCCAGGTGAGGCGAGGCGCATACCCAGAGTTTTTTGGGTAAATTCTCCTATACCTATCACAGGTTCAGGTTGTATGATTTATCTGTTATTCACTTATAATATTGCAGTAGCTCTTTATGGTCCTGACGAAAGCTGGGATATAATCTATCCATAAACTGAAGCATGTAGACCAGTTTTTCAACACAGTTATTTGTTTAAACTGTTACAGCACTGTTTTAATTTGGTATCAAGGTAGCACCCTAATAAATAAAAAAAAATTGTGCCTTTTTAACCAATTTTAACTATCACATATTTTTTCATCACTTGCACTGCATACATCACCCCGTACCATGTTTAAGTTTGGTTCCTTCTACTCAAGCAACATACTGTTAGATGCATCCAGGACACACATTGAACCTGTATCTACTTTCATCTGGTAGTGGATGGTTCTCTGGGAAGTCCCTGGGTTCCCAAATGATGAAGCGAGCCACTTCTAGTGGGTGATGGGAATCCTCTATGCATACACATATCCAGTGTGATATGTTTTCTTTGTGTTAACAATTGGACGTGATGTATGACTCATGGTGTAGCAATTTCAAGGTCCCTAGACTACTTTAGACTCACAGTTTTCTTTGTTTGGTATGTTGATTTGGGGATTATATACTGTGAGTCTCTAAACCTTATCCCTTAGACCCCCACTCTATCTTGAGATATCTTATTAATGTTTTATATAAACATGCATGACTTAAGGCTACGAGATTTAATACACAAAAAAAGAAGGACTCTGTAATGCGATGACTGGAGAAGGAAAAATATTTTACTTCTGATTCAACTTCTCCCGCAAATTATGGAAAAGGAGAAGCCTGGATGATTACCCCAAGGCTGCTCACTCAGATGCAGAGTGAGAGGAGTCTCCCACTTGAAAATAACAAATGAGGCTCAAACAACTTTTTGTGATACAAAAAGAAACAGCCAGACTTGAGCTCTTGACAATAGAGAAAGACAGAAGGTGGAGGACAGCCGATCAGAGAGGGTGTAAGAGAGTGTGATTCATAATTGAAAGTCAAGTAAAGAAAGCCCCCACCTCCACAAAGAGGTCAAAAATTGAAGTTGTCATGGCACAGGAAGACTGCACAGGCAGATGTGTCCCTGCGTTTTTTGTAACTTTTCAACCTCTTAAGCTAGAAACAACCGTTTTTTTGCTTGTTAAAATCTGCAGATTATACTGCAAATGATGGATTATGTGGAGAAAGTGGCAAATCTATAATTATGCGAACATTACTGCAGAAGCACCACAGTTTTAGAGGTGTAGGAGGGGAGCAGATACCATGAACTTTTAGGGCCGATGAGAACCCTTAATTTAGGGAACTCTAGGGAGGGAGGTCTCAGGAGTGGGAAAAAAACGGTTTGGAAGGTCATCTCTTGAGGGGGCAGACAACACCCAGAGGCAAGGGGCAGCAGAAAAACTATGGACCACGAGGAAAGGCCTACAAAGATGCTGCTTACAATCACTGCTGAGTTTCTCTACCGTCAACGATGTAATAGAACCTAGATAGCGGATAAGTAGCAAGCGACAGTTTATTTTTGAAGAAGCTAAAGTATTCACTCCAGAACTCCAGTGCCATCAGGAGATTGCCTAAAGTAAACAAGAAACCTAAAATTAGTGAGGTTCTTGTCATGAGAACTCAAGCAGTGGAGTGTCTGCTCAGGAGGTATTAATTGCGTTAAGTAATACCAAGGAGACAGAAGGCGGATACCGCAGGAACACGGGCAATTGCTCAGTTCAGTTGGAGTAAGATAGATATAGCATTTGCGCTCTATATACTCCTAATATTAATGACCAAATTCTTTTTTTTAAATCTCTTAATCTAATTAGACAACCAGGAGCCCCCACTAATAACATGTGGTGACTTTAAGTGCATATTAGATGCAACCCACAACACCACTAATGCATCGCACACAGGAGGATAAAAAACACAAGTATTCACACCATAGTGACAACACTAAGCCCAATAGATGTATGGAGAAGGGAACTTCCTTTTGGCAGTGAGCCCACTTTTTTTAATTCCTCTTACAATCAATACTCACAAATGGGTCTAATTCTAGCTCCACTGCTATCCACCTACCTGCACCGGCCTACTATTCATCTGACAGTCTACTTGGACCATGCGCTGCATCATTAGATCCACAGCTATATAAAGAACCCAATAAAGAATTTATAATTATAAATGAAGGTACTGCATCTTATGTAGTAATTTAGGACACAAACTTTACATCAGAGGGTTGGGAAGATGTTATTAAAGTAGGTTTAGCAAAGGAAAAAAATCAATTTAGACTAAAATAATTAGATTAATACATCAACATTCCAGGTAACTGGTCAACAATGGAGAAAACTCAAACGTCCTCTATCAGCCGGTCTGTCTGGTTAAGAGCCAAATTACGACAGTGCACACAGCAAATGTAGCCCGTATAGTTGAGAAACAGAAAATGTGTATATACGAGGATGACAACAATTCAGGGCACACAGTTTATCACTTAAAGAGCAAGAAGCACAGCGAAAAATTGTAGCCATTAAGGACGCCGATATAAAGGCCCAGCACTTGACAGAGGACATCAGTAAGACTTTCTGTCCACAACAGTCTCTGTACCAAGAGTGAGATACTTTTCATTTCCTTAGTTACATAACATGCATTTAATTTCCGAGACCTTTCAGAAAATGCCCTGAAATTAAGATGATGGTTTTGCACTTGACGATCACAGTATTTTTTGTTGTTGTTGTGGTAACAGACTATTTTTGAATTTCTGTCACATAAAACCAGTTCTGATTTTCAGAAGAAGAAATTAAGAAATAAGTAAAATCTTTACAACAGAAGTTGAGGCCTTACTAGTGCTGTATGGAGTAATGGATGTGATATCACCTACAAGAGATCTTTGTTAAGTAGAATAACTGGTCATTCTGTACATAGATGTAGAACAAACCCGCTTTGCCTGGGGCTTTGTCTCTATGGCAACGACAGTTGGCATCCAATGTCTAGTGCATGACCAGAAAGGAATGTAAGACAGGTGGTGAATTCCAGTGGCGGATGGTGACATTTGAAAGTGGTGAGGCGTAAAACAATTGTCATACTGCACTGCGGCGAGCCCGAACCACCTACGGGGTTTTGAACATTTTGAAAAAAGAGTGGGCAAATGGTGCATTTTCAAGCAAATTTGAGAAAGCAGGAAGTTATCGACCACTCTGAGGTCTGATGACCCCCATCCCGGCCCCTCCACACCCCGCACCCTGTGGGTCCTACTAAGGTCACCTGGTCAAGCGCCTAGAAGTGAAACTTTCACAGTGCCACACACAGCCATGCTGGGGATCGACAGTCTGGCAGTGCCACGAAACATGTAGATATCTCGGTTCTTAGTCCTGTTTCTTTCCGCAGATGTTTTTGCTCAGAGTGTCACAAGAACAGAATATCTGCCACCAGTCGTCAGTTATATGTGGCATAAAGCACCAAAAAGCCGAAAGAAATGCAGCGCTACATACCGACAACGTATAACTAGAACTTGCTCAGTATAAACTGGATTTGGTTCGGTTATGTCAGTTAGTAAAAACCAGCAAATTGCCATGAATATGACATTAAAATAAGTTTGAAGATATTAATGGTAATCCACGAACACACAATGCTCGAGGCGCTATAAATACACTGCACTTTACAAACAGATGGCAAGGAATGCGGGTCTCTCATAATTAGAAACTACTGCACATCACGACCTAGAGGGACGGTGTACACTTTACAGCATGAGAGAGGCTATTAATGGTAATCCGCAGGCACACAGTGCACGAGGCGCTATAGATACAGTGCACATTACAAATAGGTGGCAAGGGATGCAGGTCATAACGCCTAGAGAGAAACTGCTGCACATCACAACCTAGAGGGCCAGTGCGCACTTTACAGCAAGAGATGTTAGTAAGGGTAATCCGCGGGCACACAGTGCACAAGGCACTATAGATACAGTGCACACTACAAACAGGTGGCAAGGAATGCGAGTCATAGATAGAAAATGCTGCACATCAAGAGCTAGAGGGACGGTGTACACTTTGCAGCAAGAGAGAGAACGGTACAGCTTTACACACCCCGTTTACCAAGAGATAAATACATTGTCTCCATAAGATGTTCCCAGTGTACACAGGTAGCCACGCATGCAGTGCAGAGGCCACACAGACAACACATCAGGAGATGCCGATGTGTAACTTGCCCTTATGAGCTACGCACACAGCAAATTAACAGGCACGTGTACAGAGAATTCACAAACACTGTACGTCACAGCGAGAAGCACGGTGTACGTTGGCAGACTGTGTACTTTTGAACAAACACACTAAACATCTGGCCAAGAGTACTCTTAAACAAACACACTATACATCCGGAACAAGAGTACTTTTAAACAAACACACTATACATCCGGAACAAGAGTACTTTTAAACAAACACACTATACATCCGGAACAGTGCCGCACAACTCTGAGCATCACGAACTAGAGCCTGTTGCATTCATTGTACATTGTGAGACTGGGCACAATGCCCTTAAACACGTTGTATAACCTGAGTCCCAGCAACAATGCCCCCACCCCCCATAAACACTGTACAGGACAATTGAGGTGTACTCCACAGTGTACATGAAAGAACGGTGCATAGTACCAGCAGACATGGTACTGCAGTAGACAGAAGTACATTACCCCCAGCTGCAGTATAGTGCTGTGCACCATGACCTTTCAGATCTCTGAGTGCTCCCGGAGAGGCCATGCCTGCCGTGTCTCTAGAGAACACACAGGCAGAGGAACCGTTTCCTTATAGATCTAAGTGCGCTCCCGGAGATGTCACGCCTACAGTGCCCTATAGAATACACAGCCAGGCCTACACTGCTCCTATAGGGCCATGCCTACAGTGCCCTTGTAGAATATACAGCCAGCCTTACAGTGCCCTTATAAATGTCAGAGTGCTCCCCGAGGGGCAGTGCCTTTGAGTCTGTTCGCCCCCTTCCCTTCACCTGCCCCCCACGAGGTGCCGGTATAACCACCTGTGACTCTCAGCTGAGAACGGTAAGTACAGGAGAGCCCTGGGGCCGAACAAACAGTCAGGGCCCATAACATTGGGTAAGCCACTCCCCCCCCCTGCCCTCGAGCAGGACCGTTCAACGCCCGCCCCCAACCAGGCACTTCTGCTCTCTCGCAGTGCGAGAAGCGGAAACATAAAATGGTAGTTTTACCATTTTATGTTTCTGCTTCTTGCACTGCCAGAAAGCAGTGAGGCGACGCCCCCACACCCCAGTGCAGGAGCCGCCACTGGTGAATACGCTCTAGCTGAGGGCTCTGTATGTGACCTTGACAGTCCTGAGTGACAGCAAATTTCTTGATATCTATCATCATATAGAGAGAGTCTTTGTATTCTGGACATTATGGTTTCTTTAGAAGCAAGCTGGGCGTTAAGCATTGTGGTTGAATCCAGCAGGATTAGTGCTTTGACAGAATTATTCACTTTGTTGGAACCACAAAATCTTTCAGGCTTTTGGATGACAATAAATGTATGACTTCATACTATGTCTGGAGAGTGCAAATGCATTAGGAAAAGAAAATCATGGGATAACTTTCAGAGAGAAGTAATGGTAATTGCAGCTAATGTTATGGGATGGACTAAGACTAGCAGTGGAAGTGAAGAAAACAGATCACCCAAGGGTACCAGGAACGTCAGAAAAAACACGATGAAGATGACAATGATGACAATAGATGGTTTGGTGGCATATTTTTAATCGACGACTGTTCTGTAGAATAAATCATTTTCTACACTTGACAAACATATATGCAATACCATATGTAGGTCACCAAAAGTTCTGTGATCATTTATAGGGATGAGGCCTAAGGCAAAAGTGGGGGAAAGGGCAGCCAAGAGCACTACTAGACCTTCCTGAAGGGTGGTACAGGATCTCCCCAGCCATACAGGACCCCCTTTTTTCTCAGGGATGACTTTTGCACACCTGCCAAGGCTCCCTGGCCAGTCTCCCTCTTTGTGCCATATTCAGCTGCAAGCTCTTGGCTTATAAGCAGCAGACAACTGCAAACACCGGCGTCGGACCATGGGGAGTCCACCTTCAGTGATGCCTTTGACTCCACCAGAGCTTGATGGCTCTTGGCCCTGAACAACCGCACAAACTATAAGGGACATGCTACCGGAACAAGTATAGGTTCCAGGTGGGGCTCAAAATATCATATGATCTGAGAGCGATCTGCACACTGATCAGAGTACAACACGTGGTCCTACAGTCTTCCTTCAACAGCTATTATGGACGCTACTAATAGACAAGCAAGACTGGGAAACATTCACACGCTGCACAAATAATCTTTATTCACTGGGGAAAAGGATAATTCAACAAAACCCAGGCAAGGTAGTGGGTCTAATCACAGGTGAAGACACCCACTTCTTCCATTACAGGAGAACAGTATCAATGTAAATAATGTGACCATCATGACTAACTCTCACAAAGTACCACTCTTAAGAGGCACAGTAGAGCCACAATTCGGCATTTCATGGCCAAACACTGGTAGATACACACTACAGGTGACATAAACAAGCCTCTCTCTCTCGATCTTCTCTTATCCATTCACAGCTACAATATCCCACCTATTCTCTAAATCTGGAGGACAAGTCATCCCGCCTCGATTTTAGGAGTCGATTGGTACCAAGTCCAAGAAATGCCATCTGAATCTTTTGGGTACCCAGAATTGAGTGATCAAGAGCTTCAAAGGTAAAAGGTTTAGGAAGGGCATAAAGGACATTAAGGGGGTCTTTAAGGGCGACTCACTCTTATATTCTGCTTTGACAAGATAGGTCTGTTGAAAGATACAATTTTGAAACCTCAGAGATGACAGCAATATCAACAAAAATAATGTTCAAAATTATCGTGTAGGGAATACCCCAGAGATTGAGGTTTTGGCTAGAAAACGTTTGGCCTTGGATGAAAACATGCCTATTTTGGCAGGTTCTGGGAAAGAGTATAACATCCTTGGGGACAACAACATTTGAGAATTTACAGTAAGTTCAAAATCAACGAAAATCATTCACCCACAAATGTGTGGACCTGGATAACCACTCTCAATGCTCTAACCTGAGAACAGTGTGGGTTCTGGAGGGTACCGAAGGGGAACAAAGACAACTTAATACTATGGGTCAGTAATGTCTTAAAGGAAGGCTTGATGACAGATAAGGATTTGTTTAATGGCACAATCCATCTTTACATATTATAGCCCATGCCCATCAGATTCCATCTACCCCACTGAAGACAGGAGCCAGAACTTATACTATTATTTTTTTCTTTAAGGATTACCTTCTTTAGGAACAAAATTGCTGTTAATCAGAGAGAAAAGTGCATTCTCAAAAAAGAATAATATGCCTTCTTGGTTGGGTGCCAAGATCCCGGAATTAAGAGTCCCATTAATTCTAGCTATGATTGCTATAATATACGATCAACTGGCAAGGCTCATTTTAAGATTCTGAACCTGAGCAATTATACCTTTGCATTGCACAGTGTAAAAAGTGAAACCTAGTAACCTTTGGAACTTACAGTGGCATAAGTTGAAAGATACATGCCAGTAGATATAGGAGGGATGGGTGGGATGGAGTGGTTCGGGTATCTTTAGTGGGAGTAACCATTTTCCTAGGATGCATTACAGCACATCTATATTGGGAGAGATGAAGGGGAGAGATTGCTCTTCAGTGGAGCAAGATTTTGTAGGAAGAAACGAAGTGGGTGGGATAGACTGAGGGAGAACAAGGAAGAGGAGGTAGTGAGGTAGGGATCGCTGTGGAGATGTTGGGAAAGTATGGGGTACAATGGGCTGCAGAAGTTATTTTGATATGTCCTTGCATATGTAATTTCATGACTAGTCTTTTTTTAAGATAACTACCCTTAGGGCCCGATTACGATGTTGTTAGGAAAGCATTCCCACCAAATCGGTTCTGGAATGATTTCCGAATGACTCAGATCAGGGGAGTCCGACTGAGCAATTTGGATGCATCCGGATACTATTCAGTCGGACTCCCATTTATTTCAATGGGAGCCTGTGTACCGAATAAACACAGGCTCCCACTGAAAAAAGGGGTGGTCGGGGAAAGCCGTGCACCCTGTGAGGGCACTTCATGGTACCCGCCACACTGTGCATGCATGGGTATGGGGGACCCAGGGGTACCCCCACGGGCCTGATTCAGAGGGCCCTGGGTGAAAGGGGGCATGCTACAAGCCCCCGAAGTCCGATTCCAACAGCCATTTCATCTCGGCCAAACCTATTCGGAACAGCTTGCTGAATCTGTTATCGTACCCTCTCGTTCGGAAACAGTCTTCATTGAGCTATACGATTCAGCTCCGAATGACTCGGGCTGCCTGAATCCCATTCGGGGCCGATACGGACAGCCTGGACCGCTCCCCTGCATTGAACTTGGTCGTCCGGAAAGGTGACTGATTCGGTCAGAAAGAAGGCTTCCGAATCGGATTCGAGTGAATCGAATGCAGTTTGGAGCCTAACGATATCGTAATCGGGCCCCGTTAGTGTTAAAGGATTGAATGCCTGGACAAACTAGAATAAAATTAAAACCTAATATTGCCTACCTATTGGAGACAAGAGTTGTGTGGAACGATCAAGCTCTGTTCTCACAACTCAAAACAAAATCTTTCTAGGTTATACCTCAACCCGTTTTTTAAGGGGAGTAGATTTTTTGAATTTAGACTAATGGCTCAAAATAATTTATAGTTTATCTGATCTTTGGGGCTGATGGGTTATTGTTGGACTAAGAATGGGATCAGAGGAACTACATATAAGTTCAGTTTATGGCTTAAACGAAGCTAACCCTGTATTAAAATACAGCAATGTTCTGGTAGCTTTGTGGTGACCAGAGAATGTAACTATTATCTGCAACTCTAGAGATACTACAAATATGTGGTAGAACACCCATGTGAGACATACACAACAGGCAATTGTTTTTCCAATGAAATCCTTAGATATCAGAGACCCTGGCAGCGGAGGGATTCTTGCGATAAGGTCTGTTGTTTCTATTCACCAGGACATCTGAAATCTTCAAGGGTAAATTATTTTCTTACCAGTAAGAACCCGCTTAAAAACTCAAAAGTTTACTTCCACCCTACATCTGTTTTTCTGAACATGCCCCCCTTACCTTAGAACTAAAACACCTGGCTAACCTAGAGAACCACTAGAGTGGCCCTTTCAAAGTTTACATCTCCAAGATAGGATATGTAACTAAGATGCAGAACTTCTTCCTAGATTTCCTGTCATGTAGTGCTTACTCAACTAGTAAATCCATGGTGAGGGATGCCATTAAAGCCAGTATTTAGGGATTTACTTTGCAATATATCGCTCTAAAATGATACATGGCCGAGAAGGGAGAAGCTATACTTTGTAACAAATTAGAAGAAACAAGCAGAAAACATATTGAGGCAATACAGAATAGAAACCCTACCACCTTATTTTCTGTTATGAGCAACTCACCATTAGTTTTCAAATCAATTCACTTTACTGTAGTAACATGGCCCAACAACTCTGAGCATCCAACTACTTTTGGTAGAAATACAGAGAAAACACAGCTTATTTTTCTAATGTTTAAGCTCTAGAGAGCAATTCTGGAGCGAGACGCTCTATAGAGTAAACATTACTCTAGTACCTCAGACATTAATAAAGTCTTCTCCTATTTGTATAAGAAAAATATATCGTTTTGCCAGGCCCACAATGCCCTTTTTATTACATATAAGTCACTCTTAAAGCAGGCCCTAAACAGTTCATAGGGCAAGGGGCATAGTTTTAAAAATGTTGGACATGAACGTTTAAGTTTTACATGTCCTGGTAGGGAAAAACTCTCAAATTCATTTTTCACTACTATGAGGCCTACCTCTCCCATAGGATATGGTTGGGTTACCTTATTACATTTAATAAGTGCTAACTTTTGATTGTAAGCATGTAGAAAGGTCACCTTTGATGTCTAAGGCACTGTAATTTAAAATCCTCTTCAACTGTAAAGTAAGATTTTAAGTCAAAATTCTGAAAATGCCACTTTAGAAAGTTGCCATTTTCTTGTCCTAACCATTTAGTGCCTGAAGTATGTTCCTGGGTCACATGGCTGGCTGTAGTTGGCAGTTGCCATTTGCATATTCTTTCCAGACAGCTACACAATAGAGGGGGTAGGTGTGCCTGGATGGGCCATCTCAGGCAAGATGGGGGCTGGAGTTGGCCATATCCCCACTTGCACTTCTATAAGCTGTACCCTTCTCTCAACCAAAAGATTTCATACTAGCCTTTTGTGCCTGCAGACAGGTCAGGGAGGCAAGAATTTCCACACACTCCTGTGAAGAGAAGCCTCAATAAGTTTCTCCCACTTCAGGAGAGGCACCAGGAATAAACATAGGACCCTCAGACACATTCTTCAGTTCACTCCTGAACCTGTAGAATGACTCTCAGAGGACTGCCTGCTGCTGTGGCCTGCTGTGTACTTTAGAAGATATGCTTTGCTGCACCAAGAAGGACTGCTTGGCTGCCTGAAGCCATGCTCTTCTCCTTGAACCCAGGACTTGCAGAGTGACTCTGGGGGCTAGTTGGCTGGTCTCCTAATCCGAGCCTCTGTGACAGAAAAGGCTCCAACCATCTTGAACCCGCACCTGGACCCTGCCTGAGTGAGTCCTGACTCTCCAAGTGGTGCCTCTAGTCCTGGACCTTCAAAAGTGGTGCTAAAATTGTCTAGATAGGCCAAAACCAAAACTTAGATGCTCTGAGAACTGAGAGGAGACCGGGACCTACCTGCTCGTCAATCTGGTCAAAATGCATCGCCAGTCAGCCTGACTTTGCAGCAGCTACCCCAACGTTCTTCTCTGCAGCAGCATATACTGTTCAGGGGCTCCTCGCATAGAGGTATCCGACCTCGTGGAGCGCTCGTCGACTACAGCCTGCAGCTTCATCTCGCTGGAGAGTTTTGACTTCCAAAAATTAGACTAAGTTTGAATATTTGAATCTTCACTGCAACTTCATCCAATGGCTCCTCTGGAACCACCAGCTGCCTTGCTCCACTGACCGTGTTTCATGTTCAAGCTCTTGAGCCCGCCCCAGTGACTCCAGAGAGCGCCCGTGTGTGGAAGAGCCACTAGAACCCCTCTGACTCATTGGCGAACAGCGCTCTGGCGGGCAACACTGAGGACGGACGAGAGTGACGAGAGTGACGGGACGGGAGGTCTGGTGCCGGTCCGGAGCTACTGGCTGTGGTCTGGAAGGCTGTGGGGAAGCTGTGGGAGGAGCACCGGACGGCAGAGTGTTTGGATTGCTGGAGGAGCCGCCACGGTGGAGGCCATCACGGTGAATGTTTTGAATGCTTCCGTGCCTGTGAGCTATCGGCAGAACGGCGGAGTGGAAGAACGGGTGTATGACAGATACCAAGGCTGGAGACATTGTGGCAGGCTATACCGCTCGGATGGTTAGCAGAATAGTCGACCGCTACATGGCAATAGAGGCACAGAGCTTGTAGCTCACAGCTGTGGATTCTTGCTGGTCCCCGTGCCAAGGGAGTCAGAGGTAGGAGCAGAGGTGAGCAGCGAAGCTGTATGGTGGATGGTTGAGCTGCGACCGACTACTCGCTTTTCCTGATACTAAAGTAATTGAGAAACTGGCAACTTAAGACGGAAGTATTAATAGAACTAATAGCTAACAGTTAAAGGCGACTAGTGGATTTGGCGATTTGAAGACGTGCTTTCAGCGCTTGTGCCTGAGTCCTACTCACCTTGTGCCCTCTGCCTCGCTGCTGCTGTTCCTCGTCCTCCGCCGCCGCCATTTCCACCAGCGGCCGCCGAGAGGGGACGAACTACAAGTCCCATCATCCTTTGGGACAGGAGACCTGCTGACATCGTTTCCCGCGCTAGGAGGCGCTTAAAAGACCGGCACTTCCCCCGCGTCGCGGGACCGCGCGCGGGCTGCGCCGGGAGAAGCCCGGGACGGGACGGGCACCTCCCCTTGGCCCCAGCGCCTGCATCGGTGAATACATACCCAGGTATTGTATTACCTGTTTGCGCAGGAAAGTTGGTCAGGGTACTGAATCCCTTTGAAAAACAGCAGTTATATATTTGACATCAGGGGAATCATGCCCACTCATCCCAACACTCGTTCTGCTGGGAATAAATCAAACAAAAAACCTACCCCTAAACCAACTCGGGGGGAAACCACGAAGGAGGGCGCCCTTGCAAATGGGAAGAAACCAACTGCAATCGACCTAATGCTCAAGAAAGTGACTGGCGAAATTGAACGCATGGAAAGGAGTTTATCCTCCTCTCCTAACCTTAACGCCATCATTCAGACACCCTATAGAGATGTCTTAATAGTAGATAGCCCAGATACTCGGGGCAGTGCATCCCAAACAACCAATGACATTGAGGACGTCCCCTGTGCACAAACTGCAGGCTTAGAAACCTCTGAGCTTAATGACATGCCCAGTAGGAAAAAAAGGAAGCGATTGGGGAGAAATAAGGGACATCAGAGACAGCGGAAAGAACTACCAAGAGACAATTCTCTATCATGCACCCAAGAGCATATAATAGCAATAAATGACTCACAAGTAGAATTCGCGCCTCCAGGGTGGATTGACACGGTAGTTTTGGATTTGAAAATTCAGCTAGAATCCTTCATCACGACACAACTAAAGCCTATTATAAGTAAGGTGGATAAAATAATGTGTGAGCTCACTAAATTATCTAAAGTCCTAGAGCACACACTTATAAAAACTCCACTTGCCCCTCCCCATTCAACTGAGGTAACCACAAATGATAAGGCAGACTCAATGAGAGCACAAAATAATAATTGTGTCAGTCACTCCCACCAAGAAATAGTCCAGGTTCATGAGGCCCCCAAAATTGCCCAAAACTCTAAAGGGGGTACTAACGATAACTCCAGAGGAAGACACAATCAAGGTGTAAGTAATACACAAAGAGAGAAACCGATCCCTCAACCTTTAATGCAATGGAGACAGGACGATCGTACCCAGAGGGTAGGGGATTGTAATAATTGTTTTACAGACCCTGATCCCTTTTATAACAGCAATGCCCCACACATAGATCTCCCCCCCGAGGAGTGTCCTTTTGTAGTTATTTTTGCAGGGGTCCCGGAAATCAGGCCTAATGAGAGAGAAACCCAGTATCAACTGCTCACCAAAATTTCCAAGTGGCTGAATATCCATAGACCCTTAAACATGGGGGAGAGAGGAGAGATAGCAAGTGTAAGAAGGGCAAGCTGGATTGGGGGAAGGAATAAAGACATTAGAGGTGATTGCATAGTTGCACACTTCACGGACACTAGTTTGGTTGAGTACATTCTGAAGAACTCCAATAGGAATCAAACAAGTACCATTTGTGCACTCCCACTCGGGTATTTTTATCCTAGACCCAGGAATAATAATAATAATTTTGGGGGTGATGAGGGAGGGTGGACGCGGGTTAGAGCGCAGCGCCCACACAGACCGAGGCTAGTAAGCCGCCCTGAACAGCCCTATCCCCCCAGAGATCGCGCACAATGGACAAATAGATTTGCCCCATTTCAATCATTAGAAGACATAGATTGACTCACACCCACAGAAATCACTAGCGTAGTAAGCCTGGCTACCAGTGGTTGCTCTGGCCTAGACCCATGGGGCACAGGTGGGACTGAGGAAAGTACCCAATCTGGGAGATTGGACTTACCACGGAGGCAGAGGGGAACCAATTCATCCAATTTGGATCTACCTATAGTTGGGGAGGACAGTTTAACTTTGACCCCCACAACAAAAGGCAAGGATAAGATGGAGGGTTTGTCCATCCTTTCTTGGAACATTGCAGGGTTGGAAGGCAAACTCAAAAGTAAGGAATGGGTAGAATTTATTAAATCCTTCCATGTCATAGCACTCCAAGAAACTTGGGCAAAGGTTTCAGGCCCATGTCAATTGGAGGGCTACAAGTGTTTTTTTAGACCCGCACAAGGAACAAACTCGGGTAGGGCAAAAGGAGGCCTAGTAGTCTATGTGGACTTAGACCTGAAAGGTACCTGGTCTTACCCAGATTGTTCCTCAGACAACATACAAACAGTTAGACTTCTCCACAAGGGGGAGAGTCTACTGTTAGTAAATTTTTATAACTCCGGCCCAGTGGAAGGGAAATTTCCAATATTAGCGGAGCTGGAAGGCAGATTAAATGAGGAATTAGAGCAAAGGACGAAGGGGCCGGAACCAACTGTTCTGTTAATGGGCGATTTTAATTGTCATTTATGCCCCAAATTACTCTCTCCAACTCCTGACTGGTCAGCTTGCCCATTAGAAAAGGGCCCCCACTTTTCTCATTGTAAAGAGGGAACAACTCTGATGAAGTTATTAGAAGACTTTGCCCTCAGTCATGTTATGGACTTAGCTGCTCTCAATGTAGGCGAATCCCTAACACCAACATTTAAGGGCAGAGGGGGGGGGTCTATAATAGATTATATAATGATCTCAACTAGCGCGAGAGATCAGATCTTAAATACCTGGACAGAGTGGAGCCCCCACAGTGATCATAACCCCATTATAATGGAACTCAAAGGGAATGATTTAACCAAAAAAGACCCAGGGTTGATTCATCAATCTGAAATTCAACCAGCAGACCAAGGAAGACGCTTAAGGTGGTCAGTGATCAACCCCCAGGAATTTTATGCCAAATTAGTGGATGAAGGGAAAGCCCACATAGAGACCTGTTTAGAATACACCACAGAGGACAAAGGAGTAGTAGAGGCGTTTGAGAACTTGACTAAAATAATCGAGAGACTCCTAACAACTAAGAAGCCCGCAATGCAGTCATCCTCGCCAAGATGGTTTGATTCTACCTGTTCCAAAGCGCTAAGAGATCTAAAACTGAGCCTGAAAAAAACCCCAAGGGACAAGGTAGAAATTGCTCGCTGCAGAACAAATTATAAAAATCAATTAAAGATCAGGAAAGGGACCCTTCAAAAAGAAGTATGGGCAGACCTTAGGGAGGCTGGTGAGAACAAAGACTATGCCCAGTTCTGGAAAATTATAAATAGACCTTGTTTCCACGACTCAAACTCTCCAGTCATCAGCTCTAACATCTTACCAGAACATTGGATTGCTCACTTCAAATCCCTGTATAATCAACAGGAGATGGACATTGGCGATGGAATATGGAGGGGACCAAGGGCAGATAAATTTGAACTATCTATGGATGAAGTTCGCAAAGCAATTCTAGGCCTAACACGCAACAAAGCCCCGGGCCCGGACGGGACCCCGCCGGATCTTTTTCTTAGCAACACTGAGCTATGGGTCCCAATGGTAACAAGAGTTTTGAATGCAGCAATTAAAACGGGTCTGCCGAGATCATGGTCCACTGCGGTGATTGTCCCTATTTACAAAAAAGGCTGTAGGGACAGCCCGCAGTGTTATCGACCAATCTCGCTCATTGACGTCTCCGCCAAGGTATTAGGAAGGGCACTCCTTAATCGATTACTAGATTGGACTGACACCAATAACATCCTGGTGGATACCCAGTATGGGTTCAGAACAGGCAGGTCAACCACCGACCAATGCCTTAACCTATACCTGATCACTGCTAAGTATACCAAAACATCTGAAGGCACCATGTATATGGGGTTTATGGACTTAGCAGCAGCTTTTGACAATGTCAACAGAGCCAAACTCTGGATACTTTTATCTCACCTAGGCATTGACCCGGATCTCATTAACATCTTAAGGGAGTTACATTGGAACACCACTGCCAAGGTCCGATACAGTGCGGGGGGGTTGAGCACTGATCCCTTCCCGTGCTCGGGCGGGGTGAGACAGGGGTGCATCCTGGCGCCATTTTTGTTCTCCCTCTACATAAATGGCCTGGAGAATGACCTCGTTGCACTGGGAACTGACTGTCCTAAGGTGGGCACGCGTCATCTGCCAGTGCTTTTGTATGCCGATGACGCGGTGCTCCTAGCCCGAACAGCTGTTGGTCTGCAACTTTTAATCAAGGGTTTTGCGGATTTCATGAGGAATTTGGATCTCTCCGTCAACATGAAAAAATCATTCATTATGATAGCGGGGAAGAAACCACTAAAGAAATTTGTATTCAAACTGGGGGATCAGGTCCTGGACACTGTTAAAACATTCCCATACCTGGGCCTTCTATTTGACGATAAGTTAAACTTTGTTCCGCTGATTGAGGAGAGGGCAAGGAGACTAGTGTCAGCTAATGGGGCTATACTGAGCTTTGCACGTCGAATGGGTCGTTGGTCACCAGAACAGGTAATGACTTTGTATAGATCAGTTAGTATTTCCAAGACCATCTATGGAGCAGAAGTGTGGGGCTGCAGAGATGCACAACTAATTCAGAGTGAGGAAGACAAATTTTTAAAAAAACTGTTAAAACTTCCGCCGGGCATCACTGCAGCAATTACTCATGAAGAGCTGGGAATCACATATATTGCTGACATTATCAGACTGAGACCTATACTGGCCTGGCTGAAAATTTGGACAAATCCAAATGCAGGACTATCTAGACAGATCATCCAGGATTGTTTGTCGAAAGAGAAATTTCTTCAAATCCCATGGCTGAAATATGTTAAAGACACTCTGGGGGATATTGATGAACAAATGCTATTCCTGGACCCCTCCAGGGTGGACATATGCTCCAGACACTATGTTCAAAGCTCATTGTTGGCCAAATTTATTGGCAGGAGGAAGGAGTTGGATTTAGCTAAATCCTCAGCAGTTGCCCACTCCCTTGTCTCTAATCAAGTTGGCATGGAACCATACCTCTTTTTATTGTACAGTCATCACGAGAGGTTTTTAATGACTCGTTTTAGGCTCAATTTGTTGCACCATATTTTAGCTTATCCATCAGGTTTTACTCAAACAATTGAGCAGAAGGGTGCCTGCGGCTGCGACAATAGGTCTCCGCAGGACACCCTTCATTTTGTATTATTGTGTTCTTTTTATAAAACACCGCGCCAAAGATTTTTAGTAGATGTCTTAAAGGTCTCAAATATTATCCATGCCAAACCTGCCTTATTGTTCTTGCAAAGAGCCGCTGAAACACGAACCTTATTCGCTGTTATAAGTTTCCTTAAAATTGCTTTTAGATTGAGAAACACAAGGGAATGATGAAGGGTGGGTTAGGGAGGTACGGGAAATATTATTATTATAATATGGGGTCTTGTATCACTGTTGCTCACAGGTTTTTTTTTTTTTTTTTTTTTTTCCTAACCTTTTCTATTTGGACAAACTTTTTCTCTGTCTACTTTTTAACAATTGTGACGTTGTTCAGAATGTTCTCTTTGTGATTACATATTATGATTATTATTATTATGATTATTATGTATTTTCATGATGGTTTTTAACCTTCGAAACAAATAAATGAACTGAACTGAACACTGACAATCTTCTCAGACATTTTCTTCCAAATTTCTGAAGGTAAGTGGAGACAGGACCCAATTCACATTGTGTATCTGACCCGTACTCCATCTCGATCAGCCATAACTTCAGACTTTGCCCCGGTCTCACACAACTAGATAGCCGCGGTTGGCACTTTGATCTTTTATGCGCTATTTTCCTTTTCAAACTTTACAAATTCTGGTTCTACTGATTGGATTTATTTCCTTTTGGTGCCATATAATTTTATTAAGATTTACTCTATTTTTAAATTGGTGTAGGATTTTCTTGTGATAAATTTTCACTCTATTACTGTTTAAGTACTGCATAAATACTTTACACATTGCCTCTAGGTGAACCCTAACCACTTTTGTGCCAAGCTACCAGATGGCTAAGCATGAGTTAATTTAGTGACTTTTTGTGGTTCACCTCGACAAGGATTATGGCTCTTGCTTGAGTAGGGTTTCACTCCCCTCAACCAGCAACCCAATTTCTCACAATGCATGTTTTTTGTGTTCCCTCTGTTTTCCGCAATCTATAAATGTCACCTTATCAGTAAAAGACTTGATATTTTCAAGGAAAATGAGATCAGAAGAAGGAGCTAAAGGGCTAGTTTTCCCTTTGATAGTTTAGAAAAGATTTCCAATTCTGGTCAGTGACTGGCTTTTCTTTTCCCGACAGCCAGCATTATGACATAAAACTCAATTGTAATAACTTATTAAAACAGAGTGAGTAATTTTCTAATTACAGGTGACACGTCACAACAGACTTACACTATAATAAGTACATTAGATTAATAGATTTACAGATTATTATAAAATGTTCACAGACTCCTATTTATGGCACTAAATTGTCAAGAAGGGGTACGGTCTGTGAGTTTCTGGAGAGCTTCCAATACTGTAAGAGTCCTATTTTTCACATTCAGTTGGCCAGAAGTCCAAAATGTTGCCATTTAGTTGAGCCAGCCATTTAGTGCAAGCCAGTATGACTCGTTTGGTATTCATCTTAACCGGTTTGTCTAGTAAAAGCAGTACTGGATATTTCCCTCCCTACTGCCATTCCACCCTGAAAGCACCCTCCTTTGGAGCCATTTATGTTCAGTTTCTCAGGAGAAAAGATTAATCAAAAGCAGATTATTGTGCTATATTTAACACGTTTTCAGGTTTCCAGTGAACTCCTTAATTATAAATGGGCAAACCTGCGAAGCCTGAGTCTTGATTGGGCGAACGGTCTGTTTCTGGCCTGACTTTGGGGTCCAGTGAAGGACCAGCCACAGATGAGCCGGTGCACTAAGCTCTCTCCTCATCCCTTAGGAAAAAGAATTCAAGCAATATTCTGAAAAACGGTAACAAAATGAACATAAACTATGTCCAAAATATGCATTTTCTCCTATTGAAATGAAATATTGTTAAGTTATGAAATATTAACAACTACATTTGTTATAAATATATTTAGGAATTAATAAAATGACTATTCCTTTTGTGTAAGTAAAAAAAAATAATAATAATAAAATTCCCAGCTAAAGTGGAGCGATTACTTTTGATGCTTAGGTCCAACACAGATGGCAAATAAGATATGTTTACCTATAGTTCTGTAAAAATGTCCTTTTTGAATATTATGAAGTGAAAAGATTCTGTTTGGAAGTTATATATATATTTTTTATGTGTCTGTATGGCATCACATTATTGGTTTTCCTTAAATGAACGAGTAAGATTTTTCTTATCTCTCCTTATCTGTCCTGAGTAAGAACTTCTGAGCTAACTGGGCACTTTCATCTCCAAAGGAGTGGATGGTCATTGATTATTTCCCTACCGTTTATGAAGAATGCTATCGATGACATTCAGAGCTGTAAGTGGGCCGGGTCTCACCAGTGCTGAGCACCGGCAGTTTTTTAAGGGGGCCTCGAAACTGGTCTTTATCGGGCTCTGTTTTGTGTCTTGACACAGGCCGCCCTTTTTTTTCCGGACTGCAGTGACAGCAGGCACATCGTTGTGCGCTGCTCACACTGCTCACTTCTCACTAGTGGAGAAGTGACAGCATGTCGTCATGCCAGGTTATCGTTGTAGGGGAAGGAAAATCCTTTAAAGAGAGTAATTTTCTTTCTGGATTTCCCTTCTCTTTTTGAAACTCAGGAGCAGCAACATTGTTGTGGTGTCACCAGGGCTTTAAGTGGAAGCTTTTTCAATATTATATACAAGCCATAGTTGCTGCTTATTTATCTTATGCAAATAACAACCATTGTTGTATCTGGATGCAATGACAGAAACAGCCAACTACAAGTTGGGCGGCACACTATGCTAAGGACAGATTTTTAGCTTATGTGTTTTAAGACACGCCCTTAATTACATTGGCCACGCCCCTTTGAGATACCCCCCCCCCCACCCAATTTTTTCTTCCCACTTAAAGCCCTGATGACATTTATATCCACAGCACCATTTCTGGTGTAATGCTGTTGGCCCAAATTGTTTTACGAATTGACCTACAGAGAAATATTTATAGCGTAACCTCCGAGTCCACTGGGAAATTTCAGAGAGTGGTTCAATATATGGATGCGTGGAATTCAGTTTCAGTTCATATTTACATAACAGCTTGGGTCATGATCAAGGCCACAGCACATATGTGCTTCTGCAGTCATGTTTATTGAAGTCACTCTTGCAGCTTCTTCCTCGTCCCTGCTTTATTCCTTTGTCCGGTGGCGTAACCCCTACCTCACAGATATGGGAGCCCCTTGAAAAACTAGGAGGCCCCTGATGGTTTTCTCCTCCCCCTCCCCACACACCTCACGGGCTGCAGGGGCCTGTGTTACGCCCCTGCCATTTCCACATTTATGCTATGTTTCTTTTCCACCGCCTTTCACCCTTTTCTGCCTTTGTCTCCTGCTCTACATCATAACTGGGTCCAGGTCCACAAAAATAAGTGCCAATGCCCATCATGTGTACCACCGGCACAAATTAAGCAATCAATGGTTTGAAGGGGATGCCAGTTCGCGTTTCCCTCAAAGTAAATGTATGTTATGTTTATGTACAGAGGCGAGAAGCTGATTTCTTCATTCCTGCTCAATATTTCCACTTGAATTATGTAGGGTGAAGGTATGGTGAATAGAAAGAGCCGAGTCTGGAGTACTTCTATTCATGACTCTGTGACCGTGGCAAAGTGACTAGTGGTGGCACTGAGAGTCCGAGCTTCGACACTTCCTTTGGCTGTTTCTAGCACGGTTTGCAATGAGCAGAGCTCAGAGAAACGTAGATGCATTACCTCATATTTCCAGCAGATGTCACCGTCGTACTTTACTCTGTGGTCATGCGTAGTTGTCAAAAATGCAGGCACAATAAATAATCCACTTCAGTAGCTGTTTGACACGGTTTAGATCTCAGTAAAGTTATGAAGATCTTCGCAAAAGTACAGAAATAATGTTGTACTCGTTTGCGTTAAAATGTCTTATTCAAGCTCAAAACGCCGCTTTATTCCATTGCTGCTCTAAAATGAGCCAAGGGAGAGAAGCCGGAGCCCCCGATTCTGGCCCCAGTGGGCGCTTGCACCAGTGAGCGATGGCACAGGCCTGAATGCAGGGGAGAGATCTCTGCATGCGCACCACCCCCTCCCAGCACTGACCAGGGACATCTTAAGGATTTTGGGGGTCCTGAGCCAAACATATTTTGGGGGCCCCTGTTCGGAACAGCTTTGAATCTATGATCCGGTTCCAGCTCTTTCCTGCCCTCTGAGCCCAGGTCCCTGACAGTGTACAGGCACACTGCTCCAAATTCTTAACGTGTGTACATCTAATATTCAGGGATGGTGACGTGTTTTCAATATTGTAACACAGCAGCAGCTCCCTAATATTACTGCAAATAATCTGTGTGACTCCCACTATTTCTCACATGTGAGGTCCTGTTTTGATCTAAAAAACTTTTTTATGGATATTGCATGAAACAAACACATTTTTCTGCAAAATGTCTGTAAATAGATTCTTACACATCACCCACATCAAAAACTAAATAAAGGAAAACAGTATTTACAACTTTCTGTTTAATGATTATTCAAGGTCATCAGGGTAAGACTCTCTACAGAACAGAGCTGGTTCTATCAGGGGGGCCCCCTGAAAGTCTGGGACTCTCGGCCAGAGCCCACTATGCCCATGCCTTAAAACGTCTCTGGCACTGATAGCAATTATGGTAAGACTATAGAGCCGCTGTGCCTTGTGCTCTGCTGCACAGTGACGATTATATACTTTTGTCCCTGGATGGATTTAAGAGATTAGGTCGTTAACGCCCCTTATAAAAAAGGGACCCACCCATAACATAACTGTAATTTCCTAGGAAAAATAACAACCTCACCCACATCACATGTTCAAACGATCTAAAAGTTTAGCTTAAGTTGGTCTCTTTACTGATGCTCGGGGGCAACAGCAGAAAATTGTCAGCCATTTTGAAACACATCTAGGCCTAATGTTCAACAAATCAAACCTGCTGTTATTTATATGTTTTATTTATTGATGTTTTTGTAAAGCGCTACTAACCACCCCTCATTGCCTCAGGGCGCTTATCTTACCTACCATGGTTATGGCAGATTTAGGTTGGGCTCCAACAAAGAACCGTTAGCAAGAAAAGCAGGAAAGGGGGCATGGAATTCTCAAAGGAAAAACAAATCACAAAGGAGCACTATAGTGAAGCTAGTTATCATTACATACTTTTCGGTTTGTTTGGGATCATGTTATGTATTCCTCAATAAATGCTTTTGCAGTCAGTCAAAATAGTTAAAGCTCAATTATGTGGCAGGGGAAAGCAAATTATGCAACAAGAAAAGGCAAATTATGCAGAATTATGCGGCACATTTTGTGATAGTATTACTTAATTATTTTGTCAATTTTAATCTTGTTAACACTCCCTTGGCATTAGTTGCACCTCTTTAGTACCAGTTTAACACACAAATATAAGCAATAAGTAACAGAAAGTTGAACATTCTACCTTTGCAAAGGATCTACCATTGTAATGCAACATGTGTCGCTGCGTTTTTACTAACTGTTGAACCCTTTAAACTAGAAACATATTTTTTTTTGCTAAAATCTGCAGATTTTGCAGTAGATGATGGATTATGTAGCAAATGTGTTAAATCTATATTTATGCTAAAATCGCAGCGCAATCGCATAATTCCAGTGGTCCTGCTCAGCGATAGCCCTCATTGGCTGCCATGTCCGCGTTTCACACATATTTAATGTGAAAACAATTATTTCCTTAAAGTAAATCTCCATGATATTCATACAGTAAACTGCAATTTATTAGAAAGTTCAGTTTGAATCAACATTTTCCTTAATATCTAGTAATTAGGTAATATTACTATTTAAATATAAGTAATAGTATAAAGCCCTCATTTTAACTTTGAAGGTCTGAGAGCCAAGCTAAGTATCCATTGATGTGTGACATCTTCAGCAGACCAGCATTTTACACAACACACACTGGATGCTTAGGTTTTCACAGGGGTAACACACTTGTGGAAAAAAACAGTTTTCTTAGCCCAGTCCTGTTTGATGATGTCAGCATGGGTTTTGAGTACTACTATGACATCATTTACCAGATGGCCCCCATTGAGTCCAAACCAATAACAGTAAAATCAATACTACTAGTATGCAAAGTGATGTTGAACAAAAAATTCAGAACTGACTGGAGGTTCCACAAATGACACAGGGTTGGAAGCATGCTCCTCCTGCCTGTATGTGATATCCAATGGCAAGTGTCCGCTTGGATGTGCGGTGACGCAATGATGATACTTGTAGGACATAATCAAACACGAAGAGAGAAAGAGTTTTTGTAACCAGGGATACTCCCAATCCCCTTGAGAAAGACTAAGTAAACAATGGAAGGAGTAATTCCCAGAGGAAATCAGAGTTGAAATCCGCTAGGTACCATGAAAGTGAAAAAAGGAAAAATTATTCCTTTTTTAGAAAAAGTGTAGGTAACAATAGATAGGTATGGCGAGACTGCACCTTTCCATTTGACTTTGCCCTCTGTGGCTTTGTTTTACACTGTTTCTCATGACCTTCGATTACACACTATTCTGCAGAGACAGGATGTCGTTGCCTGGTAGCAATAGAATTAGGGGAGTACTCCTTTAATATTACTAACACCACCAGCCGTCTTTTGATCACGCCCCACACTAGACGCGATCGCGTGATTATGTCACACATCACGTGACACGGAACTCAATCACAGTTCCCGGTTCATAAGGGAGTAGAGACGCCGACTGCCAGATCCTCGGGATTCCATGCAGGGCTTTATCGTAGGCGGATATGCGGGCAGCATGGCTTGGCGTAGTAAGTAACAGCTACGGAGGCGGGAGGGCTACGCTCAATTTCACTATAAACAATTGCAATCAATATTGGTTATTAACGATGGCGGCATCATTTATACCCACAGAGTTTGACTAGAGCCAGCATCCTCCCCACGGTCTCCATGAAGTGAGGCTGGAAAAAGTCCTTAGTGAGCATTGTTCCATTTTAATTCTATTTTTAATTCTCGTTATTCCCTGTAATGTCCCCCTTGTAACTATAGTCTTAACATTTTTCCCTGCACGAGTGGTGCTTTTACTCCTGAATGACTCCAACTTTCTAGCACATGCTCACCTTCCGGTTGAGCATTAATGACACCCACGGTTGAATGTTTCTGTGGGTCTGTAAGGGGTGGTTGCTCTCCTGGCATTCATTATAAACCACCGCAAGTAGGGGGACTCAGATATGCACCTACATGTCTTTGTTGTGAGGCGTGTGCATGACTATGCATATACCACGGTATTTGAATGCAAGTACCACACATGAAAGAACTGTTCAGACTGTCATACAGTATTAACTTGTACTATGTGTGATTGTTCATTTGTTTTTCCGATTGTTCCTCTCTCAAAAGGATGAGAGGTTTCCATACACGAGTACACAATATGGTTCACAAGTGACTCAGAGTTGAGGTGCACCTTAATGTGTGCATACCGCTTGGGTCATTCCACTTGGTCCTGAAGAAAACCTAGTACTATCACCTACAGGTTGAAACATGTAGACCATCACATTCACTGGTCCTGAAGAAACCCTAGTACTATCACCTACAGGTTGAAACATGTAGACCATCACATTCACTATTGATACCATTGGCCATGTAAGCCGCCTAGGGTATCACGCACTAATTTATAATCTTGCCTTATTGCTCTGCATTAAAAATTTAGGGAGTACAATCAAGACAATTCTAAACCACTTTTCACTCACTTGCACTCTTGTAAAAAAACAAACCAGCTCCACTATAAATCAGGTGTTGAAGCACACCCGGGTAACACTCGGTTACTCGGGTGGGACCCCAATGATGGAGCATGTCACCAACTAGGTTGGTGAGTGAGGGGTATTTTTTTAAAAAAGGAATAATTTTTCCTTTTTTCACTTTCATGGTACCTAGCGGATTTCAACACTGATTTCCTAGGGGATTACTCCTTCCATTGTTTACTTGTAGGACATATACAGCTATGAGAATTGTCATGCCTGAGACGATCTCTCAGCAAAGAGATTGAAATCAGGTGCTGCTAACATGCAACCTCTTCTGCTAATATACAAACTCTTTAAAGATAGGACAAAGCAAAGTTCAATTGAGGCCTAAATGGAATTGCAAACAAAGGAACAAGTTTGAAATTCAAACACAAAAAAGATTAAACACGTTTCCCAACAAAGTTAAAGCTCTCAAGTTGCATCATGTCAAATTTGAAAAGTTCTTCCTACAACTACTGATTTTAACTTTGTGTGCAGGTACTTCAAGCCCAGAAACATCTTGGCTGAGTGCAAATTGCTGGGCAGGACATTAACCGTCTGCCACCGACCCTTCAAGTAATAAGGTAAATTGGCAGGTTGACATTTTCTTAGATGCAACTGTAGCAAGCGTATTGAAATTGTTCAACCAATGCCTATGTAGTACAGAAAAACGGCCATGTTCGTAGGTGGACAAGCAACAAAGAGACTCATTCAAAAAGTTTTACCCTAAGGGGTTAGCTATACAGTTGTGGGGGCAAGAACAAACCAGAGAGTGGAGTCTTGTGAACAAAGTGACAATGATCAATGTAGTGAAAAGGTTATCCAGAGAGAAACACAGGATGCTGACATACTACTTAGATAATTTTGTGAGGTAAAATGTAACATGTTTAGGGCTCAGCAAATCTCTGGACTGGAGAACTGTACTGTCTCGTGAGTTGATCCTGAGAACCAAAGCAATGGTGATCATTGATTGTCGCAAGAGATATCTAGATAGGAGAAACACATCTTTACCAGAAGTAGGAAACATTGTGGGAAGCAAAAGAAGTCTTCCACAAATTACACTTCTTTTCCAAAGGAATGGATCTAAGAAATTGGAGGTGCAACAAATGCTTCATTGTTGAAAAGGATCAAAACATGAAGGATGTAGAACACAACCATTTTAGACTCTGAGGTCTCTATTTGAGGAACATGAGGGGCATTGCATGAAGGAGAGGTTACAACAGAACAAAAAGGAAAATATATTTTGAAAGACTTAGGGCCCGATTACAATGCAGTTAGGAAGGCCTCCTAACGGCATTTGCTCTGTCCGAATCGGGAACATGTCTTTCCGACTGAATCGGAAAGGTTTCCGATTGATTACGATGCAAGTTAGGTGTTAGGAATATCTCAATCCGAACCTAATGGCATTTGTAAGAACGTGCTGTACGGAGCAGAATTGTGCGTCTCTATGGGCTGCGTTTCCGAACGACTGATTATGATGCTGGATTCAGACAGCCTTTCCGAATCATGCCATCCGACTCGAATCGGCAGTCGGAATCAGGTTTTTGGGGCCCGTAGCAGGCCCCCGTGCACCCGGAGCCTTCCCAATCAGGCCCGCGGGGGGGACCCATGGGTCCCCTTTACCAGCTATGCACAGTGTGGTAGGTACCAGGGGATGCCCGCCACAGGGTGCCCGATTCTCCCCAGTCACCCCTTTCTTCAATGGGAGCCTATGCATTCGGTCGGAACATAGGCTCCTATTGAAGTCAAGGGGAGTCTGACCCAATTGTATCTGGAAGCATCCCGATGCATCAAAATCAGTCGGTCGGACTCTCCTGATCCAAGTCATTTAAAAACCATTTCCAAACCAATTCGGAGGGAATGCCTTCCCATCCGCATCGTAATTGGACCCTTAGTGCTTTCACACTCTGGTCAGGGTATCTAAGAACATGGAATTCCCTGCTTCTAAAGTGCTTAGTACATCTTCTGCAATTCTTTGGTATTAATTCCATTAACAGAAATATCAGGGGCTACCAATTCATCAATGTGTGTCGGATGAGATTTTGGGAGAGCGGAAAGACTCGGGTAGAATCTTCTTCAATGGGGATGCAAAAATCCAAAAATGTTTATTTATTTTTTTTGAAAACCTAATTGGATGTTACTAGCAAGTGGTTTAATAAGCCTCACACTATACTCTCTAATGTAAACGGGTAGAAAGCTGCCAGATTACATTCAGGTGAATACCCTAATTTCCAGCCACGTGGGCAGATCTTCTACATACATGGAGGATGCTGTGTTGCTGGACTCTATAGATTGGAGGGTGGATTGGGGTTTAAAGACAACTTATCGCGGTATCCACTTGGTCTAATCCTGAAAAACACCTGTTTCAGTAAGTGCCCTAAAAGCCTTGCCTTCTACTCTTCTCAAATGAAAAATTCACCCTGTGGAGGGAGTGGAGGGATGGGAGGGGTCATTATTTTTTCCTTTGGCATCTCTTACCACCTCTATGCTGAAGACTCAATACCCCCTCTCATGCTTTAGCCCAATGCTAAACTCTCCAACCTTCTCAGTGCTGCAATGGACTGGATGACTCTGTGATCCTAAAGCATAATTAGTCAAACATTGAGATAATCAGCTTCACAAATTTATCTATTGTATGTCCCTGGGCTAAAATGATCCCTTTTGCACCTTTTACCCCTTCTACTAGAAATATAGGAGTAACATCTCAATCATAAGCTCAAAACTGATCTATGTATACTTGAAATATGCATTATCCAGTGGTGGTTGGCACTTGTTAGTTATAGCTACACCTCCATGATTCTTTCCAAATAAAAGTATCATCAAACTCAGCTCCTTTCATCAGGTGGATACCAAAAAAGGGGATGGTCCAAAAATGTGTTTTCCCCATTCATTTTTCCATAGGAAAATAAGGCACAGCTACGGTCAAAATGGCAGAACGAAATTTCATCAAATTTGGCAGAAAGCTTGATCTTGGTCCAGAAGGCGTGCTTTTTATCATTTGGTGTGAATCCCTTCCGTAGTTTTTGAGAAATTAAGGTTAAAAAAATGTGTATATTTCACTACGCAGTGAATCCACAACCAATCCGTGCGCTCAACCACAAGTTGTGATTGGCTGGCTGCAATCTGAAGGAAAAGTTGCGGCTATTATCTTAAGACCCGGTGCAACAGGCTGTAGTATAACCCCAGGCCGGAGAATACCTGGGGTTAAAAACGGCCTACGCTAGATTATACCCGGTTATAATATGGCCTGGGCCAATTTATACGCTGGGGTATATTACGACCTAGTCCGAACCATACCCCTCTAGGCCAAATTATACCCCCATGATATCAATAGTGTTGAGCGATCTACACATGAATTACTACATTTTTAAACATTTTATTTAAAACTGTAAACACATAGAATTTCAACCAGAAAAACTTTAATCAGAAAAAATTATAAACTTCCACAGAGATCAAAGATTAGTACAATACTTCTCAGTAGTGTTAACACATTAAAACAAAAGCACGTATCTAACACTCTATAATGCTCGCTCTAGTATAAATGCTCAAAGTTCAACACTGATAACATCAAAATGATCATGCTTGTTTTCAAGATAAAGTGCCTAGTGGGGTATGGTCTGGCCAAGTCTATTTTAAAACCTCGGGTATAGGTTAGCCTCGGACACTTTATCCCCCGGGTATACTCTGGCCTTGGCAGATGGGGCATATTCTGACCTGATGGGGTATGGTCTGGCCCAGTCTATTTTAAACCCCGGGTATAGGTTAGCCTAGGACACTTTATCCCCCAGGGTATACTCTGGCCTGGGCCAAACTATACCCAGGTTTAATCTGAGCAGGGGTATCTTTGGCGTGCTACACCTGGACTCAGCCTCAAGTACTAAAAACGAAAACAAAATAGGATATAACACTAACACCCTGGCCTTGTGGGGGATCTCACAGAGACCTCCGTGGGGTAAACAAAAGTTTTTTACACTGTTTTTTTGGGGGGTTTTGTGGCTCACTGCAACACCCCTAGGGATTTGCTCCAGATCCAGACTCATTGCGTGCCCGCCATGCACTAATTACCTCACATATTAAATCACTCATGCCAACTTCTATGAAATCATTGAGAACATCACTGAAGCATCTGAAATGACATCAGTGATGACAACACTGTGCATGGTGGGGGTGCAGTTTATAGTTACTTTAGGGCACGAGTTATATTTACTTGAGATAACTAGAACTGGTGAATCTCAGTAATTTTGTTAGTTCAAAATTGTATATTTTACCTGATATTTATAAACACACACATATACATATATATATGTATATATATATGATTTAAATGCTATTTTCTCAGGACCTACTGAACAGATTTACACCAAACCTACAAAAGGCACTTCCTTGACCTAGGGACTACCTCTCTGCCAAATTTCTAGTAATTCTGTTCAGCCGTTCGGGCTGTAGCCCTGTCTAAAGGTCCTATGGAAAAATGCATGGGAAAAACGCGTTTTGGGACCCCCCTTTTATCTCAGCCCCCGCTTGACGAATCCCCCCGAGACTTTCAGGGTAGGAGCGGAGCGTAGCGCCCCACCTATTTTGAGAAATTCGCGAGGATTCGTCGACCGGCGCCAAAGTTATTCAAAATAGAATGTTGCGGATTTCCTATGGAAAAGGGGTCCTAACTATAACTACCTACTGGCGACCGCCAGTAGGTAATATATATATATATATATATATATATATATGCAGTGAATTCGTCTCTTTACCAAGGTAATGATTTGTAGAACATAACGTGTTTCAGCCCGCGTGGGGCCTTGATCACATGACACTGTTGAGGGAGCTATTACAGGATTAAAAGTGCAAGTCAGTGACGTTTTACCTTACAACAACTTTTTTTGCATAGACATGGAAAAAATACAAACACATCTATACCACGTAATGGTAATATAACCTTGGGTCACAGAGAGTTTAAATACATCTCTAATGTGCAAAATAGAGCAAACCTGATGTAATATCAAGTAAATAGCAGCACACTGAATAAATAAATAAATACTCAATTTATGCCTATACAGCTCTAAAATTTCATCAGTTAGTGAAAAAAGGCTTATATTAATGAATAAAATGAAGCTAGAAAAAGTAAAATCAATGTAAAACTTTTCATCATGTATAGCAGCATGATTCAAAAGGCATATAAGACTAACATTAGCACATGTAATATAATCATGTGGTTAAGATGTTGAAAAATAAAGCCCAAGTGGGCAATTACCAATTGTCCATGTCAACATACTTTAAAAAAAGGGGAACAAGGTCTGTGCAAAATACGTAGACTCACATACATTAACCTCTTCAGCGCTGCGCGGATTCCCGCGCGGTGCTGAAAGTTCTGAGCGCGGGCGGGGCCATGACGGAACGGTTCCGTCATAAGCACAGCCCAACCGACGTGCATGACGGAACCGTTCCATCATCGGCGTCGAAGAGGTTAAGTGCTAACACCATGTGCAAAAGTGTAAACAAACAAACAGTACAGTGAAAATTGTATTCTCTAAAATAAAACTTTAAAAATCTTATTATCAGGTAGGCAGCAGCATGAACATCAGATCTTAATCATAAAGAATATTAAAGAGTGTAAAAGTCTTCACTAGAGTATATATTTTCTACTGGCGGTTGCCAGTAGATAGTTATAGTTAGGACCGAGTTCCCATAGGAAATCTGAAAATTCTATTTTGAATAACTTTGGCGCCGGTTGACTTATCTTCGTGAAATTTTCAAAACTAATGGGGCGCTCCGCTCAGCTCCTACCCTGAAAGTCTCGGGGTGATTCGTCAAGCGGGGGCTGAGAAAAAATGGGGGTTCCAAAACGCGTTTTCCCCATGCATTTTCCCATAGGACCTTTAGTCGAAGGTACAGCCCGAACGGCTGAACAGAATTACTTGAAATTTGGCAAAGAGGTAGTCCTCAGGTCAGGGATGTGCCTTTTGCATATATGGTGTCAATCTGTTCAGTAGTTCCTGAGAAAAATGCAGTTAAAAGTACATAAATATCTATATGCGCGCACCGTGCGCGCAAGGTGCCGTGCGCGAGCGTAATTCTGATTGGTGGTTAGATGTCAGTCAACATTCGAATCAGTCGAAATCAGGAAGTGTCGGACGCCATTTTGTGTGTGGCAGTGAAAAAGAAAGGTGGAGAACGTGAAAAGGGGGCAGGGTAGAGAGTTCCTGACCCCCTAGCCTTTGTCAGGGGGTCCCTGAGGACCCCGAAGGGAGAAAAAAACATTTTTTTTTTTTTTTTAAATCGCGGGGTGTGCGCACGGTGCACGCACGGTGCGCGCACGGTGAAAAACCCTTAAAAAAAAACAAAAAACATTTTAAACGAGCCATTCCATATTACAGGATACAGTCAATCTATAACTATATACATAGGTAGTTTATTGTAAAATAAATATATAAAAAATATAATAATACATACATAAATTAGCATTTAGAAAACCTTATAAATTCACTAAAAAAACCATAGGTTTCACACATGTTATAGTTAGAAATTAGCATTTAAAAAACCTTGCAAATTCACTTAAAAAACCATAGGTTTCACACACGTTATAGTTAGGAATTAGCATTTAAAAACCTTGCAAATCCACTGAGAAAACCATAGGTTTCACACATGTTACAGTTAGCTGGACATTTCACTCATAAAAAACCATTGAAATTCCCCCGTTATAGTTAGTTCAGCTAAATATAACTCGCGCGACCGCAATCCACTGCTGATGATGTCACATATTACATCACTCATGACATGGTCAGTGACATCACTCATGACATCACTGATGACATCTCAAATGACATCACTGATGACATCACTGATGACATCATCCAGTGAATATGTGTCTTTCTGAAAAATAAATACTTTTATATATGTATATCTAAAGGTTAATGGAAGAATAAATGGGTAAATAAGTATCTAAATGGATGTTTTTTTGTAAAATTAATTGTATAACTGACTTATTAACAGTATCTTAGTGAATACAGTGATGTAATATGTGACGTTATCAGCAGTGGATTGCGGTCGCGCGAGTTATATTTAGCTGAACTAACTATAACAGGGGAATTTCAATGGTTTTTTACAAGTGGAATGTCCAGCTAACTAGAACATGTGTGAAACCTATGGTTTTTTCAGTGAATATATATATATACACACACACAACCATAGAAATTCAGCAGTTATAATTATACTTATGTGAGCACTTATAGTTATAATTATGTTAAGAAACTATAACTCATGGCCTAAAATTACTTTGCAGCACAAGTTAGAGTTTCTTCAGATATGTACAACTATAAGTGCTCCGATAAGTATATCTATACCTGCTGAATTTCTATGGTTTTGTGTATGTAAAATGTGAACCTAACTATAAAGTCCGTGAAACTTTGGTTTTTTTCTGTGAATTTCTATGTTTAACGTAAAGTAATATTTAATTACCATACATTAATCCAACCGCCAGTGCGCACAGCATTTGGCCGGGTGAGGTGGGAGTTGGCCACAGGGCCTGGCCTATGGTCCATGTGCCCTATGGGGTCAGGACCTCTTATGTGAGTTTTTAATAATCTTTCTCCCTGGGGCCCAGCTGAGTAACAAATTGATGGCTGCAACTTTCCTTTCAGGTTGCGGCCAGCCAATCTGGGCCTTGCTTTTGCCCCAGATCTACAGATCCCCCACGGGTGGGTCTGCATCCCTAAATCTCTATAAATTTCTTTCTTTAATAACTCACAAACTATTGAACAGATTTACACCAAATTACAAAAAGAGATCTTTCTGGACCAAGATCTACCTTTCTGAAAAACTTGGTGTAATACCGTTCAGCAGTTCGGGCAGTAGTCGTGTTTAAAAACTGCAAAATCCCCATAGACATTGCATGGGGATAAAGCACTTTGGAACTCCCCAAATTTTCTCTGCCCCCGCTTTATGAATCACCCCAAAATGTTTTAGACAGCAGCTAAAGGCAGTGGCAAACTCGTTTTGAAAATGTTGTTAACATTTGTTTAACAGCACCAAAGTTATTAGCAAAACAATAAATGCTTCGCCTATGGGAAAAGTTGGTCTTAACTACAAGTACCTACTGGCTATCGCCAGTAGGTGATATATATATATATATATATAACAATGTTCACCCAATGTGGTTCCTTCTGGAAAGTTTTGTGCTGGTCCATCCATATAACATAGCTGCTTCTCGTTGCCCGTGGGAGCTTTTCCTCCTGTTGGCTATTTTGTGATCAAGGCACCCATACCGCAGTCTAAAATGATTTGATTGGCTGGCTGCAAAAGTTGAAAAAATATTGAGGCCACTAGTACAGCACTCTGAGACTAGGTCCCAGAGTGCGGAACTAATTAATAAGCGGCAGGGCGAATACACCCTTATCCCGAAGTACATGGTGGTGGTCCCACAGGACTGCTCCCTTAGGCTAAATTTAAAGACTAAATTATTTCTGGTCACTGGAACCCCATTTCCTGTCGCTGGAAACATGGTTCACAGCAAAGCTTCCTGTGTGGCACAGTAGTACCAAATGAAATTTAAAAAAAATTAGAAGGGTCTGGTCACAGACTAGAATGTGAGGGCAACTGCCATTGTTCAGACTGTGGGTAATGCACAATGGGTGTTTGCTACCTGCAAAGAGTTGGGCATAGGTCTACCCTCGCGCTGGCATGGCTGAAGCCCTGCAAAGTGGGATCACTGGCATTCTGTGGGGGAAGCATGCAGTTCCAGGATGGGGACCAGGCGCTTGATCAACCAACTGCTGCGCTTGATGGAAGGCAGTGCGCAGAGAGGCAGCTGGCAATCTGCTGGGGGCTATGCATAGGTCTTGGCCAGTGGCCAGGTTCTGAGGTCAAAACACTGCTAGGGCACGGGAGCAGGGTCTGGCTGAAGGCGAGGCTCTATAGTCAATCAGCTGCTGCACACTGCTGGAGGCCATACACAGTGGGATGGTGTGTTGCTTGTGAGAGTTAAGACACAAGGTTTAGCCAGAGGCCAAGACCTGCAGCCAACCACCCACTTTGCACAGCTGAAGGCTGTGCGCAGCTTGGGGTTTGCCACAAGTTGCCCGAGTCAGTTGGGCGTATGCTCAACTGTGTATACAATCAAAAACTCCCAAAAATTGACTGAAAACAGCGAGGGTTGTAATGACTTTAGAGATAGGTGCACAAATGGGATAAGAACTAACATTTAAAAACCACTGAAACTTGCCAGTTATAGTTTAGTGACCTACCTATAACTTGAGCTTCCTTCATGCACTGCCTATGACCTCACAGATTTAAACCACTCATGACATGCTAACTGGTCTGGGTAATTAATGCAAACATCGAAAAAGGAGATTCTGCAAATGTTGGAGTGGATGTCTTCTGCTGTTCACCTTACACTTTGGCTTACAGTATTAATTACATAAACAAAGTTCAATCTATTTGGATGCCTCTTGTTTAGTGTAGTGCAAGATGGGGATTGAACAGCCTTTCCAGACTGTGAAAATGCAATGCCACATTCCTGTGGCATGAGATTGGTGACCTAAACAGTGCAATGACTAGGATGGTGACAAGCCACTTTCAGAAACTCCACAAGGAAATGGCCAGCAAAGGTTTGTTGACTAGTATAGACAAAAATGGGGGTATTAATTCTCACAGGATATTCAACCTAGCGCTTGCCAAATAGCGTGCAGTAAAATAGAATGAAGTCAATAAATGCGGTGCCACAGGTGAGGGAAAAACCCCTAAACCCTCAAATTTAGGACCCTGGGGTATGCACAACAACAGGTCCTATGCACACGCATACACGTTAAGTACAGTTCAACACATTTCTGTTTCTGTTGGTCAAAGATGAAGAAAATTGGTGTCCTTACGAAGTGTTTGCCTTTAATAGTGTTTTGCACAACAGACCAGCCAACACGCATTTCATCAATAGGGTGTTAAACCTTTGACTTCTTCAGGGCTGTAACGCGGCAAATGGTATCGTAGACCTCAAAACCGGTGATAACTCCGACCCGGTAGGTCATAAATTGTCCAAACACACGTAATCTCAAATTAGCTACGTATCATTCTGTGGCGTGAGTCTTCACTCATGGCGTCAAAGATTTAAATGCCAGACGAGTACGGTGAAAGCAAAGTAAATCCTGTGGCCAAAGTATATCAGACGAGATCCAAAGTGGATGATATGAGCCGTAAATAAGTCTTATTTATCAGAGGAGTGCCCGGTAACCCACTATTGAGTAAGTTCCTCAGATCATGAAACGTAAGCCGAGTACGGCAACGCAGAGTAAATTGCGTTCTCAAATGCCAAAGTATGCCAGGCAAAATTCCAAGCGGTCAATGTGAGCCGTAATAGTATCTTGTTGCGAGTAC
Source organism: Triturus cristatus (assembly GCF_964204655.1). Taxonomy (NCBI): domain Eukaryota; kingdom Metazoa; phylum Chordata; class Amphibia; order Caudata; family Salamandridae; genus Triturus; species Triturus cristatus. The sequence continues at coordinate 463,410,872 of NC_140593.1, forward strand.
GCACCACCCTCGTAGCGCTTCTGGGACTGTGTTCAAAACCGGCATGATCCAACAATAAATATCAATGCAATGGAAATAAGGCTTAAGACTAGGGGTAGGCAATAAATTCCACTCTGCCGGCAGAGTTGGCGGAGTTTCGGCCACTGTTACCAACAGCGTCAGGGCAGAGATTTTTCTTGCATGTGGCTCGCCAATGGTAAGTTGGCAAGTGAGAGCAAAAAATGGCATCCCCTAGCATGATTTTTGGGTGCTAGGAGGGCACCTGGCAAGATTGTCCTAATGCGGGCGGGTCTGACCATTCATGGTGAGAAAGCTGCTGCTCAAGTAGAAAATCTACTTGAGCAGCAGCCCAAGGTGCAGCACCCCTCTGGCACACCACCTGGTGCTGTATACGCTGATTCTCATGGAGTTTTCATGTAACTTCACGGAATTCCGCAAAGTGAAACGTTACGAGTTCCACCCACCCTTACGTAAGACCCGACTCGGTGCATATCAACCTATTGTATGTGCCACACATGTTCACATACCAGGAGCCCACAGCAGTCAGTACCCCATGTACCCTGCAACAAACATATTCGAAACCAGGCCGCAGGTGGAGCCCTAGGTTGTTCCCTACACACAACTGAAGGTCTCATCAATGCAAGCAATTATTTAATTTAATCTGACCTGCCCATAACCCTTTCCAAGGTTTCCTCTCCTGTGGCAGCTTGCTGAGGTTTTTAGTTGCCATGGAAGGCATCCAGTGCAATTCTGCTTAACTAGTAATATTACTACTGTTAAACTTAGGCTGAGTCAAATCACGGTGTTAAATTACTGCCCCCCAAACAAAGCAATACAATTGTTGCTGAATGAACAATGTGGACACAGACCTAGCCAGTAGAGCAAGCATCATAAACGAACACTCAAAGCCACCAGTACCTCTGCCTGGGCCACCCGCAAAACGTTGTTAATAAACAACTATGTAAAAAAAACAAAAAAAAGCAGACACAAAAATAACCCACCTTTCCCTGGATCACATCACCCACCGCTTGACCTTCTTTGTCCAGGCATGGTCCGGGGGCACCAGCAAAGGAGACCAAGAGGCCCTCAGAAACTACAAATGCCAAATTAATCTGCTATCAGCTCCCTGCCTGCCAAAGCCAGAAGAAGGAAGCGAGAGGAGGCTGTAACCCAAGCAGCAGCATACCTCCAGCCACAGCTTGGCATCAGGACTGAAGGAGAAGCCGAGGGGACAGTGGGGGCTGCACAGACAATAGTGTCAATGGAGAGACTGCAGATCAAGATAAAAAAAGGAGCGTTAGACCCCTAGTCGCACCACACTTCACTGGAGTGCACAACCGAATCAACATCATGAAGACATCAACCAGGTCAGCATCTCACAGGCTGACGATTCCGGGGCTGGTAGCCGTGGTACAGGAAGGTGAAGATCAGGTGAATTAAGAGACCCCACCCTTCCTTGCACCCCCTTTTATGGGTAGAGTGATCCTACACCCATCCCTTGTGAGTCCACACAAGGCACCAGATGCAAGGCGACGGGCCACATCTAAAAGGGATGCCGCCTGCCATCTTACGTCCTTTGGCCACACCATCCCCTTCATATTAGTGGCTCTCCCCATTCTGAGGGAGAGCCATGGGACAGTCCTGCACTTTCAAGTTGTATAGGACAGTGAGAATGTGTGGTTACTTCCATATTCACTAACCAACTCACAGTTACTCTACCTCCCAAAAATTAATGACACTTGCCATGAGCATGGCAGGGGCCCTCCACTTCTTTTGACCAGCATTTTGGTACCTCTTTGTGCACTCTACACAACCCAAAGGCCTTCAAATACCGGCAGAGACAGGCAATGTCCACCCAGTCCTTCTGCTGACTACTTGGTCTGGCCACATCACTGCCCAGGGGCCCCTTAACAGCTCCGATCAGACCGCAATGAATCTTCCCCTAACCACTGAGGTTACTGCTATTCTTGTCCATGCAGGATGAGAAACTAACTGTGGTGTGGGGTCTCCCATTCTGATCCTGAAAAGTTCTGGCTCATTTCAAGAAACGGCAGTGCTGTAGGTGGCCTTTAGTTTCATGCCACAAGTCATTGGATTAAAATAAAATTATGATAGTCCCTCTCACCAGATTGGTCAAGTCACTCTGGGGGCAGGCCAGCTGTATGTATGTGGACTGTCATAGATTTTACTTCCGCGCTATGAATGATTGACAATCTTGCTATGCTGGGACTGGGTAGAGCATGGTACCTATCAAAAGAGAATATTGGTGGGTGGTGACGCCGAACCAAAAGTTTCACAGGGAAAACTGAAGTCCAATTTAGGTGAACCTGCCATGAGAGTTTATTACATGCGCAATGGGAAAAATATCACACATTTGTGTAGGAAATCGTCCAGTCTGGAAGCACTGAATTTAAGTCCTTCGCTATGACTGCCTCTAGCAGCCTCTGGCTTTGACTATCTCCATACCTATGCTCCCAGCATAACCACAACTTTACTTGCTCCCACACTCCCTGCACCACCCAGAACATCACCAGCAACCAATGCTGAGATGCTGACTCACCTGCCAGTCCCCTCATAAGGTCAGCATCTTCCTTAATGGTGGGCTCTTTGGTGCAGTCTCAGAGAATGATGCAAAGATTTTACACTACAGCAATCACAAGCTATTGTAGCGGAACCTCCAAGAAGTGAAGCTTTTTAGTTATAATTTGGTTTAGAATTTCTTTATTCAATTTTCCACAAAGAACAAATAAATATTAGCATAATAAGGTACACATTCTGATGTCCCATGAAGTGGGATAAGCCATAGAAGCTTGCTAGACACCCCTTCAAACAACCCCACACCCCGGGACCCTCACCACATTTACTCAACCCTTCCCGGCCATCCCCCTCGTAGGCGCATCCACCTTGGCTACTTCATGTTCTGAGAGGCCTCCAGCACCGGTTAAGCAAGGTGTAACAGCCTCAGGTACCTGGGGCAAGTAATCTCATTAAATTCAGAGGACAGAAGTGCTAGAAAGGGACCACACATATCAGGGATTGCTGCTCCTTTGCCGGCCAATGAGAGGGATATCCTTTCCATGCCCAGGATGTACCACATGTGATGCAACCAGCCCGTGTATGAAGGTATGCGGTTAGAGCCCCAGTGTGTGAGAATATTTTGTAGAGACGCCCCCAGTGCCAATGCAATTTGAAGGCCCCTTCGCGACTTAAGGGGAAATGTAAGAGCGTTCGGTAAACCCAACAAGATATTAGCTGGAAACAGGGGCAACTCTGTGTCGAAGTGTGAACTAATATCACGTAGGATCTGATCCCAATAGGATTGCAACCTAGGGCAGTCCCACAGAATGTGAGTGAGTGTGCTTAGCATACAGCATCCATGCCAGGAGTGAGGACTCTTAAGTGTGCTATATTTGTGAAGACACACAAGAGTGTAGTACCAGTATGTAGCAACTTTAGTAGCTGTCTCGATACTGGCCACGTCGCGCACCGTATGTTTGGCCCTACAGTATATGTCTTGCCATTCCCATTGGGTGAGAGTGCGTTCTAGCTCTGCTTCCCATCTCTTCTGGCTAGGGGACTTGTGGGGTGGGATGGGCTGCGATATCAGGTGGACGTCATCTGACTTTGATAAAAGCCATCTTTCATAGGTGGTTAGGTGGCGTTGGGCTTGCCGGCGAGTCTCAGGGTGCCTGACCCAGTGTCTTATCTGGTGGTATCGAAAGCATTCCGACTCAGTGAGCCCGGTCTCGCGATGTAAGTCCGTGAAAGAAAGCGGGCCCTCAACGTCGAAGAGATGGCCAATCGATCTGTGCCCTCTTCTGTCGATCGCACGTAAGCTTTGACTTCTAGCCCCGGGGAGAAGGAGAGATTGGCGATAATTGGGGTCAGAGGGGATGGAAAGGTAGTAAGTTTACTATAAATAGCTATTTTATCCCATTCCATAATGGGGGTTCTCGTTACATACAATAGGTATACATTATTTGGTCTAACCTCTTTGGGAAGAAAGTGTATCTGTAACAGCGATCTACCGGCTAGCGCCCTATCTATGAAGAGCCAATGCTTCTCAGACTCTGAGGGCGATCACTCCACAAAGGTTCTAACCTGGGTCGCCCAGAAGTAATCTTGAAGATTGGGGACTCCCAGGCCCCCCTTCTCTGGAGGTCTGCAGCTCAGGTCTCGCTGCATTCTAGGCTTTCTGCCTGCCCATATAAAATATTCTAGCTCTTGCTGAATAGGGCTCAGCATACCTTGAGGTGGCTCAAGTGGGAGAGTCTGAAAGAAGAACAGGATTTTGGGCAGTATAGACATCTTAACAGACGCTATCCGGCCCAGCCAAGACAGCGCATGCAGCCTCCAACGGCGTTGGTCATCACTGACCTGTCTGAGTAGAGTTGCATAGTTAAGCTTCACCGTGTTCGACACTGACGCCGTCAATTGTATCCCCAAGTAGGGAATTGCCTCTGAAGCCCACTGGACAGGTAGTGAATTCTGCAAAGAGGAAAGCGTCTGCGGTTGTAGGGTAAGATTTAAGGCCTATTAATTAGGGACATTGATTTTGAAAGTTCAAAATAAATTTTCCCTTTGGAGAAACCTTACATAATATGCCCTCACTCCGCTTATACACACACTATAGCACTTCACACAATTAATACTCCACTCAGGATATTAAATCACTTATGCACAAATTTAATGAGTATTAAAAATAAATTCACTGTACAGACATAATATTCTACAATTTTAAAATATTTTTCATAAAAACTTAAAAACACAATAAGTCACGGAAGAATAATTTCATTACACGAAAAGGAGAACCCAAAAAAGACAGTAATATTTGTTTTGCAGTTGTTAATTTGGAGAAATAGGCAGCACCTTTCACGGGCATAGATTCCCTGTCTAGTTCCGATTGCTGACTTAAGCCAAATTTAACACAAAAAAAGCTTGGCTTCGACGCGTTTCGTTGGGACAATAACAATTAGGCCACCTTCTTCAGGGCACAAATATTTTCTCCTTCATAATATCATATTTGCATGTTAATTACACCTGATATAGAGAAACAAACGAGAAAAAAATACATGTATGTATATATTTAAAATACAAGGAAAACTATCTTTTCATAAACATTTTTCCACACATATTTTTCCAGAACTCGTCTTACAGAGATAAAAAAAAGATTTTAAGCCTCTTATTTGAAAACTTGTCTAATAATTAGACATATACCATACAATGTATAAGTGCTCCAACCATCCTTACTGGGAGTTTGTATAAAAAAGGCCCCAAACTGTCACTCCACATACTCTTTTTTTATAATGTTTTAAGAAACGTTCAATACCCCTTCTCACAGGACCACACATACAGTATCTCTCACAACTCACCAATGCAGAGGCACTCAGATGAATGTATCCCCAATTAAATTTTGGATAATGCAAGAATCATTCAATTGCAACTAAAAAGGATAGAGAATTGAACATTCTTGAAAACTGTGAGGATTTGATTTAAAAAAAAAAAATAATCACAATTTTTTAATTTTATATAGCTTTTACCTATTTAAAACCTCTGATAGAGTAGAATAGACTTTTCAGTATTCAATGGATTTCCATGGAGTCACACCCTATAAGTGGAGGGAGATTCTATTTAGTATTGAGAGAAACAAGGTCTCCTATTATTCTCCTGTCTCCATTATATTAAATTGTTCCCTTTATTTCTGGGAGAATTATATCTATCTCTCACCTTTTGGTCACTCAAAATATGTGCCACTCAATGGATTTTAGAAACCGGAAAACGTCTCGGTTACTGAAAATCAAAAATAGTTTAATAAATATTTATGTCTATATATATATATATATATATATATATATATATATATATATATGGAGCAACACAGAGGCCCATTTCAAGGTATTAACTTTATTTACAAAGGCGCAGCAGCATGTCATGCCTCCTTCTCTCCTAACGCGTTTCGGCGTTGGCCTTGTTCACAGGAAATGGAAGTCATTTGCAAAGTGCGTCGTGCGTGCTTTTAAAATTAGAGGTCACGTGACTACAACAATACTGCATCTCCCACAGTGCATTTCACAAGTTTAAGATTTCTTTTAGGAAGTCCATTATACCTTTGCACATTGCTCAATTATATCATTATGTAAAGTGCACTTGTATTGGTGTTTTAAATCCAAATGGAAAATAGTCACAGAAGTTTTCATTTCATATCCGACTAATGTCCGATTCCTTTAACTGCCTTCAAACAGAGTGCATACCTTTGGAACGATCGGCGTGGGACATCCTCCCCACCGAATCCCTTCCTCAGCCCACACATTTTGGCTATTTAGCATTCCTTTCCTCGGTAGGCTTGTGTGAGCGAGTGGGTCATGCTCCACATTAGTTACCAGACACGTCCTCCGAGCACTGGAGCCCCCCGACGTGACCTCATACTTATACTTATCGGACTCGCCTTCTATTCAGAATATATAATATCTGGCACCTCACTGGGTTATGCAGTTTCCTCAACATAGCTCAATCTAATCATATTTATTATTTATACCCCTAAATTGTTATATATACAGTGGCAATAACATGAATCCACTGGATAGCCATACGGGTATTAAATGTAATCAGGCTCCTAACTGATTGCGCATCTAAGCGTCCATTAAATTGTGCGATCAGGAGCACACTCAATTCTCCAATACCTACAAAGGTGCTATTCGAATGGTTAGAATGACATCTATTAGTTATTAGACCTCTCACCTCTTATGCATAAAAATGCGGTTCTTTAAATCCCCGTCATACAGACACCCGGAACATTAATCCGTGGCTAAACATGAATAAAAAAAGGATATATGCTTTCACATTTACACTACACAAGTAGAGAAATATTTATTGCCATCCCCACTCTCTAATGTTGCCGTAATCTCGCAGGGTCTTTCATGGCCTCGTGTAGATCTCATTCCACCCCCTTAGGACGCATTGTTTTTGCAATGAATACACATATGTCTTAGTGTGCCATAAAGGCAGGGGTCTCAATCTGAATCTAAACAAGAGTCGGGACAGTTATCGGGACTCAACTTTTAAATCTGACGGATTCAGCTTGTTTCGGAGCCCTCTCTCGGTTGTGGTTCGTTTAGAAATGAGCCGCTGAGAGTCGAGCACGTCTTTATTTTATTTCTTGCGCATCCATCGAACGTCTCCTAATTACGTCAGCAGTGCGCCAAAAAGGTAGCGCCATGTTTGAGTGTTCAGCTAACACACTATGTATATACTATGAACCCTCAAATATGTCCGAGTTATTATGCTTTCTTAATTTCTTGCTCGCTTAAGATTCAAGTTGTTTACATAAATGTAAGTATATGTCTCAATGTCCTTATATTAAACCCGCCCTAATGGGTATTACTACAGTGCCGTCTGTCACTAAATCTTTTTTTAATTATCAACCATATTTAGTGGGGATTTTTCAACACAGTTATCCCACTTCATGAGAATGTTTTTAGGATCTAATATATATATGTGCACAAACATGCACCCCTATATAATTAATCAATTAAATGAAACAAAACAATACCACAACACTACTATATGGGACTGAGGTTTGATCAAGTTTCTAATGGTGGCATAATTCATGGGACCTCGATGTATAATCAGCCTGAGCTGCCCCACTGAATATTGTTTGATCCGGTACCTCAATGTTAAGGTAGTACAAGAGCTCTCTCTGCTGAGTTTATGACACTAATTTCATCCAGTCTTCCCTAGTATTCAAACCCCTTTGTATAGTGTCCAGAGTGGAGATGTACCACGGTTTCCTGTTCTTTCTTTTAGCTTCCAAATTGCCACCTCTCCTAGTTATTGTAATCTTTTCAATGATAGACCACTCAAATTCTGTGTGTTTATGCGTTAACAAATTGTAATGGGCTACAGGGGGGCATTTTGCTTATTAATTTATATTGCAGATCTGTGTTCTAGCCACCTAAGTCTCAGTTCGCTGGCCGTTTCGCCCACGTATGCTAAACTACATGGGCAGCGCAATAGGTAAACCACATTAAAACTTCTGCAGTTGTTGAGACTTTTGGATGTAAGGGTAGATCCATTATAAGTCAGTGTTTTAGCAACCAAACAATGGTCACATAACAAACAATTTCCACATTTTTTGTTCCACAGAGCCTTGTCTCTTTGAAAAGTGCTCTGTGTCATGGGACAGACTTCCCTATATACGTATATTGTCATTGCGTTTAAATGCAAACAGTGGTTTTGGTAACTTAACCTAATTTCCTTCATTCAGGATACTCCAAGTTGAATTAACTAAATTTGTTAGTTTATTACCAATATGGGAGAAATGACTTACAAACACTATCCTGTTTTCTGTGGTGTTCTTCTTCTTATGACTGTCGGCGGGGTTTGGATGTAACATACTGTCACGATTATAAAAGCGAGCACGTTTAAATGACTGCTTTATTAATTTCTTTGTCTTGGAGCTTACACTTCAAGGACTCCGAGTGTTTATAGAAGTCCTCAAGAGAGGAACAGTTCCTCCTGAGACGGAGGAACTGTCCAAAAGCGATGTTATCTCTTTGAGCTTGTGGATGGTAACTCCTGTAGTGGAGCAGTGTGTTTTTATCAGTGGGCTTGGTGTGAACAGCGCCACTTCCAGTGTTCCCTCTCTGTTCTTTATCGTGATATCTAAAAAATGAACTGAGCTGTTGTTATAATCCACTGTGAACTTTAGATTAGGATCACCAAGATTCAACCACTCCAAGAATTGTAGCAGGGTGGCTTCATCGCCTTCCCAAATGAAGAAAATATCGTCAATGAAGCGGCGCCACATGATGATGTTCTCAAAGAGGGGCGCCGGTAACACTCGACATGGAAGCACTTTACACCAACATCCCACAGGATGATATCATTCAAGTAATTAATGATGTTTTAACTGTTGATGAACTTAGAGGTGCCAACAAAGAGTTTATTATGGATGGCATCACTTTGGTGCTTAAGAATAACATGTTCCTATTTAAGGATGACATGTATCTTCAATGCAAAGGGACCTGTATGGGAGCAACTTGTGCTCCTAGACTGGCATGCCTGTATGTTGTAAATTTTGAAGATAAACACATCTTCATTATATATACATAAATCTTTATAAAAAAACTATTTTTGATTTTCAGTAACCGAGATGTGTTCCGGTTTCTATGAGCCATTGAGTGACACATATTTCGAATTGACCAAAAGGTGAGAAATAGATATAATTCTCACAGAAAAAAAAGGGAACAATTTATTATAATGGAGATGAGAGAATAATAGGAGACATTGTTTCTCTCAATACTAAATAGAATCTCCCTCCACTTATAGGGTGTGACTCGTGTGACTCAATGGAAATCCATTGAATATTGAAAAGTCTAGTCTACTCTATCAGAGGTTTTAAACAGGTAAAAGTTATATAAAATCAAAAAATAATGAAAACATTTTTTTAAATCAAATCCTCACTGTTTTCGAGAATGATCATTTCTATGATTCTTGCATCATCCAAAATTAAATTGGAGATACATTCATCTGAGTGCCTCTGCATCGGTGAGTTGTGAAAGATACTGTATGTGTAGTCCCGTGAGAATGGGTATCGAATGTTTCTTAAAACTTTATGAAAAAGAGTATGTGGAGTGACAGTTTGGGGCCTTTTTTTAATAAAATCTCCCAGTAAGGATAGTTGGAGCACCTATACATTTTATGGTATATGTCTAATTATTAGACAAGTTTTTAAATATGAGGCTTTAAAATTTGTTTGATCTCTGTAAAACGAGTTCTGGAAAAATATGTGTGGAAAAATGTTTATGGAAAGATAGTTTTCCTTGTATTTTAAATATATATATATATATATATATGTATATACATACACACACACACTTATTTTTTCTCGTTTGTTTCTCTATATCAGGTGTAATCAACATTCAAATATGATATTATGAAGGAGAAAATATTTGTGTCCTGAAGAAGGTGGCCTAATTGTGATTGTATCTCACAACAAGGTCAAAGAGGAGTGTTGAACCACACACGGTATTACTCCTATAACTAGACTCACAAAAATATACCGTAGTGGAGAGGATATCAAAAGGTTAATTACAAAAGTGCACAGAACACACACCTTCAAAAATATTAGTTTTTTAAAGACGAGAACCCTCACTCACCAAGATGGTGACATGCTTCATCATTGGGTCCCCTCTTGCACACAGTGTCCGCAAGGTACACTTTGTGGGCTTCTACTCTCCCTTAGGAGAGGAGCTGGGGTGTTTTAACACTCCAATGTGAGTATGTGAATGGGGGGCAGAGTGCAAATAATATCAAATGTGATTTAAAACCATCTCTCTAAGGCGAAAAATTATTTATTGGCTCTCCCTTAGGGATGGATCTTAAAATAAGGAGTGTGACGATAGGGATAAGATGTTTCCTATCTGACTAGGTCAGGTCAACATGTTTCTGCCAAACTGAGGTGAATTCATGGCATTCATCAGGACCATTGTCTTGTCACTCTGCTTAAAAATGATAAAAATAAAAACCATACTTATAATTCGTAGGTGTGGAGAGACCAACATCAATTTGGTCTTCTTACATAAAGCAGATCAATACCTGCCAATACCTTTTATTGGTCCTTATGTTAAGCGGGTATCAAGTTACACCGCCAACTTCTCCCAAATGGACCCAATGATGAAGCATGTCACCATCTTGGTGAGTGAGGGTTCTCGTCTTTAAAAAACTAATATTTTTGAAGGTGTGTGTTCTGTGCACTTTTGTAATTAACCTTTTGATATCCTCTCCACTACGGTATATTTTTGTGAGTCTAATTGTGATTGTCCCACTGAAACACGTCATCACCGATTTTTTGTTGTTGTTAAATTTGGCTCAAGTCTGCAATCAGAACTAGACAGGGAACTTATGCCCGTGCAAGGTGCTGTCTATTTCTCCAAATTAACAACTGCAAGACAAATACAACGGTCTTTTTTGGGTTCTCTTTTTTGTGTGATAACATTATTCTTCTGTGTTTTATTGTGTTTTTAAGTTTTCATGAAAAGTATTTTTAAGTTGTAGATTAGTAGGTCTATACAGTGAATTTATTTTTAATACTTATTACATTTGTGCACAAGTTCAGTGCAGTATTAATTGTGTGAAGTGCTATAGTGTGTGTATGAGCGGAGCGAGGGCATATTATGTAAGGTTTCTCCAAAGGGGAAATGTATTTTGAACTTTTAAATTACTGGGTGCTCTGTCCCTTTGGATCTTTTGAGCCCCCTCTCCTTGTTTCAACATTGATTTTGAAGCCAGCGACCATAGAGAAGCATTCCAGCTCCGACAGAACCGCTGGGACCGAGGTCAGAGGGTTCTCCAAAGACACAATGACATCATCTGCATACATGCTAAGTGTATGCAGATCCCCCCCCAAAGCGAATGCCCGAGATGAGCTGGTTGTCCCGAATACGTTGGGCCATTGGCTCCATATAAAGAGCAAAGAGCAGGGGGGAGAGGGGGCACCGCTCCCGGGTCGCCCTCTGTATTGGAAACAGGGTGGAGGTGTAACCATTGACACGGACTGAGGCGACAGGGTCTGAGTAACTGCTAAAGACCCAGGCTATGAACCGCTCTGGGAGCCCAAAGTGTTGTAGCATCACTTTCATATATGACCAGTTAACTCTGTCGAAAGCTTTCTCAGCATCTAAGGACAGGAGTAAGCGCTCTGTATCGAAGCGTTGTGATTTGTCAATTATATGAAGTATACGCTTTGTATTGTCCGCACATTGATGGCCCGGCACAAAGCCCGACGGATCAGGGTCGATCAGACCAGGCAGTAGCGGTGGGACGCGAGAACACCTGTAAAAAGCTTGAAGTCGACGTTGAGTAGAGAGATTGGCCAATACAAGGTGCAGAGTCGCTTATCTTTGCCAGCCTTTGGAATAACAATCACCAACGCTTCTAGCATCGACCTAGGAAGAGCAGATGTAACTCCAACGGCGTTATACACTCTAGTGAGAATGGGAGCCAATATGGGACAAAAAGCTTTATAAAATGCGGCGGAGAAGCCGTCCGGTCCTGGAGACATCAGCGGTTTAAGCCTGGCAATGGCCGTGACTAGCTCCTCTATCCTAATTGGGGCAGCTAGTTCTTCCGACTGGTCCTTAGTGACTGTGGATGTTGGAAGCCCCTGCAGATATTAAGTCTGGGCCAGGGGAGACAAATTATGCGCTGTGTATAGATCCGCGTAGAATTGACGAAAAGCATCTGCAATTTGCCGATCAGTGGCAACCTCCTCCCCGTCGGGAGCCAGAACTGCATCCACCGCCAAAGCCTGTCTCTGCAGCCTGAGCCTATGCGCCAACAGCCGCCCTGCTCTATCCCCTCCAGTATAAAAATTATGGCAGAGCCACAGTGCAGCATATTCTGCCCGATCTATGTCAGTTGAGAGCGCGCCGTTTCAAGTTGCCTCGAGACCCTCGAGGCTCCCGTCCGTTGGAGGGTGCGCTCAAGCTTTTGCATCTGCTGCATCAGGAGTTCTCTCTTGTCTCTACGCTACCTGTTATCTAGGGCCGAGATTGCAATTATTTCACCCCTCAATACCACCTTAAGGGCGTCCCAGAGGGTAGAAATGTGTATGTCAGGGGTATCATTCACCGCAAGATAGCCCCTCAGAGACCTGTTGGACCACCTCTGGCCTATGTAGCAGCGTGTCCGGAAGCCTTCACGTGCGCGGAGCGGTGTGCTCCTCTGGTAGGAGGAGGGCTAGTGTGACTGCTGAATGGTCGGACAGGGCACTGGTTTGTATCTCTACACTAGTGACCAAAGGCGATAAGCTCGATGAACCAAGGAAGCAATCAATCCGGGTGTATGTTTTGCGGGGGTGTGAGTAAAATGAATATTCCCGTGAGGTTGGATGCTGTTCTCGCCATATGTTGGTCAGCCCTGTGCTTATTAGCAGTTGTTTCCCTTCATTGGAGTGTGCCCCTGTTTGCCTCTGGTCTGATATGTCCAGGGTACCGTCAAAGACTATATTTAGGTCCCCTCCCAAGTGAATCATTCGGCCGGAGGATGCACCTAGATCCTGCACCACTGACTTCAGGAAGTTCTCCTGGCCCTCATTCGGTGCATATGCTGACCCTACGGCGATTGACTGCGGACCTCGTGCTAAGGAGTAAGCGAGGAGTCTGCCCTTCTGTTCAGTGCACTTAGACCCTATCTTCCCTGGGAACTTGCTAGAGATGAAAATGGCCACCCCGGCTTTCTTCGTGGAGAGTGAAGTGAAAAATTGTTGCGGGAATGCGCTGGAGCGCAATCTATGGGTGTCCCCTGGGAGAAGGTGCGTCTCTTGCAGCAAACATACATGGGCCTCATAGTGCTCTAAATACGACAGTATGACTCGGCGCTTGACAGGATTATTTTACCACTTTATGGTCAAGGTCAAGATCCTAAGAGGTCGGGTCATGGGACTACTTTTGGTAAGGTGGCTGTGGCGCTGCGGGGCTGGTCCCTACTGAGAGGGTCGCGGGCCAACAGGAGATGCCAACCAAATACGATTCGCATCCAGGTGAGGGGGGCAGGGCAGGCAAATCTACAGAGGGTCCCAAACCTAAAAAACCACCCCCCAACATACAACTGAGTAACAAAACAGAACACAAGAAAGTTGAAATGTCCTGGGAATGCATTCCCACGGGATGGGGGTGGAAGAGGTCCAGTTTCCCAAGTCGCTCTGGGCCTCCGGGGCCCCGGACTCATGCATCAACCAGCGTGCACCCAGCTATTCACACATGTTCAGGACGAAGACCTGTAGCAGCTACGTTGTGCAATGCCCTCAGCCTGTGCCCGAGGCGTCGTCTCCCAATGAAGCCAGCACTGCCTGTCTCTCACTGGCAATTGTGTCAGGGTCCAGGCGTGAGTTCAAAGTCTTTGCGCCAACAGACCTCCAGCTCCCATGTCGCTGACCCTTCCCGGACCTGGAAGGCGAGGGTGGGCCATCAGCGTCAGCCTCAGATATGTTGAGCAGTTGGCAGGCCTCTTTGACGGATCAAACTTGCTGAGTCTTCCCATTGTGTCAGAAGATTAGGCTGAAAGCGTGCCCCCAAGAATACTGGATATTGCTTTCCAGGAGGAGCCCTGTGACAGGCCGAAAGGATTTCCTCTTCTGGAGGGTGGAAGCCGCTAAGTCCTGGAACAGAAGGGGCCGATGACCCTGGAATTGCAAGGACTCACAGGCCCTAGCTCTTTGGAGGATTCATTCCTTCAATTGAAAATCATGCACGCAGGTGAGAATATCTGGGAGGGGAGCAGGGGAAGGCCTCCTCTGGCCCACTCTGTGTGTGCGGTCCAGCTTGATTTCCATGTCGTCCGCGGCATCAAGGATTGACCTAAAGAGATCCTCCACGAAGGTTGCGATGTTCTGACCTTCCGCTCCGTGCGGAATATTGCGGATGCGTATGTTATTGCATCTGGAGCGGTTCTCCAGCTCTTCCACGTGGGCCTGCCTGGAGGTCCAGGTGCTGATCCTTCAAGTGCAGCACCTCCTGTTGTAGGAGCTCAATCTCTTTATACCTGCTCTTGCTTTGAGTTTCGAGGGTGTCAACCCTGTCTCCCAGGGAGTCCACATCGTTTCGCACCTCCCTGATATCCTGCACAATTTCGGCATTTATCTGCTTGACGTTTTCCCGAAGTGACGCAAAGAGGGTTTCGATGAAAGCACGGGTGAGTGGAGCGTCAGCTTCCCCAGAATCCACCGGGTCGGTACTTTCCACTACACTAGGCACCTGCGTCTTGAGCAGTAGGTCCTTAACAGACCTGTCCTTCGTCCCCTCTTTGAGGGTCGCCATATTTGGCGTCTCCAAAGAGGGACTTGCCTGCTGCTCCCTCACTTTGGTCACCAACCGCTGGGCCCAGGGGTTGGGATGCTGAGAGCAACATTCAGTGAATAGAGCGTTGCTTGATTTAAGTGAGGCAAGGGTTGGCTCCCCACAGGTTCTCAGGGAATAGTGCGTAGGCTTTAAGGGTGGGCGCCACTCCACCGCCCCCTAGGGAGTCACCCCTGCTCTTTAGCTTCTCCCCGCTGGGTGGTCGGCAATGGCTATGGCTAGTTATCGCCTCTCACCGATCTGCCACGTCCTTTCCGTCTGGTGTCTTGGATCTCTCAAAGCGCAATAAACTTGGCTTGGCCCAGACCAGTTCAGATGTGAGGGCGTGCTGACTCAGCCCGTGTCCGCTCTGAGAATGACCCGCACCCTAGGGACCCCGCTGGTCCCTGCTGGTCTCAAGTCGCTGCCCCCCGGGCATAGCAGGCCTCACCCAGTCAACCTGCCAGCAACACTAGAGGGCCCCCTGGTTGTACCCCTGACGCCGCTCGCTCGAGGCCTGTGGGCCGAGGCTCAGCTCCAGCTGCTCTTCAAACGCCCAGGAAGGGGGGGGGGGGCAGGAACAGTGCACACAAATCCCTGTCACCCGGCGCTAGCTTGCTCCTTCTCACCAAGCCAACGTCCGCCGTTCGGGGCTACACAAGTGACCGATGCTGATGCAGGTGCAGGGGGGGAGAGGGATGAACACGAGCAGCACCCTTTGCCACTCCACACTCACAGTTGGGAGCTCCTGCTGACGTCCGTCCTCTCGACCTCGGGCTGCACACCCCTCACCTACAGCTCCGCATCGTGCCGTCAGGGAGCCGCTCCGTGCCCAGCCAAGTCGCAGTCACCTCCCGCACTCTCCAAAGGCCTCACTCTTCTTAGGGGTGGGGAGGTGGTCTCGGCTCTCCCTGCAGTAGATGGTAGACCCTGTTAGGCCGTACCACGAAGAGCGTCTTGTGGCCCACGGCGTAAGCCCCGCAGCTCCCGGAGCCTCACACCACCGCCCGTCGCCCCTCTCTCGGTTCTATCACTGGCTCCCCGGGAGTTCAGGCAGGTAAACGGGACAACATGCAGTCTCTGCGGGTCGGAAGTGCAGATTTAGAGCCGGGGCCCAGGATTTGAGCCGGAGCGACGAGCAGGCACATCCTACTCAGTCGCCATCTTGGCCACGCCCGTTTAGTTATTATTTGGAAGAAAATAAGCATGGATGTTCATAGACCAGAAACCCTGCTCTTGTTTTTAGGAGCACAACTGTTATCCTCTCATGCCAGACAAGACTCAATAAGAAAGCTTTCGAGATGTCAAAAGAGTTACACGTCAGAGCAGCAGCAGAAAACTAAACAGGTCATTTAGACCCTGGCGGGTGACCAGTCTTTGTGTATTTTCTGTGCGTGTGTTTAATGCATGTTTAAATGTGTCTTGCTGTATGAGTTTTTAGCATGTCTGTACATGTGTTGGTGACTGAATCTGGTAAGATTATGTTGGATGTAAGCAGGGCCTTAAGTGGGATGAAAGAGTTGGGGTCTCTAAAAGGGGTGTGGCTTATATAGTTAAATGTGTGGCATAAACATGTTAACTAAATTTCTGTGATTCTCATAGTGTGCCACCCAACTGGTATTTTTGCAGTGATTCAAAGGCTAGGATGACCATGTATTCTGAAGTGCTTTTTGACCCACTGATAGACACTGTTAGAAACTTGCACTACCCGGCGGGGCGGGGCTTCATACACTGACAAGAAGGTGGGGGAACGGTGAGCTCTGTTGTAGTGCTGAGCTTTCTTTCTACTTAAAGCCTCTCAGAGACTTCTTGGGGCCCTTTTTGCTTCTGCCTAGTGCTTTGATTATCCTGCACCTAGCGGTTGAGGTTTTATCTTATTATTGAGGAGTTTTACTCCTCTTTTGCTTTCATTACTGTTGCTCTGGTGTGAGCGTCAACCATTTAGTATGCACGCTCATTTTTTCTCTCAGAGATCCTCTGAGATATTCTTAAACTCGATCACCTGGGACTTTATTTCAGGGTTTGACATGCAGTGGCCTAGCAAGGTCAGGTGGTACCTGGTGCGGAAAATTTCTTGTCACCCCCCCCCCCACATTGAAATTATTAAAAGAAGGAAAAATAGGATGGTTACAGTTGCAAGTGTTATTTTTGCCTTTTTGTCACCCCCCTCAGTGATGACACCTGGGTCGGCCAGCACCCACTGCACCCCCCTTCCAATGCCGCTGTTGACATGCATCTTTTCCACTGAATTAAGTTATTTTCTCCTGTTTCTTCATGTCATGCTACATTAACAGTTCCAGCCTGCCTCCTGCATCATCGTTTAACTTACTTGCTTCTACACCATGATTCATTTCTCGCCTCAAATATTTAAACTCCCTATAGTTTCAAGGATAAACGGTCTCTCTAATTTTTCATTCTCCTATACTATCTTATGATCCACTCATCTGCACAAACATTTTTCTGAATTATTGGCAGTACAAAATCTTTGACACAGTTGACTCCTAGCAAGCATATCCATGCTAAAATGGCTCCTGACTCACTCATTGGTGCTAAATCTAAGAGCACCCAAAATGACCCTCTGTCATCTATTGCTTCATCTAGCAACCCGATTCTGGATACCATATTAGACAAAGTGAGGATTCTTTAGCCCTTCATAAATGCTACCAATGAGAAGATTTAGCAGATTGAAGATAGATGGATTGCTATGGAAAACAGGATGAACAAAATGGATCAATGTATCAGTTCCATTTAGGATGTCTCTTTGTGGGTTCCGATACTTCAGCAAGAGATTTTGAAATTAAAACTTCACACAGAAGATTAGAAAAATAGAAGTTGCAGCAACAATCTGCACCTATATGATATAACAGAGAATGGTCCTAATCCTCTAGATGTCCTACCGAAATTTCTTCCAGACATACTAAATCTTCCTGGTTCTCATCCTCAATGTGTTCATTGATTTAGGATGTCAATGAAGCCTGGGGGTATCATTATACTTTTTCTGGACCTCCAATGTTCTCTGAAAGCGGTTAAAGACAAAACAACTTTTTTTTTTATTCAGGCCATAATCTGTTTATTTCTTAAGCTAATTTAAATTCAACCACTGCCAGACAGAAAGAATTTCTGGCTCCAAGACCCCAGATGAGACACTTGAACATACGATATGGAATTCTGCATTTGTGCCGCAGTACAGTAATTTGTGAGGGCATTACTACATTTCTCAATGATCCCATCAAACTAAAAGATTTCCTTCAGAATATTGCTGCACATGAAAGTGGAAGCTTTTTTATTGAAGTTTTATTATTCTTGTTAAACCATATTGGTGAATGGCTTTTTTTCAATGATCTTTTCATTATTCCCTTTGCTCTGCTATTTTTCTTGTCAAGCTGTTGGCATGTCTCACTTATTTTTGTATTGCTTCTTCTTTTAAATCTGTATTCTTTTCCTTGATCTGCCTTTTCTCCTTACATATAATTTTTTTTTATTTTTCTTGATTCTTCTTTCTCCTTTCCCTCTATGCTTTGTTTTTCTATGATTTGCAATGTTTTCCTATTGTTCTTCCATTATTTTATATGACAGCTGGTGTAATTGTGTATTTTACCAGATTGTTACTCTTGTTCCTGTATTGTTTTTCTTTTGTATCCTTTATGTTTGGTTTCTACCTCCTAGAATGTTCATGGACTTTGAAACCGGGGAAATGACAGAAGGCCCTCTCTCATTATCTAAGCTTAATTCATAAATTGCATTTTTCCAAGAGACACATTGCACTGCCTCCGAATCTGTTAAGTTGACGAGAAAATGAGTGGGTTGAGGTTTCCAAAAACATACAGAGTCGTAAACAAGAAGCCAGAAAGACAAAGTGCACATATCAATAGAATGATAGAGCAAACTGTAGAGAAGTTTCCCATTAACTTAATTCCTAAATCCATAGCTGATGCAGCTCCATGCTTGTTTTGTGCTTATCTAAGCACATGAGGGAGAATTGCCAACGAAGGTGTACCATGCGTACTAGTATAAATGCATGTAAAGATGCTCCCCCATGAGTAACACTCCTTTACCGGAGGCACCATCCCAGAAGGAAGACACACAGTCAGTATTCTGTGTTTGTTTTGGGGGTAGTTTATGGCTACACTGCATCTAACTGGTTGGTCTTGTAAGCAATCCACATAACCATTTTGTTGTGCTTCGCAGGTGCTTTTCCAATGATGGCGTTAATAGCCTGTGGACTAATGGTTTGTATTTGTATAGGAGCAGCAGGTCCTGCTGTGACAGCAGGTCTAGAGCTTGAGGTATGTTGTACAAACTACACAAGTCTTCTGCATCAGGCAACTGTGTAATTTCATACCCTACTTCCCTTGCAAGAGATAGAGTTTCAGAGAGAGGAATAGGAGTGTAACCAGCCACGACTGGCCACGTAGCCCTGTCATTGATAAGAGGCCCCAAACATACACGTCTGTGTGTTTGTGGCAATTGATCACCAAACCAATTTAGGCATTCTTGATAAATCTTGGTAAGCCCTGTAATGCACAGGTGGATCTGCCACTGTTTATTCATGAGACTGCCCCGAGGCAGCATCAATAGGATCAAACTCCACCAAACCTCAAAGGCATAGGCTGAATGTGCAGCTATTACCAAAGCAACTCCTCCCACCCCCTAATCAGGGACACCTCGAGCTATGAGGTGTTGAGTAACTTCTTCCCTGCATTTGACCCCTATATCAATAGGTGTTGCCACGATGAATGGATTTAATTTGTAATTGGAATCAAAGAAGTAGAAAACCCACATAATCAGGAATAACCTTTTATTAGTCAAGCTTGACAAACCTACGGAAATAAATATTACAGACATTTCCATAATGATCTAATCATCGTTCAGATGTATGTTACAAGTGCAAACTTAAGCAGTAACCGGAAGATATGAGCCCGCTGTTGGGTGCCAACTGTTGTGTAAGTTATAACTTTGGTGTAACTCTACAAGGTGTGCTTTCTCATTCACGGGTAAACTTGGTTCAATGCACCATTGATGAATATGGAAGACAAATTATTGTAGCCCTGCAAGATACTATTCAGTGTATATTTGATATGGATTGCTTTTGGATTACTAACAATCCCATAAAAGGATCAGGAGCACTGTGGAAACAGCAACAACCTTATATCGTTATTCACAGTATCACACATGGTACTAGGAAGAATGAACACTTTTAACCAAAAGTATTTATTACTACAGGAATAATCTGTTTCTCTGTACATCTAAAAACTGCACAGAATAGTATAAAAACAGCAAAGAGCACGTTATAAATAGCAAGAATAAAATGAACATTTCTAGCACTATTTAAAATGTCATCTAAAACCTAACAACGTAACAGCCCCTTCTATGCGCTATATTATGAGAGAATGAAAGGCAATGCAACTTACAATCTAGAGTTCCTTAGGGAGAAAAGACGCACTGCATACTCTGTTGACAGCAAAGGCTGTCTTTATCAGCAGAGGTGTGAATGCAGTGTTCTCATGCATAGGGCAATCACCTACTAGGGTAGCAGTCATTCGATCATCCTCTGGGACATGGCTTTATCAGCTTCAGTCTCCAGGCAAGATGTACCATCTGCGAAGTGTGAAGTGTGCTGGCAGCAGGTGAGTCCGCCTTCGGCAGAATCTCGGGTGATAATCTGGACGAAGGAAGTCTCCTGATAAATGGTCAAGTGGCAGTCCTTACATTCCAAATCTTATCGGAAAATGGAATTTCCGACATAAATTTAGGAATGTCTGACATAGATTATGCACATTACGGTAACACGTTTCCTTATGAACATATGAGGCAAAAGGGTGTCAATTTAGACTACAATATTTTGGTAATATGTCTGTAGGTGTTTATATTTAACCACAACATGGTGAGGAGTAGATATATGACCCAGACGAATGCGTATCAGATGTATCTGTATCATTAATCGAAGAATTTGATACCATCACAGTTCCTAGAAAGAAAAGGTCTGGTAACATCTGCATTTGAGGGCAGACATGACAATGATTCTGTATAAATCAGGGCATATGGCGGCTTCTGTTGTCTGAGTTGGCAGCCTCCATGAACTAAGGTGGAGTTGTGGTCTTTACGTCAAAACCAAATACCCACGTATTTTAGGTTGCCCTGCTACCAGGAGAGACCCAAATGCTCCCCATAGGAAGAGTTACAGTGGATATTAAGAGGAACTACTTCAGTCTTATTTCTGTTAAGGGAATAACCGGAGAAAGATGCGGGAACTGAAAATCTCCAAAATAGCAAGTATGGCCGAATCAGTATGCTCAGAGAAAATCAAAATATCGTCCATGTATGCTGCTGTTTTAAAGCGGGTATTATTATTATTTT
Source organism: Triturus cristatus (assembly GCF_964204655.1). Taxonomy (NCBI): domain Eukaryota; kingdom Metazoa; phylum Chordata; class Amphibia; order Caudata; family Salamandridae; genus Triturus; species Triturus cristatus. The sequence goes on from NC_140593.1 coordinate 463,432,063, forward strand.
TTATTATTTTTTATTAACAATGCTCATGAGACCATACAGCACCACACAATTGCAATATCGTATATCGGGACACATTGTAAAAATTAACATCATAGTTATCAATAGGGAACAACAAGGACAATAAACCATCATTCACTTTCCTACCCATCCATGATTACACCAGTCTCTCTGTACCTGCGCCAGGGTTCCCACACTTTCTTCCACTTTTTAGTACACCCCCTACTTCTATATACTGTTTCCTTTGCCACCAGTCGAGGTCATGCTGTCAGTCCCACCAATCGGGGGGGGGGGGGCTGCCTGCGCCCCCACCCCCTAGCAATATTTTGTTTCGCCACCCCAGCTGCTAGGGCCAACCAGAGTTCTACGTATGTGGACCAGTCAGTGTCCCCCTTGATCATCAATAAAAGCCACTTTGGCTCCATCGGCACAGTCTCTCCCACCACCTTAGACATGATGTCGGTGACTCTCGTCCAATATGGGGTGATCTCCGGACACTCCTATAAGATATGAAAGAAATTGCCCTCCTGTCTACAACTCCTAACGCAGGACGCCGATGGACTCCTGCCTCATGCATAGAGATGTGTGCGGGGGTAGTAGGTGCGGTGGAGGATTTTTAACTGCACAAGTCTGAACCGAGAGCAGATTGCAATCTTTCTAGGACTCTGCAGTGCATCCTGCCAGTCTTCATCATCCAGACTTCCCAAATCTTCGGACCAAGCTGCTCTGAGAGTGATGAGAGGGTCAGGTACGTTGTTTATTAATTTACGGTAGATTGTAGACGTGGGCTTTTCCGTTATGGGGTCAAGCAACTGCCTATCCTCCAGTGGGGAATATTCCTGAATTGTAGTACCACTTTGTCTATGGGATTGTAGGGCATGTAGGAGTCGCAGATGGTTGTATCTTTGTGATTGGTGTAAGTTGTATTCCCTTTGGAGGTATTCAAAGGAACGAGGGGAATCCCCTTTCCAGACATCCCCTAAGTACTCGATGCCAATCAGCCTCCACCCCTTGAAGCCTGTCAAAGTAGTTACTTCCCGCAGATGCTCACCTAGCCACAGCGGCGTTCCCCCAGTTATCATGCCCACCCAGCCTAAGAGTTTGCTAGCCTCTCTCCAACACTGCAGCACCACACTAGTGTGCTCAGGCCACATTTCCCGTGGCTTTGGGGCATAGAGAAGAGATTCACAGCTGCCCCCAGGCATGACCAACCTATCCACCCTGTAAGCTGGCTCACTACTATCAGTATACACCCAATCGTTGATCACCTGAAGCTGCGAGGCCCAGTAATAAAGTTTGACATCTGGGAGCGCCAGTCCACCATCGCATATTCCCCGGTGTAGCTTGTGCATCGCGATCCTAGGGGACCCTCCGTCCCACAGCAAGGTCCGCACCGACTGTGATATCCGTTTAAAAACACTTGGGGGGACGGATAGGGTGTGTTCTGCAGAATATAGGAGGAGCCTCGGTAATGTAAGCATTTTGAATAGAGCCGCCCTACCCATGAGAGAGACTGGAAGGGTACGCCAGTGGCTTACATCAGCACTCAGGCGACTCAATTGGGGTTCAAGATTTCTATCAAAAAACTCCTTCTTGTAGCGCGTGACATAGATGCCTAAGTATTTGAACCCCCCGGTAACCACCGGGGCCGAACGCCGCGACGGGATCCGAGGGGGAACCCGACAGTGGGAAAACCAAGGACTTCGACCAGTTGATGGTATAGCCAGAGTAGCTGCCAAACAGCTCAAAAATGTGGAGCACTTGGGCTATCGAGTGGTAGGGCCGTGCCATGTATAGACAATATCATCAGCGTAGAGGGAGATACGCTCTTCCCACCCCTCCACCGCCGCCAGTCCCCAGATAGTGGGATCCCTCCTGATCCAGTGAGCCAAAGGTTCTAGAGCAAGAGCGAGGAGGAGGGGAGACAGGGGGCAACCCTGCCTGGTACATCTCCGCAGTGAGAAGGCCCTCAACAAAGCCCCATTAACCCGCACCCGGGCTGTTGGCTTTTTGTACAGGAGTTGTACCCAGCGCAGAAGACCGGGCCAAAGCCCAGTCTCTGGAGCACCATGAACAGGTAAGGCCACTCGAAGCTATCAAAGGCCAGTGAGGCGTCCAGCGCCATCAATGCCATCTGAGAATCTCTAACGTCCTCAGTCATGTACAGCACTCCATACAGTCGTCACAGATTATGGCAGGTGCTTCTACTGGGCATGAACCCGGATTGGTCAACGTGCACCAACTCTGTGATGACAGAAATCAGCCTATCCGGACTTTGGCCAGAACCTTGGCTTCCACATTGATCAGAGATATTGGATGGTATGAAGTACACTGGTCTGCAGACTTGCCTGCCTTATGAATCACCACAATCATGGCTTCTCTCTGATCAGGGGGGAGCACCCCAATCTCGCGCGCCTCATGAAACATCGTGAGAAGAAGGGCTGTTATGATCGTAGCTTGTCTTTTGTAGAGCTCTATTGGGAGCCCATTTGGCCAAAAGGCCTTCCCCGATTGCAAGGAGTTAAGGGCAGTACTAAGCTCCTCTATCGTAAAATCTGCCTCGAGCTGTTCACTTGTCTCCGCGGACAACGTGGGTAGGGCAAAGTCATGCAAAAATTCCTCACAGTCTTTCTCCGTTTTCGTGCAGACCGGTGGGTAAACTTGCTCAAAATGAGCCGCAAAGGCCTCTGCCACATCCGTGCTAGTCGAGCAGACCGAGCCAGATGCATCCCTAACCTCGGACACCCACGAGCGATCCCTATCCCGGCGCTCCAGCCACGCCAGAAGTTTCAGTGCCTTGTCCCCCACGTCATAAATCCGGTGCTGCGTGGCTAGAGCATAGGCCCGTGCCTCTCCCTCAGCTAGAGCCCTGAGGTCCCTTTGTTTCAGCAGCAGTCTATGGCAAAGATCCCTCTGTTCAATCTTGTGTTCTAGCGTCTGGATCTGGAGCGACTCTTCCTTCTTCTGCGCTCCAATCAGCGCCTGGGCTAACCCCCTCAGCACCATCTTATAGGCCTCCCACAGGGTGATTTGAGAATCCACAGACCCCTGGTTCTCCTCAAAGTATAACTTAGAGCCCTCCTGAAGCTTTGCCCCTATTGCCGGATCACGAAGGTGCCAAGGATCCAATCTCAGAATGTCACCCTTTAGACAACCGGACCTCTAACGGTGGCGCTAACAGAGGAGTGATCAGAAATCCCCCTAGCCATATGCTTAGTGTCAACAAAGTCTCCCATTTGGTCAATGTGGGTGAAGAAGTGGTCAATACTAGAGGAGGACCCATGTCGGGCTGAATAAAACGTGTATTGTCTAAGGGAGAGGTTATGTGCCTGTCTCAAGTCACACAATCCCAGAGCCATGACGAAGTCCGACAAACCCCGCTCTCCCCGTCGACTAGCCTGGGGACTGGACAGGTCGAGCTCCGAATTCATGGCTGCATTCATATCCCCACCAATCAGGAGAACTCCGGAAGGGAGATCCGTCAAGAACAAACTCAGCTTGGGGAAGAATGTGGAGTTTAGGCTCGGGGGTAAATAGCAGGAACAGAAAATCACTAGACGCCCCTCCCATCAGCCTGCCACCGCAGTAAAGCAGCCCGCATCATCCGCCCACTTGCCTGAAATAACTATGGGCAGGGTGTTGCGTATCAGGATACCCACCCCACAGGACCCAGAAGTGAACCCCGAGTTCGCCACCATTTTATAGCCAAACCGATCTAGGGCTTTACACCTATTCACTCTTGAAGATGTGACTCTTGAAGCAGAACCACGTCTGGGGAATGCCTCTTCAGATGCTGTAATACCAACGTGCGTTTAATTTTATTTCCAAGCCCATTTACGTTCCAAGTCCATACCTGTATTTTAGCTGGATCACCCATCATCTCTGAAAGTGTGCAACACCTTCGATTAGGCCCTCGCCCCCATTGTTTCCCCGGATCAATCCCCGTACATTGATGAACAGTGTGGTCTCAAGCGAACATCCCTAACCCCCCAACTGAAATACACCAATAACCCAACTCCCCCCTCCCTGCCACCCTGCTAGTTGAGACCCCAACCTCCCACTATTCGAACTTGCAGAGTTCCTGTCGCCCCAACAATTCTAGAAAAAACATTTGTGAGGAACCGTGAACTCACAGTCAGCAGGAAGATTCATGAATCAATTAACAAAATGCACCTGCCCACCCTGCGAACTTTAAGGCTACTCCCCAGTATCAGGCCACCCAGGCCACCCAGAAAACATTTGTGAGGAGCCACAAGTGCCCAAGCAGCAGGGTTAAAGCATGCAGGCCCCCACCACTCCGCTCAAAATGACATTTCCATAGGTGAGCCTTACGGACAGTCCAAACACTCTGTCTAAATCTGGATCATCAAGGCGTGTGGGCTGTGTGGCGGCCAAGTCGAAGTTAGGGCACAGGCCCCCGTGGCCGGAGAGAGTCACTTTACCCATTCCCCAACCCAGAGTGGCATATCCCACCAAAGATACTCATCGGAGGACAAACCGCAGCCCAACAATACCTATAGAGTCTCAGTGTCACTTATCTGGCCGCTGGTCTTGCATCAGGCTGCCGGGAGATAGTCCATCCCCCTTCTCGATCTCCTCGCCATTCTGTCTTGGTCCGGGGCGCTGGTGTCTGCCCCTGCGGCCAATGGTACGCCACTCTTCCAGCCAGTCACTTGCAGTGTGTCAAAGAAGTAGGCCTTCCCTCCATCCAGGATATTGAGTCTGGCCGGGAAAAGCATCATATATTTGACACCTTGATCCCTGAGGGCCCTCTTCACACCATCGAAAGAACCACACTGCCGCTGGACGTGGTGCGTGAAGTCTGAAAAAAAGCGGACAATGGCATTGTCCAGTTGAAGATCTCCATGCGTGCGTGCCGCCTGCAGGATCGCGTCTCTGTCCCTATAGTTTAGGATACGGGCGATGATAGTATGGGGAGGAGCCCCAGGTTTGATCTTGCCTCCCAAAGCCCTGTGAGCCCGTTCTACAGAGAAGAAGTTTGACAGGCGTTTGGGTTTAAGATGAAACAGTCCATAGACGGGCCCTCCAGTCCCTCAGGCACCCCGACCACCTGGAGGTTGTTGCGCCGGGCTCTCCCTTCCTGGTCCTCCAGTCAGGCGTGGATATCTGCCTGGTTTTTGGTGAGGATGGCCACTTGTTCTTCCAGGCGCTTAGTTTTGGATTGCAGGCTCCCAATGCCTGCCTCTGCCGTAGAGACCTTTTCAGACATCTTCCTAAAGTCAGCGCGTAGGAGGTTAACTTCTTCTGTGACGGAGTCAAGTTTAGGCTCCAATGTGCCCCAAAAGTCTCTAATGGCCCTCATAATGTCCTTTAACGAGGGGTCTGGACCGCTGTCGTCGGGATCTTCCTGCAAAGCGGGTATTATTGCAGCTGAAACCTTTGATAGCAGAGGAGTCATTCAGCATATGAATTAGCGGATCAATGGCTAAAAGGAAAAGTAGGGGGGACAAGGGACAACCCTGTCTGGTACCCTGTTGCAAATTGAAGGGAGAAGATGTGCTAACATTTATTTTAATTCTAGCAATAGGTGAGGTGTATAAGGCCATAACCATGTGAGAGAAGCAAGACCCAAGATTTTATCGATTCAAAATAGCCTCCAGGTAAGGCCAGAAGACCTTATCAAGCACCTTTTTGGCATCCAGGGCTATTGCGGCAGAAGCTGGTGAATTTGGAAGGGACGCTTTATCAATAATGTGACAGAATGTGCATAGGCCTCTAAATTACCCATAACAGAAACTGACTGAGACTGATGAATTAATTTAGTAATGAGAGTTTTTATACTTTTAGCCAGAATATTAGCATACATTTGTGCTTCCATATTAATTACCAAAATCGGTCTGAAGTTTTTAGGGGACGGGAGATCTTTCCCATCTTTCAGAATAACCACAATTGTGGCCTCAGCTGCAGAGCAAGAGACGCGCCAGAGTAAGCAAAGGGTGTGAAAGTGTGTACAAAGAGGCTTAAAAGGCCATAAAAAAGGTTAAAATATCTGAAGTATTTGGTTTGAGAGAGAGAGAACCAGAGGAGTCTTTAATTGAAATAATAAGATTGGCATTACTTTTACATTTTAAATAGGGGGCTAGGGGCTTGCCTGCTTTATTCGAGTAAAAACTCACTTTCCTTTTTTGGGCTTGGACCCAGAGATGGCCTTGATTACTGACAATCAAGTTTTATTTGTACTTAAGGTTCCTGAGGAAGGCCGAAACCATTGGGTCATTAGTACATCTAAAAAGAATGTATTTGTCTTTGATATCTTTCGTAAAAGAATCTAAGAAGACCTTTACTATCTTATTTTTATTTGCCATACGACTAATAATTTCCCCTCTAATTGTGTATTTTATTGCATTCCAAAAAGATACCAGAGAGGAAACAGAGAGCACATTTTGTCCAGGTCCTGAGCATCACCAGGCTGTTTAAAAATGTCAGGGTTCATTCGCCAAGATTTATTTTTTGGTATTATAGGTAAAATCTGTAAAGAAACATTATAGTGGTGTGGGGAGAAATAACAATTGGTTCTATAGTGGGGTCAAATGAGGTTTGCAGCAGGGATGATTCAACCACGATGTAGTCAATCCTCGAGAAGGTATTATGGGGTGAGGAAAGGAAAGTAAAATCACTAATTGATTGATTCTCCAAACATCAGACAAGCCATGAGATAAGCACAAATGAAGCATATGCTTGTGAGCGCACATATGTCGATAAATACATGCAGATTGTTTATCTAGGGCTGGATACTTTGGCAGTTTAAAATCGTCACCCTCTCTGGTAGAGGCATCATGGGAGGAAGAGCTAACTTGGCAGAGAAAGAGGACCAAAATTAAGGGTGGGGGGTCAGAGGCAGGCACATATATATTTACAGCATTTCTGTTTCTCCACACTTTAAGCAGGAGATCAGCAATCTCCCCTCATCATGCTCAGCAGAAATTATAAGAATGGCGAGAGGAACAGGAAATTAGTGTTAGCACACCATTCTTTTTCGCCTAGGCAGCAGACCAAGCATTTTCATAGGTTTCACAGGATGATTTAACCTCTTGACATTCATTCTTTTCAATGAAGACATAAAGGGTAGGAACAACCTCGAACCCAATGAGAGGTGGAGAGGGCAGCACAGGAAGAGCATGTGCTCAAGGGGCAAATGTAGTAAGACTACCACATAACTGACATCGAAAGCTCTCGGCAGAGGATAGGAAAGGACAGCAGGCAAGAAACTGCGCCACAGCCAAAGCTGTATAAGACCTGACAAATGAGAAGGTAAAAAAAGAGAGAAAAACAAGACCCACCCCAAGTAATAGAGAGGGAAAGTCCCTGAGACACTCTGGGAGAGGAAAAAAACAAGCTCTAAGCAGCATAGCAACCAGGATCATATGGAATCTACTGCATCGCCTAGACCAACTGCTATAGAAGGGAAAGGAAACCCTTGGATGGAAAATCTGGGTAAGTAGCAGCGGGCTCCCTGGGGGTGCGTGTGCATTAGACAAAGCAAGACACATACACTAAATGTATGGTGGATGAGCCATTGAGAAAAATCATGGGAAGATAAGAGGAAAATGACACTACAGCTATCAATACCGCTGACAGTAGAAAAACAGGAAATCTTTGTATCCGTATGCTAGAGAAATATTATTGAAATACCAATCCAGAAAATAGGGGGAACCCTCCCCCCCATTAAAAAAAGGAAGCAATGGCAAAACAGACGGCAATTAGAAAGACAACTGGCGTGGGGCAGAACAATATAAAATAAGGAGACTTTTCCATGTACCTGTGAGATACCCTGCACCTGTAAAAAAAAAAAAATCTATTACAGCCATAGGCATGATTGCATATGAAAGCCAGATATACCCTCAACTGTGTAGGAGTGATAACAAGGGACAACAACAAACATCTGTTTAACTAAAATCATGTATGTTTCACTGGGTTCTATCAGTGCTGGGAAGCCTGGTCTTGGGTAGCTATGACATAGATATAGACATATCCATCAGCAATTCTGATTTGTTCTACAGGAATGATTCAAGATCTGTTGGTTCAGTGAAGACAATGGTTTTCCCCTTTTAGACAATCTTAAACTTAGAAGGCCCACAAAGGACATTTGAATAGATTTATCTCCGAGAAACTTTTAGTGCTAGAAAACCTTTCCAACATTGCACTGTGTCTCTGGCATAATCTTGGGAGATCGATAGCCTTGATCCTTTCAGTCTAAAAGTCTTGATTCTCCACATATGAGAGAGCATCAGTTGAGAATGTTGATGACACAGTGGTTTGAAAATCAGGGGTCTCGGAAAAGAAGCATTTTAGATCGAAGGTGGGAATCTTGTGTGCACATTCTAGATCAAAGTCTTTGGGGAAAGCAATGTTGAGTGTTGCTGGTAGCCATGATTCCCGAAGGGTGATAGTGGAGGGTGCCTTGTCCTCTGTGCCCTATGGAGACCAAATATATGCAGATTGCTGCATCTGTTCTGATCCTCCAAGCAGTAATGTCTCTTCGCATTGCAGCAATCAGGGCTTCCCATTTATGTAGTCGTTTATCCTGGACGACGTTGCGATCTACTTGAGAACTAATCCTACTCTCTGCATTTGAGAAGCAAATGTGTAGGTCTAGAAGGTCTTTTTGGATACCAGCAATCTCCACCTGCAAGGTCAGTATTAGTTTTTGTACTTTGAACTACAACATGAACAGAGTTCAGCTTTTTCAGAATTGTCTCCAAGGTAGAGGGTTCATTTAATTTTTCTTTTACATGCGAATCCGGAATTTGGGCATCCTGTTTAGTCCTTTTCAGTGTCCCTTTCTGTTCTTTATTCTTTCCAAACTTTGAAACAGACATTATGAAGTACACCATAGGAATCCCAGTGAGTGATGGAATTTGCAGAACCCCAAGGAGCACTAGCTACGTAGAGACCGATCACACAGGACTGGAGCACTGGAGAGTGCTGTTTGTTAAGATCCTTAGGACATCAGAGACAGACACTGGAGGGTAAATGGATGACAACCAATAAAATGAAGTCCCCCTTGTCAGAGAGAAGCATTGCATAAAGACAATGAGTTTAAACAGAGGGAAATGGTGTGGCATAAACCAGCGATCTGGTAGTGGTGGCAGGCTCCCCAGCTGAGCACAATGTCAAGATAAGGACAGGGCAGGAGAGTAAGCTAGCGCTTTCTACAGGCGCCAGAGATGAGCAATCACGAGAAAAGCATGGTACATGGGAAACGATAACCTTCAGTGCATCTAGTGACAGCCAGACTGGCAGAGGCCAGGCAGTCAGCAGAAAAAGACGTCAGAAGGCCGTTGCTGCCTCAGGAGAAAGAGGCTTAGATGTTGATCAAAATATGCAGGGAGTTCCCAGGAGACCATGGAGTTCATGGACTCTGGGGGCAGAGAGAATCACTGTCCAAAGAAATCAGGGCACAATCATCACAATGCCAGGGACGCTCCCTGCCCCTGGGAGATCCTCAGAAGAGTGCTGCCTCGCTCGCCATCTTGGAAGGAATGTGGTTTGTACAGTGAGACCAGGAGAGGGTAAAAATAAGTGCTTATGAGCACCAACATCCATCAGGTGCAGTCCAAAGAACTTCCTGAAGGGGATCGCACTTACATCATTAGCGTTAGTTACGGTAAGTGTGAGGATAAGGTCCGAAGCTCAGAGCGCCGCCGCCATGTTGCTTGGCTTACAAGCGACGCCTGTGAGGTTACAATTCTTTTTCACAAATCTTTAAATCTGCATGTTGGATCTACAGAATGTGATGATTTGGGCAGCTATGTATTGTTAAATGTTGTTATAGATAACAAACATCTTAGTCTGGTTAATGGTTATAGACCTGTTAAGACTACCCCCGAGTTTTGGCTTTCTATTAAAATCAAACTTGGAAATATTATATTTTCAAATCTAATGTAATTATGGAAGGCGACTTTAAGCTTTTATTAGACCCCTTGAATGGATCGAACATCAAAATCTAAATTTAAATCAGATAAATCCCCAAAAACATTACATCTGCTATTTCCTCTAGGCCATTATTTGATGTATGGAGAACCTGCAATCCTGATAAATTGGGATTTTCCTTTTTCTCAAATGTTCATAATACATTGTCTAAGATTGATTTACATTTGTGTTACTAAGTCACTACTACCATGTTTACAATTGGCTGAGATCGGATCGGAAACATGAGCTTGTTACATATCTCTGTGGATCGAGGTCCAACTCTTGCGCACTATTGTCATACACAGTTTGAGGGGGGGGATAGTGACCCCATACATCTTAGAGGCAGTTCCAGTGCATTATCAAGGGTAGGATGCTCAAAACTATATGTTCCACAACTAACATACATAAACTGACATGGTACAGTAATGTTATAGCATCATATGTAGAGGGACAACCCTGTAGTCAGCGATCCCCCCCCTTGTGTGTAAAGTAATGTCCACTTTTACATTGTTGTTACATGTATGCGCCTCTCAGTTAGTGTCATACTCAGAGGACGCCTTGCCTTTGCCTCTGCCCTTACTAGGTAGCCTTTCTACGCTTAAAGGCGGTTCTCGCCTCTCGCCCTCCCCCATGTCTAGTGTGGTGATCGCAAGCGGCTCCGCAACCGCCCACCATAGCACGTTATCGCCAGACTAAGGTATCCTGTGCCACCGGTGCCTTTCATGATATTGCTATGTGGCACTTTGCTAGGACTAATGCTAAATCTATAAAGCCCCACTTATGTCTGGTCTTCGTTGTGCAAAGATCCAAGTTTAGTAACCAGGTGATAGGGTCTCTAGGTATCAGTGAGACTGCTATGTCCACTAGGGTCTGGAGCACTCCATCCCAGAATTTAGAGAGACCTGTACACTGCCAAATCATATAGAGGAAGTGTGCCTCTGGTGCCACACAACATGGACAATTAGCTATTGCGCTATGGGTACATTTCAGTCTTGAGTTCCTGGAGGCCATTTTGATATTTTCCATACATTTTCCCCACGTGGTATCTGTGATCTATCTGTGTGAATGGTAGGTCTACCATTGTCGCAGCTGAGACATTGAGGTGTCTCTCATATGCAGAAGGGCTATACAGAGCACAGTAAATGGCCCTGCGGTGATTACCATTGCAATTAGCACCTGCAGCCTCATTGATGCCACTGGCTTTTTATTTGTTGTGTCCCAAATTAGCTGTAGTCGGGACTGCAGTGTGTAATGCAATAGAGAGCTGCCTGGTCAGATGCCATGCTGGCCTCGTTAAAGGGGATCCACTGCCCCTATCAAAGAGATCTCCCCAGATGAGTATCCCTGTCTCCTGCTATGAACATGTGTCGTGGTTTTGTGTAATGTGAAAGCACACCGGGCTGGACCACAACAGTAGTTCAGGTTCATACAGTGTCTGTTTGCCACATGGTGTTATATGCAAACTCTAGATCCACTTTGTGACAATCATGAGAGTATTGCTCGTCATGTCACCCCTCCCTTGAATAATGAGCCACTGCAAGAAGTCAGAACCACCCAACCCAGTCAGAACGTCAACATGCTCCATGTTTTGGCCATCCACCAGCCACCGCATTGGCCATTGGAGCTGGGCTGCAGTGTAGTACAGCTCATAGTTGTGGACACTCAGAACTCCCTACGATGGCAGTGCATAGAGTTTCACTAGGGAAACCCTATGTCTGCCTGTGCCCCATATCAGTGCTGCCAACATGGAACGCAAGTCTCTAGAAAAAGCTTGGCGAATTATCACTGTATAACAAGTGAGGGTCAACATTGTGGAAGAGGTGTGGTGCAGTGGCCAGGGTGACTGACTCCAGAACCCGGGGGCTCACTGTTCGATCCCTGGCACCAGCGGCAGATTAGCCCAGCATCATGTGACTCTGGGCAATAGCTCGCTTAATCTTCCTGACGGCCCCCAGAGCCTTTACACCTTCGGGTAATTGTTCGCGCTTTACGAATACTGGACATTTACATTTACCAACATGGCTTTCTACCCATTGGTGACAGAGGCAGGGAGCACCAAAAATAAATTGAATGCCGCACTTCATTCACTGCACGACTGAGGTTTGTTTCAATTTTAATATCTGACCATGGCCAGACACTGGCTTCCTTAGACTATTCCACCATCCATTTAAAATCAGGAAGATGGAGGTTTAATAACCATCTTTTGTCAGATAATAGTTTTATTTCTGAAGCTTCAGCTTTTATAAAAGATTTTTCCAATTCAATTACCCCTTTGATACTACTGGGGCTAATAATTAGGATACTGTAATCCCGCGACCAGGACACCCAAGATGGCCGTGGTGGCATACCTGGGACACAAGTCAGTTGTCTCTCCAGCGGAGGGGGACGTTGACCACGTGACCGCCGCTAGCCAGAAATGCGGCAGGCACAGAAAATGCAGAGAGGGGGAGACTGGGCGACCGGAGACAAGGAGATGCCGGGAAGACATGGCTTGGCAGTTCGGGCTGAATTGTTCCCATGAGGCACAGGGTCAGACTGATTTGCATATGGCCATGTCTGAACTGGGGTGGTGGAGTGAGCTAAAGAATGATGATGGATTAAACCCAGATCAGTTGACTGGGGGTGAGTGTTTGATTTGCTCAAGCGCTCTGTCCATCATCCCCTTTGGTATCGGGAAAGAACAACGACGCAGAGGCCGAGAGTGAGGAGCCCGAGAAGAGGAACCAGGAGAGGAAGGCAGGAGCGGACTACGAGGAACAGCCTGGAGGCAACACCTGCCAGTCCAACCGTCTTGAGGAGAAAGAGGACATCTGGACTCATTCTGCCACAACCCAGGAGGGCCGTGGCTACAGGCAAGTAACACTCCTCTGTTATTTTGCCATAGGGAGGTGGTGGGGGCCGTAGACTTGCACCAGAGCACTACATGTACTGAAGCAAGCAACACAACCACCAGGGTGTTTCGGTGGGGGTCTACACAGTAGTCCCTAAGCATTTCTTCTGATGTTATTTTTTTTATTTTGAGGGAAAAATAAACCTCCATCCCTCTGCAGCTGCTCATTGTGTGAAGGAGAAGAAAAGCAAGCCCCACTATATCCTGAGGGGAAAAAGACGCACCCAGAAGAAGACTACTTCCCATGTCTGTGGACTGTCCTATAGCACCTCAGTTTGCTTTTGTTTTTGACTGTTTGGTGAAACATGCCACTGAATAAAACCACAAACAGTACGACAGAATGTATTTCTCTTTGTGTGTGTACCCCTTCTTAACCCACTGAGTGACTACAGATCCCTTCAAACCCTTTTTTTGAGCATCCGCAATTGCTTTTTGAGCTGAGAAAAAAAGCTCAAAATAATCTATATACCCTTTCATTACAGAAAAGTAAAGCACTTGAACATAGCTACTTCACCTTCAAACCCATTGCTATGTTACATGATTTAATTAAAGCCAAATCTGAATTAAATAAACATCTCACTATTGAGGAATGTAATATTCTGCTCAAGATTAAATCCAAATTTCATGTGGGTCAAAATAAAGCATGTAAGATGCTTGCAAACTATTTAAAGATGAAAACTGAATGAAAAGCAATTGGTTCTATTCTGAATCAATCTGATAATTCTGTCTCCGTTTCTAATGCTGCTATTTTCAACTCTTTTCAATTCTTCTGAGAACACATATTTACAGAAGATACTTGTCTCTGTGACATCAACGTCCAGAAAGTTTTTGATGGTATTGCTACGCCGCCACCCCCTTTCCATAAATTTGCAGACTTGGAGTCTGATAGTTCTATTCAAGATATACTCAATGCTATTAGCTCATTGAAGAAAGCGAAGGCTCCTGGTCCAGATGGCTTCTCCATTGAGCTCATTCCACACTTCTTTTCATTATTTGCACCTAAACTATTAGAACTTTACACATTTTTTATTGCAAACTCCAAAGCAAGTGGCTCATTTTTGTATGTGTTACTAATTCTTCCACCCAAACAAGATAAAGATCGTACATTTTGCAAAAAATGGACACACCTATGTTTCTCAATAATTATGACAGTAAGATTTTTCCAAAATGTTAGCTTTGCATTTAGAATCTGTTGTTCCCTTTCTTGTCAAACCTGATCAATCTAGTTATATTAAAGGTTGACTGTTTGCTGATAATGCACAAACGTTCTATAATATCCTCAGTCAAGCGAATAAGGCAAAATGGGAAATGTATTATAATTACATATCAAAAAGTATTTTGATTGCATCAATTGTCAATATATATTTCACTCTTCATTTGTTTGGTTTTGGTCCTAAATTAAATTATTTTGTACACCTATTATATTCAAAGCCTTGGGCATGTGTATTTGTAAATGGGTATTTCTCTTATTTTCACAGAGAGAGAGGTACCAGACAAGGCTGTCTTTTCCCCAACAGAGAGTTACCAGACAAGACAGTCCTGTATCCCCTTCAATATTTGTTTTATGCTTTGAACCCATTTGAGAAAGAATTTGTTGTAAAGCCAACATAGGATTCAAATGTGGTTCACAAGAGATTAAACTGTCTACATATGCAGATGATGTTTTGATATACATGACCGACCGTGTTACCTCGCTGGACCCCTTTTTACAAGAACATTCCTTAAATTCTAGCATTTTGGGTTATAAAATTAATTTCACCAAAAACAAGATTTTACCTTTGAATTTCTTATGTTTTCAGCATATGTTTATTGACTCTAATTTTGCATGGTATTACACAAAAAGTATGGGCTTGATGTCCAAAGCATTTTTGCTGTTGCAAACGGCCCTATTTGAAGAATCGCTATTTGAAGAAAATTGCTTTTTATATTGACCAAACATCAAATTGCGATTCAGTAACTTGTTACAGAATCGCAGTTTGGGTTTCCCAAAAAAAACCAGCATCGCTATTTGGAAGGAGTGTGCTCAGGGCGCCCCTTCCAAATAGGCAATCTGAATGGTATGACCTAATGTTTATGGACACATTCACACTTTACTACCAATTAAAAGTTGTAAGTAAGCCATTCGCAAATGGGACGGGCCCCTTGAGATACCTTACCCGTTGTGAATGTATGAAAAAATACTGTTTAACAGGAGGCAGCAGCTACTCTTAAAAAATAAAAATTAAACATTACATTTTCCTTTTGAAATGCATCCAGTTTTCCTTTAAGGAAAACGGATGCATTTGAAAAAAAACAAAAAACGACAGCTTTATTTAAGAGCAATAACAGACATGGTGGTCTGCTGAGCCTGGCAGGCCACCTTGCGTTTGATAACAACGAATCATAGTGGGTCGCAAATTGCGACCTTCTTCATTAATATTTATGAGGTAGGTATATTTACGAACCACTAGGAATCGCCAATTTGGAAATAAGTGCCAGATTTCACTTTAGTACATTAGAAATAGTGATGACCAAACAGTGATTTACAAAAAAAAGATATTTGATCATTGCAATTACTAATGTTCATACATCTAGCTCAAAATAGCTTGGTGCCTGTGTTTTTTAACCCTATAAAAAAAATGGTAACGCATAGTTTTGGAATGTTAAAATCTAAGATACAAACTTACTTTCTACCTGGTCTCCTCTGTTTATATCCTGGTGAGGTAGACTGGATACCATTAAAATGATGAATATACCACATATGTTGTACAAAATTTCAATGATACCTTTCAAAATTACTAACTACTACTTTAAACAACTTGATTCGATTTGTTTAAAAATGTTATGGAATAATAAACTCCCATGTATTTCTCTTGCTGACCTCAAAAGACCAAAATCTGAAGGTAGTGTTAGTATTCCCGATTTAAAGTTACATTACTTCTCCTTTATTATTAGGCAGTTTTATACCATGACACATTACTTTCATGATGACCTTATACCCAAATGGATTGTCCTTGAAAGATCTTTACTTCATAATCTCTCTTTTAATGAAGTTATTTATATGTCTAACTGCACTTTTAATCCAGTACCCCATTTTTTATTAAACAAGATATGTTTTGATAAATCTCTCCACACCAATGTTTTGTAAACTCCTCTATTTGATATAATTAGTAGGGGCGGTCCTAATTTGCGAAATTTAGTTCCGCAGAATTCCGTGGAATTACATTAAAATTCTACGAGTTTTCGTTGAATTCCGTGATGGGGTGGAGTTGACATCTGGAGCTAATTTCTTAGAGCAAAATGTATCCTTGCGTCCAACTATGCATGTGAGAAGGCATTTTTCTCTACGAAAATAGTGCAGCCAAATACCACTCGGCGCCCTTACATGCTCTGCAGTGATTACTGCAGAGCATGTAAGGGTGCTCCCACCGAGAGATATGTAGTGCTTTCTAAACTTTAGAAACACTGCATATCACTCGGCAGTGCATACCCCTAGGCACCCTTAGATGCATACATACATACATAAAATTACTGTAGAGTATATAAGGGCACCAAGATGTATGCATGGCAGTGGTTTCTAAACAGGGTTGCAAGATGTGGCAGTCCCTCTATGTATAAAAAAACACTGCATATTAAACTTTAATCTGCAGTGATTTTTAAATATAAAAGGGACTGGTCCCTCTTCCAGCATTCTTTGGAAACTGTTTACAGCCCATTATTCTGCCAGTGGGGCGGCGTAAATTATAAGTCGTTTTGTGTTACTAGAGTAATGCAGAATTACCAAATTCTTATGATTCCACCGGCGTAATTAAAAATTCTGCCCAAGCCTAATAATAAGATTCTCAGGCTTTGTAATCGATCGTTTTGCCTCAAACATTGGGAAGATAATGGTATATTCTATGTTTCTCAAATCAGATGATAATGATATTGCTAATTTTGACATTTTACAGACAAGGTTTTTTCTACCCGATTCATTTTTAGAGCAATATACCTCCATCTATACATCTCCCCAACTTTTTTTTCTATATCTCCCATGGCACCCAACTCCTTGTTATTAATACTGATTTTACGTCTTGATAACCTTATAACCGGATTGCCTCCCAAGGATGCTTTAATTTACAACACCCTAATTCACGTAGACCTAAATCTGCTTTGGAACTTCTTTGGGAAAGATGACTTGGTCATTACTTTATCTCCTCAATTATGTGATACAAAATTATTTTAAAAGGCAGCGAATGTTAACCTCTTCTGTGCCCATGACGAGATAGTCTCGTCATGGAGCACGGTCGCGCTGTGCCCATGACGAGACTACGCACGGCACAGGAGGGTGAAAAGGCGTGGCACAGAAGGGGTTAAGCAGGCTGTTTTTTCATATATAATAGAGCTGTTCTTACTTCAATACAGGCTACTAAACATGATCCTCCCACTTCATCTTTTTGTTGGTCTTATTCTGACCAAGATAGTACATTTGTTCATGTTGTATGAATGCCAACACGTTCACCAGCTATGGCTTCTAGTTAGGTATGTGTTTGAAGATTCTTAATTGAAATATGCCTCTTACACTACTTCCTAGGTTCTACGTCAACTGATGCAGATTGTTTGCCACATAAATCTATACTATTGATTTTTTGACATTACTTGCTCTTAAAGTTATACTCTCCAAACAAGTATTACATAAATCACGGCGTATTGAAAGTTAAGTCTCATTCTCATTCCTTGCAGTGGTTATATGAAGAAATATAGCTGGAAATGAAATGATGCACATGTATCTAACAAATGGAGAAAGAGATGGAATCAATCAGTAAATTGCAACGCCAACGAGTTGGATAAAGAATGGGTTGTATGGAAGCAAGTAACTGTGGCTTACCGGTCAAGTGAGTCACCATCTGGCAGATGTCCGGGTAATCGGAATGCAATCCTCATTATATGAGAGGCCACAGACTCTTGAGTTGCCCTCCTGTTTTGGCGGCCTATTGGGCTGTATGGAAAAGGGGAGAAATTAGTGTCATGTAAAAAGATTGGGCAGCCCCCTGTGTACTATTAGAGAACTTGTATAATACCTACGAGGCCGCTTCAATGGACAGACCGCTAATCAGAACGGAGTGCCAGCATGGAAATAGCCTGTGAGTAACAAAGATCACACATTGTTTCTTGGAGACAGTGTCAAACGGAGCGCTAGTTCAGTAGAAAGTAACTTGCAGCATAAATCGTGAAATAATTGTACGCCATACCACCATTAAGTGCATAAGGCAATTTTATTAGGACGTGGTTGCAAACAGTTAATCATCCTCAAACAACATTAAAATAGTGTCAAAACATCTTGATACCTCATCCCCTTTCACTTCAACACTCCATACCACTCCTCATTCTTCCTCCCTTATACTCCTTCCCTTTTCCAATCTCTCTCTCAGTTCCCCTAAAAAACATTCTCTCCGCAAGGCTTCTAGACCTGTTCCAAGAATTCTGCACACCGTCTTCCTTCACCTGTGCTCTCATGATTACCACCGATGGGTGGATACGCCCATATCTGACTCTCCACCCCCCTAACTACGCTGACGCCCCTAGAGTATGTCCCATTACGGCTATCGCTGATGAACAACAGCCCTTTATCACTCCCTCAAACTGTGTAGGGCGGTGGTGATCTTTCTTGACAAACCCCGGTGGTGCATGGAGTCAGGAAGAGGCAGCCACGCACTTCCTGACTCCCTAAATACTAAACCTAATCCCCACCCCTTCACCCTAATCCTACCAATTGCCTCCACCCTAATCTTACCTATCCCCTGTCCCATTATCACAAATCTCCCGGGGGGAGACTGGTCGTGACTGGTCGTGCCCCTAATCATGAAATAATTGTACGCCATACCACCATTAAGTGTAGATGGTCTTTTTAGGACAGGGATGCAAACAGTTATTCAACCTCAAATATGTTAAAATAGCGTCAAAACTAATGATTAAGAATCCCTCACACCATCTTCCTTTGCCTGTGTTCCCCTGATATGCTGCATCGGACTCTCCACCTTCCCAACCAGGAAAAACAAATAGTGAGTTTTACTGCCCCCCCGCCTGCCTTATTTGAAGTTTCATTGGTACACTCCTTTGTATCAAATCCTCTCATTCCATAGTTTACTGATCACACTCCTCATTTCCGTCATATAATATGCATTTCCAGAATGTGAAAGGTGTACCCCATCATTCCTAAAGGAACTGCTCCTCATTCTCAATGCACTCATGAGATATCGCTTTAATGTTAGATTTGCAAAACACCCTCATCATCCTGTTGAGCTTCCTCCTGGCCGTGTCAAGGGCTGCATGTTTAATTGCTCCTCTCCACTGATGCCTAGGCACAAACTAGGTTCAGACTAAACATATCCCAGCAAAATTCCTCTTAATAGAATGCAGGTCCTGCTGCATGTGTTGCAATAATGTAATCCCCGATCACTGCATTAAATCATTTTCCCCCAGGTGCACCAGGAGCATGTCTGGCCAATCCCTCTGCAGTACCAGCTTTGCTAGAGAAGGTGACAAATTCCCCCAGCGCATCCCACGACCATTCCCTCTTGTTGGGCATCATCCAGCAGGGAAATTATAAAGTCATCTAGGGGCCAGTCATAGAAAGGGCCTATAATGCATCCCTCTTCAGCTTCCTTTCTCAATTTCCCTGCCACCATCTTCGGTGTTTCCTTCGTTTATCGCAATTTGTCCACCCACCTTCGTCCCCTAGGGCCCTGGTAGCTCACCTGTAATCTTTCTTGAAAACCACATTCCAGCTTCAAAGCCACCTCCCTGTCTGGGTAGACCAGACAGGGAGGTGGCTAGACCATGAGACCATGGAGGTGGGTAGACCATGAGCCACGGAAGCAAAGCCTCAATTGTAACCGGCGTAGGAGCCCTTTGGCCCAGCCGTACCCTTGGTGTCCCCTACCTCTGGATGCCCACCACTGTTCCGTGGAGATGGTCAGTGTGAAGCACTGAGTGATAGGGTACCTCATCCCACATTTGGAACATTCATGTTTGAACTTGCATCATTGTCCGGAGCAAAAAACCTTTTTTTAAATTCCAACATGCCCCCACATTGGCTTCCGTACTTTTTGGTATAGAAGTGCCCCCTGTTGAGCGGGATGTGGCTGAAAGGGCCGGTACATGACTGGAAGGCCACTAGCCATATGAGTATTGGCTGTTGGCTGAGTCAATGACATCCACTGCAGCCATAACACAGAATCCACCTCCCACCATGGCTTGTCTAGTTTAATACTGACTCGGGCCCTGAACTCATCATCGTAACTCAGCCATGCACCCAAAATGCATTTGCACCTTCCTAATAACATCCATATATTTGAATAGCACAATTGCCCTGTCTGCATGCTCCTCGCAATAAATACTGGCGTATATCAAAAAGGCTGTCGTCCAGTTTTCCATGTTAATGGGCACCCTGGGTTCACTCGCTGGTTGCCAGTCTTCCTCCTTAGACCCCTCTTGAAAACATCCACATACTCATGTTTCCAAATCCTGTTTTTCATCTAATCAGATAACTGCAACAGCAGAGGCATTGCCAATCATACGCACAGGAGTCTCTTTTTATGTGCCTCTTCTTTCGTCTTGTCCTCTAACTTGTCTCCTTGTACCTCTTTGTCCCTGTCACTCACGGCTAACTTGGGCACAGACTGCACCTGCCACGTCTCCTTTGCCTTCTCCCCCGCTCCATCAATGATACCATCCCCAACCCCCAACAACGTGCAAACCTTGAAACCTGACCCTCAGACTTTAGGTTCCCACACCGACCACCATTCTTTATTACCTGAGGGTAATTTGCCAATATCCCATCAGTTCTTGAGACGTCCACCACCTGGACTGGACTGCCTTCCAGTGGGTCATGTCCTGTCCGCTCTTGATCTCTGGATTGCACTAAGTGTATTTCTTGCCTCCTCACCACTGTCATCCATTCGTGTCTCTAACACCTCCTATTCCTCGTCATCTTGCAGTTTGCTTTTCTCCCATTCATCACTGCCTTCATCGTAATTCAGCACCAACTCATTCTCTCCTGTGACTACCTCATATCCATCCCGTCTTGCATTCTCATCACACCTTGTCTGAGGCTTCTCTCGAGCCAGCATACATTGCTGCTTCTTCTGCGTCCTTTGTGCCCGTAGCGTATGGATGGCCGCCGCAGACCCTGCCTCTTCAGGACAATGTCCAGGGGCTATCATGCCCCCCCGTCGGCATGGCTAACTGACTGCCATCCTCATCTGATGGCATCACTGTTCCAGCACCCTCCAGAGTGCACCAACCTGATGGGCCTCCTCCACAACCGATCCCTCAAGCCATACCCTGTGTTTCTGACACCCTTTTGTCCCCTTCCGCCACCCACAGCCAATAAACCCCCCCGGACCCTGAGAGGTCTGTCCCTGGGCCCTATGGCCCCTTGCATGCTTTTAGCCTTTTTCATCATGTGCCCTTGCTACTGTGCCACTTTTCCTCTACCTACATAATCGCTTCCTTCTCTCTTCTGTGTCCTGCAATAATTGGCACTGCAGTCTGATTCTGGCCCCAAATCTATGCCTTGCTGCCGAGACCGCTGCACTGGCTCCAGCCCCACTGGGCTCTGTGATGGATTGCCCCCCAAGGCAGTCAGTTGGGGCCGTTCTACCGCCCTCAGTCCCTTTACCACTTAGGGCCTGTGCATTGAATCCATCCTCTTCTTCATCCTTCTTGTTTGGCCGCACTAGGCCCCTCCGGCTGCCCCAGCTCCACATTCACCTGTCTGGTGGACAGGTCAAGTGGCATGCTCCCCGACACTGCCTCCACTGACAAAGTGCCAGTCAAAACGCATACAGGCGTGTTCAGCTCCCCAACCGTGTACACCCCCCTCCCCTTGGCATGGGTCCTGAGAAAACCCTGCTCCCATAACTCGCTCTGAAGACGCTGGTATGCCGTGTCTCCTACCCGGTGCTTTCACTTTTTCTGCCACAGACAGTGTGTCCTCACTTCTCGCTGCCCCCCCTTTTGGCCTCCCATTAGGAGGCGAACATGCCGCTACCGCAGCCACTACTCTGTCTGAAGCAGAATGTGTTGGGCAGGCCATGCCTACCCAGGCCTGGTCAAGCACGTCAGGCCTGAGGAGATCAGCACGTCCTGCCATGCCAAGAGTGTGCAGGGCCTCTGCACTGACTCACTGTCCGCTATTACCGTAGCCGGTGTCCTGCCACTGGTAATGCACCCTCCCTTTCCACCCATCTCTTAATTAACCCTCCCTTCCAGTGGGGCACGGAGTCAGGAAGAGGCTGCCACAGCCTTCCTGTCCCTCTAAATACTAAACCTAACTCCCGTCCCTTCCCCCTTGTCCTACTTATTCCCTCTCCTGGCCTGTCTCATTATCAGGAATCTCCACGGTGAGAGGCTGGGCCTGCCTGTCGCTACCCCCGGGGCTCTTCATTGTATGTGGCAGTGAAGGGCCCATAATGTCCTGCCGTCATAGGCATGACAGTGTTGAGGACGAGCAATGGAAATAGGACCAGTGCGGGGTGGCCATTTTGAAGGAGAATGAAACAACTATTATAATATGCTTTAATTTATGTGCTCAAGTTTTTATGTTGTTATTTTAATTTTGTATTTGCATATGTTTTTTCCTTTTGTTTGTGTTTTTTAATTTAGTACTCTCTAGAGCCAATACTAATTAGTCATGAAAGATATTCCCATATTACTAGTGGATCGAAATTGCTTTTGACAAATACCACAGACCTGTTCAAATAAAAATTAATATGTATTACTCTGACTGTGTGTAAACACATTATGATGCAAACAATGTTGGATTCACACTTGTATTACAATTGTTTGAGCACCAAGCGCATTTTTCATCTCACTTATAATGCAATATATAATTTATTTGTCCATTATCTATGTCTAATATTTTTATACAAACTTTGTTTGCAATATTATTTTTATTATTCTTAGACTATTATTGTTACCATAGGGACCACTGTTCCTTATAAAGTATTGGAAGTAACTTAATGGGTCACCCCAGTTGGACAGATACCTTATTGCCATGGGGATGTAAATGGGAGATCTTTGCCCTAACATGGCTTCCTCATAAACCACCACAGTAGTCTCGAAGTTTTTCTGTAATAAGAGATACTTATGTTCATTGACAACCATCCTGAGTTCTGATATACAAGTGTTATATTAGTGACTACATCAGACAAGATTACATTAGGAGCCACCATAAACCATAAAATGGGGAGAGGAGTTGGCCTAACGGCTAGGGCGGTCGACCTCGAATCTGGGGAACTGGGCTCGAGTCTCGGCAATGACACTGAACATCCTGTGATTCTGGACAAATCACGTTATCTCCCCGTGCCTAACAAAAATGAAAGTTTTCTCAAGTAATGCAACTGGTGCTATGTAAAGCGCTCCAATACCCGATTCGGGTCAAGTTCGCACTATATATAACTCTGTAAAAAAAAAAAAAAACAAGAGTACCAACAGTGATCACCTCAGTACATCAAGAAGGGTTGCCAGCAGTAATGTAACAAACATTGGTAACGTCAATAGCTCTCACTTACGCGAGATCTACTGGCTTTGTCAATTTGTCTTTAGCTATGTTGTACAGCAGCATGGCTGGTGTGCACATGGCTGAAAGTGGTAAAAAAAAATGCTATGACGCAGTGAGAACTGGCTGCGTCATAGCGCCTTTTTTTTAAACTTTAGGATATGCTGCATAGCAGGCGCAACATTGAACAGCAGGGCTAAAAAAACATTGCATGTAGACTAGGCTTCTTGGCTTTTCAGGTGGAAGAAGGCAAACAACAATGTGCGAGGGGTTTGAGGGAGATGGGAAGCAAAAATGTATGAAGGGACAGGGCATGCAAAATAGGCCAGGGCACGCGACATCGCAGAGCAAGATGGGCGGGAGATGGCCTCCAAACATGTGCACTGCTGCAACTAAAAGAAAGAAAGTACTTTCAAAATATGATGAGCAGTGGAACAACGCACACTGGGCAAGGAAGCAAACTTGGACCATGCTATGCTGACCAAACGGAAGCAAGGAAACAAGAGTGATGATAAAGCCAAACAATTGTAAGCAATATGCGAGATCTAAGTCTACTGTAAATTAAAATATTATCTTGGAAGCTACAGCAAATGAGCTGTCTTAGGTGTGACCTGAAAAAGGCTTTATTAATTTAAAATGCCAGCCGTTGCTGCAATGCCCCTGGCACTAAGGTAATAATATGAGTTTTACTTTTCCTCAGTGTCATACAATTTACCACTTAAATATATTTTAGAAATTCAACCATTTTCTCCAAACAGGTGAAGAGTTCGGAAATTTCGGAAAATACATATATTTTAGTCACAGATGCACACTTTTCAGTTAGGATATAGATATATTCATTCAACAAACAAAACGTTCTAATTTAGTAGGCTGGGCTGCACACATGAGAGCAACCGACATGTATCTTCAAAGCTACTAGTAGCTCACGTGCTAGTTGCTAGAGAAGCCTGAACTGCCATGACAATTTTTTATTAGTAGAGAGCACATTCTTCCAAAAGGTAAAGTTACAGACATTAACATCGCATCTCGCCATTTATCAGCAAAATTTGGAACAGGGAATACATGCAAACCTTTACATATCCATGAGACAGCACAGTCATGGGTGTCTGCAGGGGGGAACAAGTGGGGGGCGCTTGACCCCCTCCCTGGGTCACTCAGGCAATGGAGACACAGTCAGACACTAGTGGCACAGACATTGCAGCTTAACACTACGGCAGCTGCCCGCCTTAGTGTTACGCTGCACTAGTCTTGTTGGCCAAAAACAGTCCAGACACAGTAGCCTCACTGTCATTAAAGCTGAGCGCTATGCTACCAATGAGACTCCTCTCTCAGTAGTGTAGCGCTCAGTTACCAAAGATAGTCTGACCTCAGTCCGCATCCGACATTGCAGGCAGCTGAGCGCTAACAATGATAGCCGCCTACCCATGATGTGACTCTCTGGTTGGACCAATCATGGTCTGACCTGCCCCCGCCCCCAAGCCGCCAGCAAGTGTGAACTCAACAGGCTTGAATCAGAAAAAGATGTAGAGTTGAAGAGAGAAGCAGTGTCGGTTTCATGCGCAGCGCAGCAGCACAGACCCCCGTTCACTTCACTTACTTGCGCTGGCTCATAGGCGCTTTGGTGCCCTGACCAACCTGCTGCATCCAATACACCGGGCAGCAGTGGCAGCTGTATGCCATAGTTTGCTGCCTGAGGCATTTGTTGGACTTGGGCAGTTATATAAAAACAGGGGGAGGGACAGGGGGAGAAAAAGGAAAAAAAAACATAAAAAAACAACGCAAAAGCAGCCAGGAGAAAGCACTCAGAAAAATGGGGGAGAGGAAGGAGAAAGCAGTAGAAAAAGGGGCAAAAGCAGGAGAAAAAAAAAAATCTGAAAAATGGGGAGGGGGAAGCAGTAAAAAAGACAAGACAAAAGCAGCTATGAGAAAGCACTCCGAAGAAGGGAGTAGAGGAAGGAGAAAGCAGTAAAAAATGCGGCCCAAGCAGGAGAAAGCACTCCGAAAAATGGGCGAGAGGAAGATGAAAGCAGTAACATTCACAAAATTCATCTTACCAATATAATTATGCATTATGCAAGGAAAGCTTGGTTCTCCTTGCAGGAGAAATTTAAAGGGAATTTTTAACTCCTTGCAGCTCATCTACAACTCAGTTTATTCAATACAGCCAGCCTGGTGATGAGAACAGTATTTAATGATCCACATTTCTTTTTAGAACTGGACATCTGAAAAAGTTTTCCAATACGTAAATTGGATGATTTCGAATCTGATATTAAGGAATCAGAGGAAGAAGAACCAAGTACAAGCAGCTCTGCAGGTCCAGTTTCAGCTCCAACAGAATGTAGCCATGATGTTGATACCATTGTAAATGAAATTGAATTGTATTTTAATTCATCAAAAAAACTAACAGATGATGTAAAATACAATCTTATAATAAATACATATACCCCACCAGAAAAGTAGGACTTAAAGAAGGATTCAGGTGGAACAGGCCGTTTGCGTCATATGTGGATTAATCAATATACATCATGGCTTAGCTACTCTCCACAACTGACAGGTGCAATTGGCAAGTTTTGCACAGTTTTTCAACAGCCAGTTCATCATGGGACACAAGGAGCACTCATAACTAAGCCTTTCACTAAATATAAAGACTTCCATGAAAGTGCACGCAGCCATGTTTTATTCTCTTGGCATAAAAATGCACAAGTGGATGCAACTCACTTTTTGGCGATTAGAAAGAGACCAGAAACAAGTATTGTTTGACAAATACAGTGCTGTAAAAGGCATGTTGAAGAAAATCAGAAAAAGTTATTTCCAATTTTGTCCACTATCTTATTTTGCGGCACACATGACATTACTTTACGTGGGGAATAAAGTACAACCAGAAATGTGCAAAGTCTTTACCAATATCGCATTGAAGCAGGAGATTTGATCCTAAAGAACCATCTGGAAAATGCACCAGTTAATGCACATTATACATCAGTTCGAGTTGAACATGAATTGATTACATTATATGAAGAAACACTAAGAGAAGATCTAGTATCCTTAGTCAATATGTCAAATGAATTTTCAATCATTGCTGATGATGGTGCTGCCATATACGTAAAAAAACAGAAGTCACTTGGAGTACGTTTTGTAGATACAAGTAGCACCGTAGCTGCCATCAGAGAGGAATTCCTTATATTTGCAACCTTAAAAGAAATGGATGCTATCTCAATTGCAAATATGATCATGGATAAATGTTTTAAATTTGGATTACACTTAGAAAATCTCCATGGCCAACGATATGATGGAGACTTTACAATGGCAGGAAAGGAAGGTGGCGTTCAAGCCTTCATAAAGTGAAAATATCCTAAAGCTGTTTTTGCTCACTGTGCTGCAGATAAACTTAATTTGGTTGTTAATGACCTGAATGCTGTTCTTGACATACAACATTCTATTGACACAGTGAAAGCCATCAAGTTTCTCTGTGAGAGTCCAAAAAGAAGATCTCTTATTTCCAATGTGCCATTGCTGAGTGAAACATGATGAACAGCAAAATACAAGAGCATTTGAATTTTTAGTTCACACTTTGAAGAGATTTTTAAGCAATTAAGCTTACTGGTCACCACAGCATCAGGGATAACACGTTAAGCGGATCCCCCAGGATATTGCGGCATAGATTTATCAATTTTGCGGCACAAATATAGAAATTTAGAGGCACAAAAATGGAAATTTAGCGGCATTATTGCAGCACCTTGTTTTACTCAAAATCATTCCTTTTCAGCCTTAAATATATTAAAAATTAGGCAGAATATTTCACTTAGATATAGGCATGTTTAAAGTGTCGGAGAGAGCTTGTGTGCTATATTCTCCTTTGTGGAAACATTCTGGAGCATAGGTTAAGCCAAGCACAATAGCATAGCTACTCATCCTGTTTTCTGTGGCATTAATGAAATGTGGACATGTCAATTTATCAAGCATTGTGCATTGTTCTTTGATAGTAGCCTATTAAGGTGAATATGGTTTATCAGTATTCCATTAAATGAAGTGGTTAAAACATTTGTAGGATTGTGAAAACGGGGAAAAATTTAAGTATGTGTCTTTCATGTCTAATGAAGGGAAGTATATATTGAGGATGTGCTATGGCATTCATAATGGGGATTTACATTTTTTTTTTTAGAAAAGCTACGTTTGAAATGGATTCTACTGTGTCGCTTGTTATATATGAACCTGGATTTCCATGCTGCCCGATGTAATTCAATGGGTGGATTACTCCCCGGCTTGGAGTGCATGCTCTCCCTGTAATTGGAGAGGTTTGTGTAACAAGGCGCTGGAGGTAGTGCCTATCCATGCACCACCTTCGATTTGGTGCAAGCTAGCTAAACCGCAAATCTTTTGTTATATTATATATATATTTATGAAACCACAAAACTCTTTTACTGGTGCATGCTGGGCATTGTAGGACTCAGAGACAACAAAACTACTAGGGTCCTTGAACAACAGCTGTGCCCACTTCACATTGCAATTCAATAATTAAGGCTCATAAGAAGCCAAAACGCGACAGATGTTGCCCCCTGCACTGATGTTTAATAAAACGTCTGGATTCCTCAGTAGAGTTTCAGCGTCTTTCTTGTGTGGCATATATATAAATATATTCATCCCTGCAATGAATCTTTGTATGTACCAAATGGTTCAATGTCATGTATGACACTTTAACCAACAAGGCTTTTTCTAGTATATGTGGACATAGAAGCCCTTTGTCCTGGCTAAAACATTGTCTGGCACTGGCACGTAAGCAATGTTGATGCTACTGGACTGACATCTATCTCAAAATTATTTCACGTTGTATTTAACTTTACTAAAATGTACACGGTTAAAATATACAATAAAAAGATTTTTTTTTTAAACAATGCTTCTTCTAGCCACCAGCACTGAGTATTGTAGGACTTGTAGTTTTTTCATCTCTGTCCCCTCATCCTGTCTCCGTCTCGCTCTTCCTCGCCTGCTGAAAACCATGACTTCAAGAAACGGCCTGTACCCTTTTTTCCCTCTCCTTTCCTTCACTTGTTACCCTTTGAAATGGATTTTAAAAAAACACAATGCTGAAAATTTCTTTTTCTGACATTTTTACGTTCCAAAGTGTAACCTCCGGACAGAGAAAAAACAAAGAAGATGAATTAGCAGGTTAAAAAGGTAGAGCAGAGGTAAAGTGCATTATACACATGTTTATTGGCAATTAAATGCATGATACATGTTAGTTACATGACGATGAAGTGCTTGATAGACATGTTAAATTGTAATAAAGTGCTTTAAGCATACTTGTTTAATTGTTAGAAGTGTCTGTTACAAAGGGCCAGAAAGGGCCGAATGTACATGCGCTTATGGTGATGCGTGGACGCGTGCGTTCTCAATAAGGTGCATAATACACATTTGTTTAATGGTGATGAAGTGCCCGATGCACACACATTTAATGGTGAGGAAGTGATATACACGTGTTGAACGATACCCCAAGTGGCAGTCTCACTCATATAATGGTGATGAGGTGCCTATTGTGCACACGTGTTACGGTGATGGGCTGCCTTATGCACACGTATATTAATAGTGATGCGATGCCCACATTTTAATGACCATGAGGTGTCTGAGGCAAAAAGGCGAGGAGCCTGATACGTGAAATGGAATGGTAATGGTGGCTCTATTTCCAGTCCAAAAAGAGTGAAGGTGCCCCAGTGTACAGTGATAATTTGGACCCCAGTAGCAACAAGAGCACGGGTAACACAATTTCTAAAACGTGTTCAGTCTTCAAATTGCACCTGGTTACCACTATAAGTCAGAAAAGTGTTAAGTACAGTGAACTGCAGTGCTCTTACCACACGCTTGAGCATATTTCACAGTAAAATAATGCACTATCGATTTGTATTTAGTAACTCAATGGTGCATCGAAAATCACTTTTATAGCGACATGTGCTGCACAGCATCGAGCACGATTGACAATAGAGTTGTGTTTAATAAGCTCTTTACATGATAATAGCGCTTGGGAGAGATCACCTTATCATATGCGTTTGCACTGCTGGGCTTTGCTTGACAGATCCTTGTGTAATAACCGCGTATGCGGTACTGCATTTAATTTAATAAAGTTTCATAGAGCCCTGTACAATATTGCTGTGTTTGACTGCGCTCACTTTGCTCATGTTTTTCATGGTAGAGCCATGTAACACAATGCTGGGCCTGACTCAACCCTGTGTGTCCATATGTTGAATGGTAACACCATGTTCCCTCCTGGGTGCTGTGTGAGAGCCGTCTATTACGGCTGTACAGCGCCACATAGTGACGTGTGCTTGTACAGCCAATAAAATGTCTCCATTTATTTTAGCTTTCTGCTGGAGACCTTTATTTGCAGCCAAAAAGATACATTTTGCGGTCATCATGTTAGACAGCCAATTTTGCGATTATTTCCCGCATCGAAATCCTGGAGGGTCTGGTTAGGATGCATATCAATTGCAATGTTCCTCTAGCACAGTGAGCTTTCTCTTTTGCTTGTCCATAATTTCAGACTACTCATCAAGATTGGAATTTGTAAGCAAAGCTCTCCAAGCTGTTCAGCTTGAGATCCTCAAGGTGCGTAATCACGTGCAAGACCTTCTGACTGTGTTCCGTGATCACACATAAATGCAGAAGAGCAATTTAAGGAATTTTTTTCAAATGTTCAAACAATGGCAGAAAATTGAACATCAAAATTTGTGTTCCCAGACAGTGTGGCCGGCAAGTATTTCGTTGTAATTTTGGTTCCTCTTCTGTGGAAGAACACTATCGCTAGTCTATCTTTATGCTATATATGGACTCTATCATTTGCATCATTAGAAAGCCGGTTTGGAAATGAAAACAAGAACAATTGATGTCTGTTCTTACTTTACCTGCAACACATTACAAAAATGACAATTTAGCAATACAAATGCCACATTGCAAACATCAGAGAAATTTACGACATTGGAAACTTGGAAGCCGAAGCAGTCGCATGGTTTGAGATTTGGTCAACGAAGGATGAAAAGTTTGACAATGGAATTCTGGATTTTCTAAACCACACAGATTTATTTCCATCAGTCCAGCAAGCACTTCTCATTGCTCTCACATAACCAGTGACCACTTGCACAGTGGAAAGGTCTTTCAGCACAATGAGAAGGGTGAAAACCTAGTTGAGGTCGACAATTGCAGATGATCGGTTATCGGGTTTGCGCATGATGTGCATACATCGAGCAAAAATTGATGAAAACAAACAACAGCTGATTGATAAATTGCACAATACTACAGACGTTTACGGGTCCTTTTTCGAGATTACACTAACCAGTGAACAAAAACTGTATAAAATTACTCATTGAAAAATGCAATGTTAAATTTCGGCAAGAGTGCAGATGTTTGCAGTTCCTAACCTGCAACAGTTATCCAGGTTAAGTTTATATGTTTTATTTTCCAAATTGGATGACAAGAGTTGTTATTTTATTTCAGTTAATATATTTGATTTAATGAATTTTAATAGATTTAAGTTAATTCATTTCCAAAACAAATACATGTGTCATATATTTTAATTGTCATTTGTTTGTGCATGTTAACACCAAACGCAGATTCTACATTTTTTTTTTATAATCCAGTTATAGTGCCTCGATCATGAGTGTATGAATAATGTGGTGTATTCGACAGTGGTGACATAAAAACATATTAGAAATTGCTGATCAGATAATGGCAGCTTGATCCTTCCATTAAGCTTCTGCATCAGGTTTCTCAACACTTTGCATGCCCGCGCTTTTTCACCTTTGGCCGGGAGCTGCTCCTGCCTGGAGCTGTTTTTTCTGTGCCAACTGCTAGATGGTGTGAATGATATCTACCAAAGGCCTCAAAAGAAAGAGGTGGCTGTAGCACAACCCCATAGTATAAAGGGACATATGTGGCCTGCTTCCTACACCCCAGTGTTTCTTGTGCCCCACCTGGCACACATCATGTTGGAAGAGGGATGTCATTAAAATGTTGTCCCCCCGCCCCTGGAAAAAGTTCTGCGGGTGCCCATGGGCACAGTGTGTGGGTTCTACAGGCACAAGCCACACCATGTGCTGCTGACTAAAAGCAGGTAGCTACCAGGGGGGGGGGGGAGGAGTTTATAATTCCTTTCATTGAAGGTTACTAATGTTGTAAACATAAGTACCAAACAGCATGACTATAATAAACCATTTTATCTCCAAGACAGTTATCACTTGACATTCAATGTTGTTCAATATACCTATGTGCGACGGACTCTGAGGTCCGACTGGAAATATAGAACTGCAACAATGCTCTGTAATGTATGTGCTGGGAAAAAAAACTAATGAATTTTGTATGAAGAATATGTGTTGCTGACTAAAGGTGGGCTCAGTTGCTTTCCTCACACCCGGTTTCAAACCATAAGTTTGTCACTGGATTAAAACAATTGGGGGGGATAACGTTGGTCTCTTCAAGCTCTTCAAACTGTAAATGAGGAGGATGTAAAAAATACATGTGCCTAAAAATACTGTCCCAATTACGTGTTCCCCAGAGCTGGACTGCAAATAGTGCGCAGTTCTCTACAACAGAGCTGCATACTTCACTTGATGGATGGGCCATGGGTAGCAGTTTTGCCCCTTTAGCCTCTTTTCTCTCCACATTCCTAGATTTCGTATCGGACATTTTTAGGTCGAGCATTTGAGACCTCTTATATATACTTTAGTATATCTCAAGGAAAGAAGAAGGACCCAAACACCAAAGGAGACGGGTACCAAGAAGACTTTAGTCAGCAAAAAGACCCTTTGGGTAGATAAGTATACATAAATCACACTAGCACTCAGAACCTTGTGTCACCAAAATGTAGACAACGCACACAGGGATAAGGAAACCAAGCAACAAACAATTCTAAATAATCAGTACCAATTTAATTTATATACATTATAATATACACAGTTTGCTTTTAGTTAAATGTACATTAGAAGTTCATCATAGAATACAGTTTAAAACAGCCATATGGAAACCAATATGGTTATTACAGTTTAAAAACATACACACACAAATTGATAATATTTTATAGCAACAATAAATAAAAAAAATTGTAAAATTGGGAGAACAAGCAGGAAAATGTTTCCTAATCACAGAAAGAACTACTAAATCTTGTACAGCTCAATTGTTATATTTCATTAGAATTATTAGTCTTTTCTAAATAACAGTTGTCCACATAGATTTACAGTAGACTTTCCTTTCTCAGTGCATCAACGCATTTCGGTGGGCACTATATTTTGACCATCCCCTTCTTCAGGAAAGAACAATAACTCCCAAAAGTTAAAACCAATTCTTGATAATGTTCAGCGATAGGTCTAAAACGATCCTCAGTAAGACCCAGGATGGAAAATTCCTCTTTATCTGACTGCTACAAGTATCTTAGGTGTAATACCAAATGCCGATGTCAGAGCGCCACTCGCTTTAAAATACCACTTTTATTTAGGTGCGATCTCAAAATTATATTTTATTTAGGGCATGTGCCTCCAAATGTACGGCCCAACAGAAAGGTGAAAGCAGCTCTTGGCTCTTCTCTAAAATCCAGTGCTTTTCCTGTTATCTATAGTGCTTGCAGGGTCTCATCTATTGTAGTTACCTCCCCTTTGCATAGTCCCGTTGGAAATTCCGGGATGACAATTAAAAGCAAGGGTCTGTATAATGTCGAAAGACACGCGGGGTATACGCCTCCATCAGTTTTTTATCTACCGACGGAGTGGAGGTTACTACAATAGATGAGACCCTTGCAGCACTATAGATAACAGGAAAAGCACTGGATTTTAGAGAAGAGCCAAGAGCTGCTTTCACCTTTCTGTTGGGCCGTACATTTGGAGGCACATGCCCTAAATAAAATATAATTTTGAGATCGCACCTATATAAAAGTGGTATTTTAAAGCAAAGCGAGTGGCGCTCTGACATTGGCATTTGGTATTACACCTAAGATACTTGTAGGAGCCAGATAGAGAGGAATTTTCCATCCTGGGTCTTACTGAGGCTTGTTTTAGACCTCTCTCTGAACATTGTCAAGAATTTTTTTTAACTTTTGGGAGTTATTGTTCTTTCCTGAAGAAGGTGATGGTCAAAATATAGTGCCCACCGAAACGCGTCGATGCACTGAGAAAGGAAAGTCTACTGTAAATCTATGTGGACAACTGTTATTTAGAAAAGACTAATAATTCTAATGAAATATAACAATTGATCTGTACAAGATTTAGTAGTTCTTTCTGTGATTAGGAAACATTTTCCTGCTTGTTCTCCCAATTTTACTTTTGTTTATTTATTGTTGCTATGAAATATTATCAATTTGTGTGTTTGTTTTTAAACTGTAATGACTATATTGGTTATATTGGGTATATATTCTTTGGTTTTAAAAACATCATTCATGGCAAGCACATAAAAGTAAGAGCCAAAAGATGATTGTACTGTACAGACGTAACAGGTGTTGGAGATTTGACTTGCTATAGTGTGAATTTTTCATGACCTATCTCATTTATAGTATGGGTAGTACATACAATATTCTGCTTTTTTAAGATTCATTTTAGTTCCCATGTGGAACCATTGGACATGTGAAATCATTGAAATCATTGATATGGCAATATTCTTAACTTCAGTCTCAGGGATAATGTGATTAGCACATAATGGATTGTATCATGATAGATGTACAATTTATATTACCTTTGTATTATACATGTATTTTAAATGTTTTTTCAGCCCTGACGAAGTTCTTTGTTAAAGAACGAAACGCGTTGGCTGCTTAAGAATTATGAAACTGTGAAGAAGAATAAAGAGGAAGTTTTGGAAATATATACATCACTGGATGGACATTTTGTTTTGGACTTATAAAAGTGGTGTGATTTGCAGTGGGTTGAATGTTTTGGATCTAGTTGATCGCCCCCGTGAAACGGTGGGGGTAGCAAAGTTTGCACACTACTTCAGCTAAACAGCTTTTCATACCTTATTTAAACTTGGGAGGGCTGGCAAGAAAGTTGTCAGGTGAGGTGCGACCTGAACCTTGGGGTCCAGTAATTGAACCGTTTCCGTTTGGTCTGTAACTTCTAATGTACGTTTAACTAAGAGCAAACTGTGTATATTATAACGTATATAAATTAAATTGGTACTGAATATTTAGAATTATGTTTGTTGCTTGGTTTCCTTATCCCTGTGTGCGTTGTCTACATTTTGGTGACACAAGGTTCTGAGTACTAATGTGATTTATGTATACTTATGTACCCAAAGGGGTTTTTTGCAGACTAAAGTATACTTTAGTATATACTTATTATATACTTATATGTGTATGTACTTTGTGGGCTCTGGACATCAGCCCTAGGACGTGTCTACTTCCGCTTAGAGACTTTTTTTGCTGTTCAACTGCCTCTATTTAACTGGCTTGATTGAAAACGACCAGCAGAGGTCAGTGAAATACCAGAATTGCTTTCTGCTGAGGGACTTTCTTTTTTTTAAAAAATTCTGGCAACTGCCTCTACTTACCTATAATGATAGAAAACGACCAGCAGAGGTCAGAAAAATACCAAAATCACTTTAGCATTCTCTAGATTCCAGTCCATAGAAATGGTCTTTCAGAAGCACCCAAAGGCAATAATATGGTTTTCAAATCTTGTATTTCCAGTGATATGACCACCAAAGGCCCTGATTTTATATTAAAAACAGAGCTTTGGACTATACCATTTCCTGCTGAAAGGCAATATTTCTCTTCATGTGTTCCCATACCTGGTGTGTCACGAGTTTGGCGCTTACTTTCCCTCCATGTTAAAGAACAGTAGATGTTTCAGCACCCAGGCTAATGTGCTGCTTAGCTAAATACAATTAAGGTCCCAAAGTCGAGACCGATTGCATTGCAAATGCTTGTTCTACTCTGCACTGACCCAGCTCCATACTTCCTTAGTTCACATCAAATTCTGGTTTCGGCGATCGGGTTTCAACCGCCGCCACTTTGTTCTGTCGGACTTTTCAAGGCTGCGAGCTCCACTCGCACAATGATGAGTACAGACGCAGGGGTGGTGGGGCGGGGCTACCTGAACTGGACAGGGCCCATGCGCGTCGATTAAAATACATAAACACAACTCAAGCGCCTACCAAAAATGTTATACAAAACATAATGTTGGTGCAAGGTGAAACGGCTGCAGAATGCTGACATTTCCTCCATGTCGCTCACACCCAGGAGGAACTTCACGTGCTCACGTGACCTGCTGGCTGTGGCGCGGACAGCTGCTGGCCAAACATCCAATCGGGGCAGGCATGCCCCTTGGATGGAAGCGCGCTGTGTGATAAACAAGGCTGTCTGGCCGGGCCCGTCCACTTTTCAAGGCCACTCATGTGTTTTGCAACATGATCATCTCCAATTGCATAATAGGATACAACTAAAAAAGTTGCAACAGGTCGTTCTGGGAGTCAAAAAGCTGGAAATAAGCTTTTCTTTCTTTTTATATACTAAACGTGCATCTTTCGTCCTTTTTAATTTACCTTCGCTGAAATAAAAGGGGAGTTACACCTAGCGACGCATCAGCGTGTTGGGTGCGCGTGTATTTGCAATTGGCAGAGGTTGGTGCAATGTCACAATATTGGCCAGTAGATGGCGCCTTCGAGCCACGGAACAGACGAGGGGGAAACGAGGTCAAAGTCTGCAGACTGTTTACCTTGAACGCCTAAGGGGGGGAAATATCACCGCGTGTTAACGGTAGGCGATTTCATGCCGTTTTTAGACTGTGGTTTGAGGCTTCCTCCACTGTCAATCTAGTGATGATTCAGAGTCTAATTTCTCGGCAACTCTGAGACAACAAACTCCTGCTCCTATTAGAGTGTGATTTTTTGAGGCAGGATGCATATTGGTTGTAGCGCCCAGAGGCATTCTTTGGCTTTCGCTTACCGTAATAAATACACCTCTCGGGGTTGGTTTTTCTGTTGATCTTCCGGTCTAGTCTTAACTTACTTCAATTTTGAGAAGTCAGGCTACCCATCCAAGCCGAGGCACTTGTTGTAGCTGTTCCAGTCGGCGGCCCGTGTTTACGTTCTGCTGTCGCGGTGACATAAGGCAGCAGCGCTGCTTCAAGAGCCGCTCGTAGACTTTAAAAGGGAAATGGTCGCGACTTTAAATACACAAACTGGCACCCTTTTAATTTATACAGAAATTCGCCGAGTGCGCGCTCGCTTCTGTTTACGATTCCTTCCTGCGTCAAAAAGCGTGTATAAATAGGCAGCATGGGACGCCCTCCGCACGTTGATAACTACACACGCCATACAGGGCTTTGACGCACAAGTGCCTCGTATAATAATGCACTTAACGCGGCATATCGTGTTAGTGGGTTTAAATTGCATTACACCATGGCATATTTGAATAATGGAAGGCGCGCTCCCCCCTGGGAGCGAGGCCTGCACATCCTTCTTGTGCGCACATTGTGTGTGTGCTCTGAGGGGTGAAGCAGAGACAGTGACCGTGTTCCCCCCATGCTCCCAGTCCCCCCCAGAAGCTTGTGTCTTCCGCTGTAGCGAGGGGGTCGGGGTCGCAGATGGCACCAGTCGCTCTCTAAAGGAGTTCGCATGCACTGAAATGTCTGGGAAGAGGAGGCGGACTCGCGGTTTCTATGGAGGAGGAGGGGAGGAGGGCAGCCCCTCGTTAGGCTGGAGTGCAGATCAGCTCTCCCCCCGTCCCCAGGCCCGCTCTGGGAGTCAGGGGCGCCTCGCTGCTGATAATGGCGCCCATTGTCCCCCAGCAGTCAGCTGAAAACCCGCTCAGCAGAGCCCGGCTCTCGGCGCATTGTCCCCGAGCGGTGGCGCCTCGCTCCGGCCTTGAGCACTGCCCGGGAACATTCTGTGGGGCGGATAATCTCCGTGCCCCCAATATGTACCCTTCAATAATGTTTAGCTGACTTTTGGGCCGCATTTACATTGGGCGGCCTAACTTGACACCAGCCACGGGGTTTCCACAGCACTCTGCTTTGCACTTCCCGTTGCCGATGTTACCCTGCCCACTGACATTATGCGTCCAGGTTTCACGTCACTGCTCAGACTGAATCTATTGTGCAGAGATTTCACACTTAATGACCGCTCCGCAGCATCGACGACGTCTTTCTTGAATCGGGGACAGAACAGCAACTATAACGTTGTGCCCCAACGTTGTAAAGGGCATGGACACTTACCAAAAATGGTGCAAAAACAACTAAAATAACATGTTTGACACCCAAAGTACATGATGCTGTGGGTGCTAAAAATGCACGAACATATTTGTTGAAAACTCACTTTTTTAAAGTCAGTTATGTTTGTTCTTATTACGCTTTGTGCACATATTTTGGCTTTTTCTTTTAAGTTTGTGTTTACTACAAATGTTGGTGTTAATCCTCGGCACGGGATTGGTTCTGAAAGGTTTAGCCCGCTGGTCGAAAGGGTCTGGTTTAGACTGGGGGGCGGTGGGGGAAGGAAAGGTGGTGATTGTTTATCTCCAGAGTAAACAGCCCATCCTTCAACAAGGCGCCGATAACATCGACCCCGCTGCCGCGGGGAGGGCTCAAATTCCCGCAGCAGCAGACTCCAAATAAACCAACCCGGCAATACCTGGCACTTCAACGCACTAAAAGCACACAGTGGCTTTGAGAGCAATAAGGAGTTAGGCCATAAAAAGCTGGGCTTTAGCAGTGTTGTATTGCAGGACATGAGCAAACAATGGTGTATGTAGGAGGGAACAGTTCTTAGATGTGGGTCCCCTGGTCACTGTGCTGCCATCGTAACTAATCTGCACTGGGCAGACAAGGCCCAGCTAGGCCCAAACCGGTTTTTGGGTAACTTGTGTTCCAGATCAGAGAAATGTGGCAGTTTGGGATGGACTATTCCTATTGGAGCAGGCTTGAGGATGATTTTCCTATGGCTGGGTCTAATCTGAGTGGCATAGTGGGCAAAAAAACTGATGGATTGGAATGCTACCCCAAAGTGAACGCCA
Source organism: Triturus cristatus (assembly GCF_964204655.1). Classification (NCBI taxonomy): domain Eukaryota; kingdom Metazoa; phylum Chordata; class Amphibia; order Caudata; family Salamandridae; genus Triturus; species Triturus cristatus. Next base: position 463,470,376 of record NC_140593.1, read on the forward strand.
GTGGTTGAACTTTTACAATCATTCATCCCATCGCTTTATGTTTTTCAAATAATGCCTTAAGAGGCCATGGGTAGGCCCAGGTGCGGATCCCTTCTCACTTGTGTTGCTTTCGACAGATGAGGCCCAATGAAATCGAAAAATAGACGAGCAGGTACTCTGCAAGAGAGTACCTGCTCGTGTCTGAGAAGGGCCGGCACTCTCCAATTAAAAGTATTACCTTTCTCTTGCGAAGTGCCGGTACTTTCCCTCTCAAAATAAAAAAGTGCCTGTACTCAGTAACGGATAGTAGCGGCCAATAAGGCCAAAACCAGTCTTGGGCGGCTCGTGGTCTGGTTAAGATGAGCACTAGTTTGGCAGTTCGGCTTGGAGCATTCTGATTGGATGAAGGCAGATTTGCATGTGGCTGGGACTGACCTGAGGTGGCATAGTGGGCCAAAAATAATGGGTAGAATACTACCCCAAACGATTGCCAGTGAGTTAGTTTATTCAGAAGCATCCACAACCACACTTTTAGTATGTTTGGGGGGGGGGGGGGGGGGGGGGGGGAGTCTGTCACATATTTAAGTGACTGGGAAAATATATTCAGAGTACCAGGCAATCAGCCCCACCCCCCAAAAAAACTGGTTTTACTAGAAGCCCAGCACTCTAAGAGCTAGCTACAATGACTTGAACAGGTTCATACACTAATGACAATCGTCTATATCCCACCCTAGAGAGAACAGCATTTCTAATGATACACTGTAAAATAATTTCACGCTAAAAGGCGAGGGAGCTGTCCGGTCTTGGAATTCACACGTTCCAGGGGCGGGGCTGAGGCCCCTTCGCCGCCCCTCCCCCCAAGACCGGGCGTACCTGCCGTCAGCACGGTAGCGGCCCATCTCCTTCCTGACTGACACGCTAATGAGACACCCGCGGGCATCCTTTCACCGCACGCACCACCTCCGCTACTTTTTAAAATGATTGCTAAACTGACAGGAAACAGCACACATCATGGGTCCAGAGCGGCCACGACCAGGGTCCTCCCTTCCCCCACAGCGCACTGCGCGCGAGCCCCCAAAGCTGCAGGCCGGAGCGTCTTTTTCCCCCATTTAAAGAAAATCTGGCAGTTCATAAGTGTTGTTCATGGGCTCAATTAGGGCCGGAGGGGAGTGGGCTCTGTAAAGCCATTGTCGTGCAAAGGAAAACTTTTTAAATTGGGGGATTATGGAACAGGCCACCTGTGGGGCATTCATGCCCCTTTTCTTTGCTGCCCAGCTCATGCCCTGCTGCCTGCAGCCTGGCTAACAATGCGAGGGAAAAAGCTGGTTAAAAGGCTGCCCCCTCCCTCGAGTGTTCACTAACTGTTACAAGTCCCCCCTCTTGGAGAAAAAAAAAATGCCCCACGCCGTCCTAATTGAGGAACCGAAGGCTCCGCGGCGGCGACTGGGCTGTGACATGAGAGACAGAGAGCTGGGAAAGAAAACCTCACGTTCGGGGGAAGAGAAAAGATCAAAGGTTCGGGGCTCAAAGAGAGCCCGAGTTCCCTTCAAATGACGCGCTCTGCCGCCGGACAGGCAGGTAGAGAACAGAGGCGGCCAGGCCACCTCAGCCGCTCATTCAGGCCGCCTTTCTCCCCCTACAAATGGCGCTGACAGAAGAACAACGCTTTCCCAAAACCAAAGAGACCAAGTTGTACTTACGCCAGTTCAGCCGCGATAGGTTATTCAGACAATTAAGGGAACCAGATTAAACCATGGCGCTCCTGTAAGAACCCAGAGCAGGGACCTGGGCATCATGGGAGTTGTAGTCCTGGTTTACCTAAATTGGGCGTCAGCCCCAATTCTTTTTTTTGTCTTCGTAGAACCAGGCAATGAGGTACATGATTACACCCGACATTCCCGTAATATGTGCTTCTTGCTAGAATGCTAAACAGAGACCCACCCCACCAAACACTAGCAAATCACAGCATGTCCCATCACCAGACTAGATGTCTCCTAAACTATGCAGGAGTAGGACTCCCAAACCATGCATTTTCCGTGCATTCTGGGACCTGTAGTCCTATTTATGCAATTAAAACACAAAAAGTTAGAACTGAAGTAAAACTCTAGCCTGGGATGGCTCGCTCGTGTTTGGACATGGAAAACTCGAGCACTGTGGAATACACACAGTGGTACCTGGTCCGCCTTTGTTTTTCCCTTTTTGATTTCCGATACTTGTATTGACCTCAATTCCAATATATAAAAAAAAAATCAGGACTTTAAGTCCCAGTATGCAAAGAAAATGGCAGGACGGGCTACGCTACTCAGACATGGACATAGGAAACTTTAAAGTACCAGTACCCTCTCACATTCGGGTGTAACTTGAAGCTAAAACGCAGGTGTTGGGAACCCCCGGTGTCCGTGTGCCAGGGTGCAAACGACAGCAATCATCCAGCCAGTTTGAGCGCACACATCCAATTAGCCACGTGCAACACCAAGCTGCGACTCCCTTGCACAATCTGCATACCCATTAGCGAGCACAGCCCCGGGCCACTTGCAAAGTGTAAAAACATTTCCTCACCAAGCAGAGAGCTGGTGAATAAAAAGTTTCTCTGAAGTTGTAAGTGTAAAGCCAAATTTTACACAAAAATGCGAGTAAAGGCCCATTTCCCTTTGCAAGTACTACACAAAAAGTCGGTGCGAACAGGAAATGACCCTAAAAACGAGTTTACCAAAAAGTAATTTTATTGACAAAATAGAGTAGGCAAATAATTTGCTTGCTTTTATCGACGGCAGTCTCTAAACTTTTTTACAAAAACATATTTTACACAATTGTATAGGTTTCTCTTGGTATTTACATATATTACACGTATTTTACACGATTAACAATAATTATATAAATATACATCTTTAAAATGTTCGGAACCCGTAATTAGTTGGGGTGATTGTGATGCTTAAAGATATGTTTTAAGGCATTTCGATTCCTCGATATAAAAAAAGTTCCCAAAAGTCACTAGTCAGGCAGACTTTTTACCCTTCGGATTTAAGTGGAGAAGGGCGAAAAGTAGCCTTTGCGCAACAGCCTCAAGCACCGTTAAATCTTTGTGCCTCCCAATCTGGAGCCAGAGTCCATGGGTAGCAAATTAACGACCTCCTTGCATATAAATGGAGATGGGGGAAGGGGGGCTGGAGTACCCTCTACCAGGTATATTGTTCTAACCAGTCATTCGAGGCCCAGCTAATGGATACCATTAGAGTTCATTTTCATGCTAAGTAGCAAGAAACTTTGGGGGGAGGGGGGTCGTCACTACCCAAGAAGTGCCCTTGTTGGAGTTGCCACCCATCAGCAAGTCCTGTTGGGATATGTGTGGGAATTTTGAAGGGGACGGGGCTGGAAACCTGTGGGAATACTCTAAATCTTTCAGGTTAGTGCAGGGTGTGTGTGAGGTGGCACTGGGTGACAGCCATTGCCTGCTGCAGGATAAGTCTACAAGGGCTACTGTCTCTGTAATAATGTTTGGTGGGCACTGTGGCATCAACTGACATGGGTCCCACCCACTGTCTGTAGGAAGGATGGTAAAAGGACTGGCAGTCCGTGACTTCCACAGTGTCAATCTATCTGGGCCCCGGTGTTTGTGAGAGGGGTGAAAAAGAGGTTGGCAGCCACTGCCCGGTTCTCTATCATTCCACCTGGGACCCAGTGTCTGCAGGAAGGGTTATAAAGGGTTGGCAGCCCCTCTCCAGTGCATTCTCAGTTCCCCTGGACCTGTGTCCGCAAAAAGTTTGGTAGATGGTTGGTCCACGGAAGTATCGATCTATCTAGGCCCTGGAGTCTGAAGGAAGAGTGGTAGAGGGACGGCTGAAATTTTCCACTGCCTCATTATTTGGGAATCTTGAAGCGGGGTAAGTCTGGAAACCCCTACAAAGTTTGGAGCAACATGTTAAGACAGTGTGGCAAGAGTAGTAAGGGGCAATTGTCCATCAAGACCTACTTGGGCCCAGCTTTAGTGGGGTATAAGTCTGGAAACCCAACTGGGCATTCTTCAGCAGCGTGATTTTTCACAACAACAGTGCAAGGAGAACAGGACGGTGTCATCGGATGCACTGGAGAGTTGGTACCCCAGAGTGAGCGACAATCTCATTTTAGGAGGATATGTTGGCCAACCCCTTTCAGTCCCAATGAGAGCAAATGTCAGTGGTGTATAAGAGGATCAATAAGTCTGCGATCCCAACAGGAAGACCACGGGCAATGTCCATACCCACCACCACAGCAGAGGAAGGGTGACAGGGAGGTGGAACAATCCACTTGAGAAACCAGTCCCACAGTTTTACAAGCCTCAGACCTGCGACAAGGGCATCTGTTTGGGGTAGGAGACAGAGCTGGCAGTGCCGGACCTCCACGTCAGACCAGTGCTGGCATCGCTGTAAATGGACCCTCCGCCCGCCCCTTTGGTCCCCCAAAAACAGCGCGTGCAGAAGGCCTTCCAGGAGTCCAATGTCTTGCCTGACCAGATCCAGACCCCTGACGTGATGCCCACCACTAGACACATGAAGTACTTGAGCATGAAAACAGCATAGTCTGGCCGGCGGGGTGGCAACGGTGGTCCACCCTGTTGGCTGGAAGGACAGGGGCAGTTGTGAGCCGCCTCCCAGGCCTGTCGATTGTGCTGCTCGTAGAAAAAGCAGGCCACCACCACAGTGGCAGGGACGGTGTAGAGCACACTGAAGACACCAATGCGCACCATCAGCCGTTCCAACTTGTCAGTTTTGGTGGCACCACCCTGCTTGAGGATGACACTGCGGATGCGGAAGAGTGACACAAAGCCAGCTAGCAGGAAGAGGGCACCCACCAGCAGGTAGACCACCAGTGGTGCCAGCACAAAGCCACGCAGATTGTCCAAGCTCTGGTTGCCCACTGAGCAGATGCCGGCCACTGGATCACCATCCACAGAGCTCAGTGCCAGCACTGCGATGGACTGGACACTGGGCAACAGCCAGGCGGCGAGATGGAAGTATTGTGCATAGCCAGCAATAGCCTCATTGCCCCACTTCAGGCCAGCTGCCAGGAACCAGGTGAGTGACAGGATGACCCACCAGATGGAAGAGGCCATGCCGAAAAAGTAGACCAGCAGGAAGACAACAGTGCAGAGAGCTGGGCCTGTGGTCTCATAGTGGATGTGTTCTGCCGCTCCACCAACTGCACGGCCACCACCAGAGCTGCAGGCCACCCGCTCGTGGCCGGCCACCAGCCGCACCAAGTAGCCAGCAGACACAAAGAGGTAACAGACGGCCAGAAAGATAATTGGCCTCTCTGGGTACTTGAAGCGTTCCATGTCAATGAGAAAGGTGGCCACGGTGGCCAGCGTGGACAGAAAGCACAGCACGGACCAGAGTCCAATCCAGAAAGCGGTGAAGGCTCGCTCGTCGGCGCTGAAGAAGGGGTTGTGGCATGGCATAGCGCAGTTGGGCATGTGCCCGGTGCGCACGCGGTTGTAGAGCGGGTGGTGCTCGCTGGTCACCTGCACCATGGGCGCCCGACACTTGCAGCCCGGCTGGCACGAGGAGTCCCCTCCGCCGGTGTCCTGTGGCGGCGGCCGGGGCTTGGGCCGAGGCTTCAACTGCGGGTGCGATGGCTTGGCCGGGCGCGGGGGGTCAGGCCGTGGGGCAGCGGTGGTGGCCGCCCCGGCCGGCTCCGTGCGGTTGTAGTCCATGCAGAGGGAGTCGGAGGTGGCGTGCGCCGGGAGCTGGTCGCAGCGCATGCGGTCGGGCCAGGCGAAGCCGTACTGGCGCATGAGGGGCGCGCAGCCGGCCTTGGCCCGCTCGCAGACTGCGCGGCAGGGTGGCAGCGGCTTCTTGTACTCCTCCAGGCAGATGGGTGTGTACATGCTGCACAGGAAGAACTTGAGGTCCGGCGAGCACTGGATCTCCACCAGCGGCCAGAACTGGTGCACCTCCAGGCCGGCCTCGTCCTGCGTGTCGTGGTTGAACTGGTTGGGCATGTAGGTGTAGTTGTAGCCGATGCCCCGGCACAGCGGGACGGTGATCTCCTGGCACGTCAGCTCCTTGGAGGCGGCGGCCGCGGCGGCGAGGCTCCGGGGGCAGCGGGCGGACAGCAGGAGGAGCAGCGGCAGCAGGAGCAGCGTCAGGCGGGGTGCTGCCAACGGGCGGCCGCGCTCCATGCTGGGGGCAGCGGGACTCCGTGCAGACGACTCACCCGGGTCTCACGCCCGGAACTTCATGCTCCGCCAGGAGCGCAGGCTGCAGCATGCACAGGCGCCCCAGTGCAGCTTCGCAGGTAGGTCCCGGCGCACTCTCTGCAGCAGGGTGTTTTCGTGGGCGACTCTCGGTGGCCCTTGCTGCGGGGCTTGTTCACGCACGTCTCTGCAGTTGACACACTCCCATGTACTGAAACTTCACAGGTCTATTCGAGCGCACCCCTTGATGCACCTTAACAAGTCCCAGAGTCCAGGATAACTTTAGCCACTGTCCCGGTCCGCTCCAGCAGCACATGCAACTTTCCACCCAGTCCTCTGGCTCGCAGAGCGGCTGAGCAAAAATGTCAAATATAAAACAACAATGCCTCCTGGAACAAATACTCTGTCCTCCGGCTGTGTGGTGCTTCCCTCTGCACACACTGCTACTGCTTTCGCCGGAGTTCTCCTTCTGAACGCACCTGGAGCCCGCCCGTGTCCGCGCAGCACTTCACTTTCCTTAGGAAGGCGAGCGAGATTTGTTTCTGAATACAGGCGCCTGGACATGAATATTTATAGGTGACACCCTCGGGATCCCGTCCGTGGACCAATAACTGTCTTCCCCAGAGGGGAGGCGGGCTTTGGAGTACAGTGCACAGCCTGTGAGCCCTCCTCAAATACTCAAGGGGTCTAGTCATTGGATGCGGCACTAGTCCATCTAATAGAAGGGGCGGGGCGAGGACAGCAGAAGCAATCAGGCTTATCTGCTGCCATTCAGCTAGGGTTTGCGCGCTCGGGAGCGGTTTATCATTCACTGATGCACTCAGGCAGCCCCCAAAGTGCTAACAGCAATAACACTGGAAGAGGGGACACGGGCTGACCCCCGCAGCTCGGGGATCTGCGGGTCTGTGTTCGCGTGCAGAGTTTACAATACACACCCCACTCAGATCAAAGGCGCGCTGTTGACAATAGTTTTTGCTTTGAGGGGACAGAAATGATTGGGGGAGTGCATCCCGGAGGATCGCATCACACAGATGATATCAGCGCCTGATGTTTTAATATAGGAACTATTCAATGTAAGTGGCCCGTGTGAGTGCGGGGCTGGGAGGCGGCACTAGGCTGATGGAATCAAGGCTGCACACGGAGGCTGGGACTCCCGTCGCTGGTGAGTGGAGTGTGCCCTTGTCCTGTACGTGCACCGTGTACATGGAATGGCAGGTGTGTACAATGCTGGCTTCCAGGGCACGCCCGCTCAAAATATTTGCAGTTTACAATGAGCGAAATTTACATAAATCATTTTCAGTGTTCGTGGCATTCGCAGTGTTCACTCGTGCATTCTGTGCAGACCCAGTCCACAAGCGGTGAAAAGTGTGTGTGGCGCGACGGTGAATATTACACCGACTTAACGGGGTCACATTGTGCAGGGATTGAAGGTGGCATTAAAACAGTCACTTATTGTACACACATTCATGGCATTCACAGTGCAGGGTAATCAGTGCATTCATGGTGTGCATTGGGAGTCAGATGTGAGTTAAGCGCTATAGCCAAGTCTATCTTTGCATTCACAGCGTACATGGAGTGCGGAGTGTTCGGTTCTGTTACCTGGCACTGTTCGGCTAAGTACATTCCCGCATCTCCTAGTACCTAATGCCTATAGTTGGAGTGTACACAGCGTGAAGGTTGTATGCAAAGCTCTCTCCTGGTCTGTGCACATTCCCGGTGTTGGCACTGCTGCACACCCATTAAGTTATGCGTTCTCTTCATTCAGAGCGCACTTGGATATAACGTATTTAGCGCTATAATTTAAGGTATATCTCTTCAATGGAAGTGCAGTTTGCACCAGTGAAAGAAAGTTTTATGTTATGCTGTCACAAATTACATCCCTTCACAGAGTGGGGCTGTGTGTTAGTGGCTGGTGCACCGAGATCCGCTCCATGCACCTGAAGTGCACACTGATTGTAAGTTGTAATCAATCACTGAAAATGTATGTTTCTAGCGCCGGTGTTGGTGATAGCCCATTTGCAGCGCTGAACTCCTGTGCCACTGTCTGTAAGGAGTGGATTTTGTAAAGTCTGTGACAGCCAGTGAAACCTCCGCCGTGCAGCAACAGCGCAGCGGCGATGGGTCACCGAGACGGACTCAGCATGGACCCTGTGTGCAGAATGTGCAAAAGTCTCCCACAAACAGTCCTGCCCGCCATAAGAAGTTTATACACTGGTTAAAGGGATCTCCCAGCGACCGGCAAGTTACACTGCAAGAAGCAGACATCGTCGGAGTGTTTGTGTGCACGGTGAGCTCTTGTCGGTTAGTCAGTGAGTCCTTACTGGCTCACCTGTGGGTTTAGGGTCTCCCAGTCAGGTCCGTTTGGACATGCATGTGTAGAGTCAGGATTGACACTCCTTGATTCAGCGTGTGCTGTTCTGCAATGCACGTTTGGGGCAACCAGCCCCCTCTTTTGTATGCCACACGCAATGTCTCTGGCCCCTGCGGATTGACACGTGTCTCACCGACAAGCACTCTTTCGGGACAGTCCCATTATTACAGGGGTTGACATCTGCAGTCGAAGCATGTTTGGATGATGACACGCTCGGTGGTGTCAAAAAGACACTGTGAGCCAGAACAGTTACGGCTTTGGGAAACGGTCTTTCTGTCAACAAACAAAACCATGTCGCAGAAATAAAACCCAGAGAATAGAAAGGAGTAGGACACCAAGGAAAGGGGGAGGAGCAAAAGCTGTTTTTTCTCACGTTAGTTGGGTGTTCAAAATCAGTAACATGCTTCACATTTATTACAAACGCTTGCATGAAATACTGAGCACACCCCTCAGGCTGGGGAGCAGCTCACTTCGGTTTGGGGACGGCTGGGATGGCATCGCCGCAAACCCTTCTAGTTTCATGGTGTCTCATATAGAGTAGCAGATGGTTGTGGCGAAGATACACCGGTCGCCCACACAAATGTGATGTTTAAATAAGCTTTATTGGAGCCCACAACCTGGCGTCAATCCACTCCAAGGATTCAGGAGTAACTGACCACCTTGAAACTTCTCAACCTTCCATTTTAGAAGTCTTATCAAACCATCACAACGCACAACATAACACAGATCCATTTTCAGTGGCAGGTGCGCTGCATTGTGTGTAGAGACTAGGTGCAGAAGGGGTTAAATAACCCATGGCCGGGGCTGGTAAAGCCTCTATGGTGCAGCAGCCATCCATTGTCCAGGTGAACCAGGCAGTGCCCCTGCCTGGCACCAGAACCTGGGATGTTTCATTGCTTCTTTTCGGCACCACCCATTCTGCTGTTTTGGGTTGGTGGAAGTATGATTGGTGGAGATTTTTCATGGTGTGAGGGTTATTCTTCCGCATTTTATAAGGCTACTGAATTTGGAGATATTTTGGGTTATGAAGCATGAACACTCAGTAGGTAAGCACGATTATCACCTGGCGCTTACACTCTATGATATGCTTGTTACCTGCCCTGCACAGTTTTAACATTTTAAGTAAATCAGTCTATCATTTGTTTTTGGAGATGGTGACAACACAAAGTCCTTTTTATTCATGAATGTCCATAATCCTGATCTTGATTTTCATAGTTTAATAAAAAACAATTCTTGACAAACAAACAGCCAACATGTGTTTCGAGATAGCTGTTGCTTTTTCAGGGTTAACGAGTCAATCTAACATTGATTGGCTGCTCTGCAACAAATCAGATTGAGCTTGATGCAGGAAAAAAATCTGATTGGCCCCTGCGCGATCCATCAGATTGGGCGTAACACTTGTGCCTTCCGGGTATTTCAGATTAGCTAGCATTCATTCAGTCAGACCGACCACTTAGCTCTTGATTATCAGGCCAATCTATATGGAGACAGGGTTCCTGCTACCTTCTGGTCCAGGAATTCCACAGTGGTTTCCCATCCTGGCACTAAAGGAACCATTTCATGGGGAATCACTTGGTTTGCTGCCACTTTCTAGTATGGGGAAATAGGCACATTATATCCCAAAAATGTTGCCCACTTTATATTATACTGTAGGTCAAAGCCTTTTAGTTCTTGTCTCACATCTCAGGCAGCTAGTCCTGCTAAGCTTGAGTGTGTTTGTTTTTTACCTATATTGGTCAACGGCATGGACCTTGTTATTGAATTATGCAAGGCCTTTGCGCAATCTCTCCATTTCAGTAGTGTGGGTGACGGACGTGACTAGCTAGGTCACCCTCATGGCAGGATAAAAATGCTTTGATGAACAATGTCTGAAAATTGTTGGTAATCTGAGCCTAGAAACAATGAGGAATTGATCTGAGTATTTTTCATGCTGTGTTTTTCCCCCAGGGGTATAGGTCGGTAAAATTGTGATATTGGTAGGACATGAGGCTTTAGCCAATGACTCTTGTGTAAAGGACTCAAACTTACTTAGGGGTAGGGTCTAGGACTGGGTCTGGTGAATAAAGGGGCAATGCCATAATGGTGGGCCCTGACCACATGTGGGGCCGACTACTGGCCCATGGTAGGGGAACAGCAACAGCATGTGCCGATCGGTGTCATTTTTTGACTTGCACACGCTTTCCCGAACTGTCCGGCAAGCCTCTGCTTGGCGTCTATTGACTGCCAGGGGTCAGCTGGGTCAGCCTGGCCACCTGGACGGCAAGCTGGGTCACAGGTTGGAGCATTTAAGGCGTGGGTTATTTTGAGCACCCATATTGCTTCTGGTTAGCTGTGACCCTGCCGACCGTCGATGTCACCTGCTACCCAGAACACAAGTTTTTTTAACCCACCCACCTATCCCTAGTTCAACAATTTGGGGATGGGGGACTTACAGCAGCGGCTCCTCCGCTATGGCGGAGATGCGTCGCCCCACTGCTTTGAAGCAGTGCGAGAAGAGGATACATAACATGATAATAACTTTCAGTTATTATCATGTTATGGTTCCTTTGCGGGTGGGCGGGACTGCTGAGCTCATGAAGCTGGGCAGGGGCGGAGTGATTTGCCCACTCAAGTGCACAATGACTATTTGGCCAAAGCAGTCATGCGCACTTCCCTGTTCTCCATGCAGACTGCATTGCAGCCTGCATGGGGAACATGCCCACCCTCCAGCCCCAGACCAATCACAATGCTTCATTGGAGCTTTATGATTGGCTTAGAGGTGGGAGCCTGGCTGCCTGCTTCCTGCTCCTGAAGCGGACTCAGGAGAGCAGAAGCACAGACTACACGGGACTCGGCCTCGAGGTAAGTTTAAAAAAAATGTCTAAACCCCGCTCCCCACGTTACATCTTCGTGACCTTCCCGACAATCCCCTTGGCCCCAGCACCCGCCCCTTCCCACCCGCGACCCATTCCGGGTGTCCCTGGTGACATATGATTGTTCATGGTTGATTTTCTCTATCTTCATTTCCTTTTATGTGTATTTTCATGATTTGTCATATTTTTTGCAGTGATGAAAGCGGGTTTGGCCACAAAGCTAGTAGACACCTTGGCAATGGAACAAGAAGGCAGGCGAATTCTAGATATATTTGGCTTCAAACCCTTGATCAGGTTTGGTGGAAGTACTATAGTTTGTAAGACAGGGCTATTGACATGCTCTACAGTGATTGTCCGTGGCTTCCTGGGGGGCTCTATGGCACTGCCCTGGAGGTGGTGGGGAGTTGGGGGTTGTGCCAGGGGACCAAGCCCTGGCCCGGTACCCCAGACCCATCTCCTGTTGGGTGCCTGGGGGGATCACTCTCTGCGTTGCGCTGACACGGATGTTAACGATGCACAGTTGACTTGCTGATCTTGGCTCCTCCCCTTATGAGGGAGCAGGGGAATTTGCTCTATAAAGATTATATCTGGAGGACCCGGTGGCTAGCACTTCGGCTCCCAAATCAATTCGCCGGTGCTCTAAGGTCACGGCTAACCATGTCTTTAACACTGTGGTCAGGCGATTCCAATGTTTACAAATTTTCTGCAACTCTTTTCCATTTTATGCAAAATATGTAAATTGTGTGATGGAATCAAATGTTTTAATGCTATCTTGTGGTGACATAAATACTGTTCTCTCAAACTCAAAATCTTTGCCTTGCTCTGTAGAGGGTAACCCATAATTTGGGTGGGTTCCTGGTTTCTCTCAAGTACCACAGACCTCAGTGCGGTCCTCTACAAGTATCCCTTCGGGCATTACTGAGGATTATTCCCCAAAGAGCGGACATGCAGGTTGTTTTGCCTGTGTGCTTGTGGACAGAGTGGAAAAATGTTGTACATTACCTAGTGCTGCTGTATAAAAATTACCATTCCTTAGTGAAAATTGCTCCAAATGCTTGTACTTGATGGGATTTTTATTGCAATGTTTTTTAAAGATTTGTCCGAAATGCTTGACTGATTCTTTGAATCTAATAAAGGAGATTTTGATTTTGAAATTACCATTTGCCTTGTAAACACAAAAAGAGTTGTGTAATTCATTTTGAAAATGTTAAACATAAATATCACCCTTGTTACTACCAGAAAAATGATTAGGTCCAAATATTGTTATTGATTCATTTGGGTGTTAAAAATAAATATCACCCATTGTTACTACCAGAAAAATGATTAGGTCCAAATATTGTTATTGATTCATTTGGGGGAGGGGCAGTCCTTGGTGGATGCATCCTGGCCTATGAGAGCACATGTCATGACTAAGTGGGAAATAGTTTAAGCTGGGAACAGGCGGGGACTTCTCCCCTTTCTTACCAACTCTTTGGGAAGTGGTGGAAGCGTGAGGTTTACATTCAGCAGTGCCTGGCCTGAGATACACTTTTCAAATCAAATCAAATCACTGCATTTCTAAAGCGCGCTACATACCCGTGAGGGTCTCAAGGCGCTGGGGGGCGGGGGGGGGGGGGTGCTACTGATTGAAGAGCCAGGTCTTGAGGAGTCTTCTGGCCAGCAGGTCCTGGGTCTGTCGTAGGCTGGTAGGGAGAGTGTTCCAGGTCTTGCCGGCGAGGTAGGAGAAGGATCTGCCGCCGGCGGTGGTTTTCCGGATACAAGGGACTGTGGAGAGGGCGAGGTTGGCTGAGCGGAGGCTTCAGGTGGGGGTGTGGAAGCTGAGTCGGTTGTTGAGGTAGGTGGGTCCGGTGTTGTGCAGTGCTTTGTGTGCGTTGATGAGGAGTTTGAAGGTGATCCTCTTGTTGACGGGGAGCCAGTGCAGGCCTCTCAGGTGGGGTGTGATGTGGCTGCGGCAGGGGACGTTGAGGATCAGTCGAGCCGAGGCGTTCTGGATTCGTTGTAGTCGTCTCAGGAGCTTGTTTGTTGTTCCTGAGTAGAGGGCGTTCCCGTAGTCGAGTCTGCTGGTGATGAGGGCCTGGGTGACGGTTTTTCTCGTGTCGAGGGGGATCCATTTGAAGATCCTGCGGAGCATTCGGAGGGTGTTGAAGCAGGAGGCGTTGACTTGCCTGGTCATGGAGAGAGTGGAGTCGAGGATGACCCCCAGGTTGCGTGCGTGGTCTGTGGGTTCCGGGGCTGTGCCTAGTGATGTGGGCCACCAAGAGTCGTCCCAGGCTGATGGGGTGGGTCCGAGAATGAGGACCTCCGTCTTGTCTGAGTTCAGCTTCAGTCTTCTGTCCTTCATCCAGTCGGCTACGGCCTTCATTCATCTGTGGAGGTTGGCTTTGGCGGTGTGGGGGTCTTCGGTGAGGGATATGATCAGCTGGGTGTCGTAGGCATAGGAGATGAGGTTGAGGTTATGTTGTCGTGCGACGCGGGCGAGAGGTGCCATGTAGATATTGAACAGCGTCGGGCTGAGGGAGGATCCCTGTGGGATGCCGCAGATGATCTCGGTGGTTTTTGAGCGGAAGGGTGGGAGGCGGACGCTCTGGGTTCTGCCGGAGATGAAGGATGTGGTCCAGGCCAGGGCCTTCTCTTGAATACCGGCGTCATGGAGGCGTGCTGATAGGGTGCGATGGCAGATTGTGTCAAAGGCTGCTGATAGGTCCAGGAGGATGAGGGCTGCTGTTTCTCCTTTGTCCATCAGGGTCCTGATGTGGTCAGTGGCGGCGATAAGGGCGGTCTTGGTGCTGTGGTTGCTGCGAAAACCGGATTGGGAAGGGTCCAGGATGTTGTTGTCTTCGAGGTAGCGGGTCAGCTGTTTGTTGACAATCTTCTCAGTCACTTTTGCAGGGAATGGGAGCAGGGAGATAGGCCGGAAGTTCTTGAGGTCCTTGGGGTCCGCCTTGGGCTTCTTCAGAAGGGCGTTGATCTTGGCGTGTTTCTAGCTTTCTGGGAAGGTTGCTGTCTCAAAGGAACAGTTGATTGTTTTCCGGAGGTCGGGCGCAATGGTTGTGCTGGCTTTGTTGAAGACGTGGTGAGGGCAGGGGTCCGATGGGGATCCAGAGTGGATGGAGTTCATGGTTTTGATGGTGTCTTCATTGCTGACGCTGGACCAGGCGGTCAGGCGACTGGTGCGGGTGGTAGTCGCAGGGGTGGTGAACCCGGTGGTGGGTGTGGAGGGGTCGGAGTTGAAGCTGTCGTGGATGTCGGTGATCTTGCGGTGAAAGAAGGTGGCCAGGGAGTCGCACAGGTTTTGTGATGGTGGGATGTCGTTGGTGTTGGAGCTGGGGTTGGAGAGTTCTTTCACGATGCTGAAGAGCTCTTTGGTGTTGTGTGCGTTGTTGTCTAGGCAGTCCTTGAAGGCGGTCTTCTTGGTGGTCCTGATGAGTTGGTGGTGTCTGCGGGTGGCATTCTTGAGGGCTGTGTGTTTGTCTGGTGTTCGGTCGTGGAGCCATTTCTTCTCCAGCTTTTGACAGGTGTGCTTGGAGATCCGGAGGTCTTCGGTGAAGCAGGCGGCTTTCTTGTTGGTGTGGTTGGTTGTGGAGGTCTTGAGAGGGGCGAGGGTGTTGGCGCAGTCGTTGATCCACTGTGTGAGGTTGGTCGCGGCGGTGTCTGGGTCGGTGGGGTCAGTGGGTGGTCTCAGGGCGAGGGTGGTAGTCAGTTGGTCCTTGGTGACCTTGCCACAGCAGCGGCGCGGTAGCTGTTGAGAGCGGTGGTGTGTGGTGAGTTTCCTGAAGGTGAAGTGGACGCATCTGTGGTCGGTCCAGTGGGGTTCGTGGTGTGGTTGAAGGAGACGTGGGGGCTTGTGGAGAAGATGGGGTCCAGCATGTGTCCAGCGGCGTGGGTGGGTGTCGTTATGAGCTGTTTGAGTCCGAGGTTGTCAAGGTTGTCGATCAGGGCGGTGGAGTTGGCGTTGTTGTTGTTCTCGAGGTGGAAGTTCAGGTCCCTGAGGAGGATGTAGTCCGTGGAGGCGAGGGTGTGGGTGCTGATGAGGTCGGCGATGGTGTCGCCGAACTGTGGTCGGGGTCCGGGAGGTCTGTAGATGAGTGTTCCTCTGAGGGTGGTGTTGGGGTCGGTGTGGATCTGGAAGTGAATGTGCTCGGCGGTGGTGAGGGTGTCGTCGGTGTTAGTTGAGATTCTGATGGAGTCTTTGTGGATGATGGCGATTCCTCCTCCCACTCCGTTGGTGCGGTCTCTGCGGAGATCTTGTAGCCCTGTGGGATGGCTATGGCGATGTCTGGTGCTGAGGTGGCGTTCAGCCAGGTCTCCGTCAGGAAGGCGACGTCGGGGGCGGTGGAGTCTAGGAGGTCCCAGAGTTCAATGGCATGCTTGCGAGCGGAGCGGGTGTTGAGGAGGATGCAGCGGAGGTGGTTGGGTTCTCTGGCTGGTGGTTTGGAGGGTTGGATGCTGGTGAATCTGCAGTTCCGGCAGGTGAAGGGCCCTTGGGTGCGCTTCGGGGTGGCCCGGTAGCAGGGGTGGTCTCGTTCGGTGTTGAGTGCGTGGAGGGTGCTGGCGTCGTAGTGCAGTCTGGCGTTGCGGGGGGCGCGGGGTCCAGGTGTTCTGATACTGGGCGCTGTCAAGGCGTGGACGGGCGCAGACGGGCTTGCCTTTGGCGCGCCTTCGGCACACCCGCTGCGCGCGTCCGCTGCGCGGCCATCTCACGGCCTCCATATGAGGCGAAGTGGGAGGGAGGAGCAGCTGAGAGGCGGGAGCGGGGCGGCCAATGGGCGAGGGCAGGGGAACCAGAAGGGAAAGGGGGCGGTGCCGCGGGGGAGCAGCGGCGGGAAGCGGGGCACAGAGGGCTGCAGGGAGCACCTAAAAATACAATACAGTACAATACAAGGAATAAAATACAGACCACGGCGAGTACAGTGGGGGAAAGACAAAAACACGGTTACTGGATACCAGGGGCTAACTCTAGGCAGCGGCGGAGCAGAGGGCAGAGACTCGGTCAAACACGAGGAGCCGTGTGGTGTGGGGGGTGGCCTGGGGTCAGGTCACACTCACCTTCGCCGCGCGGCCTCCATATGAGGCGAAGTGGGAGGGAGGAGCAGCTGGGAGGCGGGAGCGGGGCGGCCAATGGGCGAGGGCAGGGGAACCAGAAGGGAAAGGGGGCGGTGCCACGGGGGAGCAGCAACGGGAAGTGGGGAGCGGGGGGGCACAGAGGGCTGCAGGGAGCGCCTAAAAATACAATACAATACAAGGAATAAAATACAGACCACGGTGAGTTCAGTGGGGGAAAGACAAAAAACACGGTTACCGGATACCAGGGGCGAACCCTCGGCAGCGGCGGAGCAGAGGGCAGAGACTCGGTCAGACACGAGGAGCCGTGCGGCATGGGGGGTGGCCTGGGTCAGGTCACACTCACCTTCGCCGCGCGGCCTCCATATGAGGCCAAGTGGGAGGGAGGAGCAGCTGCGAGGTGGGAGCGGGGCGGCCAATGGGCGAGGGCAGGGGAACCAGAAGGGAAAGGGGGTGGTGCCGCGGGGGAGCAGCGGTGGGAAGCAGGGAGCGGGGGGGCACAGAGGGCTGCAGTGAGCGCCTAAAAATACAATACAAGGAATAAAATACAGACCACAGTGAGTACAGTGGGGGAAAGACAAAAAACACAGTTACCGGATACCAGGGGCGAACCCTCGGCAGTGGCGGAGCAGAGGGCAGAGACTTGGTCAGACACGAGGAGCCGTGCGGCGTGGGGGGTGGCCTGGGATCAGGTCACACTCACCTTCACCGCGCGGCCTCCATATGAGGCCAAGTGGGAGGGAGGAGCAGCTGGGAGGCGGGAGCAGGGCGGCCAATGGGCGAGGGCAGGGGAACCAGAAGGGAAAGGGGCGGTGCCGCGGGGGAGCAGCGGCGGGAAGCGGGAGCGGGCACAGAGGGCTGCAGGGAGCGCCTAAAAATACAATACAATACAATACAAGGAATAAAATACAGACCACGGCGAGTACAGTAGGGAAAAGACAAAAAACACGGTTATCGGATACCAGGGGCAAACCCTCTGCAGCGGCGGAGCAGAGGGCAGAGACTCGGTCAGACACGAGGAGCCGTGCGGCATGGGGGGTGGCCTGGGGTCTTTTGTCTCTCAAGGGAGTTGGCTGGCAGATGTGTCCACCTAACCATGTGACTTTGGGGCTGGGCTGGATTGTGGGATCAAAAACAAGAAAAAAGTTCAGGCATCCGTGACTTTGACCTTTTTCTCCTACTTTCCAAACTGGACCTGTCCCCGCAAAGATCTCGGGACATTTTTTTCATCGGCACTCCCAACTATGGAAGCTAGGTATTTTGATTTATAGGGTTACTTGCATAATAGGTGAGGGACCCCCACCCCCAAATCCAGCAGGGTAGAAGAACGAAGGGCAAAAAAATAACAACCATATACTCACTCACATTAACCAATCAGATTCCTTCCTCTTTCCACAAGAACTCACCCAGGAATTGTTGCATTGTAGTTTGAGATATAGAGTCTCAGCCCATATTTATTTTCAAAACACATTTTAAATCAATTATTTTTGCAACCATCACGCAGCTTACTAATATATAGATGAATCATTTTTGCACAGATACTAGAAATTGAATTGCCTAAGAAAGATTGTTCAGAATCATAGTTGACCACCTTGCTAGCCCTTTGGCATTATTAATTTAGTTGGGGTCCCAGACTGCTGTAATCCATAGGCCGGTTATCTCTTCCCCAGAGTGCAAATTCACTTACTCCCCAGTCCAAGCAGAGCCTGAGCCAACTTAGAAGCTGAGCTCATCGTTAAAATCATGCCAGAGCCCCCCCAGAGGCATATCTTACTTTGGTGCAGCAGGCACAGTGGCACTGGGGCAAAGAGGCCTAAGGGCCCCCCTGAACACTGATTATCTGTATTTTATAATCCAAACAGCAGTCTTGGGGGCCATTTCCTTCCTTGCACTAGGTACGCTGGCACACTGGCTATGCAACTGGGGATACCCCTGGTACCCACTGGGAGTTGGCCTGGGCAACCAGGCCATCACCTGGTTCCCTGTCGTAGTTACTATCTCCCCCCCCAGCCTCAGAGCAACATGATGAAGTACTTGTAAAGGGCCTAAGGACAGTCACAATGCCCACCCTCAAACCCTCCCTGATCACGTTGTGTCACTGCCCTTGCTTGGGGTAGAATTGAATCCAGAGTTCTCCTGACTTTGACTATATGATGACAAGGTATCTACCTTCTTTGTGGCCAACCCCACCACAGGCGTGGATGGTTAACAGAACATGTGCCCCGTCACCCCCAAAAGAAAGCCCTTCTTTCATGCTGGGGAATGCTGTTGTTCTGTAACCATCAACAACAACTCGATGAACAACTTGTTGCCGTAGATGGAAAAGTCAACCCCATAAGTGTGAAAGTAGAAATCATCTTGCAAGCAACCACAAGGCACCATCTAGAGAATTGATGTGTTACGAAGCCTCATGCAACAACTGTTTAAGTGCCTAACTGACTCCCAGCGCCCAACAGAAAAGGACCCTGGCTTCCAAATCCATCAGGGTATAATGTGTGACCATGCTAAAACAACCACGGGGATCTTCTTTGACTACCATGGAACCTATATTGGGGAGAGGGTGTGGCTTCAAGGCTAGGATAGTTAACGTTTAAGCTGGGTAACCATTTTTGAGTCTGGTGGGAGGCTCAAATATCCTGAGATTCTGGGAAAATCACTTAATCTCCCAGTGACCAAAAAATTAATGTGTTTGTCTGTAATGCCACTGGTGCTCGTGTTAAGGCACCAACCGGGACTCGGGCATGCCGCACCTATGGCGGTTGTGCCGGTTGATGCCATTGGGGCGGCCGGGCTGGTGACGGCGCTTGGTGACACAGCCGGCACCAGCCCCGACCTTCGCCTCTGATTGGTGGAATGGGAGCAATCTCTGGAAGCACTCAAGTGCTTCTGGAGGATAGGGAGGTGGGGTCCAATCTGGAACCTGCAGGTTCCTGGAGGCCCTGATAAAAGAGGCAGTGGGGCGGCTGGACGGTCTTTTCCCTCGCTGCTCCACATCGCCTCAACTGAAGCCGTCTACGCAATGGAGATCTCCTTTTTTCACGTCAGCATGCCTGGGCTCTGCATCAATAGAGCAGCATGGGGCCGTAAGGCTGGGAGCCGCTCGGGCTTGTCTCATGCTCACCTGACCCGTGGTGTGTCGCAAGCAGGGCGCTCCAGCGCAGAGGGCCTGTGTGAGGAGGAGGGCAATGTTGTTGGGAGACTGCTCTTTTTTTCAGCAGTTAACGTGCACTTCTCAGGGGATTTACTTTGGGTAAATGTGGGCGAGGTTGTGGTGTAAGGCTAAAGCCTGTGATTCAAAAAATGAATGTCATTGTGTAATGTAACTGGTGCTTCTGTAAAGTACCCCAATATCTTCGAGGCTGGTGGCTTAGTGGACTAATGCGTCAGCTGTAGGAGCCTGTGTTTGACTTCATGGTCACAGCTTCGAATCTCGATGGCTCAACTCAGCCTTTCATCCTTTTGAGGTTGATGGAGTGAGTGCCATTGAGTTGGGTGATGGTGAACATATGTTGTTCAGTGCCAGATGCCCTTCAGGGTGAACATGTGCTTTAAAAAATGGTTCAGTTCAGGCGGTGGGGCCGGTATGCACTGGGAGAGGATGTAGCGTTAATACTAAGAGTTGTGTACTTCAGGGCTGAGGAAGCAGATTTGAGTCTCCGCTTCAGATCAACATCATCTGATTCTGGTCCAATCCCTTAATCTAAAGTGTGAGGGTAGGAGGGCATCGATTGCCCACATGCACAGTGCAAGACTGGCGAGGGCCTGTACTGCCATGGACTATGTTGCACTGGCCCCTTTCTTCGTAAGAGGTAACTTTGAGATTGTTTGTACTATGGGAGAAGGCCAGCCTTTTGAGGACCTAGTCCCATGTTCGCCTCCAAGCGATGGCAGTGCAAGGAGTGCCCAGGACCGTAAGGCCTCGGGGTGTCCTTCGCAGCTCTCTGGTGCTCGCAAGAGTGACCTAGTCACCCAGGTGCACTGTGGCTGTAATTTGGTGCTGGGCAGGGGGGGATTGTCATGTTTCTGTTATTATTTTTCAGACAGATTCTGGCATGCATAGGCTTGCAGGGGTATGTGAGTCACATACAAGTTGGGGGAGCGGAACAACCATTATCTCGTGTTGCACGATCAGAAGGGGTGGTGATAAAGCATGGAAGTGCTCTCAGTGGGGCCAGCAAGGTTTCGGTGAGTTATGCGAATCTGAGTGAATACCCAAGAGCAGAAGCACAGTGAGTCGATGTTCTTCAGAGGCCCAGATACAAATACTATTGGTGATACAGTTAATAGTTCTTTCCGTTTCAATAATTGGTGACGTTTAAACATCTGGGAGCCCACAGATCTGACAGCAAAAGGCAGAATTTGGGCGACGCTCGGTCTGGCTATAGCAAAACGCAACATAGTGCGCCAGTGGGGGGCAGTAACACCTTCACGCTTGGTGCATGGGAAAAGGACATGGAATGGTGCATGCTGCAAGAGAAGACAGTCTATGTGGCCCGGGGCTGCCCCCGGAAATGGAAAGCAATCTGGTCAAAGTGGAATGAATACCGTGGCAACCTGTGTGAGCCCCCCCTGATCTCATCCCTTGACGAACCGCTAACTCCTTAATGTGATATGTAATATTACCATCCTGTACTCTATTACAGTGAAATTTGTGATCTTTGTATGCACTCCTGACTATGTAACACTGTAAAAGTAATGTATTCCTGTGTGTAATGATCATCAAGGTTAATTGTATCAATAAACAGAGTTATAAAAAAAATTGGTGACGTCTTTATTGTTGAGGCGTCTGGAGAGGTCAGGGGTCTAAAGCATTGGCGGGCAATGGAGTTGTTTTGATGGCAGCTTTTATCTCGGGTACAGTAGGAGTATTTGGGTTATTGGCCATGCAATGTTTTCCCAAGGGGAAGGAGCGGGCAAGGTTTTGTGGCAGATATTGGAAGGGCCATGGTTGCTTTATAATTGTTTCTCCACTGAGGAGCTGTAGCTCAGAGCCAAAGTTGTGCCTCTGGTGGCTCAGCCTTCCTGGACAAAAAGTTAGCATGTTACAATATTTTTGCCTGTTTGTCTGCAAACATTGTATTTCATGAGGCATATTTAAATGGTATTACCTTTTGGAAGCAGATGGCAACTTAACGTCGTTATCATATCCTTGGGGATGGTCCTTAGGTCTGGTGGACTGTGTGGGCATCTTAGCACCAGGAGAGGAAACAGAGTTTCCCATGCTGACTTCTCCCTTTGGGTGCAGTGGATTTCTACAGGTTTTGACCTTTCCTATCTTCACCCTGTATTGACACCCTTTCACCAGGAGAGTGGCTGCTTCTTATGCACAGGAGCATGGATTGGATCCATCCTTTGTAGCAGGTCAATTTTGTGGATTATTTGTAGTTGACGTAGCAATTTTTAAAGATGGGAACTGAGCCGGTGCGCACTTAGAAAAATACAGGTAGCACAGAAAAACAATAGTCTGAGGCTAGTTAAAGGTTAATGTGTTTTTACTGCAGGTTACGGTTTGTGGTTTTCTTGCTTTGCTTTTGTTTTCAGACTCCTGATAGTCATTGGGGTAGTGCTTTCTGAGTTGATCAGGCTGTTTCTCCTCGGATGTAGCACTAGGGCTTTCTGTAAAATGCTCTTTAATTTATTTCATATAACACTTCTTTCCCAATGTGTGGAATTTAGCTTGTTATTCTAGTAGCTTTCTTTTAATAGAAAGCTATTCATTATGATGCCATTTTGCGGTACAGAATGAGTCTCTGAAATAGGAGGGGGCCAGTGCCTTCATATCCCAGAACCCGACAGGCAAGACATACTGTAACAGAGGTTGTTCACAGATTGGCCTCGACCCCATTCCTTGTCACTAGAGACCGTGGACGCGGCTCAAAGGTTACTGGCTTGCCGTCCCTGATATACAGCATCCCACTGCAATATGCCACTCTGATATCGAGACCGCTCCATGGCACAAACATTTCAAACGCCTCCTTTAAGCTGTTACAGCCTTTATTAGGTCGACTCTGACCCAGCATCCAACTGCACAGACCGCGGCCGCGGCTGTCTGCATCCTTTACTCTTTTTGTACTAGGCCTGGACTTCTACTCGGTCTTTGCCTGGAACGAACCTCCCCCAAGTCACTCTGACGTGGATCTAGGCAAAATGTATATGGGCATACCATTGTTAATGTCCTAATGATGATCCTATATCTTTTGTAAGGATCAAAACGCCGTTGACTTGTTGTACGCCATATACACCTCTTTATTTACTACTTATTATGTGTAATGGTATCTCCACTATACTTTGTTTGTCCTACCAAAATGTGTCTCATACAAACAATTTACTCTGCCTGAGTCTTTTTGTTTCATGTTGTACGTTCTTCCCACTAAGTTGAAGACAGGCTTGTGTCCCACTTTATTTGTTTCTTGCTGAAATTTGTGTATATTTAAGCAACTATATCTTAAAAACACCTGTCTGGCTGGACAGCTGTAAAATATAGTACTGATTGGGTCTATATTTATTGTTTGCTCTCATCAATCCTTGTCTAGGGACCACTGTCTTTAGAAATATTGATTACCCAAGGTCCCTGACCAACTTCAGAACAAGCCTCCTGCCGCACACATTTGACTACTAAAAAGGGTTTATTGATAATGGCAATGTGCTTTGTATACCTGGTGGTGATACAGGCGTTACAAACCATTTCAAATTGCATTTTGAAAGGGGCAGAAAATTTGCCAAGGGACATCGGACTTTGTCAGAAAGCTCCTCTAGTGCAAGCGCATTGCGATGCCTTTGGCACTGCAGACAGCAGTCGGATTCCACAGACTGCTGTACAAACCACATGGACTGTTGCGAGTGGTCAACTTTAGTAGGTGTGCAATAATGTCTGTCCCATCCTGTTTATTAGTCTGATACCAACCCGAAAGAGGGGTGGCGAGTTGGCCTGCATTGGTTACTGGCTTCTGTATTGCTGTCTAGCGTTTTTGTTCCCTATATTTCTGTCATGCAGTTGATTCAAGCCTCCATCATCCTTCCGAGACAGGGTTATCTGGCTCATTGATTGCATGGTTCGGCTCTGGTCTTGGCAGGCATGTTTGTCATTGTCCACTGAGGTCCTCTAAGGTATCCTACTCCTTTTTTTATTTTTTTTATTGCAATCCATGCAATGATAAAACAAGTACACATCAATAATTCATTGACACAGTCTTAATAAAAGCTGGTAAAAGAAAATACAAAGATTAAGATTCCTCTGACGTTCAAGAGTGTTTGACAAAAACGATGTTACATAAATATGAATAAATACACCATAAATAGCTATCAACAATAGGTGCTCAGTCCTTCATATGTGCAACCATGGGGCCCCATATCTGCATACCCAACTTTCTCCTACCAAAGTTTTTGAGAGCATATAAACTGTATTCAAGATTAAAAATCGTATAAAATCTAGCTCTCCATTGCTCAAAGATAGGGGTATCCTTCTGACGCCACATAGAAGCAATACAAAGCCTGGACACCGCAGTCCCCGGGAAGATTATGTAGCGATGCTTGTATGTTGGGTGCCCCAACCGTGCGTCCACCTCCATCCCTGAGAGCATGGCTCGGGCTGAGATATTTATGAATGCCCCAGCTATTTCCCCAAGGAATTTCTCAATATGCTCCCAAAAACTGGACAAGCACCCACATGTATAGAAAATGTGTACAATATCTGCATCATCTGCCCCACACCGAAAGCACTTCCCATCGTTAACCCCTCCCCATTTAAGCATTTTGGCGAGGGTATAATACAGATTGAACACCGTCTTATAGTGCTGTGACCGTAAATTAGCTGATAATAATATCTTCCCAGCCAAATCCAGAGATTGCTCAACTCGAGTCCTTGGCATCCTAACCTGTTGTCCCATTTAAGATTCTGGGCCTCTAAATCGTACTTCTGGGTATCAAGCAAGATGTTGTATAAGGACCCTATACAGGAGTTTTTCCTGATAACCTCAACAACAGAATTTAGCCCTAATATCCGCCGCTTTTTACATAAAAAGTCGCAAATTTGCAGATACGTAAAAAAAACAGTCTTGGGCAGCTGATATTTATCTGCTATCATAGCAAATGAAGCTAAACTCCCATTAATATAGAAATCTCCAACAAGCCGGATCTCTTTGCTTCTCCAACTATCTAGGGTTCTATCCCAAAAATTACCAGGAGTAGACCTGAGGCGGATATAGGAGTGTAGTATGAAACCTCCTTGATTTGCTAAAATTTCCGGATAACCTTCCAAACCTTATAGGCGGCGCTTAATACCTTGAACCGAGTTTTCTTATAGTAGCTACCTTTCAACATCACAAAAAGTCGGCTCTTAGCATCAGCACCCAACAGCATTTGATAGATAGATGGTAATTCAGCACAGTTAGAAACCTCTTCTCCCGTTAATAAAATTTGCATGTTCTGAAGAATGCAAGCGTAATAATACAGTGTAAAATCTGTAACTGCCCACCCGCCCTTCTCAAGGGGTAACGTCATTAAGCGCAAAGCCCTTCAGGATTTCCCCAGCGGATAAAGCCAGGCCAGAACACTCCTAGACCTAGAGCAATTTTGATATCAATTAACAACTTTCTGTCTCAAGAATCTGTCTATGACCTTGCACGTCCAGAAAGAAAGAAAGCAGGGAAAGGGTTGGAATTTTTTGTACGTCCTGATTATTGTCCTTTGACGGTGGAGAAAAGATGGCAATTACGTCAACTTATTACCCCCTTTCAAGGCAAAGTGGCTCAAGCCTATCTGTTAAATCCAGCCAAACTCAAAGTTATATTTAACAAACAAGTACGATTTTTCACTACAGAGGCTCAGGCTAAAGAATATTTGCAGTCTCTGCAATAATGGTCATAATGTCAAATAATTTTGGTTTATAGGCAGGTGGGGTTTATTCTTTTTCTTGTTCTGCCATGTCTGCATATCTGTATTGTCTCCTCACGCAAGGTATTTTGTCCCCTTTTTAGTTTCTGTTATAGGGATTTGGTAGTCAAGGCATGCACTTATTGGATGGGCAGTGAGATCTGGGGGGGCAGAAACTCGATCCATCACAGGGACCATTGGTCCTCAAGCCTCTTTTCAGGGTAAGGGTAGGGGGGCAGGGCTTCGGCTGAAGCCCTGCACAAGTGGAGTGGGAAATGATTGGGACATGGGGTGGGGATGAGCACTTGGGTATGGGGGGGAATATAGCATAAAACAATCCATGAAAATTCAAGAGATAAAAAAAGAGAAATGTACACATCAAAATCATACGGCCTTTAGAAACATCGATTTATGATTGGGGATAGGAAATGTCCTTCGGGTTGCGGATTTGGTCCTTTAATGTATGTGGGCTCAATAATTATGGGAAGAGACAACGGGTTGCTGAAGAGTTACGGGTGGTTCCGCCAGACTTGGTTTGCATACAAGAAACTCACATCCCATGGAGTAAACGCAATTTGTTAGCTGAGCTTGGGTATTCAGTGTTCATAAGCACACAGCAATCTACCACAAACCGAGGGGTTGCGGTACTGGCTTAAAGCACAGTGCAGGGGACGGGAAGAGCTCTAGCAGATTATCAAGGGCAATGGGCCATTGTTGAATGCACAGTGGGGAATGTTAAATCTACGGTATGTTCTGTATATGGATCCAATTTGGACGAATCAGCAGTGTTAGAGGGGTTGAATGTCGAATTAGCATCGTGGCCGACTCCTCTAATTCTGTGTGGAGATTGTAATATACATTTGGAGCCCCAGGGTCTACAGTTAGATATTAAAAACTATAAGGGCAGGAAGCCCGAAGTGTTTAAGGCTCTCTAGCATTTGGTGGTGGACCATGGGTTGACAGATGCTTGGACTACTTTACGAGGTCCTGACCCAGGTTATACTTTTTATTCATACCCCCATCAAAACCTAGTTAGGTTAGATTCTTTTTTTGTTCCAATAGGGTTATTGACTGCAGCTAAAATACAAGTCTACCCTCGGATTATGGCGGATCATGGTACCTTAGTTCTGGATATACAGACAATTAGTACAGGATCGAAGGCTAGATCCTTTACATTTGATAAGGAGTTGTTGCTCGATGAGACATTCATTTTGCATATGAAAGAGTGGATCAGGCAGTTTCTACTTAATAATCGCAATTCTACCACATGGGGCTATATCTGGGATGCTGTAAAGGCTGGGCTCAGGGGATAGACCCTTAGTTTTGGGTTATACAAGCAGAAGCAGTTAAAGATAGAGGTGCAGGAACTGTATTCAAAACTTGCAAGAGCTGAAGAGATGCTTATGCAAGGAATAAAAGCAAAAGCGGATATTACACCATTGCAAACTGAGGTTGCCCGCTGTAAAGCTAAAATCAACCTACAGTGGATTAAAGCAGTAGCTATCAAACACACTCTTAATAAAGAAAAAAGCTATGAATATGGGGAAGCAGCAGGGCACTGCCTAGCGCAAAGGCAACCCTCAAGGGAAGTGGGACAAAGAATTAAGGGCATGGTAGATAAACATGGTAATGTGGTAGATACCCCTGATGGAATCCTTAATGTATTTCATGATTTTTTAAAGGGATTATATACCAGAGATGGCTCAGTTGTATAGGCAAGTGAGAGCTTGCTACAGAATATTCATTTTGAAATATTGAGTCAACAAGATATCGATATGCTAGAGATACCAATAAGTATGGAAGAGGTCAAGTTAGCCATCAACAGTCTTGCTAATGGTAAAGCAGCGGGACCCAATAGACTTCCACTTGAAGTATATAAAACATTTTTCTATGAGATAACAGATGACATGTTGACAACATTTCAGCAAGCACAGCTAGGGGCAGCTCCACTATCATGGGGCGAAGCAAGCATAATCGTTTTTAAGAAAAAAGATAAGCAACCCGATCTCCCAGGCTTCTATCGTCCCATATCAGTGCTGAATTGTGATGGCAAAATTTATGCTAAAATAATCGCGACTCGGCTGGCGAAGGTTATCTCTTCCCTGGTGTCATTTCGGCAACAAAGGTTTATACCTGGGAGGAGTACTGTTAACCATATTAATAGGGTGATAACCTTACTGGATGCTGCTAACACTAAGGGTAATACATTTTGTTTGATTCTTTTAGATGCTGAAAAAGCGTTCAACTGGGTTGTGTGTGACTTTTTATGGGTAGTTTTACGACGGTTTGGGTTTCATCCCGGTTTTAAGAAAGCGATACAGGTTTTATTCCGAACTCCTACCGCTAAAGTTGGCATAATGGGCTTAGAGTCTGAACCTGTTTACATCACCAGAGGTACAAGTCACAGGGATGCCCGAGCTCCCCTTTGTTGTTCTCATTGTATATTAATCCCTTTTTAACTATGATAGAGAAAAGTTTAAGAATTGAATCCATTATTTGTAGACAAGAGCTGTATTGGGTTCTCGCCTATGCAGACGATATAGCGGTGGTAGCATCCAACTCTAGTACTGCGATGCCAGAGATAGAACAGCTAGCTCAGACATATAGCTTAGCTTCAGGGTATAAACTTAATGTGTCTAAAACACAAATCTTGTGCTTAAATGAAGACTGCAGTATAGATCCTAGGGTCACGGACGAGGTTTCATATCTGGGCATTAAATTAAGAACATGCCTGAAGGCACTAGTGGAGGTCAACTGGGGGTCTATCTTAACGACAGTTAAAAAACAACTAGATCGCTCTGAATGTTTACATTTGTCGCTGGTTGGGCGCTGTGATGTTCTTACCTCTGATTTTATATTATTTTAGATCAGTCCCACTAGAACTCACCCGCCTTCAGCTGCAATAACTCCAATCAATCTGCGCCAGATTTTTATGGGCCCAATGAAAATCCCAAAGGGCTATGCGCTTAATGACGTTACCTCTTGATAAGGTATTGTATCATACTCTTGATAGACAAATGAAACTTGTGTTGTTCGCAGCCAGCCTTCTGAAGTTTGTCAGCTTAATGTAGCTTTCTCGCTTGGCTCTCTAAGGGCGCTAGGAGTAGGAGAGCCTTAACCATCAAGCAGCTAATTGTAAGATGATACTAAGGCTGATTAAAGAAATAGTACTCCAATGCATGAGATTGAATGTGCTTTTTAGGGCCAGACATGTCCCAGGAGTGTTGAATCATGCTGCTGATGCTCGGTCTCATGTTAAGATGCAGGCATTCAGGTCATATAACCCAGGAGCAGCCGAAAGTCCAACACCCTTTCCAGACCAGCTGTGGCAACTTGGTGCCCCGATCTATCAGACCTTGTGGCAGCTAGCCTAGCCCCCAGGACCAGGCCGGCCTATGAAGGGGCTTTTAGAGCCTACTGCATTTTCCTTGGGGAGGATTGAGAGGAGGCTTGGCATGAATCTGCGGCCGTGGTATCATTCCTGAGGGCATTGAGGGATGGAGGACGTTCGACCGCCACATGTTGCGATCTCTTTTTTTGCCAAAATGTGGGCCACCAGGATCCCACTAGCAGTTTCATAGTGCAAAGAGCGCTTGCAGGGTCCCCATCCTGATGCCAGGAGCCTAGTTAGCATTGACACTTTGTCAGCGGCACTAGGGGCACTGGAGAGGGTGTGTAAATCCACTAATTAAGTTTATCTTTTCAGGGAAGCTTTTACCCTGGCCTATTATGGAGCTTTCAGGGTTGAAGAACTGGTGGCACGTAACAAGCAGGACTGGCATGGGGGCTCCAATTTGGTCATGTCCAACTGCAGGGGGGCTCGCTGGCTTTATCAATCCCTAGATCAAAAACCAACCAAAACGGCAGGGAAGACCATGTTATATTGCAAAAGTCACAGGGCATTAGCAACCCTGAATCCTTCCTGGACTACAGACCGCAGCGTTCCACTTTTAACTCACAATGATGGGACCCCGCTTTCCAAATTTCAGCTTAGCAGGGTCCTGAGCTTAGCGCTAAGGGCAGCAGGTGTGGATCCATCAAACTTTGGTACCCATTCTTTCTGGATTAGGGTGACCATTGAGGCCATGGCTAGAGGCCTGTCAGGGAGTGTGGTACAGAGGATTGATCGTTGGTCTTTTGACTGTTATAAGGGTTATGTGCATTTACACATGCTTTGAATAGTGCTATGTCTAATGACGGTGTTTTTTGTCTTTGGTTTCTCCGCAGTTTTCATGTCCTGTGCCTCAGGAAGGAAGCTTTCTGCTGTGTACCGGTTGCCGGAACCTCGCCCAGTCCAGATCCCTGCCTGGGAACCAGGTGAAATGGAAGACTGGATAGTTGGTCACTCATATGTGAACAGGTTGAAACAATGTTTTTTTTCACAGGTAGCTATGCGGAGAGGGTCCGTCGGGCTGGTTTCAATGTTTCTTTGCATGGGCAGGAGGTTTGCGTCTGGGGCAGTTGAGGAGCTTGTTGGAGGTTCTGCTGGGTAAGATTCACATGCTCCTCGAAGCGGTAATTGTGCATCTGGGTGACAACGACGTTGTGCACCTGGGTATGAAGGACGTTTTTGAGGTTCTGATCACCGAGATCGGATGGTTGGCAAGGAGGTGCCCACAAGCAGTTGTGGTATGGTACCACATCATTCCCAGGTTCCAATGACTGGTGGGTGAGTCAGGCTGGGCCCCGAACCACTCGGTGAAGAGAATAAATAAGCGGATTGAAAAGTTGTTTAGGTCCCCAAAAGTCCAAACCATTTCACATGGGTGCATCGAGGGGGAGAGGTTCTTCCTACAGGATGGTGTTTACCTCTCGAAATTGGACAATGAGATTTTCCTTGTGAACTTATTAGCATGGTTGGCAGGGACAAGGGACAGGGCATGACCTTAGGATACCGGGGGGGGGGGAGGTCAAATATGCTTGCATGTGGTGGTAAGGTCATAATTGGTGGGGCATTTTACGGTCCTTAGTAGGCATCACCGTTGTCAATGGGGATGCCTGGGGGAACAGTGGTCTCTCATAGAACTCCAGGGGGTGTTTACGGCCGGTAGGCTGGAGGGTGCGGGAGGTAGAGATGTTCCACTTCCGGTAGGCCTTTGGGCCAATCGCCGCATGGGTGCCAAGTTGGCATAATAGCACAGCCCCTGAGAGGTAGTATTGAGAGCGTAGGGGGTGCCCAAATGAGGGAAGCTATTGGGCAACCAGGCCTCCTGCACAAGGTCACTCAGGTAGGAGGGGTAGACCTATCATGTAGTTGGACCAGTCATGACCTTGCCCGCAGGCTCAATTCGGGATACGCAAAAAACAATAATATAATAATTTAGGTTAGGAATGTCTATCTTATTGATAATATGTTAAGGTTAGCCATACAAAATAATATTAATACTTTGTATAAGAAAATTGGTGTATGAATATTCTGGTCTGATGGATGAGTTTTCTGCGTATTGTAAGTACAAAATTTTAATATGTTTTTTATCATTTAATAAAATACGGCTCGGGTTCTTCCGACACATAACCCAAGACAATTGTGTGGATGTCCAACTATGCCTCGAGGGAAAGTGGAGGGGGTTGTGGTTCCCATGGGCTCATGGTTGGGAAGGGATGTCTACATTGGGGCGGGGACTCGGCCATACCTGGCCATATGTTAAGGCGCCAACCAAGACTCGGGCATTCCGCACCTATGGCGGTTGTGCCAGTCCCCGATGCCATTGAGGGGCGGGGATGGTGACGGCACATGGTGACGCCGCTGACACCAGCCCTGACCTTCGCCTCAGATTGGTGGAATGGGAGCATGCCACAGAAGCACTCAAGGGCTTCCGGGGTCCAATCTGGATCCTGCCCATTCCTGAGGCCCGATAAAAAAGGCTGTGGGACGACAGGACGGTCTTTTCCGCCTCCGCCCCACATCGCCTCAACTGAAGCCGTCTACCCGACTGAGATCTCCTTTTTTGCCCACCCACCATCCCCTGAGGCAGCAACTTTAATGAGTGCATTCCTTGTGTTCCATTACAGGTTCTCTGATTTTATCTCTTTCAGGTGGTAATCTGTTTTTAGGCATTTGAGAGTTTACATAACAAAGATTTTTTCTCTTGCAGGGCGGCGTCATTGTCGTATTTGTTTTGTGATGGTATCCTTGGTCTGCGATAAGGTCATGATTGTGGGGCATTTTACGGTCCTTAGTAGGCATCACCATTGTCAATAGGGACACCTGGGGGGGGGTACAGTGGTCTCTCATAGAACTCCAGGGGGCGTTTATGGCCAGTAGGCTGGAGGTTGCGGGCTAGAGAAGTTCCACATCCGGTAAGCCTTTGGGACGCTCCCCGCACAGGCGCATGGTCACCAAGTTGGCATAACAGCACAGCCCCTGGGAGGTAGTATTGAGGGCATAGGGGGTGCCCGAATGAGGTAACCTATTAGGCAACTAGACCTTCTGCGCAAGGTCATTAGGGTAGGAATGGTGGTCCTAGCATGTAGTTGGACCAGTCATGACCTTGCCCGTAGGCTCAATTTGGGATACGCAGAGAACAATAATATAATGATTTAGTTTATGTTAGGAATGGCTATCTATTAGATAATATGTTGAAGTTAGCTAGACGAAATAATGTAAATACATTGTATAAGAAAATTGGTGTATGAATATTCTGGACTGATGGATGAGTTTTCTGCGTATTGTAAATATGAAATGTTTTATGTTTTTTATCTTTTAATAAAATACGGCCGGGGTTCTTCCGACACCTAACCCAAGACAATTGTGTTGATGTCCATCTATGCCTCGACGGAGAGTGAAGGGGGTTGTGGTACCCATGGGATCATGTTTGGGAAGGGATGTCTACGTTGTGGCGGGGACTCGGCCATACCTGGCCATATGTAAATTGATCTGATACCTTCGGGTCGAGTTTGTGCCATATAAAACTGCAAATAAAAACTTTATGCATAGAGGATTTTGGGAGGAAAATTGAAAATATGCACACATGTGTAATGTTGGACCCGAATCCCCCCCCCCCCCCCCCATCTGAGTGCTGTCAGAGAAGGTTGAAGCGGATATAACTCTTGTAGTAGTCTGGCATCCACCATCACGTCATTTTTACTGTACCTATATTTCGCCCAAACCCACAGCTGAGGTAGTTGCGCAAGTCCTAAAGGAGTGCAAACTAAAAATTGGTATTCTCTATCCCAGTAGCCCTCAGTGGCATGAATAATACCCTGCTGCACCGGAACCTAGTGAGAGGCATTCTGTCACGATGGAATTGAAGAGATGTATCCTATCAGTCTGGCTATATGAGCATGAAAGATCTTGGGGTTGACACTGGGCAACCCACTGTGCTCCATGCTTCCCTTAAGATGATTTGCTTCCCCTTCCCAGCCTGATCCATTTCTTAGAACATTTGGGTGATCACCAGGTCAATCCCCAACCAGGACACATGGTCAGAGCATCAAACCTCAGAGGGGTGCTGCATCAGGCCCGGGACCCCGTGGGCCTCGCCCTTTCTGGCACATGTGTGGACGGGGTGACAGGATTCCTCCGGTTCCGGGGCTTCCTGTTGCTTGTCCTGTGAGATGCGGGAGGGGCCACAGAAATCAGAAGTGATATGGCCAGGGAGTTGCTGATGTACCACTGGTACCTACCATTCCCCATCAAAACTTCCACGTCAAAAAAATGCCTGAGATCAACTTTTTGGAGTTAGGGGTCGTAAGAACCCTGGACGTATTTATTTTTACGCATAAAACATATTTAGACATCAGATATTTGCACAGTAACCACCTTGTTTACAAATGAGACCTAACCTTAACATAGACTCTAGTACATGGGAGTTACCTAACCATGACTAGTTTGTTACTGTGCAACCAACAAAACATGACTGTTCAGAGTGAGATCATGACTGGTTCTGTGATCCTCCCTCTTAAAACCTCCCCTGTCCTGATGACGGTCCCCTCCTTATGGGAGGACCCCACCTTCCTTCCCATGTACCAGGAGCTCTCCCGCCTTGGGAGATCCTGTACAGGAATACCAACTGCGGGCACCCCTTACACCCAAGTTCCTCATCCCCCAAGGGCCTGTGCCAGCTCACGCTAATTGTTCATGCGTGTGTGGTTGATAGGTAAGGACCGGGTGTCAGTGACAGCCCCAAACCCCGCAAATCACTGCACTGCAACTTCCTTTTGACTTGCTGCCAGCATCCCTTGGAGGGTCCAGTGACGTCAATGTTAATTTGATTGAAAAGGATGCCCTAAAGGGATCCAAAGTGCCCCTAACCAATCATGACATCACCCACCAACCTGCTTAAATAGGACAAATCAACGAAAGGAAAAAATTGAATGCTGGAAGAAATAAGGTTTTAAACATTGGGCAAACGCGTACCTTAAGGATGTGTGCCATTAGGACCCGGGACCCCGGGGGCCTGGCTCCACCTCCGTGGCCGTCACCGACTTGATGGCCAGGGAGGAGGGGTTTCAGACCCCTTCCGGGGTCACAGGTAGTGCCAGGATTGAGCGTCAGTTCTGCTCCTGCCGGGTTTTAGGGGGTGTGGGCCTATTTAGGGCACATCGGCCTGGGCCTTTGCCTCTTTATTCTGCGGACACCAACGGGAGCGGAGGCGTTTTTTGGAGCGGTGGCTTTCTCTTTTCTTTCTCCTCTCTCTGCAGGTCGTCAGACTGGGCACGTCGGCACTGGTCATCCTGTTGCGGTCAGCCTGTGGGTTCAACCAGCATCAAGAACTCTGTTGCAGGTTGCGTCAGGAATTTGAACCTCAAGTCGTTCATAGCCAGAAATGCCATGTTGGGACGGGGAGCCGCACGTGCTTGAGATTACTCACCTAGCCCGGGCCACATGCTCGGTGGCGGCTCCAGTTCTCGTCGGAAGTATGGGAGAGTCACAGGAAGAGGCAGTGAGCATACCGCCTCCCTTCCTTCCACTCAGGTCAGCATTTGCAACAGGCATAAGTGGGAGCTTTGGCTGCGGAGTTGGCTCATCGGGTTACTCCTTTTTGAATATTCACCAGGACTGTGTTTAGTCCTTAATTTTTGTATCGGCTTAGCCTCATTTCCTTGCCCACTTCCTTTCTGTGCGGTGGGTAATCACAGTGGCATCTTTGCTATGGCAGCCTTCTTATCGCAGTAGGCAGCGCGTCAGTCTCATAATCTGAAGGTCTTGATTTCGATCTTCGATGAGGTCATTTATTTTCTCCTTTGGTAGTGTATATTAGTTTATATTAGTTGTCCCTGCTGCCGCATGTCGTTGTGAACAGTGCTTTCTCAGGGGCGCTCACCCATGCTCTCATGTGATCCCTAGCAGTGGGTTTTAAGTGCTCGTGGGTGACCCCCCTTTTTTCTATTGGTTTCAGGCAATTAAGGAGAGCCGGGTAAAGTGGGTCCTGGGTCCCCAGGGGCAGTAGAGTGCAGACCTGTACATTTAGTGGGGTGGGAGGCTCTGCCTGGCCAAATTGAAGACTTTTAAAACAAATTAGTCAAACAATAATTGGAGATTGGGGTAATGCCTGTCAAGGGAGGTAGAATAGGCAAGAGGAAGGGCAAGGATCCTGAGCTAGCTCAGCGGTTGAAGCTGGTCTTTGCTAAGTTGGGGGATGGAGGAAACTCTGGCGATTCAGCGACTGAGCTTGAACCCGAATCTGCACTGGAGCTGATGGAGGAAGTTTGTCCCCGGTGATCCAATGTGCCCTCTTGGGCAGCCTTTTCCCCTGTGAAGAAGGGGGCATAGGGGCATTCGGCGGGACCGAAATTGGGGCTCTTGTGGGCGCCTCAGATGGTCCAGGCAGCGTGTGGGGACTGGGTGGGCAGCCCGTCCCGTTAGCTGGGGGTACAGGACAGGACTCTCCCCTTGCATCTATTTCCCCTCCACCTCCTGCACCAGTGAGTTCACAACTGGCGCTCCAAGGGTTCATTTTGGCTGACATTAGGCAAGCATTGCAATTACTCTCGGTCCAGAGGCTGGGTGCCTTACCTGGGGACAATAGGGGTCAGCCCTCCCCCATCACATTCAGGGGGTGGGTGCTTCGCCTACTGGGTCACCAGTTGCTACAGTACAAGTGCCACTTCCTGGCCTCCAAATAGTCAGTGTAGGTGGGGTCCCCCAGGGTCCACCGACATGGCCCATACCCTTGCCGGCGCCTGACACTCCTGGGGGGGTTTCCAACGCTCCCCAGGGCCTAACAGCAGGGGTACTTACTTTGGTGGACTCCTTGTTGTCCCAGATAGTGGCGCCTCAGTGGGAATCAGAGTAGTAGCAACTCCATGGTCCCATGGGCCCCTATGCCTAATTTCTTTACCGCTGTGGTGGAGTTACAGAAGCAAGTGGAACTCGTGGCCAGGGCACAGGAAAGAGATGGGGCAGCCTCAGCCCCTCAGTCAGTGAGCCGGGAAGTCCCTACGCAGTCCAGTGCATCTATTGCTGTTGCACACGGTAAAGAAACAGAGAGCGTGGACAAGGTCATTGGTGTTGGGGGTAGGGTGCTGGGGGGCCAGGACACATTACTGTCTAAGCCTGGGTACTAGCATCCCACGTGCCGGTGGAATTGAAAGAAAAAATATGGAGGGGCGAGTTTGTGGATATATTTTCGTTAATCAGGCCAAAAAGAGGGGAGGGGGAAGTGAAGGAGAAAGAGGGAAAGGACAGCACTTCCAAGCAAAGAAGACGAAAGTGGAAGAGTCGATTACTAATTTGCAATTTGGTTTTAATGTATTCATGACTATCATGTTGGAAAAGAAACCTGAATTAGTCGCACCTATGATATTGTACTTGAATAAGATCCTGAAGGCTCATGCCATGTATGGTGGGGTGTCCTGGCTAGATTAGGATAGGGATTTCAGGTGGGCTAAGGTGGAAGATCCCGAGATTGGGTGGGATCAGATGGAGGTGAATGTATGGTTAGAGAGTGTTAACAAAGCCCTGATTAAGCAGCCCTTTCGTGCACAATGGGATCAGACGATAAAAAGGGGTCCTGTTGGGCATTCAATGAAAAGCTATGCACACAGCCAGCAGGGTCATGTAAATTCAAGCATGCCTGTTCATTCTGCGGCGATCCTTCCCATCCGGAGTTCAAATGTATTAAAAAATCCAAGGAAAAAAAAAGGGATCTGAGCCATACACCCAGTAAGGTTTTACCCACTCCGGTAGATATCGAGAAACTCGTATTTTAGCTGAATCAGTACCCCAACAGAAAGGCAGTACAATTACTTTATCAAGGGTTTTCCATGGGATTTAGAATACCTGCTCAGGGAGTGTCCCCAGTTTGCATTGCAAAAACCTGCTTTCGCAACCAACATTGGTAGCCCAAAAATTGGAGAAGGAAGATGCTTTGGGCAGGATAGTGGGCCCTTTTTCCGGCACCTCCCTTTCCCAACTATGTCTGTTCACCTCTGAGGGTGGCCCCAAAGAAAGATCCTGGGCAGTTTCGCATGATTCACAATCTGTCAGGCCCTAAGGGTTCCTCGGTCAACAATGCTATTGACCCGGCTCTCTGTTCCATGACTTATTCATCATTTGACACAGTATTGGCGAAACTGCATGCACTTGGCCCGGCTGCGTACTTGGCGAAAACTGACATAGTCAGCTTTCCGGTCACTTCCTGTTCACTCAGACGATTATCACCTACTCGGTTTCCAGTACAAAGGTCAATATTTCTTTGACAAATGTATGCCGATGGGCTGCGCAGTGTCTTGCAGTTATTTTGAACAATTTAGCTCGATGCTGCAATGGTTATTCACTTACAGGACAGGTCATGTAGACATTTTGCATTACCTAGATGATTTCTTGGTAATGGGCCCACCGGCCTCAGGTGTATGTGGGCAGGCCTTGAACAATCTGATTTCCATGTGTGGAGAATTGGGGGCCCAGCTACATGCATGTCTTTCTTGGGTAATGAGATTGACACAGTGGCGGGTGAGTGCAAGTTCCCGCCTGAAAAGGTCCATGCTTTCACCCGAGAGATTGATTCTGCTTTGGCAGGGGCTAAGGTGACAGTGCACTAGTTGCAGGTCCTCCTAGGCCAGCTTAATTTCACTCTGCGCATATTTCCCATGGGCTGCCCCTTTTGAAGATCAATCTCTAGGGCGATGGCTGGTCTGAAGCATAAATATCACCTCACTAGACTGTGGAAGGAGGTGTGGGAGGACTTGAGGATTTGGCGGGATTTCCTCCAAGGTTTTAATGGAACAGTGGTTTGGCCTGACCCGCCGGTCTCCAGTGAATCTTTGGACTTGTTCACAGATGGCTCAGGCAGTATTGGAGTTGAGGCCAATCTGGGGCGGAACTGGTGCCGGAGTGATTGTCCAGCTGCAAGGCATATGAGTGGGTTAACCAAAAATGTGGCCTTTTTAGAACTATTTCCTATTGTTGTCACAGTCCACATGTGGCCTGCCTTCTTTCAGGGCAAATCTGTGTTTTTTTGGTTTGACAACATGTCAGTGGTGGAAGCCATCAATGGACAGGATGCTACTTGTAGGCAGGTTTTGAGGCTTTTGAAACATATAATTTTGCTGTGTCTACTGTTGAATGTTGTATTTAGGGCTGCACATATTTCAGGTGTTTCTAACGAGGCAGCTGATGCTCTGTCTCGATCCAAGTTGCAGGACTTTCGGATGTATCACCCTTAAGAAGCGGACCAGATGACAGTGTTCCCGACATCTCTTTGGAGGATTGGAGCCCCGCCTTAGCGCATCTTGTGGGTGCCTCACAAAGTGAGGGCACTCAGAAGGCTTATCAACATAACTTTATTTCATACAGGGCCTTTCTTAAGGCAACAGGGGGTTACAGGGCTATTCTCTCCCGAAGCCACATACAGTTTTTTGCAGTCATTGAGGTCGC
Source organism: Triturus cristatus (assembly GCF_964204655.1). NCBI lineage: Eukaryota > Metazoa > Chordata > Amphibia > Caudata > Salamandridae > Triturus > Triturus cristatus. Next base: position 463,508,502 of record NC_140593.1, read on the forward strand.
AGGGCCGGCCGGTATCATATGCAAGGGCTCATTTAGTGGCAATTGGTTTCTATGCTAAACTCAGTGGCATATGTGAGACAGGCAATGCCTTCCTGGTCAGGAAGGCTCTGGCAGGCTGGGTAAAGCTGGAGGTGGCAAGGCGGGATAAAAGGAGACCACTTGAGGGTTTTGGAGGACATGTTATCCTGCCTCCACAGAGTATGCAGTTTCCCCTATGAGGTAACCTTGTTCACGGTTCCAATTGACATCTTAAGCGGATGACACACAAATAGTGCTGGCCCTTCAGCGTGGGCATGAGGCTGAAACAGGAATAAGATGTCATGACTGAATGAAAGCCATCTCTGGGTGGATGTCAGCAAACTGCCTGAAACTTAATTCAGAAAAAACAGAGGTTATTATATTTGGCAACAACTTGAACCTCTGGACGCTTGACTGGTGGCCAGAAGAATTGGGATCCCTCTCGGAACCAACCAAGAAAGTGAAGAATATGGGGGTTATAATAGATAACAGACTCATTTTCGGGGACCAGATAAGTGGTGCTGTCTCTGCAAGTTTCTTCCTTCTCAGAATCTTAAAGAAAATAAAGGAAGATAGCCTTAGGACTGTGGTTACAGCCCTCATTATGTCACGCTTAGACTATTGTAATAGTCTCTACTTGAACATCCAAAAATAACACATAAATAGACTCCAGATTGTGCAAAATGCGGCAGCCAGACTACTTACAGGCACACCTAGCTTTGTCTCAGTTAAGAAAGAATTAAAGCATCTGCATTGGCTTCCAGTCAAACGACAGGCACAATTTAAGGCCCTTTGTACAATCTATTAGGCCCTAAATGGAGGGGGCCATGATTACCTAAAACATCAGCTACAATGGTACGTTCCAAGAAGGACCCTTCACTCCATGGGAGCTGAACAAGTGAGAGTTCCCCCAGTTAAAAAGCTAGCTGGGGCAGTGGGAGCTCTATCACATGTGCAGCAAAGGCCTGGAACAATTTACCATTCCACCTCAGAAACGCAACTGAGCTTCTTACTTTTAGGAAAGGGCTAAAAACGTGGTTGTTCACTATATAGTCACTCATGCCATTGCAACCAATTAGGCAGTGCTCAGCGCCAGGACGCCCCAGGGTAACCGTTACACTTTAGAAATTAAAATAACATAACATAACGGCTGTTTTCACTGTAGTATTATACAGAGCTTTTAGAGTGGGTGAGTTAGTGGGGTCATCGAAGTCTGACACTTCCGGGGTTTGCAATTGCTGGACACCAAATTACACCATGATGGGCTCTCAATCAAATTGCGTAGGTCTAAGACCGATCCCACAGGAAAGTGTGTTACAATTAGGCTCAGTCCCCCCAGGGGTTCTAGAGTTTGCCCGGTGGCACTGATGGGGGCATACTTGGTGGTCCGCCCCCAGGTACATGCCCTGGCTCTTTTTGTACATGTGAATGGGGATTGCCTATCCAAGTATCAGTTTGCAGCCGTATTTAGGAGTACCCTCCGTAGCCTGGGTTTGAAACCTATCAGTTACTCTTCTCACTCATTCAGGACTGGGTCAGCAACCTTGGCGGCGGGGGTGGGATTATCAGCGGATGAGGTCAAACGTATTGGCTGGTGGTCCTCGCCATGTTATATGCGCTACATACATCCTGAGTTACTGTGAATGTGTGCTTGACAGTTTGCCCCGCCCATGCCATTATCAAATTTGTTTCGGTTTTTCTGCAGTAGCATGCCCACCAAGGTGGTATGGGTCCTTAGCCACTCCTTCGTGCGAAGGGCCGCTTACTGGTTGCAGCAGCAGTATAAGTTGAAGTCAGCATATATGGAGAAGGTTCCTATTCGTTGGCAGGGCATTGGAGTCCTGTGGATTGGACAGCTTTCAACAAACCGGTGGGAGAACAGGGTCTAAGGGAAACTATATTTAATGACCTGCCCAAGTCCGAATCCCCTTTTTGGACAGCTTTGCCGGGTGGTTAAAGAGACAATTGGTCACAGGGGACTGCCATTCTGGGTCTTGTTTATCTTGCACATTGGTGGAAACGATATGGTGGAGCTGGGACGTAGAGCCGTTCAGGAGGCTTTGTTGTCAGAGTTCGCATGGCTGGGTAAGACCTTCCCAGGGGTTCGGATCGCATGGTCTAACATGATTCCGCAGCGCAAATGAGGTCCGGGGGTAAGGTCGAGAGCTTTGAATGTCTCTGTCAGACTCTGGCACATACCCCACAGGTTGCTCAAAGTGGACCACATGTTTCACCGTGATGGGGTCCACCTGTCAGACATCGGCACAGATCTGTTTATCGATGGAATCTGGGCTTTTGTCCAAATCTTGTTTTTTGGTGGGGTGGGCGAAGGACCGATAGGCCTTGGTTGCCCTTGCGGCAGTATGGAGAGAACATAGATCAATGTACAACTGCAAGGGGAGTCCTCCTGCACACTCCCTAGGGCAGCACTGAGCGGGGCAGAAGCCAAGGTGACCCCAGAGAGAATAGTTACACCGGCTGGGGGCAAGGGCGCTCAGTTATGCAATTTAGGGCATGGGGCTGCTGCCTCTGGTTATACCCTCAAAACCCCGTGGCCAGCCTGGTGTTGGAGGGGTGGGGCCCCTAGGGTTGTGGACAAGGATCTGATGGCTGGGGTCCACCCCTCAAGGATGCTGGTTGGTTACACCTGCGTGGTTCTCCCTGGGGGGTGGCCGGCTGGTCTCTTAGTGCTAGATAGGGTAGGCGAACCCTCAAGAAGCCCATGAACACACCTACTGTAAATTTTGAATTAAAGAATTTGATTGTATATTTTGTGATTATGCCGGGAAAGTAGGGCCTGGAAATATGATTTGATTTATTTTATGATGTTGATTCCATGTTTGATATTTTTTATGATTTGAGAGTTGGACCATACTGTCGTGTTTTTATCATGTCAATGCAAATAAACATGGCCACTTACTCCCATAAACGCTTGCTTCTGTCACTGTCTCGTGGGGTTTGCAGGGGCAGGTAAGACCTGGGGTATCTGGGTTCTATACATTACTACATAATCACTGACATCCCAATCAATTTCTGGGAAGTGAAAGAAAGTCACCCAACCGCACCCCTGTAGGCCCCCTCCTAGGCTCTTCCTCTGGTGATGGTGAGTGGTGAGAGCTTAGCCCATGTGGCTCCCGGAGGGCAGAGCAGGGAAAGGGCAGCTAGCAGCACTGTTGCAGGGTTGATGTGGGGCGTCAGTGATGATGAGAGCACAAATCTGCTGTGTTGTGCATATGGCGGCAAGCAGGAGTAAAGAGACCCGCTTGCCGCAGCACAGCTCCTTATCTTATGTGGGTTGCGCCCATATTTAGCTAATCATTGCCCCTGGACCTGGGGGTGAAAATCCTGTCCCGGCTCTCCGTCATGTTATCGGCTCTCCCGAGTGGGAGAGCCGCTGGAATATGGCTAGAGAGTTGCCGATGTCCCATGGGCACCTACCATTCCCCATCAAAACATCCATGTCAAAAACAATGCCTGAGACCAGCTCTTTTGGCCTTATTTATTTTACACACCAAACATGTTCAGACATCAAATATTTGCACTGTAGCCACCTTATTTACATCTTTTTTACATCTTTTTAGGTCGAGCCTAGCGCAGCGTGCATGCGCTGCCCTATGGGAGGCTTCTTGTGAGCACTCCAAACTTCCCCGAAACCTCTCCGTGTGGGTCTGACAACTCCCACACATTTCATTGGCAGTGGTGGGAGGGATTGGACCTCGGGGAGCCAAGTACCCTCTTGACCCCCAGGAGTAAAGAAAAGGGCTGCACGCTAGAAACCTAGACACAGTCCTCAAACTCCACTAAGCACCTGGGTGTGGTGACGGAACCAGCCAAGGGGCACAACCACTGACAATGTGTTATTTTTTTACCGAGGGCAAGCAAAGCAAGGAAACGGAGCTGGGTGACTCCCGGAGGGAAAAGAAGCACCAATAAAAAGAGGGACAGATACAAACAAGAAGACCTCACAAACTACCTCGAATTTCATTTGTTTTGTTCATCCCATGTTACTTCCTTGTATACTGGGGTGCTATCTTGACAGAAGGGGCTTCCTAAAATAAAATATTCCTTTCGCCCATAAACATTTGGTTGGGTGCATTTTACTGCGTAACCACAGAGACTGTCCTGCGTCGATGTGTGAAGCTGGGGTGTGATCCAGTAGTCTTCCACTAATGCACACTTATAAGCAGGAACTTAATGTGTAACCAACTGTGCCCAGCCCTACCAGCCTTTCACCCCTTTGTGTGTGTCTCCTTTTTACAAACATGCATTGGTAGGAGACTATCCTGCATGGAGGTTTAAAGCTGGTGTGTGATCCACCAGTCCCTAACTAAGGCAAACTTTTATAAACAGCAATGTAACGTGCAACAAACTGTGCCCAGTCGTACCAGACTTTCACGGATAGCAATACATATTTTATTCAAGTGTGTGTATTTGCGCTCCAAACGCAGTCACTTTCACTTTCGCGTGCTGCGCTTGTTTACATTACTGTTGCTTTCCTCCCACACCCACCCGCTGTCCGTGTTCACAATGCTCCCACCCCCCTCCCGTTCCCCGCATTCCCTTTCTGTGTGTCTCCTTTTTACAAACATGCATTTATAGGAGACTATCCTGCTTGGATGTTTGAAGCTGGGGTATAACCCACCAGTCCCCCACTAAAGCTGACTTTTATAACCAGGAACGTAACATGTACCCAACTGTGCCCAGCCCTACCAGCCTTTTACACCTTTGCATGTGTCTCCTTTTTAGGTCTTGCTGAGTCAGCGCGCATGCGCTGCTCGGAGAGACTTCAGTAGGTGAGTTTTTAAAGTGCTGCTGGCTGGCGACAAGCTTGCGTTCACGCGAGCGTGCACGCGTGTACTGCCAGCCTTCAGCGCCCCACCCTCTGCCTTCGCGCTCTTTATTTACTTTACTTATAATGTCGTTGCATCAAAGCTGCCGCTTTACTTTTGTTCTCTTTATTTACTTTACTTATAATGTCGGCACCCACGCTTTAGCTTTACACATCATAAGCTAAAGCGCGGGTGCCGCAATTACTTCAAGAGTAAAGAAACAGAGAAAAAATGTTTTCTATTTCTTTACTTTTTAACCATTCGCGGCACCCGCGCTTTAGCTCACTTAAGATGTTTAACGCTAAAGGTGAGTGCCGCCATTGTAATAAAAGTAAATAAATAGAAAAAAAGTGGCGGCCATCATTTATTTTCTATTTGTTTACTTTTCTTACAATGGCGGCACTCGCGCTTTAGCGTTAAACATCTTAAGCTAAAGCACAGGTGCCACGAATGGTTCAAAAGTAAAGAAATAGAAAAAAGTATTTTCTCTATTTCTTTACTTTTGAAGCAAATGCAGCACACGCACTTTAGTTTAACCCCTTCAGTGCCACGCCCTTTCCCCGCCCTGTGCCGGGCGTTGCATTAGCGGGCGGGGTTCATGACGAGATAGTCTCGTCATGGGTACAGCGCAACCGCGCTCCATGACGAGACCATCTCGTCATGGGCACTGAAGCGGTTAAGATGTTTACATCAAAAGCACGGGTTCCGCTATTGATTTCCAATGTCTGTGTGCTCGGCAGACATTGCTCTAAGTCTCGCTTTAGTAACCTTTTATCGTTAGAGCTAGAAACTAATTTCTTGGTTAAAATGCATATTAATGCAGCAGGTGATGGATTATATGGAAAATGCAACACATCCGTAATTATGTGGAAAACTTCAGGATCACTGAATCACACTATTCCTGTGGCCATATTTAAACCCATCTGATACATCAGGTTCCTAGTGTGGAGAAAGAAAGGTTGATTAATTTGCACTTAGTTTCATTGGAGGAGAAGGTTTATGGTGGATTAGTTTTGGTAAATAATTTAGTTACAGAATTCTATGAGCCCTACATTACTCATTAAGGAATATTGGGGTAAATAAATTAGTGGAACATTGAGCACTTTATATATAAAGGCCACCTGCCTGCATTCCAGTATCAGGTTACTTTTGCCACCACTGTGACAGAAGCCAGACATAGCACCCCTCCTCCACTTCTCTTTCCCCTCAGCTAATCCCTTTGATTACAAGCAAAGGGTTCGGCTGATCGCCACCCCCGCCGCCACCCACCTCCCGCTCTCCTTAACCCACCCTCATGGTTTCCTATCTTTATAATTTCCCGCACCCTCCCATTTTCCTGTTGTTTATAACCCACCCCCGTTTCTTCCACCCCCCTCTCTACAAATTTTAGTTTTGATGATAGTGACTACATACCATTACAATTGTGTTGGATCGTAAGGAAAATCTGACAGACGTTTTGCAAGTATATTCATTGCCAGCCAAATCAAAAGTGAAAAACAAAGAAATCTTTACGTTTTGATTTTAGTGTATGCTAAATAAAAATGTAAAGATTTCTTTGTTTTTCACTTTTGATTTGGCTGGGAATGAATATACTTGCAAAATGGCCGACGTTTACACTAACTCGAAGTCATCATTCACCATTGTACCTTTTTCTTCCATATACATCACTTTTCATCAGCAATCATCCTCCAGGCTGAGGTCGAGGCAATGTCACAGCCACAAGTTGCTGTGTCCCCCTAAAGGCGTGGGCACGGCCAAAACAAACTTGCGGTGCTTGCATGCCTACAAGACGTGCGAGAGGTGAGAGTGTGGGGGTTAATAATCACTGTGTTGTGCATATGTTTCAGTAAAATACAGGGAAATGTAATCCTCATAAACCTGGGGAACCACACAGCAACAGCTAGCCCCTATGGTGCTCTCTACACCTTCCACTGTTGCTTCTCGCACGTCCCTTGTGTTTGTTTCCCACCCCCTTCATGAAGTTCAACTGCAAAAGAGGCTTGGTTAAGTGCTAGTTTTTATTTACGAACAAACACTCCATCTGCACTCCTGCCCTCCTCCCACTCTCGGTTATGTCGAGTACTGGCATAACCAATAGGTCTCGCCTATGGGACCTTATAAGTCTTTAGCTATGCAACAGTTGATGTTGCTCCAACGATATTGTGCTGCATAATTAAATACTTATAAGGTCCCAAAGACGAGACGTATTGCGAATGCCAATGCGTGTTACAAACAGGCATTCATGGGAGACTGTCCTGCCTGGATGTTTGAAGCTGGGGTGTGATCCACCAGTCCACCACTAACACAAACTTTTATAAGCAGGTAAGTAACTTGTAATGGAGTGTACCCAGCCCTACCAGCTTTTCACTGATAGCAATACATATTGTATTCACCTGTGCGTATTTTTGCTCCAAACGCGGTCGCTTTCACTTTTGCGTGCCACGCTTGTTCAATTTTTGGTTAGTTGGCTCCCGCCCCCACCCACTGTCCCTGTTCATAATGCTCCCACCCCCCTCCCATTCCCCTCATTCCCTTTGTGTGTGTGTCCTTTTTACAAACACACATTCATAAGAAACTATCCTGCGTGGATGTTTAAAGCTGGGGTGTGATCCACCAGTCCCCCACGAAGGCAAACTTTTATAACCAGGAACGTAACATATAACCAACTGTGCCCAGCCCTACCAGCCTTTCACACTTTTGTATGCGTCTCCTTTTTACAAACACGCATTCGTAGGAGACTGTCCTGCATGGATGTTTGAAGCTGGGGTGTGATCCACCAGTCCCCCACTAAGGCATGATTTTATAAGCATAATCCGCTGGGGGTCAAATGTGATTTCAGAATGTCACCAAAGGTGATTCCATCTGCCTAATGTAAATATTTGTAAATTGCGCCATTTTATTAAGTAGTGTGCCCAATAAAAGTATGTTTACTTTTTAAATAAATAAATACTAACTGACAATAATTTATTTAATATTATTAATGCATACTAGTGGATGGTGAGTACTAGCCGACACAAACTCCCCTGAATAGGCCTTGAACTACACTACCCTGAAAGAATCAAATGCTACAATTAGGTGCTTGTTTCACAATTAGGAGACATTTTCAACATAATACTTATGGAAGCCTCATAATCGGCAAAACAAATTACCCCTCCCAATGGCGAGACCTATTGGCTATGTCAATGCTTGTTTATAAGTGAGACCTAGTCTTAAGATAGACTCTAGTACATGGAAGTTACATAACTATCACTACTTTGTTCCTGTGCAACCAACAAAACATAACTGTTCAGAGTGAATTCATGACTGGTTCTGTGACCTTTCCTCTTAAAACTTTCCCTGTCCTGAGGATGGGTCCCTCCTTATGGGAGGACCTCACCTTCCCTCTTCTGTACTGGGAGCAGCCGCGGTCGGTAGTAGGAGTTACTGCAGGGCGGTGACGTGGGGAGGGGGAGGGGCAGGGTGGGGGGTAGTAAACTATGGATAATGGAGGTTTACAGGTAAGTTAACATATAAATTAATAAAACGAATTTCGTTGCGTGCACTGCATCCCCAAATGCGATGCTGTGCATGCAACGAAATTCATTTTATTAATTTATATGTTAACTTACCTGTAAACCTCCGTAATCCATAGTTTACTACCCCCCACCCTGCCCCTACCCACGTCACCGCCCTGCAGTAACTCCTACTACCGACCGCGGCTGACTGGGAGCCCTCCCGCCCTGTTCCCTTTGGGCTACTGCAACCTCCTGTCAAATTGCTGCCAGCACCCTTTGGTGGGTCCAGTGACGCCGATATTAATTTGGTATTAAATTAAAGGATGCCGTAAAGGGAATCAAAGTTTCCCCACCAATCATGACCTCACCCACCACAGGCCAGCATAGTTCACCTACTATCTGCCCCCCTCACCGTGCGTGTTGGCCTAGCCAGACCAGAAAATTCTCAAGAAACATTGCATTACCTTCCTTTGATAGGTGCACCCCATCCTGTAAGAAAAGATGCTCACCCTTGATGCACCCGTGAGGTATGAATGATAAATAAGCTGTCCTAAACAACATACCAACCTTCCAGTTCAACCGTTTTTCTGACTCGTTGAGGGACCTGACCAACTTACCACCTCTCCAATTTATCTTCTGGACAATGTTGGATCATGCAAAAAAGCAGCCCTCAAAGTCCCCCACGCTTGCCCATCAAACAAGTGTACAAATCACACTTTGCCCCAAAAGCGTCCCTCCAAGGCTCCTTTAGGCCACCCCCTCTTACCTCACAGCCTGCGCAGCTCCTTAAGGCCTTCTGGAGCCACCACCGAGAATAAAGATGGAGAAAAAAAGTCTTGGGTCTGGCAAGCAAGAGAAAAAGAGCTTAGCCTGTGCTGCCCCTAGAGGGAAGAGCGGGGAAGGGGCCGCTAGCAGCGATGTGGTCACTGTTTTGCAGGAAGGCTGGTGGGGGAGAGGCATCGGCAATGATGAGAGCACAGATCAGCCGTGTTGCACATATGGCGGTGACTAGGAGCAAAGAGACCCGCTCACTGCCGAAAGGCTCTTTATTTATGGGCGGGGTGAACCGCATGACCCCAGAAACACTTTATTGCTTCCGGGGCATCATCAAATCTAGCCAATCCTCACCCCTAGACCTGACCCCAGGCCAGGGGCGAAACGCTCCGCCCCAATGATGGCCCCCAGCTCTCCGCCATATTATAGGTTCTCCTGAGTAGGAGAGCATCTGGAACTGGCGTGATTTGCAGATCATAACTGCTCCTGCGATGCCCAAGGGGTATTTAGGCCGGGTTAACCCCTTCCACTATTTTTTCTTCTGTGGCCATCCCAACGGCGGATCAATTTGATCTGGGGACAGCGCTCCGACCGGCCAACAGAGTAATGGAATTTTGTTTCCCTGCCCTGAGGAGCACTGCATTAGGACCGGCCTTCACTTGCCTGGGCCTAACGTAGTAATTTTCCTCTATTCAAGTGGTGGATCGGCGCTGCCTTCAATTGCCTTGAGGCCCAATGGACTTTGTTCCCTAAATTGCAAGTGCTGCACCAGCGCAGCCTCCATTAATAAGTTAGTGGGTGCCGCATTAGCGTGGCCCGTGGTATTTTCGAGCCTTTATCAGCACGGCCTCACTGCTCCGATCTCAATATTTATTATTCTCTGATCAAACAGAGTAAACCTGCACTCCTTTTGGTCTTCGTTCCTACGTTCCCCAAACCCACAGAGTATTTCTTGGCCATTGATTCGTTTTTTTTCCTAGTCCTATAATTGTTCTCGGGCTACAGCATCAGCACACTTTACCTGAGCCCCAGAACTGTGCCCTCACCATATGGTCCGGTACGGCCTACCGCCCCCTCCTCCCCTGACTGAGACAAAACCAATATAACCTTTTGTTTGGAATAGGGGGTCGTTGACCCCCGATCGTATTCATTAACAAACAAAACATAAGTTATATTCATACATACAATAACGCAGAAATGCCAAGACAGGATTCGGTACATTTGCTTCATTCCTAGCTTTAACAGAGTTCTAATACATAAATGTTCCTATCCTAATCTAAACACATTGGTGATCACATTTCTGCGTATTCCTCTAGGCCTACGGCAAGGTCAAAACGCTGGCCCCTCCCCTTTTACCGAATTGTCCCGCGCACCCCAACCGGAGTGCGCATGCGCAGGGGGCCCAGCTGACCCGGAAGTACTTACCCCAGGCAACCCCCATACGTTCAAGACTTACTCCATAAAGGGGCCATGCAGACAGCGCAGCTTACTTACGCCCGCGTGCGGGGTGGCCAACCAGCCAATGGAAAGCGTAACCCCCCTTTTGTCCCCGCACCGTTCCAACCAACCGGTTGTAACTGCCCCTGGAGTCTGGTGAGAGCCACATGTCCCTCCCCTCTGGGCGCCCCACTTAATAAGGCGCCCCAAAAGATGAGTCAATTTTGTCTGTCCAACCTATGACCTTACCGCACACCCTGAAATACCGCCTAAAACACGACAAAAAAGGCGTATACAACATTTTAAAATTGACAACCTGTGGAAAAAATTACATAAACCATACTTTTTCTTCAACAAACTCTTATTTCAGGGATGGTGGGTGGGGAAAAAAGGATTAGAGGTCCTCCCGAGGGAGGAGGCACACGCGACGGGTGTGCTGCCGAGGGGAGCAAGAGACCGTCCCTCGGGCTCCCCCCAGCTTTAAAGGTCCCCGAGGGTCTCCCACGCCCCGGAAGCGATCCGATCACTTCCGGGGCGCGGGGGAGCCTCCAATGACCTGGAAGCGATTTCAATCGCTTCCGGGGCACGGCCCCTAACGTAGGCGGGGCCAATGAATGGGCACGATTCGGAGGCACGGCCGACCACCATAATGGCGGCGGGGCCGATGCTGGCCCCGCCTTCCTCTATTAGCCTTTACTTCCACCTTCCTGGCACCGGGTGGCTGATCCTGTATGCTCCTGCACATTGTAATGCCTGTGTGTGCATCCTACCCTATTGGAATTCCGAATTTGCAGGGCCAGGAATGCGGCCTGGTACAAAAGAAGTGAGTGCTAAGCTCCTCGGTTGGGGTACTGTGTGGGTTACTCTGCATTGATTGTGCTTACCTACTTATTTAGGTTTGTGCTTTCCCCATTAGGATAGGATGGCAGCCAAGAATGGCCAGGTGGGTAAAAGAAAGGGGAGTGTCCTAAGGTGACTCAACTCTTTAGCGATTCTGTTAAGGCTAGGACTTAACTCTGTAAGCAAAAATGTCAAATTATGGGTTACTGTGAATAACCATAACTGTGTTTTTTCCTGTTATAAGGTTTAGTAAATATGGCTGGGGTTTTACGACCCCTAACCCAAAGAACTTGATTTTTGTATTCATGTCTCTCAAAAGAGGTGTGAAGGTGGATGGGGGCTTTGGGCTTTGGAGAGGGAGTTTTCCCCAAGGTACATCGGCGACTACCTGACCATAATATTTTCATTGCAGGTGTGTTTTGGAGTCAGAACACACCTGAACTAAGAAAATAATAGAGCGGCATTTGAGAAAGCGCGAGAGCTAGCGAAGCGCGCCATTAGGGCCCGGCCCCCGGGATCCATGCCACGCCCAACCGGAGGAGTAGGAAGTACTTCCAGGGCACAGCCCCATGACGTATTTCCACCCTGGGGCTCGGCGCGGGAAAGAGGGAGGAGCTATGGCCTATTTAGGCCTCTGAGCCACAAGGATGGCCCTCTCTTTTCCACGCCGGGTCCCAGGAGTGTGTGCTGCTGCTTCTAACTCCCACCCACCCATCCCTTTATTTAAGATTTGTGGGGGGGGGGTGGCAGTAAAGAGGCCACAGAGCAAGGTTTTAAAGGGAGTCCTCCTTACATACTCCCTAGGCCAGCACTGAGGGGATGGACGGTAAGCTCTCCGCTGGGAGAATGGGGACACCGGCTGGGAAGGCAAGGGCGCCAGATCACGAATTGGGGCAGGGGGCAGAGGCCCCTGGTTATCCCCTTCTAGCTTCCTTGGCAGCCTGGTGGACAAGCCCAGCCCAGAAAATGGCGGACAAGGTCCAGAGGGCTGGGGCCGACCTCTCAAGGACGCAGGTGGGTCGCGCCTTGCGTGGTTCTCAATTGGGAGAGCTGAGCCAGAGGGCCCCTCGGTGCTGGGAGCCAGTAATATGTAAAAATTCTGAAGATATGATTATGATTTGATTGTTGATATTACAATTATCAATATTGGTTTATATAAAAGTATGCGATATGTGATATTAATATGCATCATTAATTGTCATGTTTTTGTGTGTTATGAAAAATTAAACATGGCCGTTTATACCCACACTCTAAAAGTATTAAGTGGTGTTTGTGGGTAACTAGGGAGCGGGGCGGGGATCAGACTAGGGGGTCCGGATCCTATAGGAGGAGGGACCAGTCTCCTTGTGATGTGAACATATTACTAATTCTGATTACTGATTGCTAATTCTGAGTTTGTGAGAAGCCAGGGTGCTTGTCGCGCACCAGATAAATAAGTATACCCTGTGGTGCAAAATTTTAGGGAGTGCAATAAATAGCACCTGTAACAAGTTTCTAGGGAATTACGTGCATTTTTGTGCTTAGTGCAGCAAAAGCCATATGGTGCAGTCACTGTCGGATTAAACCCTTTCGAAATTTCAGGGCCTCCCTCACAAACAATTTAAGAAAGCTTGATTGCACTTTTTTTTCAAGATCAAATGAATATTATTTTGATCCATTGTCGCGGGTCCCCTAAAAGGAGTGGGCCCATAGGTCGGTGCCTACTTTGCCTATTTGGTGATCCAGAACTGGGTGCAGTGAATACCATACACTTTCCCCCGGTTAAATTCCGGCAGGTCTGACCAATGTATTTAGATATTTAATGCACCCGATAATTATTAGATGCGCTAAATATCGCCCAAGTGGTAATTCTGGCACATGTGCAGACAGAGGTTTAACGCAGGGATCGGGAAACACGCGTGACCAGTACCCAAAGCCCTGAGTACAAGCGGATCGGTGTTTAGCAACCCCTGTGTGTGCAGGGGGCGGACCCTGTTTGTGCAAGGGTCAAGAATTCCCACTTGGTTGGTGTTTAACACACCCGGTTATGCAACTTGTCCTAAACTGTGGGCCTTCATGTGTTCAAGTTGTCCATTTGCTGAATTCGTTTTCTCTTACGTCAGAAAGTTCCAGACTAGGCAAGCGTCCAAAGATACCCTTGAAACATCATTTAGCCGCTGAAAGGAAGCGCTTGACCGCTGGAAACTAAACCACGTCGTAAATCACTGCGTGGGGATGTTATGTTACAGCGGGGCCGCTGCTCAGTAGCTGCAACAAATATTTGGGTGACAAAACGGAGCTAATTACACACACGCACACGGGAGATTGACATGTGCCTGGCGCCCCGTTCTTTCAGTCTCTGTCACCTCCAGCCCGTGCCGCCACAGGGGAGAGACAGTATGCCATGGCGTTAGGCAGGTCCCATAAATCATACTGTCGTGCGCAGGGAAACTGTGGGTTTACAGGACACCGTGTCCATCCCGAGTGCGCCTCCCCGCCAACTACGGCCACTCTGGGCCCCGAAGAGCAGACTCGCTCCGAGCTGGCAGGTCAATTTGCGCTTGTTAGGGCTGCCCGGGGGGTTGTCTTAAAGCAAGAATGCGCTGTTTATCTGCCCATTGACGTGCTGATGTTTCATTTAGCGCGTGTTTGGAGCTCACGCTGCGGTTGTAATTACTGTAATCTCGGGAACAAGCATTTCACTTAGCCGAGAGGGTGGCGGGGCGCTGTCTGCGGCAACACTGGCGATCTGTCTTGTTTGAGCCCTGGACAGGACAAACAGAAGAGGAGCTTAGAAAACCCATTTGGGGGAAAATGTTCTAATCCCCATCGCAGGCTGAAGGGGGCAGGGTTCTTGGAATGTCAAACAATAGACACCTTTTCGAGCTTGTGTTTTCTTTCTGTCTTTGTTTGTGTACTGTACTTCTCTGGAAAACGAAATGCAGTTCAATGGCGCCATCAAAAGTTTATATCGTCTCAGGGCTATGCAGTGATAAAATACAATATTTTAGTCAGAAGAGGAGAAAAAGAATTTATAAAGAGCCTTGTTTACCAATTTGTAGTTACATTGGCAGATAAATTCACATGTACTTAAATGTCATCCTCAACTGGCCATTCTTTTTAACACGGTTGTTTCAGTCTGTGCCCTCTACGTAAATTCCAAGCTGACCAGTTACAGATGGATTCCGCTGGATCCAGTTGCTACCTCGTGGCTTTTTTAACATATGAGAAATTTTATGAAGATAGTGCAAGTTAATTCTTGTCGTGTCTTAGAAAAAGGTTACTCGTTTTTAACGTTGTCAATCTGTTTCAGTCGGTATTTTTGCTCTTGATCTGTTGCAGGGATTCTGCTTATACACAGAACTATGCGTAGAACCCCAGGACCTCAGTGAGTTGTGGTGTACCAGAAACTCACCTCAGAACCCAGAACCCAGTATCCGGCTAGCATAAGTGTCCCATTCGTTATCCGAGATTTAGCTCGGCGGTCCCAATGAAAAGACAACCCAGAACACGCGACTCAGTACATACTCAGGAATGGTGGGAATCGGAAATACCTGTTCATATATTATTCTCACATCAGTCCACAACAATAATCAACAGAGACACGGTGTAAATAAAAAGAGTTTATTTTTATAGACCACGTGTCCTAAGATGCAGTACTTTGGCTAATACAAGCAGACAAATGATTAATATCAAAACCAGCAACATAGTTACAATACCATAGAATATAAAAGGGGTGATCATATTATAATGACAGTGGATACTACCACCTTCCCTTTACTAAGAAGCTAATATTATTATTATGCTAGTAGAAGGTCTCTTAGGCTTGAATAGGGGACCCCATACCTCAAAGATCAGCTTAGTGAAATCACATCACAGGAGCATCAGGAGTCTTCTCGCAGGAAGGCTCGTCTTCGGTCTGAATAATAAACATGATGTCTGTGATATTAAAAGCACCAACTTTCAGGTATGTGCAGCTGCGCGTGTATTATGGCTAAATAGTGGGTCGATCAACCTAGAGTGGAAAACATGCATTGTGTAATAATCCAGACTGTTTGTCACACCATGTACAGACCAAGGTCGCTGCGCAGAGCTTGGGATGGTAACAACAGATTGCTCTCGTGTGAAGCAAGTCTCGAGTCAGCAGTTTGTTTAAGAAATAACATGTAAACGCAGTGTCGTGTGCAAAAGCAGAAAGATGGCTTTCTAACATTTAACGTGGTTATGCTAACTTAACAATGTATGTACGTATGCAAGAAGAACTCACTACACGCCCCCTTGATCGAAGCACTATCCAATATGCAAGAAAAGAGAGAACGCAGAGTTCAGTTTCGTCAGAGCAGAACAAGGCGTAACCAATGCAGAGTTTCAGAATGCGCCAAAGTCCGAAACCACAAAAAATATAAACTTGGGTGTTTTATGAAAAAAAATAGAAGTAAATAAAAAAAAAACTCAAAACGACCATCAGGAAGGAAAAAAGAAATGTTGTGCCAGGGTGCTGTTCAGTAGCATAGGTGGAAAGGACGACTGTCCAGTTAATCCATGAATGTATAGGCAGCATATTTGGCCACTGCTTCCAACAAAAAATCGTTTGCAGGGCCACTGAAAGTCTCAGCCATCCAATCCATCAACGAAAAGGAACATACGTGTTCCTCAACCATCGGAGCCTCTAGCACGATCAGAGGGCACCCGGAATGTTCCTCCAAATAGCTCATAGCCAAGAAGTTGTAGGCAGCAGTTGAGATGTCCCAATTACCCAGGATACCATGCGCCGCACCACAGGCCATAATCCGGACACCAGAACAGGCCAACTCGTGAGACACTAAGGGCCTCATCAGTCGATCGAAATCCGGCACCGGAGACACCAGGTTGGTCAAGCACAAATCCAAAGGCCATTCAAAGGGACAATCCAGGCAGTGAAATACAGGTTGCACACAAGTGAAATAGGAATACCGGAAGGACAATCCATATGCCAGGCTTAAGGTCGCCAACGGCAGAGTTCCATAAAAGTCAAGCATCCTATCACGAAGAAGATGCAGGCGGGACAGGCGCTCGTGTGGCACAGAAGGAGCAGCCATTCCGGAGTATGAAAAGTAAAAGCAGCACACCTGCCACTAGCGCCAGAAGCAGCGGAACACCTCCAAAGATGCTCGAGAAAAGCGAATGAAAAAATGCCGGAATCACACCAAAGATAGTTTTGAAAGAGGCCACGAGACCCGAGCCCACAAGTTTAAAAAAATGAGCCAGGCCGGTCGTGGACGAGGCATTAAAAATAGTTTGGATCAAAGAGCCGAAATGTAGGGGGAGGTCAGTATTCAGAAGCGCCTGTACCTCAGTGCGCGTATTAGCAACGCGAAGGACAAATGTTTCACGAGAGGAAGTCAATGGCACCTCTTTTTGGGACAATAGAGCTCTTATTCGGCTCAACTTGTTGAACTCTGCTTTCAAGGTTGGAATCGAAGGCCAGATAGAAACATCCAGCCGCCCATGCGGGGGTGGAAAGAGAACATTATTGCAGCAGACAACTTTCTGCGAGACAGTTACTATGTACGGGATTCCCACTAACATCCCGCAGCAAGCTTCATTATTCAAAATTAAATAACTACCGTTTGCAAGCAGCGTGAAAGAAGGTGTGATCACAGGCACTGGGATACCTCGTAGGACGCAGGCCAAGTTCGGGGCTTGTACATTGCATGCGCCGTGTAATTGAATGTGCCTACATACCAAGGAATGGTCTGGTCTCGTGGTACATTCCTCGCCTTTCAAATAAACCTCAGTCCCGTCCCTCGTACATCTATACATAAAGGGGAGGGACCAAACCTCATGTATGAAAGCGGTGCCCAGCGGTTCATATCTACCCAAAGCATAATGTTTCATACAAGACGTAAACTTAAAAAGCGCGAAAGGGAGAGTTATCAATCCGTGTACTAACCACGTAGCTGAATTGATCTCCGCTACAGAGAAAGGCAACGGTTCTAACTTTTCAATATGTAACAATGAATATGTAGCATCCTTCATGGACATAAATCGCTGCTTGTCAGTAAGGTTAAAGGGAAGGAATAACGATGTAGTGTTCAGATAGTCCCAAGGGACTCTCCCTGCCTTTAACGTCTGCAATGTCCATGCAAACTGCATAACAGAACGCAACTGGTTTTGACCATGATATAACACAGACATATCATCATGCACAATATCAACAACAGAAGAAACAATATTATCTAATGTGTAAATCCTAGAAGAGAGAGTGCTAATGCTATTATCTATAACGGCTAAAACCTTCTCCATGTTTGCTTGGTCAATAGCTCTCAGTCTGGAAGCCGCCTCAATCTGCGACAACTTCCAGACTTCGTTGTAAATAGCATACGCCCACCTTTTGGTTCTGCCACCCACAGGACCCTTAACAAAATCATTCAAATCTATTTTGTCATGTAATTGTGATAAATGAACTTTGACAGACGCCAAGGTGGAATGTCGCAGCCAAGACTGACATAACTTGCCCACAGAATATGTAGTTACCGTATGTGACGACTCAAACCGAGGGTCTACGCGTTCCCGAGTATACCCCGGTTTCAGTCCCAGAAAACGACGTTGACAGGTGTCTGAACTGCTTTGCCAAACTAACCAACCCTCACTATTAAATCTCGAAATATTAAAAGATGTATCTGAAACTAAGGATTGCAAAGCAGTAAGGGATAGATCTGTGTGGTTATCCCAATTGGGATAAGCGCCCAAATCCGGCACTGAAGGTGACTTCAATTGTTTAGAAGTAGCCAATCCAAAACAGGTGGTTTGGAAGATGGACGAATTTAAAAACAAAATATGATTTGGTATAAGACAGGCACGATGTAAAGCCTCTGTACCCTGAACCTGCCACGGTCTGGAACCCCAAACCGACTTTAGATCAATAGTAGCCTTCCATAGATCATAACCTTTGATTGAAAACTCGTCCATAAAGGACTTGGAATAAAGCAATTTTGTGTGTGTCAGTCGAACCTTTGCGGCAGACTCAGGCAGCACCTTAAAATAAAACGCTGCCGGGTTGGAAACACTGAAATCGGTAAAATAAGAATACTTGTTAACTAGGGTTTGTGAACTTCCGAATGCGGGAGTAGGACAGTGTTCCCATTGGGTAAAATTTACAAAATTTCTAAATGTATTTGCTTTATGCAGGAAGTGATTGCCATAATGTTGAAAACAATACTGTTCCGCATAATTAGCCGCATTTTCATATAAATCTTCAGCATCAAAAGCGGCATAATATTTCAAATCAGAAAACAGTGATTCAATGGCGTGTACATCCCAATCATCAGAACGTATGTTCTGCCTAACCACATCACCCATAGAAACACGAAAAACATTAGGCACATTAATGACCTCTGTAGGCCCATGAATTTGGAATTTAACAGCATCCCATGCGATTCCATCCAAGACGGGCCAGGCAGTAATATTCACAAAAGTCTGGTCCCTTTTCATGATGTGGGACGAGGAGTGGGGGGCCAAAGTTCCATTGATAAGTCTAATTGTCGATCTCTCACTCAGATAGTGGCCATCCACAAGACGGAAAAAAACTATTACAAATCCAATTGACATAAACAAAAAAATAGTGAAAAGTATCAACCAGATGTATGTCCAAGGGGCAATCAAAAAATGTCTCTTAAACCAGCTGAAAAAAACAGCAATGTTTGATGGGGGGCTTGAGGGTAATGAGTTAGTGTCAAAGGAGAAACGGGACTGGCCAAGTGCTGTAGATTGTAAAACAGGTGTGGGACCACGTGTAGGATAAGCATACTCAGTCTCTTCGGGCAAACCACCAGCTGATGGTATCAACAAGGGATCAGTAACAGATTGCATCTCGATGGCAACCTCAGGCAAGGTGTTAGAAGCAAGAGCCAACATTGAATTTCTTTGCATCGTCTGGCATGAAACTGCTGGAGTCATACTAAGAAGTATCGGCCACTCGCTGAAGTTTGACATTGTCAATAGAGATGTACCTGTTTTCTTTGCGACCAGGAAGTGGAGGTAAAATGACTGTTCTTGTACCCTGCACTCCAAGCACTGGAACTGGTGCACGATAAGAGGGGCCAAACTCCTTCTTGTTCTCCACCTTCTCACGGACCAGGTCTCCAACTCTGGGTAGCCAGCCGACTACCGGAACCTGAACTTCAGCTTCAGATGTGGAGGGCAAGTGTTCCTTCGAAAGAGTGTCTCTTGCTTCTTGTAGAGTCTGTAAAACAGCACAGTGATCATCTACGTCAAAGGGTGCGGTCGACGCCGCCATGTCTAGACCATCAAGGTCTGGGACAAACATTCTGATTCCGAAGAGCATCATGTACGGGGTCCGCCCACCCAGAGACCTTCTAGGGAGATTATTAAGTGCACGTTGGACGTTATACAAATGGGCTAGCCAGTTCCGGCCTGTGCCTAAAACACGTGCTGTCAATGATTGCTTTAAGTCACGGTTCATTCGCTCCACCACACTATTACCCTCAGGTCGGTAGGGGGACGAAAATTTGACTAGGACCCCCAAATTTCTCATAGCCTCCTTGTAAGCCTTAGAGGCGAACGCAGGGCCTTGATCAGAATGGAAGGTACCACACGCAAAAGTTCCCACAAAGACACGCAAATCCCTGATGACAGTCCGCGAGTCAGCACTCCTTTGTGGCCATACCCATAGAAAACGTGTGCACGAATCCACTGCAACCAAGATGTACTTGTACGCAGTATCAGAGGAAAAAGGACCGCAGTGATCTAAATAAACACAACCAAATGGCTTATTAGAGATGTACAGCTGTGTCTGTGGTGGGCGCGCAACAGTAGAAGGTTTAATCTGTTGGCAAATGTCACAATCAAGAACATAAGCGCGCGTTTGTTTATATAAACCAAACCACCAGTAACGTTGTTGTAGCAGAGATATTGTAGCTGACACACCGGCGTGGGCAGACGCCAACCCCTCATGTGCAGCCAAGATCAGTGCTGGCCTGCAGTCCGCGTTGGGAATAATTCTGTCACCAACGTCGTTAATCCTCACTAATGGGACATTATTAGGCCTGGGCAAAAATTTCGTTCCGTTCGCGGAAATTGCGATAATTTGACATTTTTGCGTTCCGCGGAGAGCGCGAAAATGTCAAAAATTCCGGTTTCCGCAGCTTGGCGATAATTTGTTTCTTGCTCGCGCTGTAAAATAATACATTCTCGCGCGCGCGCGATCGCCTTACCTGAATCCCTGCGTTCGCCGACAAGTTTTCTTGATCCGGTCGCGTTCTCCATGAGATGTTGTATTGTTTTTAGCCATTTGCGCTGTCTCGCGACAGTTCGTGCCCGCAGTGACGTCATGCGTCGCGCGATCACGTCTTTCTTCTCGCGATCATGCACCGCGAGAACAACTCAAAACAAGATGGCCGCGCCCGCAAGCAACCACATGGGTAAGTTGGCGACCCGCAACCATGCAGAAAATCTCGCGAACATGCCGGAAAAAAACTTCCGCATCTTCGCGATATTTCTGCTTGTTTGCGATAATTTTAAACATTCTCGCGATAATTTGCGAAGGTTAATTCCGCAAATTCCGCCCACCCCTAGACATTATCAGGACTTAAATGGTAAATGTAACGAGAAGGAAAACCCTTCGGGTAATTGCCTCCCTTTTCTGTAGCAGCAATAGCTGCCAAGATGTCATCATCAATCTTACTTTTTGATCTGGTAACTGCTGCCACTAAGTATGTAGCCACTGCTGTTTTTGCTGCCTCGTCAGCCAAGCTGTTGCCGACAGCATGGACACCAAGTCGCTGGTGACCAAGAGTGTGAATAACATTCACGAGAGGGAGACGGTCTTTAAAGTCTGCCACTCGAACCCAAAGCGTTTTATGCTTAATTGTGCTACCTTTTGTGTCTCGATAATCATTCTGAGACCAGAAATGTAAATTGTCATTGTAGGACTGGACACAGTAGAAGGAATCACTCACTATAAGAGTAGTGACCCGGGGATCAGCAAACTCCAGTGCAAGCACTAGAGCCCGAAGCTCCGCCAATTGCGCGGTACAATCACCCAATGACTGCGTATGCACTGCATCAGATTGGAATTCACCATTTACGAATGTACCTACGACAATTGCGCAAGCCGCTGAGTAAGCGTGCTTCGATCCAATCGCGGGCTGCGCAGACCCGTCAGTGTATATGACACAATGGTATTCTTCGAGCGGGCGCAAAGACAGAGGTGCCGGATGAACGAATTCATACTGCAAGAACTCTTGAGTCTGTAATGAGGCATCAAAGATGTAGGTGACGTCTGGCGACGTCAGTGTTGTGGCCCATTGTATCCACCGAGGATGCAAAGCTTTAGAATTTGGTACACTTGCCTTTGTCACTGCTTCTAAGGCAGGATAGGGTGTTACAACCAGAATCTGTTTCCCATGTGACAGTGCGCGTTCTTTAAGGATCGCCATCTGTACAGCAGTCAGAACTTTTTCGACCGCGGAAAAACGTAATTCAGCAGAGGTGTACAAGTGGGATTTGTACGCAATGGGGACTGTATCGCCCTCATTAAACGTCAAATACGTGAAACCCACGGCGCCTGGCACTATTCGTATTACCAGGTTAGTGCGGTTATCACGTGTCAGCAAATATTGTGAAGCAAGAAGGTCAGCCTGTAAAGACTGTAAAATTTTAGAATGTTCCAGCTGCCAGCTAGACTTCGAAAATGTAGGTTGTACCAAGGCGTAAAGCGGCTTGATACGCTGGGCATAATCAGGAATGTACGTACGGCCGAAATTCAGAAAGCCCAGCAAAGATTGTAATTTCTTTAGTGTCGTAGGCGCACTCAAGCATGCGCACATCTCCAGAAAGTGGGGAGTTAACCCCTTTCCTTCATTATTGAGCTCGTAGCCCAAAAACAACACCGTATATTCCGCGATGTGAGACTTCGCAAAATTGAAATTGTAGCCATAGTCAGCAAAACTCACTATAATATTGTCGACTCGAGACAGATGCGGCAACAGCTCATCATCCGTGAGGTAGATATCGTCAACATAGGAGTATGCCTCGGGGTCTATTCTTTCTAAGAGAGAAACCACGCGAGCAGAAAAGACGCCAGGGCTATTTTTGTACCCCATGGCTAATCTGGTAAACTGTTTTTGTTTTCCGCCCGAAGTAAACGCTGTCCACTGGCTACTCAGTGTGGACAGGTTATGGCTAAAAAAGCCATTGGAAATGTCAAGTGTCGTTTTAAATCTTTTACGCACGAGACTGTCGACTAGAGCCGAGCTATGTGTATTTTGTACCGCGCAGGTCCGGCAATGGGAGTTTAGGTGCCGGTAATCCAAAACTAAACGGTACGAGCCGTCAGGCTTCGTTACAGTGAATAAAGGGTTATTCATAGGGGACACACAAGTTTCAATTACACCCTGATATTCCAATTGTTCAAGGATCGCCGCGACGTGGGGTCTAGCTTCACGACGCACGGGATACTGGGGCTGAGGCTGGGGCATAGACCGCAATGGAATCTCATGGCAGGGGGACAACCGGTCCCAACCCACCTGAGTACGATACACCGCTGGCGCAAGCGCCAGCGCCCACTCCCCAGCGTACATTTCAGCCTGGTCCTTAGGCACAGTGTGCGCAAAGGACGGGAGGATTTTCTCCTCCCCTTTAGGAGCTTCCAAAATGAAGGCTGGGGGCCAATCTGCCTCCGCTAGGAGGATGTCATAGGTGGTGGTCAGATTATCCCAAAAAATCCCTTTTATAGTACGTTGTATGTCACCCTCTATTAATAAGACTATTTCATAACGTCTGTCAGGGGGAGCCACTCTGGTGTCAGCTGTTTCAACAGTAACCAATACATCAGTTGCTGTCGCCGCCAGAAATGGACGCAGAGCTTGACGGACTATGGTAATTTCCGCCGCGCTGTCCAGTAGCGTCAGCGCCCATGTCCGGTTCCGAAGCTGTGTCCGCACTATCTGAGGCATACTTTGCCGTCAGAGCCGCCACTTTCTTCTTCTGAAACGGGGGTCTTTGTCGAGCAAATTCGTCCTGCTTGCCTTTTCCCTCAGTCTGTCGAGGTTGGTCACGCTGTTGTGGAGCACCCCGACCTTTGCCACCGCCTCCGCCACCGGACTGTGTAGCCGATGTTTCCTGTGAAGAACGAGGAGAACGCGGTTCAGAAACCTGAAATCTATCAGGAGACTTAATAGTAGCACAATCTCGCAGATCATAAGTGCGTTCACTACTTGACTGAACGGGAGAGGCAGGCCGAGAGCCCTGTTTCTGCTGCTGCTTTCCCTGTTGTTTAGACCGCCAATTTTGTTTTTGAAAAGCTGGCCGGCCATCCTTACCAGGAGTTTCTGCCTTACCCTGCTGCTTAGAATCGGGATTTTTGATCACGGGCTTAACTCCTAAAGAGCTACGACCCAAATCTCGATATGCCTCAGAGATTATTTTTGCAAATTCCTGCGGTTTGTCCTCTTCAGCAACTTTCTTCAGTTCATTACGAACCTGAAAGTGCAACGCATCACCCTTAAGGTTTCCCATTATCATGGTAGCCACCAGGTCAAAATCTCCGAGGAGCCGCATCCCCAATTCTATCGCAGACTCCGCTCCATGGTCCTCTTGAACCTGTTTAATAATGGAGGGCAGCTGTAACATAGACGGAGTGCCAAAGCACTGCGCGTACGTTGCAGCAAAAATCTTACCCCAGGATACACAATCGTCCATATGGGGAACTAAGTCTTTAGGCAAACTAATGGTGAGGATCCTGTGTTTCTCCACAGGAGTTGTATGCGGATAAACCGCCTCTATTTGGTCAAATTTTTCAGCAAGCCAAAAGGGATAATCATCCCTTGTGGGGGGGCGCTTGCCCATAACAGAATTAACCATAACAGGACTAATGACCACCGCGTGACGATCACTAGGTTGTCCCGCACTAACAGGCGCCCCCGCCTGTACAGTGCGCGACACATACTGCACTAACGCCCTATATACTGTTATAAGGGCAGTGTGTAGAACACGCAATTCATCCACCGTCACCGTGAGGTAACGGGGATGAGGCGTAAATCCGGCTAGTACCGGCCAAGTGGCCCCCGCAATTGATAAAGGGCCCATTCTCGGCGGTATAACCACATGGGGGAGGGCGCCATTAAACCAAATCTGATGTTGCCAAGCAGATATTGGTATCTCCTGTGTCCTATACGGCGCATAGGCGGCAGGCACGGCAGTGGCAGTGTAAGAATGAAATGTATTATCATTACCACTGACTGCCGGAATCGTCACCCAAGAGTAGAATAACTCAAAGGGATGAGCCGCATCGGCTCCCACCACAAAGATGACGTCCATGCCCGCGTCCGGCACTCCATACTGCGTCAAGTGACGTTTCAGTGCCGCACGGCTATGCGCCGCAACATTTATCGCCATAAGGACAAGCTACACTTCAAGTATTCAGTAGCACAAGGGTTCAATAACCTTTTTAATAATCAAGCTTGAAGGAACCTATATCAATAGAACTAGGTAGGTTTAAAATCCGTCAGACTTGTTATCCGGAAACAAGAATGAGGGTGCTGTGGACTAAATGTGTTACAACAAACAAATGATGGACGGAATGCTGACAATGCATACATTCTCCCCCAGTGAGCACTACTAAGGCGTTTCAACTCATAGACCAAACGTTAGGTGCGCCATGTTGCAGGGATTCTGCTTATACACAGAACTATGCGTAGAACCCCAGGACCTCAGTGAGTTGTGGTGTACCAGAAACTCACCTCAGAACCCAGAACCCAGTATCCGGCTAGCATAAGTGTCCCATTCGTTATCCGAGATTTAGCTCGGCGGTCCCAATGAAAAGACAACCCAGAACACGCGACTCAGTACATACTCAGGAATGGTGGGAATCGGAAATACCTGTTCATATATTATTCTCACATCAGTCCACAACAATAATCAACAGAGACACGGTGTAAATAAAAAGAGTTTATTTTTATAGACCACGTGTCCTAAGATGCAGTACTTTGGCTAATACAAGCAGACAAATGATTAATATCAAAACCAGCAACATAGTTACAATACCATAGAATATAAAAGGGGTGATCATATTATAATGACAGTGGATACTACCACCTTCCCTTTACTAAGAAGCTAATATTATTATTATGCTAGTAGAAGGTCTCTTAGGCTTGAATAGGGGACCCCATACCTCAAAGATCAGCTTAGTGAAATCACATCACAGGAGCATCAGGAGTCTTCTCGCAGGAAGGCTCGTCTTCGGTCTGAATAATAAACATGATGTCTGTGATATTAAAAGCACCAACTTTCAGGTATGTGCAGCTGCGCGTGTATTATGGCTAAATAGTGGATCGATCAACCTAGAGTGGAAAACATGCATTGTGTAATAATCCAGACTGTTTGTCACACCATGTACAGACCAAGGTCGCTGCGCAGAGCTTGGGATGGTAACAACAGATTGCTCTCGTGTGAAGCAAGTCTCGAGTCAGCAGTTTGTTTAAGAAATAACATGTAAACGCAGTGTCGTGTGCAAAAGCAGAAAGATGGCTTTCTAACATTTAACGTGGTTATGCTAACTTAACAATGTATGTACGTATGCAAGAAGAACTCACTACAGATCTATAGACTTCTGCTTGTTTTATCCTGCTTGGCCAAAAACGCACATGTGATAAGTGGGTGCAGTTGAAAACATTGACATTCACATGTGATAACGAGACCCGCTTGAAACGTATGCAATTGATAAGCTCGAATTTCCTTCATGATTAGTTTATCTATTTTTTATTTTCGGAGTTTTATATAGCGCTTACAAGACCCGAGGGGTATCAGAGCGCTTTACAGCATACAAGCATAGAAACATAAACATTAGAATACAGTGACTAGCATCTAGAGTACTGGAGGTCACATAGATCGAGGTCATTGGCCAGATGCATAGAGATGAAGCTTGAGGAGAAGTTCTTTTAGTTGTCTCTTGAAGTTCATGAAGGAGGGGTTAGTCCTGATGTGGGTAGGGAGAGAGTTCCAGATTTTTGGGGCATTCCCTGAGAAAGACGGGGAGAGGGCTTTTTATTTATGTCTTTTTGGGGGATTAAGAGGAGCAAGTTGGAGCTTCTTAGGTTTCTTGATTGTCCAGCTTTTGTGAGTTTGGCTGCAAGGTAGTCCGGTTTGCCTGTGTGTAAGGCTTTATGGGTGAGACAGGCAGTTTTGAAGGCGCAACGTGTGCTTCGATGGGTAGCCATTTTAGGGCCTGTAAGGCAGGGGTGATGTGGTAGTATTTCTTGGTACCTGTGACCATTTTTGCTGCTGCGTTTAGGGTGGTTCTCATGGGGGCTATGTGTGCTTTAGCCGTCTCCGTTAGTGTGGCATTTCCATAGTCAAGTCTGGACAGAACTAAAGATTGGGTTGCCATTATTAGGTCATTGGGGGGTATGAAAGGTTTGATTTTGTTGAGGAGTTTTAGGTTGTAGAGGGCGCCTTTTGCTGTGGAGTTAATGTGGGAGCTTATGTTGAGACTTGTGTCTAGAGAGATCCCTAGTGATTTAGCTGAGTTTGCTGGAGTAAGTTTGCAGTTTAGAGAGTCAAGGTTGTTTATCCATTCTTGGATCTGAGGAGGTTGTTCGTGATTGGAGAAGACAAGGATTTTGTTTTTTTCTTGGTTGAGTTTGAGGTGGTTGAGTGTTAGCCAATTTTCTACGTTTGAAAGAGTGGAGTTGAGACGGAGGATCTCATTGAGGGAGGATACCTCGAGGTACAGCTGGGTGTCGTCAGCATAGAGGCGGTATGCGATGTTTGCTTGTTATAGAATGGTAGTGAGCGGTTCCATGTAAATGTTGAAGAGTGTGGGGGAGAGGACTGAGCCTCGAGGGACACCTCGAGTTGAGGGGGAGGTGTCGGACATCGAGTTTTTGATTTTTATGAGTTGGGAGCGCTTATGTAGAAATGAGGAGAACCATTTTAAGACATTGCCATCTGCTCTGACACACTTTTGTAGGGCGTTTAAGAGTAGATTGTGATCTAACGTGTCAAAAGCAGCTGATAGGTCGAGGAGGACAAGTAGACAGCATCTGTTAGAGTCAAGGGTTTCGATAATGCTCAGTATAGCGGTTTCTGTGCTGCAGCCCTTCCTGAACCCGCATTGTTGAAGAGGAAATCGCATTTTATTCGCAGAGGTGCATTATAATCACAAGTGTAGAGTGCATCTGCATATAATCTTTTGTAGTATTAACATGAAGTGTTACAATTTTGAAATGTATTAACTTGAAACGTGATGTGCTTAGCCTATTTAAAAGTAACATGGAGAATTAATGTAGAAATTGATGGTAACCAGCAGAAAACATTAATGTGAAGAGCTTGTGTTGTGCAACTGACAATCATTCATTTATTAAATATGTTTATTAGTTATGTCATTTACATGTAGGTAAAAATATTAATTGAATGTGCCTTATTTTTCTATGCAAATTCGTAAAGTTCACATGCCGTTTCATATGTTAGATGAATTATGTAGGCCTGAAATGCATTTCCCTGGAAGCTGTCATTTTAGAATTAACAGTTTGAATTTCATGTGTGTTGTGGAATTTATTCTTTCTCACGTTTGTATTGCAGGTGAAAGAAGCGCTCGTTAGCTAGAATAATGTCTTTGTTTTGCTAGTCAGGCAAGGAGAGAAGAAGTGACATTGTATGGGTTGAATTGATAAAGGAAGGTTTTTGTGCTTCGCACAGGAGAAGGCTTGGGAATCAAGGACAAACTGCGGTGAGAAGAACACCGTTTTCCCATGGAAAACTACTTTTAGGACAGTACCCAGAGCAGATGGCATGACCTGCAAAGGATCTTGGGAAAGCTAACTACTATATTGTGATGCTGGGAGCAGGGAAAGTGCCCAATTCTCCCTCTGTCTTTAGCGAGACAGCATCTGAGAACGAGCTCTGTCTCAATAGCCTTATGCAATCTGACCCATAGATGGTGGCGGAGACTTCTTGCGAAGACTCCACATGCTGACGCCTTTCTTTTATTCTTTTTCCCGAAGATGCTTAAGTAGGGATGTCACTTTAGTGTTAGTGTAGGGATAGATTAATGCTTTATACTCATCAACCCTCTATTCAGGGACATTTGGACTCATGCTTTCTGATCCTCTGCATTTTATTTCTTGAATTAATGTTTTACTTATGCTACATCGTCTTATTAGGATACACAGATTTGGATTTATGCTGATTCCGATGAATTTCTACACTCTCATCTTGAGGTGTCTTTACGTTCAGTTATTTTTGGCTTTGTAATAAACTAACTAACTTTACATATTTGTCTGTGGTTATTTTGTGTCCAGATGAAATCTTGTTGAATTGATTGACAATAATAATGAACTTTCTCCCCTGTACGCTTACATGCTGCTGAAAAGAACCATCGGATTGTGACTCTAGAATAGGTCCAGAACCTATGGGCTCAGCCCTTTCAGGTGGTAGCAGTGTAGGATGGTTAGCACGTGAAGCGAGTGGAGATTCTCCCCTCGCTAACCCATAATAATCAATCTAGAAAAGTGAAACCTAGAACCCCAAAGCACCAAAATAGAGCCCAATGACTGAGGACAGAAGGCGACGTAATCCGGGCAAGACTGACGGAGTCTGATGTGCGGCGAGATCAGTGGCGAGCAGAGGAGTGAGTATTAATATGGTGTATGTTGTGTGTTAGATTGCGGGAATTAATACTAAGGCGCCAACCGAGACTCGGGCACGCCGCAACTATGGCGGTTGTGCCAGTCCCTGACGCCAGAGGGGCAGGGCTGGTGACGCGGCCTGCACCAGGATTGACCTTCGCTCCTGGTTGGCGGTTAGCAACAACAATGTTCACCAAGGAACTCATTTATCTGATAGAAACAGTTTCTGCAAGACTCGGTATGGCTTGCGTGAATTAATCAAAGGCTGGAATAGCATTTATAATAAGACCTTAATTCGATTCGGTCAAACAATATTACATGGATTAATAGAAATTGAAGCCCACATAACCATTTATCAAAACTGTACTCACTTAAGCCGAAATGAGTATAATTTATTTTCATTATATTCTTTATGTACACACAAGTGGAATTATCCAAGATATTTGATCAATATTTACACTATGTACATTTACATTACAGCGTGATCAGTGAACCCCAGTGAAGTGACCATAACCAACAAAGGCATAAATACGGTGCTAAGAAAAAAGGGGGAGGTAGTGGTTATTGGTATTTATACAAAGAGGAGCTCTGAACAGTCATAACAAAATGAATTATAGTAGGTGCTTTAAGTTCCTTTGGCTCTCTCTTTTTACTAGCCGATGACGTTTCGACCCTCTAGTGGTAAGGGGTCTCTTCAGGACAGGAATTCTGGGGGCAGTAGGCACAAAAGGTGCTGGAAGTGGAATTCTTCCTATTTTAAGACAGGATGTTGTTTAATGATGTCCAAAGGGGGTAGTCCGTGACTTGGATAGCCAGAGGGGCTGTTGGCATAATTCAATGGAAACCCCAATTATAGTAGAGCCCGACTCGAGTTCGGTGCTGAGTAAACTAATTACTTCTGTGCCAGCCGCCAGGGAACTGATCTCTTCTAACGGCTGGGCGCTTCTAATGGCTGTCCTCAAGGAGGCGGGTCCAATCTGGATCCTGGCGGTTTGTTCGAGTTGGCACTTTTACTCACCTGACCCATGTTGTGTTGTGCGTGGGAGCAGGTCCAGTCCAGGAGGACCAGGTGAGAGGGGCATGTTTTTGCTGGGGGGAGTCGGTTGTCTGCATGCCGGCATTGTTTTGGACATGGGTCCCTGCGAGGTTGCGGAGCAGTTTGAGAGGTGGCTGCTTTGATTCCAGCCGAGTTGGGTCATGTTTCTGGGCCGACTCGCGTGGGGTGCATATGTCCAGTAGAAGGGAGTTCCAGGATTTTTAACAGCGAGATAGGGAAAAGCTGTGCCTCCCCTCCTGGCTCTCATGATAGACTGAATGATGACTTCTCTTGACGAGTTGGAGCAAAGGGTGTGGGTAGGTAGGTAAGGTCTGAATGCATGGGGGACGTGCACAGCGGTCGTCTGTGAATGTCTCTTTCGTGGGGCCTGGCATGCGCACCGGGATGATTCTGCTCGGGCTCATAGGACATGGGTGTGGTTTCACATCATGTGTCTTGTTAGAGGATGAGTATAGAATGTGAACAGCAACAGTGGTGAGGAAACGTGTAATATTTTACTTAGCATAAGCTACAGCCATTTTAACTGTGTTGTCCATTTCGTTTCCTTCGTATTTCTTTCGTTCTCTGCTGTTTGCCTTTTCACTCTGCTTGTGTCATCTATTTTAGTTGACCTCCTGACATGGCTAAGCTATGTACGTGCTGGGGGTTTGTAGCTGCCGGTGCACCTGGTCCCAGATGTTATCTGTTGACTGTTTACTGCTGCCATAAGCATTCCTGCTCCCACCTCCCTATTTGCTGACCAAGTGGTTATCTGTCTGCCCTTGTTTGCTGATAGCTATTTCTAAACTTGTTCCTTCCATTTCTGTCCACATGCTTACATTACAGAAAACCAGTATATAAGGACGATGGTCTGTGAGTTCAGTTTACTACCTTTTGCAGCACTTGAGAGTGTTCTGTGGACGTGGTCCCACTCATGAGTGATTAATAAACTTGTTATTTTATTTCAACTCCAGTGCCAATCTCTTTTTGTTAGTCTTTGGAACCCGTGGACGAGAGGGTGACCCTGCACCAGTGTACCACTAAAAAGGTACATTTCCACAGTTCGCGCCCAGCACGTGGGGCCCCATCGGAAATGCGGCTGTCCAAAGGAGTGGTCTCGACGGAGGATCGAAATATTACTGAGGATGCGCACTGCATGAGGAGACCCTTGTCTTTGCAGGCCAATGTGACTTTTCCAGTTTTCCCGCCTTGACCCTCCAGGTGGTGGCCAGTTACAACTGGGGCTTTCTTTGGCATACTTTTTGCAGTGACCAGTAGGTCATCCAGAGATAGGCAGGTGGGAGTTGGAGACTTTTGTTTGGTAAGGTCGCTAAAGCGGCACTCTTGATTTGCTTGTTTTTGTTGTTGTTTTTTTGGAGTTCATTCTTTGCAAAGACTGAAGGCAGGTAATGTGAGGATTTTTCTCCTTTTGGAATATTTGTTTGGAGTAGTAATATTTTACATATACTTGTAAAACCATGCCTGTTCTCATCACACTCCGTAAGTGGTGTTGCTGCTTTTGTGGTACCAAGAAAAATTTAGAGCAAAGTCAGCCGGCTCCTCCAGAAGGGACGCCCAATAGAGAGATGTATATTAAACACGGTATTTCTCCCATAATGTATGGTTCATTGTAGAACAAATACACAAAAAAAAGTCTGATTTACAATGGCCAGTGAATGGGTCATTCGATTCTAAAAAGGTTCAATATGTAGAGCAGTGTTTATTTAAAAGAAAAAGTAGACAGGATATGTTTGATTGTGTACATATGTGGGATAAAGAAGTGCGGAAGAGAGCAAAGAGAGCAGAAGCTATAGCAGAGAAAGAGCAGCGAAAAACGATATATCAAAAAGCGGTGGAATTAAAAGACAAAGAAATGAAGGAAAGAATAGAAAAGGAAGATAGAGAACGTCGATTAGAGGTAAGTGGCCAGTACCCTATTAGACGCCCTAATTTTCCGTTACTTAATAAGCCTCATGATGATTCTATTTTATTGGCTCGACCCCCCACCCCGTATAAATTACAGACCCGTTCTACTCTGACTAAAGTAGAAACAGATACATTAAAAACCGGTGCTAGAGAGGAAGCCCGTCGGAGTACCACTGCATCGATCCGCGTAGCTATGGTTCAACAGTGGAAAGATATAGAGCAATTTTATTTTGTAGAAAAATTCACTTGGGAAGTAATATATGGTTGGTGGCATATTTCTAATGAAACAGAGCCAGATGATATAAGTACTGATTTTAAACATTTAGTAGATGGGACTTTCCTTTTTTCTGACCTACCTGATATGATTAGATGAATAGTTAAATTACGAGATGAAACATTGCGTTTACGGAAGGAGCAAAAATTAGCTAGAAAAAATAAAGTTGTAGAAACAGTTCAATCTCAGACAAAGAAAGTAGATGCTTTGGTGGATGTGAACAAACCCAGTAGTAGCGAAGTTGTTATGAAACCAATGCGTGAAGCTGCCCCCCTGTATGTTCCTCCGAAGGGTGCGGGAACAAATGATGATAAAACTTCGGATGATTCAAAGAGATATTTTATATATAATTGGGTTTACACTCCTTGGAGTAGAGCAG
This sequence comes from Triturus cristatus, assembly GCF_964204655.1. NCBI lineage: Eukaryota > Metazoa > Chordata > Amphibia > Caudata > Salamandridae > Triturus > Triturus cristatus. The sequence continues at coordinate 463,541,115 of NC_140593.1, forward strand.
ATGTTATGGCTCTTAAGGCTGCTTTGCCAGACCCCCAGAAAAATCCTGCCGCCTTCTATGAGTAGGTGGAAGGGGCCATCAGCTCCTGCACTATGACCTTGCCTATGACCTATGACCTATGTTCTTTGGGCTTATTCAGCCCCTGATATGTGGAGAACAATGCGTAAAATAGATGACAATGTGGCATTTGGTGATACCTGGGAACATTTAGAAGAAAAAGATGCTGAAAGAGGGCCTGCGCAGAAACCTCAGAAGGAGATATTAGATCTTCCTAAAGTTATTGTGACAAAGTTGAAGACTCTCATACCCCCTAAGAAAATAGACTGATCTATGTTAGCGTCCTGTAAACAGAAAAAGTAGGAGTTAGTTTCTGATTTCTTTTCAAGATTTGAAGAGATATTCCATGATTTTAGTGGCCAGTCATTGGCCGTTGATACAGGTAAGCATTTGTTTGTCGACAAATTTGTCGCTAATATGTTACCGGAGATAGCTAGTCGCTTAAAGGTTAGCGAGAGTTCTTGGACCACGTCTTCCCCAGTTTCCCTTTTGACCATGGCCCAATATTACGTGCAACAGGAACAGGAAGTAAAAGGCAGGGAGGATAAGAAGGTTAAAAAATTAAAGACAAAAGTTGTGGTGGCCCAAGTATATGGTCCACCATTTAGGGGAGGTGGAAGAGGTGGGCGTGTACTCTATACACCTGGAGTGCCCCCTCTTCCTCAAGCAAATCTGTCCACTGATCAGTGTGCTTATCGTAAAGAGGCTGGGCATTGGTGTTCTGAGTGCCCTCTTTTGCGAGGTCAGCAGTACCTGCGGGGAAGGGGTAGTATGAGAGGATGCCTAGGGAATTTAGGAAACAGGGGAGGTACAGGAGCTCGTCCTCGGTTTGAGGCAGTTGAACAAGGACCAAATTACTCTAATACTTTTGATAGACGAAATCAATACCAAATGTATGATTATTCTGCTGATGCACTTACAGATTACAATTACGCATAGGGATGCCTAGAATGGGGTAAGGGACCGGTTGAGGTGCCAGTAGATCAAATGAGTCCTTATGTTGACGCAAATGTCTTGGGATCTACTGATCGGGTTCTGGTTGACACAGGGGCTACCCGTAGTGCTTTGTCTAAAAAAATGGTTCCTAGGGCTCCCCTGTCCTGCACAATGATAACATCGATAGGATTCAATGGAACACCTACACCTAGCCCGCTTACTCAGACACTTGAATTCGGACTTGACAAATTCACTGCAGTATGTCCATTTTTGCTTTCCCCTAACACGCCGGACAACATTGTGGGTATCGATATGCTTAAATATTTTTGTGCTACAATACGTTGTTCTCCGGAAGGTGTGCGTGTTATTTTGAAAGACTATTATCCAATGGTTGAGAGACCTTGTCTTATTAATGAGGATGTTGCTCTGGCGTCTTTACCTAGTACCTTGTGGGCTAGATCAGATACTGATTTGGGTCAAATGGTTATTCCACCCTTGCATATCCAAGTAAGGGAATGTCTCTCATTGCCTCGTCTGCCCCAATACAAAATATCCCAAGAAGGTGAAGAAACATTTGCACATATTGTTCAGGATTTGATTAAAGTGGGGGTAGTGGAAGAAGTCCCCTACAATACTTGCAACTGCCCTATCCTTCTTATTTTGAAAAAAGACACGGATACTAAAATTTATAGATTCATTATTGATTTGCGAGAGGTTAATAAAATTGTAGTGCCCCAATATCCGGTAGTTTCTGATATCACGACCCTTCTCACTATGGTCCCTTCCACTGCCACTACATTTTCGGTGATCGACTTAAAGAATGCATTTTTCTCAATACTCATTCACCCAGACAGCTGTTATCTTTTCGGATTTAGGTTGAAAAATAGATCATTCCAGTTCTGTAGAGCTCCACAGGGCTATACAGAGAGTCCTAGCATTTACAGTCAAGCATTAAAAAGACAACTTGATTCCTTTCCTGTGCCAAAAGGGGTGGTCCTTATCCAATATGTCGATGAAATCTTGTTAGCTGCAGATACCCCTGAGCAGTGTGAAGAAGGAACACTGTTATTGTTATAATTTCTTGCATCATATAATCACAAAGTCTCTAGAAAGAAATTGCAGTTTTGTAGACAGCAGGTTACCTATTTAGGTCACCTCCTGTCTAAGGATGGATGTGCACTTACACCAGATCGCATTCAGACCATTTTAGATACTCCTGTGCCCCGTACTCAGAAAGATGTCCGTGCACTGATTGGCCTTACTTCTTTTTGTAGGCAGTGGATCCCCAGTTTTTCACATATTATTACACCTTTGTCGGCCCTTTTGACTAAAGACACTCCAATGCCACTCCCATGGACTACTGAATGTCAGAATGCCGTCCAACAGTTACGCCAAGCTCTTTGCTTTGCACCAGTATTAGGAACTCCAGACTACACTAAGACTTTCACAATCTATGTACACGAGTTGGAAGGTTGTGCCCTCTCAGTTTTAACACAGATGTATGGTGATAAACAACGTCCTTGTGCATTTTTTTCAGCTGTCCTTGACCCAGGCGCTTGCGCGCTGCCTGGATGTTTCTGAGCAGTGGCAGCAACGGCTGTATCTATACGTCAGAGTGAAGGAATAGTTTTGTCACACAAACTGCTTGTGTTAGTACCCCATTCAGTTGATGCTTTGCTAAATCAAATGAAAACACAGCATTTGACTAGTGCTCGCTTGACAGGATATGAATTGACACTTTTGTCCCCTCATATCACATTGAAAAGATGTTTGACATTAAACCCTGCTACACTACTACCATTTCCAGCTACTCAGTCTCAGTCACAAGAGTTACATGATTGTATATTATTCACTGAAGAGCAAACAAAGGGTCGTGTTGACCTACAAGATACACCTCTCTCTAGTGTTGATGGGGAGTTATGGGTTGATGGCTCATGTCTGAAATTACCCGATGGCACTACATCTGCTGCCTATGCTATTACAACACTTCAGACAGTAGTTGAGACATCTCGTATCCCACAGAAGTCGGCCCAAGCGGCCGAGCTGATTGCACTGACGAGAGCATGTGAGCTTAGTACAGACTTACTTGTTAATATTTTCACCTCACATGGGACACAGATAGTGCATGGAGAATTAGTGCATAATCTTCATACTGCCCCTACGTATCCTAAGAAAGTGGCAATTGTTAAGTGTAGTGCACACAAGAATGTGTCCTGACATGGCAAAGCTATGTACATGCTGGGGGTTTGTAGCTGTCGGTGCACCTGGTCTTAGATGTTATCTGTTGACTGTCTACTGCTGCCATACGCATTCCTGCTCCCCCTCCCTATTTGCTGACCAAGTGGTTATCTATCTGCCCTTGTTTGCTGATAGCTATTTCTAAACGTGTTCCTTCCATTTCTGTCCACATGCTTACATTGCAGAAAACCAGTTTATAAGGACAATGGTCTGTGAGTTCAGTTTACTACCTCCTGCAGCACTTGAGAGTGTTGTGTGGACGTGGTCCCACTCATGAGGGATTAATAAACTTGTTATTTTATTTCAACTCTAGTGCCAATCTCTTTTTGTTAGTCTTTGGAACCTGTGGACGAGAGGGTGACCCTGCACCAGTGTACCCGTAAAAAGGTACATTTCCACAGTGGGTGAATGATTGCTGGAACTTTGGTCCCTTTAAAGGCGAGTGGTATGCAGTAAGACACTTTTCGGTCTTGAGTCCGCCTGTTGGCCAGACTTTGGCCATGATAGTGGGTGGCCCAGAGTGGGGTCCTCATGATCTTGAAGCATTTGGATGTTACTTTCTAATACATTGATTTGTATTTTCATTGGTTGTGTCGGTCTCTACAGCTCCAGAACCTTTGCATAGCAGTCTAGTTTTGATCCCCCCCAAAAATATATTGACCCAGGGGCCAGAGGTGAAGAAAAAGTGAGTATCTGTTGCCAACTTTGATTTTGAGTTGAGTTGTGAATGTCTTCTTGGCAGGAGACCCTTTGCACACTAGCAAAGTGTCAGTGCCAGCTGCCTCTCTCTGAGGGTGCGCTGAATGAATGAAAGAGCATTTATAGAGCGTGCAGCTACTCAGAAAGAGTGTCCCGGTGCTGACAAGACTATATCAGACCCTCTGCAACCCCTATAAGTGGAAGACCAGGAATTAGTAACGGAAAAGCCAGGTTTTAAGCATTTTCCTAAAAACTGCTCCGTTGGTCACTTTCCTGAGAGTCAGTGGGAGAAGGTTCAAGGTGTGGGCTCCATGGAACTGAAAGGAAAGGCTGCCAGATTGGGCTTGGTATATCCCTGATGCCAAGCTCAACGTGGAGGACCTTAGGGTTCTTGCCGGCACATAGTGCGTAACTCTCCTTCTGAGACACTCCACACCGTTTCCATGTAGGGCCTAGAAGAATAGCACCAGAGCCTTAAAACTGATCCTCTTTTTTACAGGGAGCCAGTGTAAATCCTTGAGGTGCGGAAAGATATGAGTCCTGGGCTTAAGCAAAAGGACCACTCTGGCGGCTACAATCTGGACCACCTGTAAGTGGTTGAACAAATACTCAGGAAGGCCCAGGTACAGGACATTGACATAGTCCAATCTGGAGGTGATCAATGCCTGGACTACGGTCTTCCTGCGTTCAAGAGGCAAAAGGGGGAGAAATTTCCTAAACTGGGGACTTTCTTGACCCTAGGAATGAGAGGGGATGGGTGTGGGAGCTGTGGAAGGACCTTTTTGTGTAGCATGGCCACCATGGCATGTTCATGACTCATCCGAGTGTAGTTTGGATTTTTTTTTTAATGGCAGGGAACACAATGCAAATATAGGTTTCTTGCGCCTTTAAGTCATTGAAGGGTGTATTTACTATGTTTTGACTCTAGGATGTTGGTATAGCAGAGCAGGTCCCTTCAATGGTTTGTATTTCGGTTGTATCTTCAGCAGTGATGAAAGAGCTCGGAATGGACCAGAGTTGTCGGGTTTGAGCTGAACTGATTGTCGTTGGAGTATTGTGATTCACTTGTTTGTTCCTTTTCTCTCGGGTTGTCACAATTTTTGGTGGAGAGACACTGATCCCTTGAAAGCCTTGACTTTGGGGAGATGGCAGGAAATGGGGCAGTGCTGAGATTCCTCGGGCCTCATTTTATCGGCTTTGCACTTTGGGAAGGGAGTGATTTCTGGTTTGCATCGGTATGATACTTGTGTGATGAGCAATTGAGCAGGGAGATCAAGTTTGCATACTGTGGTGGCAAAGGATTGAGGAATACTGGTAATGGTACCCTGCTGTTATATTTCCATTGAATTTGCATTTCATGTATATGTATATCAAGCCCACCATTCAAATGAAAGCAGCAGTTTGCACTTCGAATTCTTGTGTAAATGTGGAATTCAGTCCGTTCAGCCGATGGGATTACCTCTCGTGGTTCAGTCATAGTCTCCTCTCCTCCTGGATTTTAGCTATGCTATGCACCCTGTTCACAAAGGCTGAGAAAATACGATCATTTATGAGTACAAATTCATTTGTGATTCAAAAATATGAATCTGTGCCATTATTGGTATTTGGAAACAATTGATATTCTGTTGCAAAGAGTGCATCGCGGTTCTGCATTTTAACATGTTTAAGAGAGACACACCATTTGAGATGTGGGGGAAGGGATATTGTCTCTCTTCTTGGCATAATGATGGCTTCCTCTAGCTAAATAGTAGCCCTAGCATCATGGGGGCCAATATCAACATTTCGTGGGCATCCTTGACTTCTGATGGGCATCACTGGCATCCGGTGGTACCCCTGGCATATGCTGAGCATTCTTGGAGGAAACAACCATTACAATGCAGTCATTACAACGCACAACCTTTACAACGCAGTCATTACAATGCAACTTCCTTTACATCGCATGCCATTACAACGCAGCCATTACAACGCATGTCAATACAGCATATGCCATTTCAATGCATATTACTACAACGCATGCCATTACAATGCATTATAAGGTAAGTAATGGGGAATGGTAATTTTTATCCCTACACTATTCAACACTTAACCTACTGTTGCACTCACTGGAGTGGGAATAGTCATTTTTACCCCTACACTATCCAACACTTACCCTACTGTTGCTCTCACTGGAGTGGGAATAATAATTTTTACCTCTACACTATCCAACACTTACCCTACTGTTGCACTCACTGGAGTGGGAATAGTAATTTTCCCCCTACACTATCCAACAGTTACCCTACTGGTGACCTAAAAGTATTATGCGTTGTAATGGTATGCGTTGTAATGGTATGCTTTGTAATGGAATGCGTTGTAAATGTCGTTTCTAAAAATGCATTGTGATGGCATGCGTTGTAAAATCATGCGTTGTAATAAATGTTGTGATGTAAAAACTGCGATGTATGCAGGCAACACTGGGAACTCGGTTACGCCGCCAATATGGTGGTTGTGCCGGTCCCCGGTACACTTCCCTGGCAAGGTGGGGGCAGCACTAGTGACCCGCTGGGGACACGTCCTCCCCGCACTCGCCCATTGGCTAAAGAGGAGTTGCCCCGCAAGCGTTCCAAACGCTTCCTGGGCAAACGTAAGAAAAACGGGTCCTGGATCTCGCCGGGACCTGTTTTATCCAGTTATGGGGTAGGTCGCCACTTTAAAAGAGCAGCAGAGTGGTGGTAGAGCCTCTTCCTTCTTCACAGCTCTGCCAGTGAGGAGCAATGCCCAGCTGCACACACGGAGGTCTACCAGGAAGCCTCCGTTTGATTTTTTTCTTTCTTCCCTTTTGCAGGTGGCAGCGAGCGGCGATCTCGGCGGGAGGAAGACTTCGGGGGAACTTTGCACTTTCTCTCACATGCCTCTGCCATAAGTGGCAGGGGCTCCAGGATTTCAACAGTTTTCCATTTTTCTCTCCAATTTTGCAGACTCGTGAATCCAGCTTGGAGTCATCTGGTGGAGCAACCAGCAGCTCCCTTCGGCTTGCCTCATTGGGACTAGCACCACAAAGCACAGACCGGGAGCCACACGGGTTGGAAGAAATTTCTCACCTGCCACACATTCTTGAACGTGTGGGAATGGCTCTGGCTATAGCTGTGGTTTGGGGTCCCATTTTAGGGAGGTAAGGGGCTTTTGGGGGATTGTTTTTGCCTGCACGAAGGTTTTTGCCTGCACAAAGGGCTGACTAGGCAGGGGTGTTTTTTCAGGTGGGATTTAGGAATCAACTGAGATTAAAAAGCCCCTGGGAGTGTGCAGGGTCACATTGCTGGACACTAAGTGTGGATTTACAGGCAAATAGCGTGTTAGTGGTTGGACAAAGTGGGGGTGAGCACTGAGGTGAAGTATTGCTTAGGCCCTCAAGCGCCACTATAGGGAGCACGGTGACCCCTAGTTAGTGATGGCGCCAAAAGCCAAAAGGGGGCAGGTTCCATCCAGGTTGGATGAGTGGATGGCAACCATGATGCGCTCCATGTGTGATCTAAATCAGATTGTGGCAGAGCTGCGCAGGAAGGTAGACGGGCAGGAGGATACCGAGGACAGGCCCAGGCACTCTGGGTTGGCACCCAGGGCAGCCTTTCCTCCGGTACCCTGGTGATCCAAGCATAAAGGCAGGGGGGTCTGTCCCGGCAATCCGGTGTTACCAGACCCAATAGTACCAGCCCTGCCACGATCCACGGAGCCTGTAGCACCAGCCATCCAAGTCCCAGTGGTCCCATTACGATAATCCCAGCCATCCTGGGGCCTGTAGTCCCAATACCCGTGGACCCGGCGGGGGGTGGGGGTGACACCAGGGGGGGCAACTCCTCCACGAGGTATAGGAGGCACAGGGCAGAATAGAGCGCTGGGGGGTTCCAATTGTAATGAGATCCTAGCTCAGCCGGTAGTGCCATCAGCAAGTACTCCCAATGTAGTGTCAGGTCAACAGGATATAGTGGCGAATTTAGCAGCATTGCTTCCATGGCTAGTTAAAGCAGGGGCAGTGATTCGTCTAAGGGTAGTGGGGTACTGTCTGCTCAGGGGTATGTTATAGAGAAGGCCAGGAATTTGGTAGCGCGGGTTGAGAAAGCATCACAGGTGGTGCCGCCACCAGTTGAGGACCCCAACAGAGCAGGGAGCATCACAAGTGTGTCTGGACCCCCAAAGAAGGCCGCAACTGCGGGACCTGAAGACGCCAAGATGCAAGCGGGCACATCGGCATGTACAGTAGAACTGTTGCCAAGTTTAGGTTTGGGGGAGGTGCGCTCAACACAGAGCATCTGGCTAGACACATCGCTCAGGATGTAAAAGAACAAATTTGGAAGAGGGGATACGTAAACATGTTTTCCTTGTTGGTGGACAAAGATGAGATGGAGGAGGCCAAGAAACTACAGGAATGGGCTCACCAAAGGGACCGGTCCAATTGGCCTACTAAGTAAAAGGTTGAGGAAATGCTGATTAATTGGATAAAGGCATTTGGAAACTTCCATGTGGTAATGATAGAGAAATTTCCAGGGCTGAGTACAGAATTGGTGTGCTACCAGAACAGGATTACATGTGCCCATGATGAGTATGGGGGAATGTGCTGGAAGCAATATGACAAAGCTTTTAGGGGGGCAAAAGCATCTGATTCAGCACTCACATGGGATCAGGTGGATATGATTTTATGGTTAAGCCACATGAATTACCAAAGCAAGGACGCGCCAAAAGGGCAGGCCTTTTGGTCAGGCGCACCCCAAAGCGGGGGGGGGGGGCAGCAAGAAGGAAGTGTGTTGGGAAAGACATGCACCAAGCCCAGTGGTTCCTGTAGATTCAAGCATGCCTGCTCTTTCTGTGGCCTCTCCTCCCACCCAGAGTCTAAGTGCTTTAAGAAATCAAAAGACAAGGGAGTCAAGAAACAAGAATGATGTTTATTTGTTTGGTAAGGCACACTCGCCTATTGACACAGGGGCCTTGATACCCTGGCTAAATAAATAATCTTACTCAAACACAGCCCAGATTTTATTGGAAGGTTTTAGGGATGGTTTCCGGATTCCGGCTCCTGGTTACTCAGGGGTTTCTTATTTCTGCAATCAGCAGTCAGTGAGGGACAACATATCTGTGGCAAGAGTAAAGGTACTGAAAGAATTATGTTTGGGGAGACTGGCAGGTCCTTTCTATTCAATACCTGTGGATAATTTTGTCTGCTCACCGCTGGGGGTGGTGCCCAAGAAGGACCCAGGGTATTTCCGCCTCATCCATAACCTGTCTGCTCCCAGGGGCCAGTCCTTGAATGGAGCCATTGATATAGCCTTGTGCTCCGTGAGATACGCATCATTGGACCAGGTGATTGCTATGCTGCAGTCGCTTGGCCCAGGCACTTTATTGGCAAAAGCTGACATTGAGCCTGCATTTCGCTTGTTACCTGTTCATCCACAAGATTTCCATCTATTGGGTTTTCAGCTGGAAGGGAAGTTCTACATGGACAAGTGCATGCCAATTGGGTGCTTGCTCTGTCTCTTGCACATATTTTGAGAAATTCAGTTCCTTTTTGGAGTGGGTTTTCAGGCAAGTCTCGGGGCACCACTGGGTATTGCACTACTTGGATGATTTCTTGCTGTTAGGGGCACTACAGTCACAGGAGTGTAGCAAGGCTTTGGAAACATTTTGCGCACTGATTGGGAACTTGGGGTCCCCCTGGCACAGGGAAAGACAGTCGGGCCGGCCACACAAATTGAGTTCCTGGATTCCATTGAGGGGGTGTCACGCTTACCATTGAGCAAGGTAAAAGGTTTCTCGCTGGCATTAGCAGACTGTTTGCGCAAAGAAAAAGTTACTTTGCATCAATTACAAAAAGCGGCGGGCATGCTAAAACTTTGCCCTAAGAATTATCCCTATGGCCTGCCCCTTTTTGCGTTCCATTGCGCAGGCAGTGTCAGGACTAAAAGACAAGCATCATCACACTCGGTTGTCCAGCGAGGTTAAGCAGGATATGCGGATTTGGATGGCAGTTCTGCGTGACTTCAATGGCTCGGTAGTGTGGCCCAGCCCAGCCAAGTCCAGTCCGGAGCTTTGTCTTATGACAGACGCAGCAGGGAGTGAGGGGTTTAGAGCCATCCTAGGTCCCCAAAGGGGCGGCAGAACATTGGCCCCCTTGGTCGGTCGACAGTGGTGTCACAAATAACAATTAATTTCTGGAATTCATTCCCCATTCTGGTGGCTTTGACAATCTGGCCACACCAGTTCCGCAATCAGTCAGTGGTGTTCTGGTCAGACAATATGGCAGTGGTAGAATGCATCAACCAGCAGTCCGCCAAGTGTAAAATGATGCGTCACTTGCTTAAGGAAATTGTACTGCAATGTATGAGATTAAATGTGTTGTTGCGGCTGATGCATTGTCTCGTTTCAAGATGCAGGTTTTCAGGTCTCATCATCTGGAAGCAGTGGACTGTCCCATGCCTTTTCCGGAGCATCTGTAGCAGCTTGGTGCCCCAACTTACCAGACCTTGTGGCAGCTAGCATAGCGCCCAGGACTAGGCGAGCCTATGAGGGGGCATTACCGCATACTGCGCATCCCTAGAGCAGGACTGGGAAAAGACTTGGCACATCCCAACATCCATCTTATCATTCTTAAGGGAATTAAGGGACGAAGGGCTGTCGGTGGCTTGCGCAAAGCGCCACATGACTGCAGTGGAACTTTTTGCAAAAATGATAGGGCATAGGGATCCCACGGGCACATTCTTGGTTCAAAGGGCTCTAAAAGGTTGGCAACGCTTGCAGGGTGTCCAGCAGGACATTAGACACTCGATTAGCGTTGAGGGATTCTCAGTCATCATAGCGGCTTTAGGAAAAGTATGTAGCTCCAGCAGGGAGGTCCAGTTATTCAAGTGTGCTTTTTCCCTCGCCTTCTATGGCGTTTTCATAGTGGGAGAGCTGGTGGCACGTAACAAAAAGGACTGGCAGGGGGGGATGCAATTTGCCCATGTGCAAATACAGGCTGGTTCAGTATCCTTATCAATCCCCAGATCAAAAATGGATCAGAATGGGAGGGGGATCATGTTATCCTGCAAAGAGCGCCAGGGAGCTCATGTTGTCCGGTGGCCAACCTGGAGACATATATGGCCTGTTGGCTGCAGGGCACGGGGGGTCTCTATTGAGGACGGTTCCCCCCTTACGAGGTTCCAGTTTGGGAGGGTTCTTGCTCTGGCTTTTGGAGTGGCAGGCTTGGACGCATCAAAATTTGGTACCCATTCTTTTAGGATTGGGGCAGCCACAGAGGCCACGGCTTGGGGAATGACTGGTCAGGATGTCCAAAGAATAGGGCGTTGGTCTTCGGACTGCTACAAGCGCTATGTGCGGTTACATCTGCTTTAGGTATCATTGCTAACGTTGGCCTTGTCTCCATTTCTCTGTAGTTTCCATGTCCTGTCCCACAGGAGCTGAACTTGTCATCACCCGCTGGTCAACTGCGCCTCACCCGCTTCAGGTAACCGCCGGGGAGCTGGGCCGCAGAGAAGTCTGGATCATAGGCCATTCATATGTAAACAGGTTGAAGCAACATTTTTTCACAGGCAATTTCGTGGACAGGTCCCGCCAGGCGGGTTGGAACGTGTCAATGCATGGTCAAGGGGGTTGGAGGCTGGAGCAGTTCCAGAAGCTCGTTGGTCCGTTGTTGCTTAAGTCCCCAGTGGCACCCGCTGCGATAATGATACATCTCCGAGGTAAGGATTTGGTCCACATGGGCAGGAAGGGAGTGGTGGAGACTGTAATCACTGTAGTGGGATGGTTAGCCAAGCAGTACCCCCAAGTGATTTTAGTATGGTCTCACATGATCCCGAGGCTCCAATGGTAGGGGGGGTGGTGGAGTCTGTCTGGGCTTTGCATCACTCTGTAAAGAGGATCAATAGCAGGATTGATAGACTTTTTAGGGCTCCTAAACTATGGACAATTCCACATGGATGCATTTGGGGGGAATGTTTTGTTTTACAGGACGGGGTCCACCTCTCTAAACTGGGTAATGAAGTATTCCTAGAGAATATGCTAGCCTGGCTGGCAGGGGCTAATCACAGGACATGACCTTTGGGTCGGTAGTGGATGGGGGGGCCAGATAGTCGGTCAACTATGCTGGCCTGAGGCGGTAAGGTCATGATTGCTAGAACATATTTACTTCTCTTAGTAGGCATCCCATTGTTTAAAGGGGACGCCTGGGGGGGGGACAGTGGTCCCTCATCACACTCCAGGGTGCACTTACGGCCGGTAGGCTGAAGTGTACGGGGGTAGGAAGTCCCGCTTCTGGTAGGCCATTTGGGCCAACCCCTGCGCAGGCGCATTGGATGCCAATGTGGCATAACATCAGCCCCTGGGAGGTAGGATGGAAGGGCGTAGGGGGCACCCATGGAAAAGGAATCTGGCGGGCACACGGGCCTCCTGCGCAATGTCACTCCGGTAAAGGGGGACCTGGCAAGTAGTTGGGAACAGTCATGACCTTGCACGTAGGCTCATCCAGGATACACAGAAAACAAATTGAACGTATTGTGAAGGTTAGCCATAAAATGTATCAATCTCTGTACTGCTAAATGTGATTGGATGTGTTTGGGTTTTCTGTGTATATGTTTTTGAAAAATATGTTTGATTATCAATTTTAATAATGTTTTATTAATTTGTAATAAATATGGTCGGGTTATACGACCCCTAATCCAAAGAACTTGTGTTGGATATTATTATTGATGCCACGGGGGAGAGGGTGTGGGGCAGTGGTTAGCTGATCATGTCAAGGAAGGGGACTCGGCAATACCAGTCCATATAAAGGGATGCGTTGTAAATGTTTGCGTTGTAACATGTCCTATTCAATTCTTGGTGTGTGAATCATGAGCATGTGAGGAAAAGGATGACCATGAGCACATCTGAGCACTCCATGAACATGGTAAACAAGTAAATGCATGACAGGCCATATAATTACTAACAATTAGCTGGTATTACGGAATAGAGACTCAGAGTGAGTTCATAACGGTTTGTGATGCCTTATTTTACTGTGGACTCACTGGCTTCTTTGCCAACACCTCATGATTGTTTCTTTGTAGTGTTGCATTTTCCACTTGGGGGGTGCTTTTCACTGGCAACAGGTGCTAAGGCACATTCTGGAACAGTTGCAAACCACTATGTGTTTGGGTGGACTAGGATCAGGACCGGCTTTAACGCTGGTGGCACCTGTGCAACAATCATTTTTTGCCACCCCATGTCCGCCTCCTTGGATTCTATCACTACCACCTGTCATCAGTGCACCTCATCCCTCTAATCAGGAGGTCCCGCCCTCACTCGATAGTCAGCGAGGCGGCGTTTCTATCTCTGAAGGGCCTTCACTGATGGTTTTCCTCCATTTTGACACCATTGCACCTATGAGGAAATATAGGTTTCTCTCCATCCCTTTTCAGGGCTGGCCATGATCGAAGTGGTGGTCGCTTTTAGAGTGAGGAGGAATAGGTTTGCCTCAGGCAACCTGAAGAAGAAGCAAGTCTATGCGACCGTAGCCTCTCTAATTAAGTATGCGAAGTTACAACGTCTGATGTGGGAAGCGTGAGAGTCAAGTCTTAATAAAATAGATAGATTCAGTTGCAATAATGAGAAATCATGCTGCGAACAGTAGTCTATTCCCACAGACTGCTGCTTAACCCTCATGGATTGTTGCGAATGGACAACTTTAGTAGGTGGGAAAAAAAATCTGTTCCGCCCCGTTTAGTAGTCTGGTTCCAACTGAAGTGGGGCCGCCATTTTTGGCATGCATTGGTTAATGGCCGCTGGGATGCTGGCTAGTGTTTTTGTTCCCTACCTTTCATGTTAACAGCAGCTGTGTTAATATTCCTGTCCCGCAGCTTGATTTCTGCCCCCATCATGCTTCCCGGAAGGACTATCTAGCTTTTTGATGGCATGAATTCTGCTCTGGTACACAGAGGTCATCAACGGTGTCCTGCTCGTGATGGATAAAAGAAACTTGTGGTGATCACAGCCAACCTTTTTTTTTTTAAGCTTGACGGCTTAAGGAAACTTTCTTCCATTGCTTGGCAAAGGGGTGCGAGGAGTAGGAGAGCCTTCTTGGCAAGGTGGCAGGAAGGATATTGGTAGTGTTTAGCAGATGGGAGCTAGGCATATTAAGCATGGCTTTCGAGGGCAGGATGTCCATGAAAAAGAAATTAAAAAAAGGTTGTCCTATTCATTGGTGGGTATAGTAAGCCTTGGCAGCAACAGTTGAGACCTAGGGATTATATGTTGGCGTTCATTATTGGTTGGATGCAGTCCCTGGGACGGCAGGAAAAATGGGTGGTGCGACAGTCAGTCAAAGGAGGGAATGGGACTGTCCGATTCTTGTAAGCATTATTGTATAATTGAGCGTGTTTCTGCCATTTAATTTTCATCTTTACAATATTTTCCTACCAATGCAGGTGAATGGCAGGATACAGCAGTGCGTCAGCTGGGACGCTGGAGTGTACCTGTTTTCCTATCATCACAGGTACAGTGGGGCTGATACTGGACTGCTCATTTGTGAGCATGCAACGTCTTCTGCCCCTATTGTGTGCTTGGATTGAAGAGGACCAGAGGGCAGCTGCCATACTGCAGGCAAGTGGGGCGGCGTGTAGCCACCATGGAATTGCTTTAGACCTGATTATGCCCAGGATGTTTTCCGCATCCGGGGATGTTTTTTCCTGTCCTATGATGCTGTGTTATTTTTCCTGTCATGTGACGCAGGGGGAAGCCGCGGGGGCCAAGTCTCTTGCCAGATCCATGGGTAACTCAGGTGCACCCTGAGATGACAGAGTGATGGAGGCATACATAATAAGGTATGCTAAAGGCATGGGCAGGTAAAGCAAGTCCAACATGTTTTTGCACAGATAGGTTTGAGGGTAGGGCTCACCAACTGGGCTATCATGTTGTTCCACAGGCAAAGGGGGCCTACACTTGGTGCATTCAAGGTGCATGCTTGAACCATGGTTACGCAGGGTGTGTCTGCCCCCTGGGGTCGTGGTGGTGAGCTAGGAGGTATAACGCAGGGGTGTAGATCCCTGCAGAGCAAAAGGGTTTTGTATACAGCTAGGAATCATCAGCAGCGGTAACATAAATATTTCTTTGCATCTGGATGGCAATGTTTTGGTCCGACTAACCAAGAGGGAGTTTTTTGAGTCACTGATCACAGACATGGGCTGTTTAGCTCAGACTCCCGCACTCAATCAACGCTTGGTCCACTTCACCCTGAGGTTATAATGGAAAGAGGTTGAGCCGGTCAGGACCATGAATAGTTCTTCACATCACGGGCAACATGTTGGTCCATCTAGCCGGGTCTGAATTTTAAGTTGCCGATCATCAAGTATAGGCCGGTTAGTTCAGAAACTCCATCGATCAGTCATTGCTTAAACTGAGCAATACATTTTTTTCCTAGAGACCTTGTTAGCGTGGCCTGTAGGGACACAAGACAGGGCATGACCTTATATGGTCTGGTACGGCCTACCGCCCCCTCCTCCCCTGACTGTGACAAAAACCAATATAACCTTCTTGTTTGGAATAGGGGGTCGTTGACCCCCGATCGTATTTATTAACAAACAAAACAAGTTATATTCATAAATACAATACCGCAGAAATGACAAGACAGGATTCGGTACATTTGCTTCAATCCTAGCTTTAACAAAAACTCTAATACATAAATGTTCCTATCCTAGTCTAAAACATTGCTGATCATATTTCTGCGTATTCCTCTGGGCCTACGGCAAGGTCAAAACGCTGGCCCCTCCCCCTTTACACCGAATTGTCCCGCGCACCCCAACCGGGATGTGCATGCGCAGGAGGCCTAGCTGACCCGGAAGTACTTACCCCCAGGCAATAAGACGCCCCAAAAGATGAGTCAATTTAGTCTGTCCAACCTATGACCTTACCGCACAGGCCTGCATAGTAGACCGACTATCAGGCCCCCCCCAAACCCAAGATCATACTTACCAGTGAAAACCCTCTAGCCAGGCTAAAATGTTGCCCAGGAATAACTCATTACCCAAGCGTGACAGGTGCACCCCGTCTTGCACATAGCACATGTCCCCCCTAATGCATCCATGAGCAATTACTTGCTAAACAGTTTGTCTATTTTGTTATTGATCCTCTGGGCAGAGTGATTGAGAGCCTTCACTGATACCCCCCCCGCCACTGAAGTCTTGGTATCATGTGTGACCACACGATAACCGTCTCAGGGCAGTGCTTGGCCAGCCATGCCGACTCTGACAGCACCGTTTCTAGCAGGACCCTCCGATTGAGATGTACCAAGTCGTTGCCCCCCAGATGCAGAATTATAGCGTCGGGAGGGGTATCCAAAGAAGTGAGCATGTGACCTACCCGTTCTCTGAACCTGTCAAAACGCAGGCCCCCATGGCCAAAAAAGGAAACCCTGACACCTAACCGCTCTGCGCGCGCTGCCCCATCGCCTGCCCTGAAAAAACTGCCTAACCGGGACACATAAGAATGACCAAAAACACATGCATGACGTTCCCGCTGTGCCTTCAGGGAAATCCTCGTTGTCTTGACTGTGCCACGCTCTTGGTGGGGTGTCACCGTCTCTCTTCCTGCGTGACAGGCCGAGGGAACTGGTAGTAGAACAAGAAAAGAGTGCCATCAGTACCGTTAAAATATAGAGTCATAACACATCAACACGCACATAACGCCTAAAACAATTGGAGGCCCACCGCCCAATCCTACGCACATCCTCCTCCCCAAGCCCCCGCCCAACCGCCTCGGTGGCGGCACCAATCCTGAAGGATTGTGTCCCAAAACTACCGGGGTCCAGTCCCGCCCTGCCTATTGCCTTATCTAAAACCCGTTTAAATTGGAACTTTGTCAGTGGATCCCCCCGTGTGCATTAGTAATGCCCCCCCCCTACCACTCGGTCTGTATGGCAGGAAAGCCTCCACATGAAAAACCGGGCAGCAGGGATCGCCCGGTGCCCGTCTGAGAAACACTACCTGGCCTTTTCCTTGCTGATCTGTCTTTGAACGCCGGATTGTAACCTCCAGTGCCCCGTTATGGAAGTGAATGTCACCCAGCTGTAAGCCACCCCCCAGGTCCCTTTTATTCTTAGCCACCAATTCCCCTATTCGAAAGGCCCCATAGAAAGCCAAAGTAAAGGCTGCCCTGAATAACAAGCATTCCGAGACATTGTCGCAAGTCTGATCTAGCGCTGCCATGCCTGATGTCAAGGTAGTCAAACCTATCGGGCGTCTAGTATCCGGCGCAGATCCCTGCAACCGCTGCCAACCCTTCAATGCCTTGCGCACTATAAATGACTGCATAGGGTCCCGCCTGCCGCCCATCTGTGCAAAAAATGAAATGGCTGCTATGTGTCTCCTAGCCACCCTTACCGACTTCCCCTCGTCCCGCAGGGCTTGCAAGTAACAGCACACCCCGGCCGAATCAGCCCAATGTGTCCCACCCTGATCTGTCAAGAAATTACAATATGCCCCAAACGCCCCTTCATATGCCTTTCTTGTTCCTGGCGCTAGGCTCGCTGCCACCAAGTCTGGTAAGTGTGGGCACCAATCTGCCAGAGCTGTTCGGGAAAAGGCGTTGGGCATGGCGCTGCTCCCGGGAGATGAGCTCTGAAAACCTGCATCTTGAAACGAGATAGAGCATCAGCAGCATGGTTCAATACCCCCGGGACATGTTTCGCCCTAAACTGAAGATTCAACTGGAGGCATCTCAATACTATCTCCTTAATCAAACGCAAGATCATTTTACATTTTGCTGACTGGTTGTTTATGCACTCCACCACTGTCATGTTATCAGACCAGAACACCACTGCTTTGTTGCGTAGCTGCTCCGGCCAGACCCACAATGCCACCCAAATGGGGAATAGTTCCAAAAAACCAATGTTAGCGGTGAGTCCATTGTCCACCCACCATGCTGGCCAACGCTGTGCCAGCCACTGAATGCCCAGAATGGCGCCAAACCCCTCACTGCCCGCGGAGTCTGTCATGAAACCCAACTCCGCGCAAGACGTGACCGGGCCGGGCCACAGGACCGAGCCATTGAAGTCCCGCAGGAATGCCAACCAAATCCGCATGTCCTGCTTGACCTCACTGCTCAATCTGGTGTGGTGGTGTTTCTGTTTGAGGCCTGACATTGCCTGTGCAATGGACCTTGAAAAGGGACGTGCCATTGGTATAATGCGTAATGCAAAATTTAACTGCCCCACCATCTGTTGTAACTGATGCAACGTCACCCTTTTAGCTTCCAGACATTGCCTCAGCGTCTCCCCAAACCTAGTCACCTTGTCAGCGGGAAGCCATGAGCACCCCGCGACTGAGTCCAGTTCGATCCCTAAGAACTCTATAACCGGGGAAGGGCCCACAGTCTTTCCCTGCACTAGGGGTACCCCAAAGCTCTCCATCAATGCACAGAACCGTTCCAGCGCCTGCCCGCACCCCGCGCCCCCCGGTGGCCCCAGGAAGAGAAAGTCATCTAGGTAATGCATGCCTATGCCCTGTCATTTGTCTGAAAACCCACTCTAAGAACGTACTAAACATTTCAAAGTAGGCGCACGACACCGAACACCCCATTGGCATGCACATGTCCATGAAAAACTTGCCCTCAAAATGGAAGCCCAGGAGGTGAAAATCGCTCGGGTGGACGGGTAAGAGCCTGAAGGCAGATTCTATGTCTGATTTTGCCATCATTGCCCCCGGCCCCAGTCCCCTCAACATTTCAATAGCCTGATCAATAGATGCATAACGCACAGAGCAGCAATCATCATTAATGGAGTCATTCACCGACTGCCCCCTTGGTGCCGATAAATTGTGAATCAGCCTAAACTCCCCTGGCTCCTTTTTTGGGACTAACCCCAGGGGGGAACAAACAAAGTTATGCACAGGAATTTTGTCAAAGGGCCCCGCCACTCTAGCCAACCTACATTCTTTTTAAATCTTGGCTGCTGCCACCCCAGCATTCTGGGTGACCGATACTTGATTCCTGCAGAACGAGGGACCCACAAAATTCGCCACGGGAATTCTAAACCCGTCTCTGAAACCCCCTATTAGGGTTTTTGCTGATGTCGCGCACTTATATCTGTTTAACCAGGGCATCATGGCGTGGAGGAGGATGGGTGACCTAGCTCTGGTGGAAACCCCTTCCTTCTGGTTTCTTCCCCCCCCTATCCTTCTGTTTTTTAAGGCACTTTGCCACGCCATGCCCTGAGTTGCCACAGAAACTGCACGCGTGTCTAAATCTGCATGTCCCTGGTGCCCTAACGCAGGAGCGCCTGTTGTAATCCCAGCAGCATCCCTTCTTTCGGCCCCCCGCCTTGTGCAGCTGGGGGGAACGCCCGAAAGGGCTGAGGTCTAGGCGGGTCACTGGCAGCCTCAGCTGAAAGGCCGCCCACATGATCCAACCAGGATATTCCCTCCACCTGATTCCACTTTAACGTAGGATCAGATGCCCTGATGCGCCTGAACTTCTTGTCATACTCCAACCACCCCGAGCCCCCTTTCGTCGCCTGCGCCGTGCTGATCCTAGACATATAACAAGCCATCGCAGGCGCTTCCACAGGGAAACGCTCTGTCACCACTGCCATGTAAATATTGTAGGCCAGCATCCAATGCCTGATGTTCTCCTCAACCCTGTATTTTAACATTTCGTTCGCCCACTCACGCGGGGGCATATAATCCTTCTTCCTCTTCATCTCTTCCCTCTCAACCTCATCTATCAAGAGTGAAAAAATGTCAATGTATGTCCCTTTCCAAATTCTCTCCTTAACCTCCTGCGACAAGTGGCGTGAGAGAGATTCGTACGACGTGCGTGCCTCGCCCGTGCCCAACAATGGCAACGTCTGTGGCTTACCATGTGAAGGTCCCGGGGTTTCCTTGGGGGTCCCGACTGCCGGCACATCCTTAGGCTTGGCTAGATCGATAAGCTGTTTCGCCCTTTCCAATGCGTCTGCCCCGACAACACCCGCCGCACTCACGTTCAAACCCATGCCCCCCAACCAGGGAAGCACGGCTGCTAAACTGGAAACAAAATCAGGAGGAAGTGTTGGTACCCCCCCGGGTGCGGGGGGAACAGGTACCGAAAGATCAGGCACCGCTGGCACTGGCATCGCTGGTGCGGGGATAGGATTTGCAGGTGCGGGGGGAACAGGTAAAGAAAGACCAGGCACCGCTGGCACTGGCACCGCTGGGGCTGGGATAGGGTGTGCAGGTGCTGGTGGCGGGATAACGGGAGTCGCAGGGACCAAGGGGACAGACCCACCCACTGGGTTGACAGGAGAAGGCTCGCTCCCCGGTGCATTAGGGGATGCGGGTGAGACAGGCAAAATCGGGGCCCCACCATTCCCAGGGACAACCTGCGGGCCTTTCTTTGCCCTACTCTTCTTCAGCAAGGGGGAAAAGCCTCTCTTGGAGGTAAAGCGTCCCTGTGTGACCTCCCAGATGGCCCCTCCTGCGCATCCAGCCTCTCCGCCAGCTGCGCCATGGTACTATCCATCTCCCCAATCTTTCTCATGAGCGCGTCCAAAACAATTGCTATACCTGGGCGCCGCTCGCCACGCTTAGCCTTAGGGGGCATGACTACCCTGCGACCTGCTCCAAACTTTTACCGTTATTTTGATGGAGGAAAAACACGACCGGCCACTTCACCCACGCTACATGCCTCACTACTGGCTAGCCCAGCAAGGCAGGAGGGCAATAGGCTCCAACCCGCTTGGCTCCCTTGTCCGTGTCCTCAGGCACCCTCTGCGCAGACTCCCCCTGGTCTCAGCCGACACTCCAGATCCGTAGGCACTTTAGCAATGCTGAACTGGCCCCCGCGATCGGTGCTGCTAAAACAAAAAGGTGAAAATTAATGTTCTGCAAGGATCTCCCTCCCTAACACGCAGCGCTAACGGCCGCACTCTGACACAGCAGTCACCGGTGAAAACCAACAAAATTAAGGCAATCTCCGCCCGATGGCAGCACCAGCGCTGCTGAAAACACCCCCCCTCTCACAAGCGTTGCAAATGTTGCCCAGTGTAAACCCCACTCGTGATGCGTGAGACGAATCCGGGCATCAGTTTCCCGCGTTCGATGATTGCACCTCCGGCTCCTTCCGCGATGAGTGTGCCGTGAATAGAGCTCTGGAGCACACTCGACAGGCTTTGAACCAGCGACCCAAGATGTTAGGCAGCTGTAAAAACAAAAACCAAAGCAGGTTAACAGAGACCCCCGAGTGCGGGGGGGGGGAGGGAGGCCGTGAGCTGTCCCGCCTTCTCCGCTTTCAAAACGCTCGTCGCTACCCCCAATGCGTTGTCCCCACTCAAGCCCAGGACTGCCGGTCAACTCCAAGAGCACGCCGTGATGCCCAGAGCCGCTGCAATCAGAAGGCGAACGAGTAACCGAGGTAAGGAGCACCCGCCGCCGAGATCACTGTGATCACGCTGCGCGCCGTTCCGTCCTCTTCCGACTCGCACCACGGCAACGAACAGTCCGGAAAATCCAAAGCCGACGACCCTGTAAAAGAAGAAAAAATGATTAGAGGTCCTCCCAAGGGAGAAGGGGGGGGGCACATGCGACGGATGTGCTGCTGAGGGGAGGAAGAGATCGTCTCTTGCGCTCCCCCAGGCTTCAAGGTCCCCGAGGGTCGCCCACGCCCCCGGAAGTGATCAGATCACTTCCGGGGCGCGGGGGAGCCTCCCATGACCCGGAAGTGATTCAATCACTCCGGGGCATGTCCCCTAGCGCAGGCGGGGACAATGAGTGGGGCACGATTCGGGGGGCACGGCCGACCACCATAATGGCGGCGGGCCGATGCTGGCCCCGCCTTCCTCGGACACCTCTGAGGGGGGGGGAGATAGTCGGTCAACTATGCTGGCCTGTGGCGGTAAGGTCATGATTAGTGGGTCATTTTACGGTTCTTAGTAGGCATCACCATTGTTTATGGGGACGCCTGGGGGGACAGTAGTCTCTCAAGGAACTCCAGGGGGCTTTTAACGCGGGTAGGTGTGGATAGTGTTTGGGTGGAGAAGTTCTGCTTCTGCGAGTCCTTTGGGCCAATCCCCGCATGGGTGCTGAGTTGGCATAACAGCACAACCCCCTGGGGGTAGTATTTGAGGGCATAGGGGGTGCCCACGGGAGGTAACCTTCTGGGCAACCGGGCCTCCTGCGCAAGGTCACTCCAGTGGGAGGGGTGGACCTAGCACGTAGTTGAACCAGTCATGACTTTGCCCGTAGGCTCAATTTGCGATACGAGGAAAACAAAAATATACATAATTTTAGGTTAGGAATGGCTATGTATTAGACAATGTGTTAAGGTTAGCCATCCAATAATAATTGGAAATACATTGTATAAGAAATGTTGTTTATGTATGAATATTCTGGACTGTTGGACGTGTTTTCTGCATATTGTAAATAAAAAAATCTTAATATGTTTTATCATTTAATAAAATACAGCTGGGGTTCTTATTACCCCTAGCCCAAGACAATTGTGTTTTTGATGTGTATCTATGCCTTGGGGAAGAGTGGAAAGGTTTTGTGATACCCATGGGGGCCATGGTTTGGGAATGGATGTCAGCTTGGGGCGGGGACTCGGCAATACCTGGCCATGTTGCGGAGTTGATGTGCGAGTCAAGTGAATGTGGGTTTTGGACCAGACGTGATCCAAGGATTGAAATTTGAATTTCAGGTCCCATTGTGGCCTAAGATCCCGGGATATAACAAAGGGTGCAGAAGACACCAAGATTGTGATTGTCTGACCGAAGAATTGAGGAGTTGTCGTGAGACGTAATCGGCAGTTCCACCTAAGACAGGGAACTTTGTGAGAATGGGAATAGTTTAGTAAACCTTGTGTATAGAGGTGAGCGATACGGATTCAGGTGACCAATGCAGGTTGAGGGTCACTGTGTGTGGATGTTCTTGAATGATTGAATTCTATTGATATTTTAGATGGCAGACAATTAAGGAGTTTAAGACGATTGTGTGAGCGATTGGGTACGGTGATGTCAGAGTGTGCTGAACTGCAATAGGTCGATTGGTGTAATGCAGCACTGGAATTGATTGGTTGTCATGGGGAAGTTGTAGTTGAAAATATTGCTTCATTGTGTAAGAACTTGAATAACTTGTAATTACATCACGCAATGCTTTAGGGTGTTGCAGGATCTATTCAGAGGTGACCAAGGGGCTGTTACTTGAATGGGTGAAGAGGCACCACACGAGGATACTCCAGCTCATATATAGCGACAAAATACTATAATCTAGATTCAAAATTGGCATAAAATCACTGAAAAGGAGGGTGAATTGTTATTTCCACGTTTTGGTTCATTTCGGTTGGATATATTGCATCAGTTGTGGGAGTAATATTTGCGCTGCGACCTTTGCGTAGACCAACAGAGTTTGAGGTGTTAGATACCTGGATGGGTGCAGCACATATTAAGAAAAGGGAGATATATCAAGGGAAGATGCGGAAATCTTTGAGGGCATGCCAGGATGCACAATGGGATGCACAGCTTAAGAGCTGGAGAGTGGATACTATCGAAGGAGAAAGGTTGTATCCAATGCTGGTAGGAGAGGGAGATTTTCAGGGCAGGAACAGAAGGGCAAAAGGAAACAACAGTAGTGACACTGACAACAGCTTGTTGGATGGGTTGTTATCTGAGCGTCCTCCACCTTATAATCCATAATCAGAGGAGGGAAGGCACGACTTGGTGAATTTAGGAAATGCGGAAAGTGCAACAGCAACACAAGCGGGTCCTAGTGCAGGAGTTGTGGGAAGGAGATCTGCAGGAGGAGGGGGGACAGGAGTGTCCACCCTAGGAGGTATAGAACAGAATGAAGTTATCACTGCTTCAAAGTTGCCGGAAGCTCTTACAGTCGTGGTCACTATGAGTCCTGCTGTTCCTGTGTATGACCCGAGCTCCGCGGGAAACCTCAGTCAGCGACAGTCTATACAGGTTGATGGAACTAGATTGGGAACATCAGGGAGCACGAACGGAAATCTGCCATCTCTAGTGCCTGTGGAATCTAATAACCCTTTTGCAGCTACTGTCGATCCTTCCATAGTGCGCATTTGTTCCAGTGCTATATGGTCTATACCTATGGCAAGCACAAGTTCAGACCTAAGGATGTGGGAAACACCAGTGAGGGGACCAATGGGTGTGACCTCAGAAGCAAGTAGGAGTCAGGGAGCCGCTGGAAATCAACATGTCTTAAATGTTAGACTTTGAATCTTGGATGAGGGATCACAATAACAGCAAGTAGGGTCAGAGTAGTGCATCAAGTTATGATACCATCAAAGCTGCAGTGACGGCAAAACTATTAGATGTAGTGAGGTTGAAGGCTGAGGTAGGTGAGATCATCTGTGGGAATTTGCCTTTGGACAGGATAGAGACCTATGAGCCAGATGACGTGTTGTTTGTAGTAAAGGATGCCACCCGCAGGGCATGACGGGCACATTAGAAGTTGTCAGAGTTAGTTCAGAGATATGAGGTAGACCTGTCACAAATGAAAATATTATAGGGAAATCATAGGCTTAACTACAGTGATCAGAAGCTAGAGGAAAAGAAAGTGACAGATCGAAAAACCCATATCCATGAGTTGGTGGTAGGAACAAGGTCTAGGAATATACTGGATAAGTGGGAGGAAAGATGGTCGAAGAAGAAGAGTGCGAAGAAGGTGGCAGGGGAAACACCACCTCAAGGAGGGGGAAAACAGGTAGTTGAGGCATATCCGTTACGAGAAGTGCCTAGCAAATGGTATGTGCATGCTCCTTGGAGTAGAGGTGACCTTGCTGCATTTACGAATGACTTCCCCAGGTTGATGGGGAAATCTGCTGAATGTCATAAGCAAGTCAATTGCTTTGTTAAAATCTTAAAAGTGTTGTGGATTGACTTAAATACCTTGTTCAAAATAGTGGCTCCTAGTGATTTGCGGTCTGCTTGTAAAATAGCCATTGACTGGCCTGCTGCTGAGCCGGAGGGGGATTCAGTGACTCATGGTCCTTCGCCGTAGGTGATGAAAAATTACGATCAGATGATCACATGGTTACAGTCCAAAATAGCCCCTCAAGACATCGACTAAGTTAAGATAGATTGAACAACCCAGGAGCCTAAAGTGTCAGTGCATGCTTATTACAAAAAGCTGTTACAAGCCTTTAAGCAGTACAGTGGGTTGGACACACTGAATCCTAAAGATATGGGCCAATTAGTCTCAAAGTTTGTGACAGGACTAAGGCTGGAGGTTAGCCTCATGATCCAGCAATATTTAATCTGCTGGCAAAAATAAGTCAACAGACGAAATTTTGTGGTATGCCAGGTACTCCAGTGATAAGGTGGATTTCAAACATGAGAGAATTAAGTAGAAGTTGATGCTGGTTCAAATGCGAAACGCATAGTAGGGAGAACAGGTACAGGCAACAGGGGTAACAGTAGCTCGCCATCAAAGAAATGTCCCAGGAGGTGTCCAAGTTACATCCGGCCTGGTGGGATTGCGAAAAGGAAGAGGTTTCACCATAGATCCTAAAACAAGGAGAGATGTTGCGACCCTGAAAAAGACCACTACTTGTCATTTTTGTCACAAGATCGGGCATTGGAAGCATGAGTGTCGCCTAAATCCTGCGGATCAATGCAGGAAGGATATGGCCAGGTATCGCCGAGCTCCAGCCCTTCCCATGGAGTGACCCAGATCCCCCCACCTGCCCTCCAGCATCCACTACTCAATCAATCAATTAATCAATCAATCAGGGAATTGTAAGCGCCATACTCACCCGTGAGGATCTCAAGGCGCTGAGGGGAGGTCCGCAGATCTGTTTAGTCAAAGAGCCAGTTCTTGAGGGTCTTCCTGAAGGTTTTCAGGGAGGGGGCGCCTCCGATGTCTGCCAGTAGCTCATTCCAGGTCTTGGGTGCAATGTGAGAGAAGGATTGTCCGCCTGCTCTGGCTCTGTGGATGCGCGGGGTTTTGGCCAGTGGAAGGTTCGAAGATCGGAGGTTTCTTTTGGGCAGGTGGAAGTTGTCTGTCGTTGAGGTATTTGGGTCCAGCATTTGTAGGCATGAGTGAGGATTTTGAATGTGACTCTTTTCTCCACGGTGAGCCAGTGGAGACTTCATAGGTGTTGGCTGATATGTTCGTGACGTGGGATGCCGAGGATGAGTCTTGCAGCTGTGTTCTATATTGTCTGGAGTTTGTGGAGTAGGGACTTGTTGATGCCAGCATAGAGTGTGTTTCCATAGTCCAGTCTGCTGGTGATGAGTGCGTGGGTGACTGTCTTCCTTGACTCAGGGGGGATCCACTTGAAGGTCTTGCGGAGGATGCGGAGGGTGTTGAAGCAGCTGGAGGTGACAGCATTGACCTGTTGGTTCATGGTGAGTGATGATTCAAGTTCGATGCCGAGGTTCTTGGTGTGGTCTGAGGGGATAGGTGGGCTTCCGAGGGTGGTCGGCCACCAGGTGCTGTCCCATGCAGAAGGGGTGGTACTGAGGACGAGGACTTCTGTCTTCTCGGCGTTGAGCTTCAGGCAGCTGTTGGTCATCCAGACTGCGACGTCTTGCATTCCTTTCTTTAAGTTCCATTTGGCAGTGGTGGGTTCTTTGGTGAGGGAGAGGATGAGCTGGGTGTCATCGGCGTAGGATATGATGTTGAGGCCGTGTTGTCGGACGATGGCTGCGAGGGGGGCCATGTAGATGTTAAAGAGGGTGGTGCTCAGTGATGAACCCTGTGGGGCACCGCAGGTGATTTTCGTGGGGTCGGAGAGGAAGGGTGGGAGTCTGATCCTTTGGCTTCTTCCGGTGAGGAATGATTGGATCCAGACCAGGGCTGTTCCTTGTATGCCTGCGTCGTGTAGTCTGGCGACTAGTGTGTGGTGGGAGACAGTGTCGAACTTCGCTGATAGGTCGAGTAGGATGAGGGCTGCGGAGTGGCCTTGGTCTCGGAGGGTGCGGATGTCATCTGTGGCGGCAAGTAGGGCGGTCTCTGTGCTGTGGTTGCTTCGAAATCCGGATTGGGATGGTTCGAGGATGATGTACTCTTCAATTAATCATATCAGTTTCCTGTTGACTGTTTTCTCTGTAACTGTGGCTGCAAAGGAGAGGAGCAAGATAAGCCGATAGTTCTTGAGGTCGGTGGGGTCAGCTGTGGGCTTCTTGAGCAGGGGTCTGACTTCTGTGTGTTTCCAGTCATCTAGGAAGGTGCCAGTTTTGAAGATGGTGTTGTATGCGATGGCGGCCGCAGCTCTGTGGTAGATGTGAGGGGGGCAGGGGTCGGTGGGGGCCCCTGAGTGGATGCTTTTCATGGTCGAGGCAGTGTCTTTGGCCGTGATCGGTGTCCAGTTGGAAATGGTGGGATGACTGGTGTTTCTGGGGGGCGGGGGGCCGTCCGTGGCACTTGGTGGATGGTCGATGAAGTTGTCGTAGAGGTTTTTGATCTTGAGGTGGAAATAGGTTCAAAGCTTTTTGCAGAGGTCTTGGGATGGGGTGATGTCTGTGGCTGCGCTGCGTGGGTTGGTGAATTCTTGAATGACACTGAAAAGTTCCTTGGAGTTGGTGGAGTTGGCCAGAACTTTGTTGTGGATGAAGTTCCTCTTGGTGGCTCTGATCTGATTTTGGTAGTCCGTCATGGCCTCCTTGTAGGTGGTGTGGTTTTTGGTTGTCTTGGTGTCTCTCCAGTTCTTCTCCAGGCGTTCGCAGGTGCGTCTGACTTCTTGGAGAGCGGTGGTGAACAAGGCTGCTTTCCTGGGGCGTTGTTTGTCGTGGTTGTGTAGCGGGGCGTCGTTTGCGTCGGGTGCCCAGATGTGGTTGTCTCAGGTGAGGGTGGAGTTAAATTGTTCGTTGGTAACCTTGCTCCAGTTCCTTCATGGTGGGCGTGGGGCTGGTTTGGGTGCCTTGGGTTTGTTGATGGCGAAGTGTACGCAGTGGCGGTCGGTCCATGGCAGCTGCTTTTTGTGGCTGAATTGGATGCTGTTTTCTCCCGCGAAGATGGGGTAGAGGGTGCGTCCTGCACTGTGGGTCGGTGTGTTAATGAGTTGTTTAAGTCTGATGCTGGCGAGGTTGTCATGAGGATAGTGGACTTGGGGTCGCTGGGGTTGTCGAGGTGGAAGTTCAGATCTCCAATAAGTATGTAGTTTGTTGAGACGATGGCGTGGGGTGCGATGAAGTCGGATGGTGGTGGCGAAGGGTGTACGGGGGCTGGGGGTCTGTAAATGAGGGTTCCTGGAAGTACAGGTCTTCGGCGGAGGGAAAGGTTTCGCTGGAGGAGGTGAGGCAGAGGGTGCTCTTGTGGGCGATGACTAGGCCCCCTCCTGGGTGTTTGGGGCGGTCTTTCCTCTGGATCTTGTATCCGTCTGGGATTGCGGTAATGATGCGTTGGTCCAGGTCTCTGTGAAGAAGGCGATGCCGGGCGAGAGAGAGTTGAGTATGTTCCAGATTTCCATGACGTGTTTGTGTATGGAGCGTACATTGAGGAGGATGTATTTTAGGGTGTCGCTGGTGCTGGCGTCAGCGGTGTTGGAGGCCGGGGTGGCAGTGAGGGTCTGGCAGCAGTGGAGGCAGGAGAACTGGCTGTGGGTCATGTTCGTCGAGGCCTGTTGGCATTCTCTAAGTCTTCCAGGGTTGAGTGCGAGGAGGGTGGTGGTGTCGTAGCGATGGTTAGTGGGAGGTCCAGGGTTTCTGGCGCTGGCCGCGGTCGGGTCGCAGACGGGCACAGACGGGCTTGCCTTTGGCACGCTGGTGGCGCACCCGCTGCGTGTGGCTGCCATTAAGTAGGGGAGGTGGGAGGGAGGAGAGGCTGGGAGGTGGGACTGGGGGAATTCTTGGGGGGCAATTCCAGGGGAGAATTCCAGGGGGGAGGGGCAGCAGCGGCAAAAGGCAAAAGGAACATGCAGGCACTAGAAAATAAAAACAGTGGTGGAATTAGAGCAAGACACAGATGGGTACAATAACAGTGGCACAACAGGGAAAAATTAAGAAAACAAACCGCTGAGAAAGGTTACGGTGGTTGTAGGCAGTCTGGTCCTAGACTGCCTGAGACATAGAGCACAAAACACTTTAACTTTTGGGTTAGGGGTCGTAAACACCCAGCCATATTTATTATAGCAAACCATAAAAACATTAAAATGCACTCAAATCATTTCACAAAATTATATGCAGAAACACCATAAAGCAGAGTCATGATTATTTACAATTTTGATTGATGGCTAACCTTAACATAGACTCTAATACATAGCCATTCTTAACCATATCGAACACTGTCCCTGTGTATCCAGTGTTGAGCCTATGAGTGAGATCTTGACTGGTCAACCTATGAGAGCCCCTGCCTAAGAGGAGAGGCCACCCCCTGGGAATACCTCCCCAGAGAAACTTGTGCAGGAGGCCCATCTGCCCACCAGGTTATCTACCTCAGGCACCCCATACACCCTAATTACCCCCTGGGAATACCCCCCTAGAGTAACTTGTCCTGGAGGCCCGTCTGCCCACCAGGTTACCTACCTCAGGCACCCCCATACACCCTCATTATCCCTCCAAGGGCCTGTGCTAGCTTGGCATCCATGCACCCGTGCGGGGATTGGCCGTAAAGGCTTCCTCTAGCACCTTGCTGGAAGCAAACCCTGGAGGGTCCTGTGAGACAGCTGTTCCATCCCACCTATCCCAAGTATGCCTTCTATGGACCGGAAGTCCTCCACCAATCATGACCTCCCCCGACACAGGCCAGCATAGTTTACCTACTATCTGTCCCCGCAAGATGGTCATGTCCAGATGGCCGATGCAAAAAGCAGGTGAGGACGTTTTCCCGAAATCTCTCATTACTAGTTTAGAGAGGTTGACCCCATCGTGGATGAAAAGGTGCTCCCCTTGGATGCATCCCCGGGATAGCCTGCAAGTGGTGATCTAAACAGCTTATCGACCTTCTTATTACTCTGCTCAGGACGATGTGGACCAAACGTTGGCTGAGTGCAGGAGTTGTTTAGCCAAACCAGCCCATTTCTGTGATCAGTAATTCAATAACTCCCTCCTGTCTAAGTGCACCAAATAGTTGCCACTCAGATGGACAACCACAATCCCAGGGGGCTTACACCCCTTGAGTAGCCATGATTCGAGCTTCTCCCTCCAATGTACCGAGCGTAGACCTCCTTGCCCATGGAAGGACATATGGTAGCCCGATCCTCAAAGCTACCTGTAGGACAAACATGCTGAACTCACTGTACATAAGGATGGCCTATTACCCGCCCTTCCATCATAACTTGTCCTCTCGGCGTGCACCGAAGTTACGCAAGGACCCGGAAAAAAGCCTTGGCCTGCAGTAAGGCAGCTTCCATACCGTCCTTCTTTCGTCATGCAAAGTAAACAGATGCAGAATAAGCAACCATTGCACACTCACGAATGAGCGGGCAAATATCAGCACCACTGAAACACCTCTTGTCTCGTGTTGACCGAAAGCACTGACGCTTCCAGCTGCTGCATCACCGTATCCTGCCCTCCACCCGCATTGAAAGGTATATATCGTAAAGATGAACATTAATAGCATGACATACTCGATCTCACAATAGCACATAAAAGAATCGGATATCCCCTGCCTCCCCTTTCGAATGCTTGCCCCACCACCCCTATGCATATCGCCGCAGGGACTGCATCCAACCAGATATGGACACCATAATATATATTCCGCGGGGTCCAACCTGCTGCCACCAAGGTTTTACTGCGCCCACTGGCAAATGGGGAAAATTGTTAGTGGTATACTAACCTCAAACGCCATGCTTATAGTGCATACCTGCCATTTTCCCACAGGCTCCCCTATGCTTAGCGCCCCTTGGAGAGTTAAGGGAGAAAGCTGCCTTAAAGCAGACGAACTTCAGCCGGAGGCCTGAGCACACCTCAAACGCTAGCTGCAGTCACCACCAGTTTCATGTTTTCATCAAGAGTAGGATAGACTCCAGGACTTTTGCGGACATTGACAACCACTTACAATCTAGGACTGGACTGAACCACGCACTCAAATGTGCTGTTATGAGCCCCAACGTACCCCAATATAGGCCTAGGTAGTTGCACAACTTTTTACCTACATTTGTCCTACCTTGCTCTACATAACGGTTCTGGTACTGACCGTTTACCTAGTTAGGTGCCGAATAAATGTCATGTGGTTTTCTTAGAAAACTAGCCTCATTTATTATGCATGAGGATTCTTAGTATCACAGCAGGAATACCATCTTCTGCATAATAACTCTGTACAAAAGTCACCACTATCATCATCCTTGGCTGACAGGACACATCAAGGTAGAACCCCTGAGGGTATCTTTCGGGTATATAAGTACCACATCTTTGCTGGGCAAACCAGAGGAGAAGCATCCATGCTGATACGAGACACTGAAGTCCCTACAAGCAGACACTCCAGCACGCAGTGGTCTGACATCCCTCGTGGGGTGTCCAACTTGAGACCAAGATGGGGTCCTTCATTCTCACCCATCAGGTAATGGGGTTGGCTGTTTCGGGGTTATTCTTGGCTATACGCCCACATATATGCTAGGTACACCTAGGTACATTTAGTTAGGGTTTGCATCGTAGGAGTACTCATGATTACTTCCATGTATCTATATGCCTGTATTATACACTGTTTTAGCACCATGGTAGAATTCTACCTTTTATTTACTCTGTTGGTGTTTATAATCGTATACATCTGTTTCTGTCTAATTGTTGTTGCAGCACACGTATTTTATACTAGAATGACGCTGGCTCAAGAAATGCTTATTGAAAACATCCCCACCGTTTATTCTGTAGATCTCTCTGAGACCAAGTGAGCACCAGTGACTGAGCGAAAAGTACTGTACTGTTTCCACGATCCCTGCGGGGTCAGGGTTGTCATGTTTGATACTTGCCCGCAACTATTCACTCCTTGGTAATGTTGTGTGGCTTATAGTGGCACTGTGGGCTAGCTGGTCTAGAGACAAACATATCCTCTAGAGGTGTCTGGAATCAGTCTGGACACCAGTCCCTTAGTTTATGTTGTCTAAACGCGCAGATCCTATATTGATGTGTAGGAACTACACAACAGTGCCAGATAGTCCTGTCTGGGAATGGCGACGGAGGCATGCCCTCAACTGCAGGAAAGCTATGACAGAATATTACCATAGCTGCACTTAACATGAAAGGCAGGGAACAAAATCGCTAGACTACAACAAAGCAGCAAATAACAAATGCAGGCCAACTGGTCACCCAACTTCAGCTTGGTATAAGACTAAACAGGTTGAGACAGACATTATTGCTCACTAATTAAAGTTGACTCTTCGTAACAGTCTAAGGTTCATGCAGCCGCCCACGGAACAGATGCTGTCCGCTGTAAAGCCTGGTTTGGTATCTCCCTAAATAAATCGCGCTCAATGTATATATGTATGTTCCTGGTATTTCTATAACGCTAACCTAATCAAAAGACAGAAGTGCCCTGTAAATGGCCCAAGATATGGCCAAAGAGGAAAACTAGGGAGTGGACAATGAAAGCAATGTGCTGCAGTGATTGTCTTTATGCCCATCATATATTGGAGCAATGCAGCATTGGAGCTATCCTGATTAACAGGGAAGGATGTCTTCCTGCTGGAATTCATACGTGCTCTTTTCAGGTTGTACCTAAATGTCAGCACCATTCACTTAATTCAATGATGCATCTTGCTATTGAATCTCCTACAGCCCATAAATAGGTACCACAAGACTTGAATTCATACGTGTTCTTTATTGTGCATGGATGTCAGCACCTCACACTTCAGTCACTGATACATATTGCCATTAGTGTCCTACTGCCCATAAACACCAGGTACCACAAGACCACATGAGGCACCGAAAAGGCCGGCCAGAGGTCGAAACACGATGGGTTGAGGACACACGAGATGAAAGTATCTACTGTGCACAAACTCACCAGTGGTCGCGCATACAAAGGTGCAACCTCCCCCATGGTATTACCAGAGGGTAGCTACCGCACCCATCCTTAATAGTCCCCCAACAGGAGGTGCGGGTTTTCATTTACATACCCATGCATCCCTGCTATGCTACTTGACACTATGACCCATCGTACACAGCGAATGTGAGTTCAACAGCAAAACAGTCACCACATACTGCTACCTTCAATGTGATTTTTGGACGATCGACTCCAGCCAAGAAAAACTGACCCCTGGCTCTAAGCTTAACATATGCCCATGACTTTGGTAATCTACTCAAGACGATGGGTAAAGTTCCATTTGACAGGGACCGTTGAAAGTTGATGATTTTTTGACTAACACCCCAGCATCAAGTCCGTCCTTGCAACATGAACCTACTTTCATCAGGCACCCACAACATCTCCAGAGGAGAGAGGAAGGCGGGGCCAGCATCGGCCCCGCCGCCATTATGGCGGTTGGCCGTGCCCCCGTATCCCGCTCGTGCCCCGGAAGCAATTGAATCGCTTCCGGGTCAGATGAGGCTCTCCCGCGCCCCGGAAGTGATCGGATCACTTCCGGGGCGTGTGAGACTCTCCCGATCGTTTAAAGCTGGGGGGAGCACGAAGTGCGGTCTCTTGCTCCCCCCAGCAGCACACCAGTCGCGTGTGCCTCCTCCATCGGGAGGACAACTAATTATTTTTCTTTTTCCCCTCTTAGGGCAGCGTTGCGAAGGGGATCCTCGTCGGTGGTCAAAATTGCCTGATTTCCCGTTGATCGTCGGCTCAACGCTTTCCGGAGGTCGCGAGGGAGAAGATACGGAGCGGTTTAATCTGTGCCTTCTCTTTTGCAGCCCCGCACCTTATTTTGAGCGACGCACTCGCCGGAGATCGAGCAGCGGGACTGGGGCGCGCTTTTGACCGACGCGCTCGTGAAATTGACGAGCTCCGGGCACTGAAGGCATCGGATCAGCACTGAGACGCTCCCGCCCGCGAGGGCCTCACTAAATTGGTCTTGATTTCTATTTTCAGGAGCAGTGCACGCGTCGCGAAAGGGGCCGTTGCTGTGGCGACAACAAGCGCTGAAATCGACGCGCTCTGGGGGAGTTTTTTGTGAGGCAGACTGCAGCGTCTGGCATCAATCAGCGCGAGTTCTTGGAGGGCTTACAGCTACGCTTGTGAGGGGCCTTCGACGACTCAGAGGGTGCCTGAGGACTCGACTGGGGCCTGCATTCCGAAGCTGCTGGGAGCCAAGCGGGTTAGAGCCTGTGCTCACCTGCCTTGCTGGACTAGCCAGTATTTGAGGCTCAGGTAGCGTGGGTGCTGTGGCCGGTCGTGAATTCCTCCAACAAAATCCACGGTAACAGTACTGACAGGTTAGGTAGTGATGCCACCTAAAGCTAAGCGCGGCGAGCGGCGCCCGGATATCGCAAGCGTGTTAGACACCCTGATGCGTAAGATGGGGGAAATGGATAACACCATGGCGCAGCTGGCAGAGAGGCTGGACGCGCAGGAGGGTACATCGGGGAGGTCACGCAGGGACGCATTACCCCCCCAGAGAGGCTTTCCCTCCCTTGCCAAAAAAGAGTAGGGCGAAAAAAGCGCTGCAGGTGGTTCCGGGGAATGGGGGCCCCCCAATTTTGCCGGCGGTACCCGCAGCTCCCGACACACCGGGAGGCGAACCTGCTCCTTTAGAACCAGCGGGGGGGTCTGTTCCTTTGGTTCCGCCAACGCCCGGTATCATACCACTGGCACCTGCGGATCCGGTGCCAGCACCGGCGGTGCCGGTGGTCCCTGCGGTGCCCGCTCTTTCACCCCCAGTACCTGCAAATCATATCCCAGCGCCAGCGCTGCCAGGGCCAGGGGGCCCAAATGTTCCGTTGCCTGTTCAGCCCACAACCGGGGGGGGACCAACGCTTCCCGCCGATTTTGTCTCCAGCTTAGCAGCCGTACTTCCCTGGCTCGGGGGCATGGGATTGAATGTGAGTGCAGCGGGTATGGTCGGGGCAGACGCGTTGGAGAAGGCGAGGCAGCTTATCGATCAAACCAAGCCTAAACCAAACCATGGGCGAGGCGCGCACATCTTACGAATCTCTCTCACGCCATTTGTCCCAGGAGGTGAAAGAAAGGATATGGAAAGGGACATACATTGACATATTTTCACTCCTGATAGATGAGGTTGAGAGGGAGGAGACGAGGAGGAAGAAGGATTATATGCCTGCGCGTGAATGGGCGACTGAGATGTTGAGGTACAGGGTGGAAGAAAACATCAGGCATTGGATGCTGGCCTACAATATTTACATGGCAGTGAGGACGGAGCGTTTTCCAGAGGAAGCACCCGCAATGGCCTGTTAAATGTCTAGGATTAGCACGGCGCAGGCGACTAAGGGAGGCTCAGGGTGGTTAGATTATGATAAAAAATGTAGGCGCATCAGGTCATCGGATCCAACGCTCAAATGGAATCAGGTAGAGGGGATTTCTTGGTTGGATCATGTGGGCAGTCTTACAGCAGAGGCTGTGAGTCACCCGCCGAAGCCGAAGCCCTTTCGGTCGTTCCCCTCAGCTTCACCAGGTGGGGGGGCAGGGAAGAAGGGATGCTGCTGGGATTTTAACAGGCGCACATGTGGTTGAGCACCAGGGACATGCAGATTTAGGCACGCGTGCAGTTTCTGTGGTAACTCAGGGCATGACGAGGCAAAATGCCTTAAAAAGCAGAGGGATAGGGGGGCCAATAAGTCAGATTGAGGGAGCTAGGTCACCTATTCTCCTCCACGCAATGATACCCTGGTTAAACAGATATAAGTGTAAGACCGCAGCAAGGACGTTAATGAGGGGGTTCAGTGAGGGGTTTAGAATCCCAGTGGTAGATTTTGTTGGTCCCTCGTTTTGTAAGAACCAATTGTCAGTCAGTCAGAATGCCGTGGTGGCGGCTGCCAAGATTGAGAAAGAGTGCAGATTGGGCAGAGTGGCGGGGCCTTTTGACAAGATTCCTGTGCGTGACTTTGTGCGTTCCCCCCTGGGGGTAGTTCCAAAGAAGGAACCAGGGGAATTCAGGCTAATTCACAATTTATCAGCACCAAAGGGGCAGTCAGTGAATGATTCCATTGATGAGACAGTCTGCTCTGTGCGTTATGCATCTATTGACCAGGCGATTGAGATGTTGCAGGGCCTGGGCCCGGGGGCATTGATGGCGAAATCTGACATAGAGTCTGCTTTCAGGCTGCTGCCCGTTCATCCGAGCGATTTTCACCTCCTGGGGTTCCAGTTCGGGGGCAAGTTTTTCATGGACATGTGCATGCCAATGGGGTGTTCGGTGTCGTGCGCCTATTTTGAAATGTTTAGTACTTTCTTGGAGTGGGCTTTCAGACAAATGACAGGGCATAGGCACGTGCTGCATTACCTAGATGACTTCCTCTCTCTGGGACCATCAGGGACCGCGGGGTGTAGGCAGGCGCTGGAGCATTTCTGTGCGCTGATGAAGAGTTTTGGTGTACCGCTTGCTCCAGGGAAAACCGTGGCACCATCCCCGGTTATAGAGTTCCTAGGTATCGAGCTGGACTCAGTCGCGGGTTGCTCACGGCTTCCCGCTGACAAAGTGATGAGGTTTGGGGATGCGCTGAGGCAATGTCTGGAAGCTAAAAGGGTAACGTTGCATCAGCTACAACAGGTTGTAGGGCAGTTAAATTTTGCATTACGCATTATACCAATGGCACGCCCCTTTTCAAGATCCATTGCTCAGGCAATGTCAGGCCTTAAGCAGAAACACCACCACACCAGATTGAGCAGTGAGGTCAAGCAGGACATGCGTATTTGGTTAGCATTCCTGCGGGATTTCAGTGGCTCTGTCCTGTGGCCTGGACCAGTCACTTCCTGCGCAGAGTTGGGGTTAATGACGGACTCCGCGGGCAGTGAAGGGTTTGGTGCCATTCTGGGCACGCAGTGGGTGGCACAACGTTGGCCGACGTGGTGGGTGGACAATGGTCTCACCACTAACATTGGTTTCCTGGAATTGTTCCCCATTTGGGTGGCATTGTGCGTCTGGCCTGAGCAACTGCACAACAGAGCAGTGGTTTTCTGGTCTGACAACATGGCAGTGGTGGAATGCATAAACAACCAGTCAGCAAAATGTAGGATGATCTTGCGCTTAATTAAGGAGATAGTTTTGAGATGCCTGCAGTTGAATCTTCAGTTTAGGGCGAAACATGTCCCAGGGGTGTTGAACCACGCTGCTGACGCTCTGTCTCGTTTCAAGATGCAGGTTTTCAGAACTCATCTCCCAGGAGCAGCACCACGCCCAACGCCCTTCCCCGAACAGCTCTGGCAGATTGGTGCCCCCACTTACCGGACTTGGTGGCAGCAAGCCTAGCGCCAGGAACAAGAAAGGCATATGAAGGGGCGTTTGGGGCATACTGTAATTTCTTGAAAGTCCAGGGTGGGATGCATTGGGCTGATTCGGCCGGGGTGTGCTCATACTTGCAAGCCCTGCGGGATGAGGGGAAGTCAGTGGGGTCGGCTAGGAGACACATGGCAGCCATTTCATTTTTTGCACAGATGGGCGACAGGCAGGATCCTACTCAGGCATTCGTAGTGCGCAAGGCATTGAAGGGTTGGCAGCGGTTACAGGGTTCTGCGCCTGACACTAGGCGCCCGATAGGGTTGACTACCTTGGCATCAGTCCTGGCAGCGTTAGAACAGATTTGCACCAGTGTAACGGAAGGTTTATTATTCAGGGCAGCCTTTAGCTTGGCCTTTTATGGGGCCTTTCGAATAGGGGAATTGGTGGCTAAGACCAAAAGGGACTGCGGGGGTGGCTTGCAGCTTAGTGACATACACTTCCATAACGGGGCGTTGCAGGTTACAATTCGGCGCTCAAAGACAGATCAGGTAGGGAGGGGGCAAGTGGTCTTTCTCAGACGGGCACTGGGCAACCCCTGCTGCCCGGTTCTGCATATGGAGGCTTTCCTGCCTTACAGACCGAGTGATAGGGTGGAGCCATTATTAATGCATGCGGAGGGGGACCCATTGACAAAGTTCCAATTTAAACGAGTCTTGGATAAGGCAATAGGCGAGGCGGGACTGGACCCTAGTAGTTTTGGGACACATTCTTTCAGAATAGGTGCCGCCACCGAGGCGGTCGCACGGGGTCTTGGGGAAGAGGATGTAAGGAGGATTGGGCGGTGGGCCTCCAACTGTTTCAGGCGCTACGTGCGAGTGGATATGTTATGACTTCTGGCGACATTAGTACTGACGGTGTATTTTTCTTGTTTCTACTGCCAGTTCCCTCGGCCTGCCACGCAGGAAGAGAGACAGCGACGCCTCGCCGAGAGCGGGACACAGGCAAGACAACAGCGGTTTTCCCGGATGAAAAATTGGAACGTCAAGTGTGTGTTTTTGGTCATTCATATGTTTCTCGTTTAGGGAGTTTTTTCAGGGCAGGTAATGGGGCAGCGCGCGCACAGCAGTTAGGTGTCAGGGTCTCCTTTTTTGGGCATGGGGGCTGCGTTTCGAAAGGTTCAGGGAACGGATAGGTCACATGCTCACTTCTTTGGACACCCCTCCCGATGCTATCATTTTACACCTGGGGGTAACGACTTGGTGCACCTGAATAGGAGGGTCCTACTGGAAACGGTGCTGTCAGAGGTGGCATGGCTGGCCAGGCGCTGCCCTGGTTCGGTCATTGTGTGGTCACACATGATACCAAGGCTTCAGTGGCGGGGAGGGGTATCGGTGAAAGCGCTCAATCACTCGGCCCAGAGGATTAATAATAAGATAGACAAACTGTTTAGGACCCCCAGATTGCAGGTAATTGCCCATGGGTGCATTAGGGGGGATTCATGCTATGTCCAGGATGGGGTGCACCTGTCGCGTCTGGGCAATGAGATATTCTTGGGCAACATTTCAGCGTGGCTTAAGGGAGCTCACTGGTAAGTATGACCTTGGGTTTTGGGGGGGGCCTGATAGTCGGTCTACTATGCAGGCCTATGCGGTAAGGTCATAGGTTGGACAGGCTAAATTGACTAATCTTTTGGGGCTCCTTATGAAGTGGGGTGCCCAGAGGGGAGGGACATGTGGCTCTCACCAGACTCCAGGGGCAGTTACAACTGGTTGGTTGGAACGGTGCGGGGACAAAGGGGGGGTTACGCTTTCCATTGGCTGGTTGGCCACCCCGCACGCGGGCGTAAGTAAGCTGCGCTGTCTGCATGGCCCCTTTATGGAGTAAGTCTTGAACGTATGGGGGTTGCCTGGGGGTAAGTACTTCCGGGTCAGCTGGGCCCCCTGCGCATGCGCACTCCGGTTGGGGTGTGCGGGACATTCTGGGTTAAAGGGGGAGGGGCCAGCGTTTGACCTTGCCGTAGGCCCGAAGGAATACGCAGAAATGTGATTACCATTGTGTTTAGACTAAGATAGGAACATTTATGTATTAGAGTTTTGTTAAAGCTAGGAATGAAACAAATGTACCGAATCCTGTCTTGCCATTTCTGCGTTATTGTATGTATATATAATCTTGTTTGTTGTTAATAAATACGATCGGGGGTCAACGACCCCCTATTCCAAACAAAAAGGTTATATTGGTTTTGTCTCAATGGGGGGAGAAGGGGGCGATAGGCCGTACCAGACCATATGAGCTTTCTGATCCCAGTCACACTACTCTAAACGTCTGAGGGAGCACAAAGGAATGTGGTTGCGTCTTCCTTCATCGCAGAGCCTTGCTTGTGCTATACGCACCACTGCAACACATAACTAAAGGAAAACTCATTATCTACTCTTTCACAGCAGCAAAGCAACCACGATGGACATGCAGAAGACTGTTGCTTATGGCACTGGTTGTTGAGGTTCTCGGTCTCAGGGTTAGCTGGAAAGGATGAATGTACACGTTGTCACCATACGCTGAAGTAGACAGACGGAAACACACAAGAATGTATCTGCCCAGGCATAAACCTGTAAAGCAAAGTCCTATTCTACTACCTCTTTTAGGCGAGACATAGATGCGCCGTCTACGGCACGAGAAGGATATCCTTGTCAGCATTGGCCAAGGAATGAATCATCTAATCAAGTCTACCCCTGCTGTTTGTCACGAGTGAGGGATAGCTCTGCTGCCAGCACTGGCCAAGGAGTCAATCACCTGAACAAGTCTACCTCTGCTGCCTGTCATGAGTGAGGGATAGCTCTGCTGCCAGCACTGGCCAAGGAATTAATGGCCTGAACAAGTCTACCTCTGCTGTCAAGAGTGAGGGATAGCTCTGCTGCCAGCACTGGCCAAGGAATCAATCACCTGAACAAGTCTACCTCTGCTGTTTGCCATGAGTGAGGGATAGCTCTGCTGCCATCTCTGGGCAAGGAATCAATCACCTGAACAAGTCTACCTCTGCTGTTTGTCACGAGTGAGGGATAGCTCTGCTGCCAGC
This sequence comes from Triturus cristatus, assembly GCF_964204655.1. Classification (NCBI taxonomy): domain Eukaryota; kingdom Metazoa; phylum Chordata; class Amphibia; order Caudata; family Salamandridae; genus Triturus; species Triturus cristatus. Next base: position 463,581,298 of record NC_140593.1, read on the forward strand.
ACTGGCCAAGGAGTCAATCACCTGAACAAGTCTACCTCTGCTGCCTGTCACGAGTGAGGGATAGCTCTGCTGCCAGCACTGGCCAAGGAATTAATGGCCTGAACATGTATACCTCTGCTTCCTGTCATGAGTGAGGGATAGCTTTGCTCCCTATGACAAGTGAGAGAAAACTCTGTCTCTGCTTACACATAGGATAAAACAGCAGAGCGAGGGATAGCTTTGCTGTCTTTGATATATGTTTGACCGCTTATGCTGGTCTCCCACCAGTTATCAGTCTATTCCCTGTCCCATTTCTGGTGCATTCTCATAATTTTGCATTGGAAGGCGCCATGGACAAATACACCTCCCCGCTCCCTCTCAATAATTGACATATCGACATGCAGAGCCCAGAGTTGGAGAGAGTTGCAAGAGGGAGGAGCATGGGAGTGTCACTCAACCATTTCCTTACAAAGGTCTGCTTGTGTGAGGGCCTGGGTGCCAGGAGTTGGAAGATATGCCCTTGTGGGGGTTAATGGTTTAGCCGTATGTGTTGATTGGACATGGTGGTTGGTAATTGGCACGCCAACAATCTCCGATTGACCTTGCTAGTCAGTTTTTTTTATTTTATTTTATTTGCATATAAGTCCCTGTCTTGGTGTGTGACCACAGTGATGCAGTTTTACGCCAGGAGGTCGGTTATTGTGCTCAATTCTTGATGAGCAGGTGTGTTACCACCTGCATTTTTGCAAGGCTCCGAACAAGCACATATGAACGCTCCCCTAGTACACCCCCACCCCCGTTTTCCAGGAACAGACACTTTCCGCTTCCCTGAAACACAACAGAAACCACTTTTCCATTGTGATCTCTGAGTGCATGTATGAGGTTCCTAATGTTGCCAGCTGTCTGCATTTCACGCACCAGGGACATTTTTAATTGTATTTGCACGCACTCCCCTCGGTGGGAAAGTCTCTTTTTACACTTGACAGCCACCGAGTGTGGAAAGCGGCATAAACAGCCGCAGGAAGGGGCTGCGACACGAGCTGTCACAACATCTGGGAACCTTTCTACCTCCTTCCTCGTCGCCACTGTGTAAATATGACAATCTCTGGCCGGATCCAAGCCGCCCCTGGATGTCACCGCTGCTGACCCGAGCCTGCTCGCTTTGCAGGATGCCATTAGAATAATGTAGAAATCGAATTTTAAAAACAAAATATTTATGGGAAACTTTATCCAGTTCATCAGCAGACGAGATTAAGAAGATATGTAATAATCGTGAATCTTTACGTGTGGATGTCCTGTATATATCAATTGCAGTAATCCGTGATTTTCAATGAAAGAGGTCTTATGTTTCAAAAAGAAACTATGTACTTGGAGAAACTTGGAGAAATCGTGTTTGGACAAGCACAGTTCAATTTGCGGATCAGTAAAATAACTTAATACTCTGATCTTAATTAACTACACAACGGTGTTTAAGCCACTTTTGGCCCACTCCTTCACAGTATAATCTCAGAAGAGATTGGGGAGGAGTGGATTGTAAGAAAACAGAGAATGGACTAGATTCCACGTAGACTAACGCATTTATTCCATATATTCAGAATTCGAAGGGCCTGATTAAAAGTTTATTCCTGTATCCTGACCCATGCATAAATCCTTGTTTCTGAACAAATTGAAATTATGATTTGGTAGCTATTACATCCTTATAATTTTTGGATGTGTAAAATACTTCACCCCTGGTTAAATTTCGGCGGGGCAAACCTGCCGAAATGTAATCGGGGGAGGGGAAGTATATGGTATTTACTGTATTAAGCAGCTTTTGGTGTATTACACATCAACATCCTCATATTATTCCCCACAATTCTGTAAATCTATGAAATGGGCACTGGTCAGAATTCCAGAAATATATTCTGGTTAGCTCAAAGCGACGAGCATAGCTGCTATTTATTGCACCCCATGGTATAGTTATATATCAGGTGTGATAAATAGCACCTATACTCGTCGCTTTGAGCTAACCAGAATATTTTTCTAGGAATTCTGACCAGTGCCCGTCTCATACATTGTACAGAATTTATACTAGACTCAAACAGTGGATTGATATTTATTGTACCATTGCTGCCGAGTAATATAATTTAAAGTTGAGAAATGCAAGTCCGCACTCTTAACTGGGAGCTTTACAATGCTAATGGATCTTCTTACCGTTCGATAACTTCATAAAAAGCTATTATTACAGTTTCTAAGGATCGAAAATAAATGTTTGGGACGTACAGGGAAATAGATCTGAATAAGTATAGGAATTTGGGTAAAACATTCATTTTGATAATGTTGCAAGCTCACATAATGATCACTTATGTTGGGTCAGCAAATTAGCGATGCTGGTATAACAAAAGCACTTGTATCAGGATGCAAGCTGAAAAGGTCTGCAACTTTTCATCTGCAACAATTTAAGATTCTTAATATAATATACTATACCCCCAGAGATTGTTTAAATTTAATTGTTGACCAAATTCTAATGTCTTAGCTGATCAACGGATTAAGCCGACAAAGCGTATATGTTTGCAGTGTGAAGGACCCTGACCACATTCTGGATTAAGGTGTCCAGTATTATATAGGAATTACTAAAACATGACAATACATTAACTACTAAGATCATTATTCTTGGTTTAGATTATGAATAACCATGTTTCTGTACAGTCTTCATTTCTCATACCATAGCTGTGGCTAGGCTCCACATCGCTCATAAAGGGATCGCCCCAGACCCACCAAATATTTATGAATGGAGGTATATGATGTATCATATGGATGAATTAGAAGCAGCCTTACAAAGCCTTCAATCGAATAAAGGTAATGGGAACCTCAAGATGAAATACGTCCCAATTATATGTACTTATTGAACCAGTATATTCAACTTCAGTGTTTGTGATTTTCTACTGTTGTTTTCTTGGTGGCTTCTCCGTTTATGTGGCATATTGGCCTTGAGTACATTATTTATTATATGTGTATCATGTCTGTTGATCATCTGCTTCTTTGTGTCAATCATTATCAATTCAGTTACATGTTGGTTCAGCCTCTTGACAATAAAAATGAAATAATAAAACAAATACAACTCATGCATTCATGAATGGGAATTTCCTTTGGTGATATTTGCAATGCATGTCTAGTGCAAGGTGTGAGAGATATGATTATATTGAATAATAACACCTGGCATGGACAGCGCCTTGAAACGTGTTATGAATCATGATATAGAACAAGTTATTATTAGTATTAATAATAGTAATCATGCTAGGTTTTGCACTGGAAGGGTACCTGTCCAGTATATGTCCTATGCCTAGACAGTTTTAAAAAGGTTTCCCACACTAGAAGTGTGCTGTACAGTGTGGCACACATGCACATTTGAAATGTTAGAAGAATTAAAAACATTTCTTCTTCTTTGTGCCCGTCTCAAATGATGTTATTTTTTATGTAAAGCACGGTCTTATAATTTCAGTAGAAAGGACTTTGTGCCAAAAATCATGGGTGGTTGGCCTGGGACACCCAAGCGCTACCCATGGAACACCCGCATAACACAAAGTAGCTAAAAGCAGCGCAAAGCTCTATTTGCGCTCTGGAAAGGGCATTTTTCCAGCGCAAGAAAAGTTTTTGACCGAAAAGTAAATATCAATTCAAAACTTTGCACCAGTTTGAGTCATTTTACATGTCTTTGCAGCGGCTCAAATTCTTGATAAATGTGACCTTTAGTCGCTCACCACAAGTTAGTCATTAATTGTGATTCAGTGGATAGCAAGAGTTTCTGGCCAAATCAGGAGTACCAGCCCTACAGGAGCACTGTGAGTCAGGGGTGCTCCCCTTAGCTTGGCCTGTTGGAAGCAGGAGAAAGGTTCAGCTGAAGATCCAGCAGAAAATGGGAAATAACATGCTGGAATCAGCACAGAAACACCGATTCCAACTACTATTCCCAGTTCCAGATCTGGAATCATGTAATGAGCCTGTATATGTGTGGCAGTGCCACCTGGTAATGGTAAAATGACACATGGTATAACTGTGCCCTCTGTTACTTGCCACTCATGATTTGGCCTTAAGAATTAATGCTATTGGTTTTATTTTATCTATTTATGTTGGTTCGCTAAAGCACCATAGGCACCCTGGACAGCTTCAAGGCACATGCACTCTATGCGGAGCAATATTACTGCTCTTCATGGTACTGCATTAGCAATTGGTATATCACTTCTGCTGTCATGCATCTGTAATGCATTACTTCTCAGCTCTGGTGGCAGTGATTTTATGAGGCAGCTGTCAGTGGGTAGGCTTGAGTTTGGGGTTTACCATCCAACATAGCCCTCAAGGGTGAAGGACCTACAAACACCAATAGAAGCAAGTTTTTTATACTTGAAGAGACAGCATAAAAACTGAGGTGTCACATTGAAAGACTACATGGTGGGTAAAAAAAGGAGATGGGGAAAGCATGCAAAAATATTTTTAGTTCTTCAGTCGATGAGTGATGGTTTCAGGAACTGCCTGTAAACCTGTACTTGGGGTGCTTGCTTATTGAGCCTAACTCCAGAAACGTTAATATCCAAGGTTTGCTTGTTCAATTTATGCTTCGTCATCTTCAGGAAAATCAACCACATCAATTTTTTTCAACAAGTTCTGGGGAGCAGTAGTCAGTAGGATTTTGGAATTTAGATTTCTGCCCCCAGGTTTTTATTTTTGCTGTAAAACAAATTCACATTGCTGGGAGAGTGCTGTTTGGGGCATTGCTCTTCCTGGAAAAGAACTCAACATGGCCGTTGGGCATTGGATGGGAGTGCAGTGAGTTAAGAAACCCAAATGCAGACCTCTGTGGCTCTGGTCACAATGGTACCTCCAAAACGAGATTCTAAAGTGTGTGTAAATTGAGGGTGTTTTTTCCGAGGTTTTTGGAAAGGGACAGCTGGTACAACTCAGGGGAGGGAATATTGCACCTCCACTGTTTGCCTAGTGGTACTGACATGCACAGAGAGTGTAATAACATAATTTCCAAGACTTTAAAGTTGCAGTTAAGTACAAGTTGCTTACCCTCTAAATTGCAAACCCTCATGCATTCGCAAATTAGCTGATGAATAATTTGTACCAGATTTATGTCGTTCAATCTTGATCTACATGTTTGATAAGCATGTCTCATTTGTTTGAACAAAGATCCAATCTTCAGGGGTTTGCGGCGCTAGGGCCCAAGATGTCTGGGAACCACTCCCCCACCTGCTCTCATGATTCTTTGTTCGGGAGCAGGGGGACAGGTGTCACATCTGGGTTGGGCTTCATGTCGCTTGTCTCGCAAGTTGCGGGATGGGTGACAGGAAGCAGAAATTGATAGCACATTTGCGCACCTCTTTAACTACCATCACCACAATGGCCAGAGGCTATTTAGGTTGGTCTGGCCCTGGCCACCCCTTTTCCTGTTTGCCCATTGTGACGTCATGTGCGGGTTATGGGTGCAGTGGACAGCGCAATGACAACCTTGGCCTGATGGAGTATTGGGCCTTTCTTCATTTCTTTACCAGAGGACCTGACAGTGTAATAAACCTCCCTTTCATTGCTATTGTTCACTGGGGAAACATAATAATGTACCTTTCTCTCACTGCCTCTGCTGCCCTGGGCTTGACAGGAGTATCCCTGAGAACAGATATAATTGGCTTTTTCTACCTGGGCCCGATGGAGTATTGCCGACATTCTTGTCTTTATTAACAAATGGGGGATGGGAGCACACTGCCTCACCTCCCAGCACAGTTCGCCCCTTAGCATTGTGGTAAATGCAGTTCACAGTGATTTCTTACTTGAATTTTAGCTGTAGGGGTTCACCAAAGTTGGTGCAGGTTAGTGCTGTGAATCTCTAGACACATGTGTTTCTGGATATTATCCGTCTTCAGTAGAGATAAAAAACGAAAATTCCTTCTGGGGTTGCTGGAAAGGCTGCCATAGTCTCTCAGGTCTCAGTACCTCTCTCTGGCGCACCTGTGGATGTAGAAGCTCTCTACACGAATATTCCCCAAACAGAGACATTGAGGGTTATAGAAGAACTCCTTCTGAAAGAAGAATGGATATCAGACACTCCGGTCTCCTTCATAATGGAATGTGCCACCATAGCCATGTGTGAGAACTTCTTCCAATTCAAAGATCAATATTACCACCAGACCCAAGGTACTTCTATGGGTAGTACCTTTGCGCCAAGCCTGGCCTGCCTCTATGTCGCAGAATTTGAACGTCTCCACTTATCAAATAACAACGTTTACACCAATAACATCATCCTTTGGAAGCGCTATATTGACGACATCCTGATTCTGTGGAAAGGGGACATAGAAACGTGCGACAACTTTTTCACTTGGGTCAATTCTCTGGACCCTTACTTGAAATTTACCAGATCCATCTCTCCAACCGAAATCCATTTTTTGGATCTAACTATTACCTTACAAGATGGCACCCTCTCTACCCACACCTACAAAAAACCGACGGACCGGAATAGCCTTCTACAGTATGAAAGCCACCATCCGAAAACCCTTAGGGACAACCTTCCCTTCGGCCAGTTCCTACGTCTTCGTAGCAATTGTGACAAGACTAGTGACTACAAAAAGGAGGCGACCACTTTAAGCAACCAACTTAAAGCACGTAACTATCCCACTACTGTTATCAACAGATCCAATAAAAGAGCTCTCAACAACAACCGAGAGGCTCTGCTAGAACCCAGAGTTAAGACGACGGATGACACACTTACCTGCGTCACCACCTACACATCGGAATCCAATAAAATACAAAGAATCATCACAAAAAACTGGAAGATCCTTGCCACAGGCACGTTGTCATTACCTAAACCAAGGTTTGCCAATAAACGCACCAGCAACTTAAGTGACATCTTGGTACACACACGCCCAAAAACTACCAAAGTAACAGCCCAAGGTACCCTATGGGGGTCATCGCCAGTAAGAGGTCACTACCCCTGTGGAGAATGTGGAGTATGCAATCTGACAAAGACAACTAAAGAACTTAACCTAGAAATAGGCAAAGTCTGGACTCAAAAAAAACATACAAATTGTAATTCTAAAAACTGTGTCTACATGATTACGTGCCCGTGCAACCTTCGCTACATAGGCATGACCTCACGTCCAGTGAAAACGAGAATCATGGAACATCGGAGCAATGTACGATGTGGGAGAACCACCACAAAAATGAGTACCCACTATATTGCCAACCAACATGGACCTAACGAATTACACTGGACAGTACTTGAAAGCAACCCTGCTTGGTCCTGCAAAAAACTTTTTGAAACTGAACAGAGGTGGATTTTCCGCCTCTCAACACAAAAACAGGGCCTCAACGATGATATTTCATGGACAGAAATTAATAGCACATCCACACGATAAGTCCCCCAACTGCCACTATGAACACTTGTATATTCGCTATCTCCCCCTTCCGTGGGTCACCTTGCCCTCTTAGTTCATGAAATCTTCATGAAAACCTATGCCCAAAGGTCTGACCACGTTCCGTTTTGATAACATCATTATCCTATTGTTTACCATAAAATCTATGGAATTTCTCATTAGCCTTAAAAAGTATCTATTTTTCATCGTGGTCGATGATCATCGAGCCTTTTTGCCACGTGAAAGTCGTCTAACCTGTCTCTACCGAGTCAGGCATCCCGTTTTGGGACAGTATGGCGCACCTGATGGGTAATCCCACGAGATCTCGGCACCTCATCGCAACTTTAAATCCCGGGATCCGTCCTCTGGCGGTAACATCCAGACGAGGTTAAGACAAGTACGATCAACTACGAACCCGCTTCCTTCTTAGGGTAAGTCCTTTATTTTCTTAACACCTTCCCTAACCCACCTCCGTTCCCTGGCGATAGACGCGACTCTCACGAACCGTTCGCACGAAGCCGCTGCATGTCGGCTCATCTCATCCCCCCCACGCGCGTTGATAGTTTGCGGTCTGGTATTCACAGACTCACGTACACGCGCTACTCACTTACCTGCTTCAGAACGTGCCCAAGAATAGACCACTAACAATACACAAGACCTCTGGGCTTAACACCTTGCACGCACGGAAAACAAACACTGTTTGATTCTCCCGGCACGCCACACTTGTGTATCCCTCCCGATAGTCCCTTTACCAACGTTATTGACGTGACACACACGGTGAACTTGTACACCGTTCATTTCCAATACCCGCTACGCCTTTTCTATTGCGTATCATAGAGGTGTCCACGTTATCAGCCCCGTCCACACGAGCTACGCACTATGGGTAGGTGGGTAATTACTCTCCCTCCCCGTGGAAACCTGAACCACCATGGTTGATATACACTTAAGGCATGCGAAATACAAGTTCACAACCACCTGACTTTATCTATTTTCATGACCTACTCAATATTATTTTGTTGTTGTCTCTGCTGACATTGTCATGTTTCCATGTTTACCTACATACCAGTTTACTCCTGGTCATATAGTAAACCCGTTCAAGTGGTCGGGTCGTCTTTCCTCATCTATGAGGCATTCCATCCCACCTCTAGGAGGTAAGAACTGTATTTATCCCTCTGACTCTTTCTTTCTTTTCCTAGTGTGTTGTTTTGTTGACATATTGTTGGATTTTTCACTTGTGTCATATCAGAAATATTGTAATGTTAACTGTTTTTAACTGTGACCTAGCGTTAGTTCAGAATAACTTTTAACCCTCTATTCCCCTAACTAATTGTTACCAGAGGAGACCGGTTTTTTTCTGGTTCCTATAGGGTGATGTACTGGTTTCTGATTAAGTTGGCTAGTTCCACCTTTATGAGTTTCTGATGCTATCCATACCCCCCCCCCTTTTTTGTTCCCCGACTCTATCTATTTAGGTGGAATGCCAGATCAAGAACCCTAAATGTAGGGTCTTGGCACTAAGAAGGGGAGATAACATCCCTTGGCTGACCATTGGCGGTCATTACATATCGGTCCTGAAGAAGTGTCGCTCTACTTCGGAGCACCAGACACTAAACATGTTGACCCAAATCAACTAAAGGCTACCCGAATATCCTTACTCATTAACGTAGCCTCACTGTTTTTTAATTAGTCCCAACCTTGAATACTCAATAAAGTGAATCAACAAGGTTAGGGCCTATTTTAAATCACTTTCCGTACACATTAGAAGACATTGCTCTCCTATTGCTCCACACACCTCACTCATCAAACGGCGTTCTCAGATCAAGAAGATCTCCGATAAAGATGCCACCAGGCCCGTCGGACATTGCAGCGCCGGTCCGACGAGGAGCGCCCAATGATGAAGCATGACACCCTAACAGGTGTGTGAGGGCATTATGATCTGAATTAGCAGATCCCCCCAGATACCATCTATGGCTGAATGCGTGGGGATTGGTATGAATTAATCACATACCATGCATCATTTTTCCCTACTAATGCTTTTTCGTCAAGCTTAAGTGATTCAGCTTTGATCCGTTTTTTAAAAATTAACTTATAATTGGGCATTTTCAGATCTTGCAGTGCTATTAGCAGAACAATATCCCTTAGGGGGTGAAAATATGGGATCTCCATTTAGCAGCATAGGCAGACTTATCTATTTCTAACCAGCAAATGTTCTCTAAGGATGCAGGGGCTGATGAAGACATAGCAACCATACATTTCAGAAATGCTCCTTTTGATACCAGGCACTGTCTCTGGAGACCAAACTCATTTTCTTCTTTCTAGGGAAGTAGTGTAACAAAAGATGGTTGTTTTGGTAAAAGAAATGGGAGTTTCCCTGAGCTAGCACAGCTGCTTCAGATGGTTTTGGCTTAATCGAGGTAATAGGGTAGGTCCTCTGATTTTTCATCCGACTCTGGGCCGGAGCAGGTTGTTTTGGTACCTGACCGCCCAAGACGGTCAAATGTCTCTCCAAGTGCTGCCTTTCCACCTGTTAAAAAAGGTCCAGAAAGCAGGCAGCACGCAACACTAATGAGGACAGGCAGGGTTCTGTGGGTTGGGTGTCCGCATGGGGGGATCAAGCTTTGGCAGCTTATTCATGGGCTAGTCCCCAGAAGAGCCCCTATTGGCCCATGTATCTGCACCCTTGCAGCTGGTTTCTGGTGATGTACCATCAACCTCTGCTGCAGTCCCTGCACAGGCACCCACTGGGCCCCCACAGCCCTAGTGAGCCCAATCAAGTCCTTAGCGACTTAGCTGACATCAGGCAGACCTTTAAGGTTCTCGCCACAAGCTCGAAGGAAGTGCCTCCATCAGGCACTCAATCTACCCCGACTCCTATTGAACCGATACCGACTGTGGGCGTACCCAGATTACAGCGTCTTTATCCCTTCCAGAGAAAGACACTTTATTCCAGGGACCTTGGAATGACTCGGCAGATTCCACATTGGGGGGTGTTGAACTCTGTAGCTCACTTACTCTCTCAGCTGTCAGGCAGTGAAAATAAAGCCTCCACTGGCTCTTCTTTCACCTCCCAATGGCCCCTTCTAGCACAGTCCTTTCAGCTATTGCGGATTTGAAGAAGCAGTTCGAGGCCATTTCAAGTACCCGTAATCGGGCCGGAAAAGGGCAACAAGGGGAGATGGGTAAAGAAAGTGTTGCACCTGGAACTAATGAATCCACTGCAACAACCTTAGGTAAAAAGGAAGATACTGTTACGGATGATCCCGCTGCTTTGAAAGGAATCGATGGGCTGGAAACCCAACTCTTGAAGCCCAGTAAGCTGGCTTTGCATGTGCCATTGGAAGTGAAAGAGAAGATATGGAAGGGCGATTTTGTTGATGCCTTTTGTAACTAACATGCCTAAGCGGCAAAAAAGGACCCTGCTGGGTCTTCAATAGAAAGGTGTGCACACGCCCAGCTGGGTCGTGCAAATGTTTCACCAAAGTTGGTGCAGGTCAGTGCTGTAAATCTCTAGACACGTGTGTTTCTGGATATTATCCTTCATCAGTAGAGATAAAAACATTATTTACCACAATACTAAGGGGCGAACTGTGCTGGGAGGTGAGCCAGTGTGCTCCCATCGCCCTTCTGTTTGAAAAGGCTCCCACGAGCCATTGAGCTGATGAGCTTTTAAAGATTCACCTGTGCACCAAGGAGACGTGCTGAGACCTGAGAGGGTTGTGGCAGCTTTCTCAGCAACCCTTATGAAATTCGTTTTTTTAACTCTTCTGATGAAGGATAATATCCAGAAACACGTGTCTAGAGATTTACAGCCCTAACCAGCTCCAACTTTGGTGAACCACTATAGCTAATATTCAAGTAAGCACTTACCATGAACTACATTTACCACAATGCTAAGGGGTGAACTGTGCTGAGAGCTGAGGCAGTGTCCTCCCATCCCCCTTCTGTTATGGTGTTTTTGGCCAACATTGTAATAAACACGACCCGTTATCCATAGCAAATATTTGGTTACTGTCTTGCCATTGAGTTGTTTGGGTCTGGGGGCGTGGTCCAGATTGGAGGTCCCCGGGCCCTATTCAGCAGAGATGACATAACATTAAGCTGAAGTTGAGTTCCTTGGTGTTGCTACCAGAACTACAGAAGCCTGTATTATAGAAAAGATAAAAGATTACCTTTCACAACGAAGCTCATAATATGTCCTCCATGTGCGCACGATGCGCAAAGCGCATCGTGCGTACATGGCCCATCCAGCGTAACGTGCACGGCACTAACTGGCTTTTTTCTCAGCCCCCGCTTGACAAATCCCCCCGAGACTTTCAGGGTAGGAGCGGAGCGTAGCGCCCCACCTATTTTGAAAATTTCGCGAGGATTCGTCGACCGGCGCCAAAGTTATTCCAAATAGAATGTTGCGGTTTTCCTATGGAAACAGGGTCCTAACTATAACTACCTACTGGCGACCGCCAGTAGGTAATATATATATATATATATATATATATATATATATATATATATATATATATATATATATATATATATATATATATATATATGCATTTATATTTAAGTATCCCTTTAGAGCAGCACACCAGCATGTTATATATATTTAAGTATCCCTTTATGTGACCGGATCGATAGTAATTTGCTGAACACCCATCCTCTAGGTGGCTGCGCAAAGAGCCCGCCCTGCAGGGTCGGGGGCCCCCGGAACATGGAGCTTTTCTGAAAATATTTAATGGAGGGGGCATGACCCGCTTGGATTACTGCACCAGCCAAATGGATTTCCATGGGTATATGGTGAGCAGTAACGAGAAAGGGAGGTGAGGAAGACAAATTCTCTCTCACACAACCCCGCATTTCAAGGAAATAATATAGCGCTGCAGCATATGAAAGGCACTTTTGCATTGTAAATAACAATTTTAACAGTGTGTACAACTATGAATGACATTTACTTTCGTGACTATGGCAAGAAAAAACGCTATTAAGCAAAATGGAATCATGCAGTAAATCACGTTATGAGGAATATGTATGAGGTGCACCCTGGGGCCTGTAGTTCACTTTACGGGCCACATGACCACTGGGAGGATACATAACCGCTCACCTGTGATCAAGGCAGCAAAATGCTGAAACGCGTAAGGAGTGAGAGTGGTTAAAATGCTGCTGCATTGACGAAATAAATGTCTGAACTGGGAAATAAGTCGGAGGTGGACTCTTATTTTTCTTGGATAACTCCGAATACAGGCTTCTCCATTCCTGCGCAAAGAGCCCACCCTGCAGGGTCGGGGGCCCCCGGAAAATGGAGCTTTTCGGAAAATATATATATATATATAAAATGAACAAATGCCCTGGAGCTTTTCCAGGACGCAGCTCCAGGGCATTTGTTTTTTATATATATTTATATATATATATATATAAATATATATATATATATTTATATATATATATATATATTTATATTTAAGTATCCCTTTATAGCAGCACACCAGCATGTTATATATATTTAAGTATCCCTTTATGTGACCGGATCGATAGTAATTTGCTGAACACCCATCCTCCAGGTGGCTGCTCTTGGTTTCAGCGTGTTTCTGGGGAAGGGGTGACCGGGGTGAGACCCAGGGGTCTGGGTCATTCCATATGGCGGACACTGCGCGTTGAACTCTGCTCCCTCGGCCCTCGCATTGACCGAGAGTGACAGGAGGCGGGAGTCTAAACTAGCCGGTTCGAGGTGGGCTCAATTCCGGGAGCCTGTCAGGGGTCAAGATGTGACCAATGTGGGGTTTCAGCCAGACCTCTGTCAGGGAACAAGTGGCAGATGCGGGCAGGTTGGGCGAGTCTCTGGGGCCGGGGGTCTCTGCTGCTGTCATCCTGTCTCGCTGGACACGTCCTGGCACCGTCGGTGTTTACTGCCTGAAGTTATTTTATGAAGCTTCTACTTCATTATGCACACGATTTTATTTACATTCCCTAAATTGCCAGAGCCACATGAAAAATATTTTATGTGGACAATATTGTATAACGCCCTATAGTATGGCCTCATAGCGCCGTCGGTTTCTGGTAAGTGACTTTTTTTCAGTTTCAAACTTTCCCCTTCGTTTCAGTTTTTCCCCATTCAGTTCAAATTCAAATTCTGTGTACACGTTTTAGTGGCGTGGGAGATGCGGATTAATACATGTTTTAATCTTGTGCAAAACACGTTTGTACCCGAGCCTGAGTTTCCTTACCTGCGAAAAAAAATCGACAGTCCATGCTTGAAAACAATATAATGACACATTTAATGATAGGTTTCCATTTATTTTTTATAACACACGTTTTAGAGTTGTCTTTTAATCTGTTTACACTCGCACACCGTTTTGAAAGTTAAAATGGGCACACTGCTTATTAATTCTTACACAAATGTCTACAGTTTTGAAATGCGTTACATTGATTTTTAAATTATAATATTGTTACGGTCACGATTACATTTTTAACTGACGGTAATGTCGGTGTAAAGCCTCTTTTAGGACATGGGGCGGCCGAGGCACACACAATTGCATCTTTGTCTTCTTACTTTGCATTTGTCTGTTGCAGGGGCTCTTCTTTTTGTTTGCACAGCCCCGCATTAGACAGGGAATGGCGGGGCCTTCTCTGCAATTACTAAAAGTCAACAAACACAATACACTTCTCGGGGGCCGAAAGGAAATGGAAGTACTTCTGGGGCCATTAGTGAAGGCGGTGGGAGAGGGGAGGCGTGGGGTGGCCGCCGCCCCCCCCCCCCCCTAACTGCAGGGAGGCCATTTGGACAAGAGGAGTCCACTCCAGGTCACGGGCGCGGGGCAGATGCCCGTCAGAAACTGAAGTTCAACAATGACGCATCAATAATGGAGGCCGCTCTCTGTCAGGCTTCCCGAGCAGATGTCCGGTCACAGCGTCCTGGGCACGGATAAAGCCGCCGGAGGAAGGCCAGGTCCTGTTACAGGTGGCCGAACCTCTTTCTCGAGTATAGATTAACAGATAGAAACTTAGCCCGTACTCCAACTGTCAGGGCTGGACCTACTAAGTGAAGGGGCCTCCTGGAGGGGTACGGCTAGAGTTCCCTTTGGGAGGAGGCTGGGGATGGGCTCTCAGTTCACAGACTGGAAACCGAGCTGCCCCAAAAAGCCTGCCGTCGGAAATATCGAAATTCGAGCAAATGCCAGTTTGTACATTCTCCATCGAGGGAATCGCAGTGAGCCATTTTTTTTGTGATTCTGAAAAGAATTAATATGAAAATAATTTGAATTCCCTTGAATTCTGAAGCTTAAGTACATCCTTTCCTTTTCAGAAGCTTATAAAATGTATTCAAAATGTGGTTATGTCCAAACACCTTTGCAGCAACAGAACTGGACTGATGTGTAGCAAAGCATATAAGATATGATATACTCTTATCTAAGGATCCTGGGACTTGCTCGGCCCTAGCCCTACTTGCCTTTCAGAGGCCTCACAGGGTAGACAATCTAAGGCCAGAGAGATCACCTGTTGGAACAACACCAGAAACGCTGAGGTCTGTCACTCAGCGGCAGCCTGCACAGGTAAACGCGGTGCGGCGGGGTGGGAGTGGAGGGGGGGGGGGGGTTGCCGACAGACAACGGAATAGGTATGATAAAATAAATAAACAACACCTATCCCGTCGGCTTCCCCCCCTGCCATGCCCTGCCCCCCCCCCCCCCGCACCACGCCACTGCGCTTACCTGTGCCGACCGCTGTTGCTATCACTGGTTTAATAATTAAAATATTTTCAGCAGAATTTTCCAAACCCTTTTGCAACTGGATTGCAACTTCAATAGGTCTGACTTGTAAATGAAAATGTCTCTTTAGTCACTGATAGGTTTAGGAACTCAATAAGTCATTGTACATATGCACTCCGTCACTCATTATTGAACTTATGCATCCATTCATCCACCCTTGTACTCACTCGCATTCACCCACTTACAAAATCAGAATAAACCTCACATGCATACATAACAACATATGGTGGGGGACATATACTTGCAGTAACAAAAATAAATCTAGCAGTGGGTGGCCATCTTACAATGGTTTTGAACATAGCGTATTGTTGATTTAACATTCCAGCATGGCTACCCCCTTTAGAACCAACATATTTGCCATCTTGGAAAGTTAAAACAATGATACATTAAAGACATTATCATTCCATGATAGGAGCCTGGTTAAGAGGCAGTGGCCATTCAAGATGCAGCGGAAATGGGCAGCAAGCAAGCCACTGATTAGCACTGTCAGGAGAGCTGTAGTATGCAGTACAAATTAAAATAAAAAAGATGAAAGAAATGAAAGAGGACCTAAAAAAGGAGAAAATGGAAAATGAAAGGACTGGCCCGTCATCCCAGACATGGAAACACAATCATTTTCAGGGGATGTGTACGTCTGAAAGGATAAATACTGTCATTTAGGGAGAGGAAGCCCACTGCTGGAGTGGGCGGACTCTCTTCCCCATGCTGAATGCTGCTGGGGTGGAAGCAGAGTGTAAATAACAATCATACAGACCGATGGTAGAAGGGGCCTGACCCAAAGCCCCTCTATATGTATATGCATTTGTATAGCTACCTCTGTAGTAACTATAAGCTTTCCCATAAAGCAACCATCAGGGATCCTATTATGAATATACTGTTGTCAACACATTATAACATTCTTTCTAAATGAGCCAAATATGGATTTTCATACTGCAAATCTTCTATCACCATGGTTTGCTTGAGTGGGTCCCCAACACCAAAACCCTTGCCTACTATGGTAACATTCAAATACCACAAATCTTAGTCTTTGGATACCAAAGCAATCCATCGGTTTAGAAATATTTTGATGGACATGAAGCTCACAGTGTCAAGTCTCAGGCAGCAGTTATATTGAGTAATACTAACATGACCATAAAAGGATGTAAATATATATCATGAATATCATTAAATGCCTCCAACACTATTAATGCAATAAAGGCCATAGCAGCAAGAAGTATCCCCCAGCAACTAAGGATTAACGGTAAGGGTTCCCAAATCAACAACATAATAATGTTGCTCCCAATATCATTTGAAAATATTTTGCAAATTATCTTGTTTTGTCTCAAAAATATCAGCTCTTCTCATTTACTAAATACACATTAGCTTACACTTTTCTGAAAATATATGTATGGTGCTAAAATACAATCTTTCATGTTTTGTAAATAATCCAATTTTGACAAGAAACAATTCTTAGAATTCATAGATTTTTCTCCAAATAACATCTTCTTATTTACTAAATACCTTCATTTGTCTTCAGACGTCAGGTTCTAACTTTTAGGTACAGGTAAAATTGGGTGCTTTTTCAACATGTAATAATGAGACATTTTACAAAAATATGTGTATTATGTGAATTATGATTGGTGGTCATTGGCATGAAAATTGTAGAGCAGGTACACCCTAGTGTACATAGGTCATGCAAGATATTGGCTGAATGTATTTTCCATAAAGTTTCTAAAATTACACAGTGAACCATGTTAGTACTGTGCATACAGCCACATCAAACATCTACCTACACAGATTTCTTCTAATCATTATCTGTTGAAATAATCTTTTGTGAGAAAACATAAAGCAAAGACACATAGCCCAATCATAGGCAAAGTATATGAGATCACGCTTGCATAAAAAAATTGCCCAGAAATCCTCCTTTTCTGAAAAAACACAAATGATGTCCCTTTATACCTACTTGGAGGAGTTCTGCAAAACTATTGTGGACTCCCCTCTTGTGACTGGGATTTACCAAAGTTTTATCACTTAATAAGGATTTCATCTCATCCTCTCTCATTCCCACAACCCATGGTCTCTCGAAAGTACACTTATAGGGACACCAGCATTCCTCCTTACCCAACTGACCAGCTCTTTAATTTAGTTGGCCGATTGTGTGAATATCTGATTGGGTTAATTTAGTTTGAGTTAATTCTTCCCTTTTCTTATGTGAAAACTCTTCCCCTACATACATATAGTGCCTAATTGACAAAGCTAAACTTACACTTTTGCATAAGTTTATGATTGTTTGCTGTTCACAAAGGGATTTACGAGTAGTATCTTTACCAGTACGTCTCCGCAAATAAAAAGATAGGACTGTCCAATTTGTTATGTGTGGAGACTCCGCATTTGTAAAGATACTACTCATAAATCCCATTGTGAATAGCAAACAATCATAAACTTTCACAGAAGTGTATGTTTACCTTTGTGAATCATGCTCATAGAATTTATAGGTGGTCCCTTCCTCTTTACTACCCTGCAAACAAACACATCAGTATAATGATGGTTTATGTTTGTGACTGTTTGGAGGGTGCAAAACTACCTGAAAAGGTATGCCACTTGAGCAATGTTATGACGTTAGTATACTTCCAACATTTTTGTATGTCCAACACTCTTTTTCATCTCTTCTCACCACTCCCTCTCACCTTTTCTACACCTGCTGAAATTGAAAAGTACATGAGTGGGCACAGTTCCTTACACAGTACAAGCAAATCATTCAAGAACAAACATTTTGAGAGTCGGTCCCAGAGTTCTTAGCAGATTTCGTCATTTTAAAAATTGAAGTAGCAAATACTACTTAAATGTCTCATAGTTCAGGTTTTATATTGTCGATCTGAAGCTGCTAAATGACATTACCCAATGTACTCATTCTTCAAAAAGACTTCACCACTGTACCAAGCATTACACAAGCTTATCAGGACATTTAGGGCCCTATTACAACTTTTGGCGGAACGGTGGCATGGCAGTCCAAACCGCCGTGCCACTGCTCCGTCGAAGGTCACTGCTGCCCGCCAGGCAGATTACAAGTTATTTGTAGTCTGGCAGGCAGGTGGCGTGGTGTTCCAATGGCGGTGCCTCGTTTAAAGGTTGTGGTGCCTTTAAAAAAGGCACCACCATGGGAACGCCTCACAAGATTCCTGCACGGCACAGACTCGAATGGCCATGCCATGCAGGAACATTTGTGCATGCACACAGGGGGGCACATGTTATGCCCCCCTGTGTGCATGCACAACAGGAGGAACATAACTGGCCTGAAGGGTCCCCTTTGGATTCCTCTCCTCGAAGGTTTACATGGTGGAGGAACCGCCATTTAAACCCTGGAGGAGAAGAAACTTGTAATATGCTTGGTGGGACCATTACGGTCCACTCAAGCACATTGCAGCCTCTGACTAGCGTGCCACCTCGAGGGAACGGCGGTTCCCTGGCTGCGGTGGTCCTAAGGCAGTCTGACCACCCAACTCATAATGGGGCGGTCGGACCGCCTGTGCGGCGGTGGCTGGATCTGCCACCGCCGCGCCACCACGAATCAGGCAGTCCTCAGACCGCAAGACTCATAATCGGGCCATTAGTGTTCTAGTGAATTACAGAGTTTAAATAATACTTAAACGCTGCATTAAATCATGGGAATAACTAATATTGGATGAAAGTTTACATCACTGGTTGATCAGCGATATATATGGCTGGCAGATGTCTAATTATACGATATTTTATACTTTTTATGATTAACTTGTTTTCTTGATTCTGAGCATAATGTATATGGCCAGATGTTAGACCCGGCCTCGTAGCATAGCCATCCCTGTCCCCGCACCACATAACCTGACCCATGCACCTCACGCAGCCCCCGAGCCCACGGCCTAGCCGATCCTTCCCACCAGAACACACACACACCCGACCCGGACTTCCCCGTCCGTGGCCTTCCTCCTTTCGGCCACACCGGGCCCTCGTGCCCACTTCATGCACCATGATGGCCGCCCGGCCCCAGCGCGACCCTGGCCTAGAGGCGCCACTCCGGCTGGGGGACATCACGCTCCCATTGGGATGAGAGAGGGAGGAGCAGTTTCCATCGCACCTCTGAGCTCCCCTGGGAAGGTGGGTTTCGATCGGCCCTCCGACCTCCCCGAGGGCTGGCTCCACGCCTGCTGGGTGTCTGGGACTCCTCCCGACCCGGCCCTGAAAGGATCAAAAGACAATGGCACGAAATCCCGACAAGCGACCCCCAGGTGACAAAACCCCTGCCTGCACAGACTCCGGACATCAAGGAGGAGTCGTCCTATAACAAGGGGTGCTCTGGGACTATCCAGCAGATTCGCCTTTGGAACCACCTGAGCCCTGCTGAGTGACTCGCGGCTCCCTGAAGATCGTAAGACCTCCGAACTTGTGCTTGAGCCCTACTGAGTGACTCGCGACTCCCTGAAGATCGTAAGACCTCCGAACCTGTGCTTGAGCCCTGCTGAGTGACTCGCGGCTCCCCGAAAAGATCGTAAGACCTCCGACTTGTGCTTGAGCCCTGCTGAGTGACTCGCGGCTCCCACAGACTCTCTTGGTCCCGCCGGACCCCGACGACGACAAGCGTATCCCCCAGCTCGAGGATTGTGAGCTGTGCGCCGGGTACGCCCCTGCATTTGATCCATATCCCCAAAGACTGTCCTGCTACCTCCTACCCCCTCCAAGACTCTGTGAGCCCGCGCTCCACTTGTATATATTTGCCTTGCTGATCATAAAGAACCTACAACTCCGATCTGATAAAGATTTGTTCTTAAGAACTTCCGGTGTGGTGTCTCTTTGTCGTGTGGTGCCGAGTGTACGATCCTAGATATGAGATTCCTCCCCTGAGGAGTCTCCCGCCAGTGCCCGGCTACGATACCTCGAGGGTTGGTCTCAGGATAGTCAGGGCCCCGTCCGGGCTCCTCTGAGGTCGCCTTCTAACATTGGTGGCAAGCGACGGGATTCGGGCCCATAATCTAGAGATCGTACCGTGAACGGCTGACGCACTACCGACAAAGATGGCAGAAGGAAACGCCGTGGTTCTCACAGAAAACGACACCAGTACCGTGTTCCAGGCGGAACAACTGGAGGAGTACACACACAGAGAACTGAAGCAATTCTGCAAAGAACTCAAAATCGCTACCACTGGTCTCAACACCAAAGAAGATATGCAGAAGGCACTGAAAGCTTGGGTGGATTCTGGAGCCCCCCGCCCAGAAGGAGCAGTGGAGCCCCACGACGAAGCTGGACCCTCCCAAGAGGAACGCAGCAGCAACCAGGTGCGAAGCTTCGTACCAGACGGGGGCCTATCCCCGGAGGAACTCGCAGACAGAGAAAGAAGTCGCCATCACAAACTCGAATTAGCCAAGCTCAAAATCGAGGGCGAGTTGAAATTAGCCGAGAAAAAGCTAGCAGTGGAACAGATGCGGGTGCAAGGAGAACTATAAGAGAAGAAACTCTAACGGGAACACGAAGGAAGGAGACTTCAACTGGAGCACGAACGCAGCTTGAAGGAAATGGAGCTAAAAGCAAAAAGCGAAGAAGCGCGGCCCCCGGGGAACCGAGAGGCGGCCTCCCCGGCAGAGCAGAAGGTCCACATCCCCAAGGATGTGGTCAAAGAATATTACAAAAACGATGACATTCAACAGTGGTTCAGGGCCTACGAGGTCGGTATGACCTCCCATCGGGTCCCGCAGAAGGATTGGGGGGCCGGGTTGTGGGGACGATTCCTGAGCGAGGGGAGAGACACCCTGCTCGACCTACCAACCTCTATGCAGAACTCCTACGACCACATGAAAGAGGCCCTCCTCACAAGGTACGGCCTCACCCCGGAGATGTACCGCCAGCAGTTCCGGGACTGCAGGAAGATCCCGGGCACCACCTGGGTGGAGTATGTAAACTTCTTCAGCCGCGCATTCGATGGGTGGATCAAGGGCAGCAAGGTAACCACCCTAGAAGAACTAACCGACCTTATGTTGTGGGAACACCTGGCTGCGAACTGCTTTGTGGAACTGCGCCAGCATCTGCTCGACAGCAAGCTCACGGATCCGAGAAAGCTGGCTGTCGAGGCGGATCGCTGGACCAACACCCGGGTCTCCTGGGGCCCTGTAGGAGAGTACCCCCGAGCCAGTCAGGGACCGCCCCGCCAGAGAGGGGAGGGGAACCAGGGAGGGCAGAGAGAGTCCCAGTCCAGTCCCCCAAAAACCCAACCTCCGCCTTTCCCGGCACCCCCACCAGCTGTATCCGGCCCCCCCCTGAGACAGGGGCACCGGGTGACCATCACTTGTTTCCGTTGTCAGAAGCCCGGGCATTACGCCAACGACCCTGAATGCCCCATGGCCCCACACATCACCCAGGCAGCACCCCCCGCTAGACAGATAGCCAATGTAGCACTGGGGGAGGAGGTTGAGGAGACCGTAGAGTGGGAACCCGCAGCCATGCCCTAGTATCCTTAGGAGATAGAGAAATGGTCCCTGGAAGCCTCCTGCCCTCCAACATGAAGAAATATGGGCAGCTCGTAACGATCAATGGCCACCAAGTAGAAGCCCTTCGTGACACCGGGGCCAGCATCACCGGTGTCCTCAGTCATTTGGTCACCGAAGACCAGGTCCTCCCCAACGTCTTTTGCCCGGTCATTTCCGCTGACAATACGGAGAGTCTGTGTAAGGTAGCCCTGGTGCCTTTTGAATGGGGAGGGGTGGTCGGTAAACTGAAAGTCGCAGTGAGAACCTCCCAGCCAGTCGACTGTCTCCTGGGGAACGACCTGGAAAGTTCCCCCTGGAAACAAGTCGAGCGCAAGACCCACCTAGGGATGATGGGTCTCCCTGAGTGGGTGTGCGCCACCACCCGATCCATGGCAGCCCGACTGACCCCCCTTGGGGAAGTCGACGACGCCCCGACCACTGAAGACAGGAGGGTCCCCGCCGAGGGTCCCCACATCCCCCCACAAGGAGGGTCGGTCGCCAGTGACGAACCCCCACCTTCCGACTCCACGCAGGTCACCGAGTTAGGCGATCTGCCTGAATTGGCCCAGTGGCGCCACGAGGGGGCCCCCTCCCGAGAGGAGTTCTGCCGAGAGCAGGCTACCTGTCCTTCCCTGGTCGGGCCCCGGCAACAGGCAGTGGCCCAGGCCGCGGGCGACCAAACTGGAACGCACCAGGTGTATTGGGAGAATGACCTTTTGTACAGCGAGCAGAAGTCAGTGGAGCTAGGATCCGCCCGGGTGCTGGTGGTACCCCTACGCTTCCGAGACCTCCTCCTGGGCTTGGCCCACGACGTTCCCCTCGCAGGCCACTTGGGCCAGGACAAAACCTACAGTCGCCTCGTGACTCACTTCTACTGGCCCAGAATGAAAGCAGATGTAGAAGCCCACTGCAAGTCCTGTCCCACGTGCCAGGCCAGTGGGAAGAGCGGAGAAAAGTGCAAGGCTCCCCTCCACCCCTTCCCTGTCGTCAGTACCCCTTTTGAACGGGTCGGGATCGACATCGTGGGGCCTCTGGACCCCCCAACCTCCCAAGGGCACCGCTTTATCCTCGTCCTGGTGGATCATGCCACCCGATACCTTGAAGCCATACCCCTGCGCACCGTCACAGCCCCCGTGGTGGGCCGGGCGTTGATGGGAATCTTTTCCCGTATGGGTTTTCCCCGCGAGGTCGTGAGCGATCGCGGTACGAACTTCATCTCCAGATACATGACGTCCTTGTGGCAACAATGCGGAGTGTCCTATAAATTCACCACCCCGTACCACCCCCAAGGAAACGGCCTGGTAGAGCGGTTTAACCGGACTCTGAAAGGGATGATCGCGGGCCTGGAAGAGCCCCTCCGGCGTAAGTGGGACGTCCTGCTCCCCTGCCTCCTGTTCGCCTACCGAGAAGTTCCCCAGAAATCCTTGGGGTTCAGCCCCTTTGAGTTACTCTACGGGCACCTCGTCCGGGGGCCCCTCAGCCTGGTCAAGGAAGGGTGGGAGGCGGCGCACCGAGGCCACCCCCGAGATGTGTTCCGATACGTCCTGACCCTCCGAAAGCAGACTAGGAAGTTCCGAGAGATGGCCGAGGCCAACCTGGAGGCGAGCCAGGAAGAGATGAAGCGCTGGTACGACCAGAATGCCACTCTGATCGAGTTCCAGCCGGGCCAGCAGGTATGGGTCATGGCCCCCGTGAAACCCTGCGCCCTCCAGGATAAATGGACCGGGCCCTTCAAAGTGATTGAGCGGAAGAGCCAGGTCACGTACTTGGTGGACGTCCAGTCACCACGGGACCCCCTCCGGGTCCTCCACGTGAACCGCCTCAAGCCCCACTTTGTGCGGACGGAGCTGAGCCTCCTGCTGGCCACTGATGACGGGGCCGAGGAGGAGTCGGATCCCCTCCCTGATCTCCTGTGCACCAAAGAGAAGGACGGCTCCGTAGAGGGAGTGAACCTCTTTCCATCCCTCACTTCCCAGCAACGTAAGGATTGCCGCCAGCTCCTAGGGCAGTTTTCCGACCTCTTCTCCCTGGTCCCCCAAGTCACCGACTGGTGTGTCCATGACGTGGATACCGGAGACAGCCCGCCGGTGAAACACCGAGCCTACCGAGTCCCTGATCGGGTCCGGTCCTGCATTCAAGCCGAGGTCTCGAAGATGTTGACCGTAGGGGTGATCGAACCCTCAGACAGTCCCTGGGCCAGCCCCGTGGTCCTGGTCCCGAAAGCAGCTGCCCCCGGTGTCGTCCCAGAACTCCGCTTCTGCGTGGACTACCGGGGACTCAATGAAGTCACCCGAGCCGATGCCCACCCCATTCCCTGAGCCGACGAGCTCATTGACCGACTCGGGGCTGCTCGGTTCCTCAGCACCTTCGATCTCACCTGCGGCTACTGGCAAATTGCGCTCACAGAAGGAGCCAAGGAGCGGTCCGCCTTCTCCACCCCGGATGGGCACTATCGCTTTCGCGTGATGCCCTTCGGGATGAAAAATGCCCCGGCCACCTTCCAGCGACTGGTAAATAGAGTCCTGGCCGGGCTGGAAAAATTCAGCGCTGCCTATCTAGACGATATCGCAGTTTTCAGTTCCGAATGGAGTGAGCACCTCCAGCACCTCCGGAGGGTGCTAACCGCCCTGCGCCAGGCAGGCCTCACCGTGAAAGCCAGCAAGTGCCAGATTGGGCAAGGTTCGGTAACCTACCTGGGGCACCAGGTCGGAAGCGGCCAGGTCGCCCCTCTACAGCCCAAAATCGACGCCATCCTAGCCTGGGAACCCCCCACTACCCAAACGGAGGTCCGAGCCTTTCTGGGCCTCACGGGCTACTACCGGAGATTCATCCGAGGGTACGGCAGCCTAGTCGGTCCCCTCACGGGACTCACGTCCAAGAAACAGCCCAAGAGAGTGCAGTGGACCCCTGCCTGCCAAGAGGCGTTCGATGCCCTAAAAACGGCCATGTGCACAGCCCCCGTCCTTCAGGCTCCCGACTACTCCAAGGAGTTTGTGGTACAAACGGACGCCTCCGAGCATGGAATTGGGGCCGTCCTGTCCCAGGTGAATGACCAAGGCCTAGACCAGCCCGTAGCCTTCCTCAGCCGAAGGCTGTTGCCCAGAGAACAGAGATGGAGCACCATCGAGCGCGAGGCGTTCGCCGTAGTCTGGGCCCTCAAGAAGTTACGCCCTTATCTGTTCGGCACCCATTTCAAGGTCCAAACCGACCATCGCCCCTTGCGATGGCTCATGCAGATGCGAGGAGAAAACCCCAAGCTACTGCGGTGGTCAATCTCCCTCCAGGGGATGGATTTCACCGTGGAACATCGCCCTGGTACTGACCACGCCAACGCCGATGGCCTCTCCCGGTTCTTCCGCCTCAGCGAAGAGAACCCCCAAGAGGATGGGTAGTTCTCTCCGGCTTTCAGCTGGGGGGGACGCGTGTTAGACCCGGCCTCGTAGCATAGCAATCCCTGTCCCCGCACCACATAACCTGACCCATGCACCTCACGCAGCCCCCGAGCCCACGGCCTAGCCGATCCTTCCCACCAGAACACACACACACCTGACCCGGACTTCCCCGTCCGTGGCCTTCCTCCTTTCGGCCACACCGGGCCCGCGTGCCCACTTCATGCACCATGATGGCCGCCCGGCCCCAGCGCGACCCTGGCCTAGAGGCGCCACTCCGGCTGGGGGACATCACGCTCCCATTGGGATGAGAGAGGGAGGAGCAGTTTCCATCGCACCTCTGAGCTCCCCTGGGAAGGTGGGTTTCGATCGGCCCTCCTGCCTCCCCGAGGGCTGGCTCCACGCCTGCTGGGTGTCTGGGACTCCTCCCGACCCGGCCCTGAAAGGATCAAAAGACAATGGCAGGAAATCCCGAAAAGCGACCCCCAGGTGACAAGACCCCTGCCTGCACAGACTCCGGACATCAAAGAGGAGTCGTCCTATAACAAGGGGTGCTCTGGGACTATCCGGCAGATTCGCCTTTGGAACCACCTGAGCCCTGCTGAGTGACTCGCGGCTCCCTGAAGATCGTAAGACCTCCGAACTTGTGCTTGAGCCCTGCTGAGTGACTCGCGGCTCCCTGAAGATCGTAAGACCTCCGAACCTGTGCTTGAGCCCTGCTGAGTGACTCGCGGCTCCCCAAAATGATCGTAAGACCTCTGACTTGTGCTTGAGCCCTGCTGAGTGATTTGCGGCTCCCACAGACTCTCTTGGTCCCGCCGGACCCCGACGACGACAAGCGTATCCCCCAGCTCGAGGATTGTGAGCTGTGCGCCGGGTACGCCCCTGCATTTGATCCATATCCCCAAAGACTGTCCCGCTACCTCCTACCCCCTCCAAGAATCTGTGAGCCCGCGCTCCACTTGTATATATTTGCCTTGCTGATCATAAAGATCCTACAACTCCGATCTGATAAAGATTTGTTCTTAAGAACTCCCGATGTGGTGTCTCTTTGTCGTGTGGTGCTGAGTGTACGATCCTAGATACGAGATTCCTCCCCTGAGGAGTCTCCCGCCAGTGCCCGGCTACGATACCTCGAGGGTTAGTCTCAGGATAGTCAGGGCCCCCTCCGGGCTCCTCTGAGGTCGCCTTCTAACACCAGAGAAATGCACACAGTATTTTGTATACGTGCAAAACAGTTGACTAACTGGAACAAATACATGGGATCAACAGCACTGGATGGTTTTCAAGTTAAAGATAAAACTTCTGTCCTTACATGCTTTTAAAGGTGAAATTATCCAAGGCTAGAATGGTTCTTTATAACCCGGCAGGGATATTTACAGATATGCATGACTCTGCATTGTGCAGATTGGCTTTTATGCAAGGCTTCCTTTGGCAGTGCTAGTTAGAGTGCACCGTAGGACTGCCTTTTGGACTTTACTGTAAATGGAGTAGATCTGAGGAAATATTATGACTAAAGCATCAACTGGGAAGTATGTATAGATATCTATACCTAACTGCACATATATGTACCTTCATGATAAATTAGCTTATTTTCAGAAATGTAGTGGAAATTCATCCTTGTATACTTTAGGTTTGTAGTGTTGGTCAAAACTTTAAACAATTTAAAGACTACTTCGTATGCCAGTGTAGCGTGCAAGAGCCAAAAGTCCCTGCCTATTGCTTCATCTTTCAGAGGAGAAGTCCAGACAGCAACGTTTTAACATTGCGTCATGAGCAATCAATAGGTTTATTCAAACTACTAAGCCTGTTAAACATAGTCATATTGCAAAGCAGTTAATGTAATACAATGTACTATAGAATGGAACACCATAATTACAAATTAATTCATTCTAATAGCAATATAGTAAAGCCATGAAACATATGACCTAAAACATTTCTTTTTCATTAATGTATTCAAATGTAGGGCTACGGAGATTGAAACTCTTTCTGAGGCAAGAGGGTGGATAGTTAAAAGCCTCACAAAGTAAACATATGGCTGATCTAATTAATATTGGCATTATAGATGAGAGACTAGCCGGGGAGTGTGGAAGAGACCAATCTTATTAGTTTTGAGAAACTACTTCTCAGTTCAGACTTATTACTAACAGGAGAGAAAACATAAACGTTACATATAAATCATCAACAGTAATCAAAATATATCAGTAAATCATAACTAGCACAGAGAACTAGACATCAATTCTCCTAATCTTGGGTAATCCTGGGTGGGAGGAGCCTAGCGCGCAACCAAGATGGCCGCGTAGGCTTACGGCTCTCGAGGGCCTCCGCAACCTCCCACGTCTATCCTGACTTAATCCTGGTTTATTTGACGGGCTTTTGCAGATGAACTTACGCTGAGGTGCCACCCATTTTCCAAATTCAGATCGGACGCCGGGAGCTGGAATGGTTGCACTCCGAAGTTTGCGGCCTGCTCTTGCCTTGGTCCCGATCTCGAGCTGGTGAAGTACCCGGGTACGAAGTGAACAACAGCGGCTGGCTGGGCTTGACCTGTCACGGACCCCGCACTTTCACTTTCGTTTTCAAGCTTGTTTTCAGATATCGGCTGAGAGACGTTGGTGTTTCAGAGGAGTGCGGACGGCGGAGTGTCTGGCCTGACTCTCGGACTATACATGGGCTTACTGTCGGCGACGGCTGTGTTCAATTGAATTAGCTACCTGGTCCCTTTTTTCTGGTGCGGGCGGGTGCCTACATTGGTGGCCTCCAGACGATGGCGGCGAGACTAGACGGAGACAAGTCGAAACCCAAGTCAACCCGGAGGGGTGCCTATACCCAGGTCAATAATATGGATCGATATGCGCAGGCAAAGGGATCACCTAGTGGCTCACATAAATCGCCTGAGAGGTCTAAAGAGGTCTGTGAATTTGGTCAGGGCAGACCTGTCCAAAACTAACGAGCGGGTCGACTCCTTGAGTCAAGCGGCGTCGAGCTTAACTGTGGACGTGGCCGCCCTGCAGACGGAGGTCCGAAGGTTGCGGCTAGCCAGTGACCTGACGGACCGTCGACTTGAGGACTCCGAAAGCAGGGCTAGACGGAACAACGTTCGTATCATTGGAGTGCCGGAAAGATCGGAGGAATCTGCTGCGGATCTTTTTGTGGAGGATCTGGTGACCAATCGTCTCGCGCCCAAGGGACTGAGCAAGTTCTTTGCGGTGGAGCGGGCACACAGGATTCCGGGTGGTGCGCCCAAAGTGGGTGCTCCCCCACGGCCTATAATCGCCCGGCTCTTTAACTTTCGGGATAGGGATGCTATCCTTCAGGCGTCGAGGGTGGCCGGGCCGCTGAAGTTTGAGAACTCTAATGTCAGCTTTTACCCGGACTTCACGCAAGCGGTCCAAAAACAACGTCTGGGATTTTTGGGTGTCAAACCGCGCTTGAGGGACATGGAGCTGAAATATGCGATGTTATTCCCGGCTAGGCTGCGGGTTGAGTTCCGGGGTCGCTCACACTTTTTCGACCGGCCGGAGGCGGTTG
This sequence comes from Triturus cristatus, assembly GCF_964204655.1. Classification (NCBI taxonomy): domain Eukaryota; kingdom Metazoa; phylum Chordata; class Amphibia; order Caudata; family Salamandridae; genus Triturus; species Triturus cristatus. The sequence continues at coordinate 463,609,806 of NC_140593.1, forward strand.
GAGACTGGTTGGATGCCCTGCCTCGGGGACAGGATCGAGACAGTCGGACGGCGGTGAGCAGACAGGATTTGGTGGAGCAGGACTAGAACTTGGTCCCTGGTGATGGACTGGACTGGTGACGTTTTGTACCTTGGCTCAACTGGACCCTAGTTTGGCACAATATGCCCTCCAAATGCCCGGGGGTTGTGGGGAGCTTATTGGGGTCCTGTCCTCCTTCTGGGGTTCTTTTTGTGGTATATGTTAGGGCGACAGGCACACTGCGAGTTGGGGGGGCTGTTTGGGCTCATGCAGGGGTGCAGGGAGGGGGGAGTTGTGGTTTTGGGATTGTGGGGGAGGGGGGTTGTTGGGGATTGTTTGTTTGTTTCGCAAGGCAATGTGAAGTTCTCTGCTGACTTATCCGGTTCGTGCTTTCTGGGATGTGGGTATCATGCACGGGAGTGGGATGGGGGGTAGGGGATTGAGAATCCTTTCGTGGAATGTGAATGGACTGGGGGACAGGATCAAGCGCGGGGTGGTGTTGCAGTTTTTGAAACGGATCTCGCCCGACATTGTTTTCCTGCAGGAGACACATTTGATTGGGAACTCCTTCCATGCCCTAAATAGGAGGGGCTATCGCCTTGCCGCTCACTCTGGTTTCACTTCTGGCTCTAGGGGAGTGGGCATTTTGGTTAGGGCCTCTCTCCCCTTGGAGGTGGACGAAGTGCTTCACGATGATAGGGGGCGCTATTTGGCACTGGTGGGAGATGGGAGGGTAGGACTGTTTCGCTCGTTGCTGTGTATGTGCCTCCGGGGTTACAGACAGCTACATTTGCTGATTTGGGGCATTTGGTCCTGGGACTCCCTGGGGGGGTTCTGGTGTTGGGGAGTGACTTTAATGCTGTTGTCTCCGGGTTGGAGGACCGTCACCCCCCCAGGGATCTCCCTAGGGCTCAGGCCTGGTTGGGTGGTTTTTTGGACACTTTGGGACTTGTAGATTGCTGGAGATTGATGCACCCGGGACAGGCACAATATACCTTTCACTCGGGGGCCCATGGGAGTCTCTCGAGACTTGATTACATGCTTATGCCGGCGATCCAAGCTGGTATGATTGGGGAGGTGCGTCATTTAGCCCGAGGTATTTCTGACCATTCCCCTATATGGTTGCAATTGAAGGTTGTCCCTGGGGCAGAGGGGAGAGTGGCACCCATTAGCCCCTGGTATATACGTAACCCTAAGATCCGCGCGGAACTGGTCAAGTCCACTGATCACTACTTCAATGATAATGTGGGGTTGGTGTCGTCGGCCGTCTCCCTATGGGAGGCTTATAAAGTGGTGATCAGGGGGCAGGCCTTGTCCCTTATCTCCCATGCTAAGAGGTGCGAGAGAGCAGAGGTGGTTCGCCTGGAAACTGAAATAGCTGGAATGGAGGAGGACTTGGAGCGGGGAGCTACTGATGAGAAATTGCACGTTTTCAGCCTCAAACAATCAGATTATAGAGCGCTAGTCACGGAAGCCGCTAAAGGGATGAGTAGAGAGCAGCAAGGACGACTGTATGATGTGGGGGATAAGGCCGGAAAGTTGATTGCTTGGTTGGATAAGAAGGAGAGAGCGAGCAGGTTGGTGCCCGTTGTGGAGAGAATGGATGGAGTGCGTGTGACTGACCCGGTGGAGATCGTTGACTGCTTCGCGGATTATTTCCGCGGGGTATACTCTCCGGTTTCTGTGCGTTCGGAGGAGGACTCTCATCTGTTGCTTAGAGACATTGCATTGCCAACCCTATCGGAGGCTGATGCAGTGTTGATGGAGGCGAAGTTGTCGTCAGATGAGATCGCTCTGGCCACTCGCTCGATCGCATCGGGTAAGGCTGTGGGCCCTAATGGTCTCCCCATCGAACTATATAAGTTGCGTCCCGATAAGATAGCGCCGTATCTTCGGGACATGTTTTTCGCGGCACGTGCGGCGGGCTTCCTCCCCCCTGACCAACGCCTCGCCAACATAGTTGTGATACACAAAGAGGGGAAGCCGCGAGATCGCTGCGCCTCCTATAGGCCCATCTCGCTGTTGAACGCAGAACCCAAAATTCTGGCTAAGGTACTGGCTAATCGACTGGTTCGGGTCGTGGGCGACTTGATTCATCAGGATCAGTCCGGTTTCATACCCCATCGGAATACCGCTCTGAATTTGAGGCGGCTGCACGGCGTGTTTGCTCGAGCGGGGTTTATACGTGAGCCGGCCATCTTGGCATCTTTAGATGCTACTATGGCGTTCGACACTTTGGAGTGGCCGTATATTTGGGCCGTGTTGGCGAAATTTGGGTTCGGCCCTGAGTTTATTGGTTGGGTAAAATTACTATATGCTGACCCACTGGCTCAGGTGGTGGTGAATGGTAGGGTGTCGGCTCCCTTCGCACTGGGGAGAGGTACGCGGCAGGGATGTCCGTTGTCACCCCTTCTCTTTGCACTTTCTTTGGAGCCTCTCGCCGCCTGGTTGCGTTGGGAGCCGTCGCTGCGAGGCATTAGATGGACGCCGGAGTTTGAAGACCGTGTCTCCCTTTACGCGGATGACATCCTTCTGTATCTCACCTCTCCCCGACAGTCGCTAATCGTATTGATGGACGTACTGAATTCCTTTGGTCGCAACTCTGGCCTGGTCATCAACTGGGCCAAGTCGTGTGTTTACGTCCTCTCGGGCGAGGCCCCCCTCCTGCCACGAGATTGCCCCATCCAGATTGCTACACTGGGGTTCAAATATTTGGGAATCTTTATCTCTCTGGATCCCGCGGTCCGCTATGAGCGAAACCTTCTCCCTCTTCTCCAGCGATTGAAGGCCGACGTCGCGAGGTGGCGACGACTTCCGCTTTCGCCGCTCGGACGGGCGGCATTGTTTAAAATGATGTCGCTACCTCGCTTCTTGTATGCTTTGCAAAATACTCTAGATGTCGTGCCAGCCCGTTATTTCCGGGAGGTGGAGGGTCTTCAGCGCCAACTGTTTTGGGACGGGCGGCCGCGGATCGCTCTCGCCAAGTTGACGCTCCCTTGGTACGATGGGGGGGGTCGCCCTCCCCGATATTAAACGATACTATTGGGCGTCTCAGTTGGCGGCAGTGAACCATGGGATATACGGTCCTGCCTTGAATCCGGCCTTCGAGATGGATAAATTTCTGCTCCCGGGTGGGGATTATAATAGGGCGCTGTACTCGGTGACCCCGGACACGCGGTTGACGGGACCCACGCGGGTTGCGGTACGTGTGTGGCACGCGGTGAGTGCTGCGATGGGGTGGAGGGATCGCTTGACTCGGGCGACGCCGTTGTATGCCTCCGGGCGGCTGGGCTGTTTGTGGAGATCGAAAGGCTTTGAGAAATGGGATATGATTGGTATATGTAAGGTGGGTGATCTTTGGGCGAAGGGGTCTTTCAAAACGTTTGAAATGCTTAAGACTGAATACAAATTAAATGATAGAGAGTACTTCCGGTATGCGCAAGTCTACCATGCGCTGTGTTCGGTTTTTCCGGACGTTGCTGCTATCCCCGAGTATTCCCCACTGGAGGATAGAGTGTTGGATGGCTACGTGCCCGACAGCACTATTTCTCTGATTTATAAGAAACTCATTAATGATCGCGCGGACTTGCTTCTCCGTCTGCGGGAGGCATGGACGGGCGATGGCTTGGAACTGGACGATGAGGACTGGGTTTCGGCGGTGGCCTCCCCGAAAGAGGTGGCGATCCCGGCCCGCTTACGATTCGTACAGCTGAAGATCCTTCATAGAGTGTATGTCACGGGGCCCGGTTTGTTGCGTATGGGTTACTCGAGGGATGGACTGTGTAAGCGTGGATGTGGCCTGCCGGGTACCTTTCTTCATATCTTATGGGAATGTTCGGAGGTTGTGCGATTTTGGAACGGTATCCACACCGTAATGGAGGAGGTCACGCACGTTGCTCTGTTGCCAGAGGCTAGGAGGTGTTTGTTGAATGTCTGGGAACCGAATGATTATAATGCGGCACAGACGCAGTGGGTGACTTTGGGGTACATGGTGGCTAAGCGTAACATTGCACAGCTGTGGGGCTCCCCGGGGCCGCCCACGATCGAGGTATGGAAGGAGAATATGGACTGGTGCATGTTTAGGGAAAAGACGGTGTATGTGGCGAGAGGCAAGCCAGGGAAATGGACTAAGGTATGGGGTCCATGGAATTTATATCGTGGACGTATCTGCACCCTGCCCCTGCCATTAGAGGTCGATATTGCTTTGTCCCCCTAGCCACACATTCTGCGGGATTGTGTGAGGTGTGTTCCATGCTTTGTCTTACCGTTGCCCCCCACTACCGCTTCCAGACAAGAACTGCTTTGGACACTGTACGTTGTTCCCCGTCCTGGGAAGAGCACGCTGCTATTTCGGACTCTCATTGCCTTGAGTGTGTTTTGTATTTAATCGAAAATGAAACTGTTTTTTCCGATTGCTCCTTGCCTATGGCCATGGCCTGTTATATGTGCTTACGAACTGCCGGGAGCTTTGCCTCTGGTTCATTTGAATGTGTGGTGTCGCATTGCGGGCCCTCGGGCTCTATAGCGGCCGGCCTTGGTGGTTGTAGGCCCTTGTCTGTATTTTATCGTGTAATAACGGTTTCTAATAAAAAAAAAAAAAAAAAAAAACATTTCTCCTAATCTTTTTCTTATCCAGAGACATGATTGCCCACCAAGCAAGTCCGCCCAGCACTTGAGAATTAAACGGGACTCTATCTTTAACTCCTGAGGCCCCTTACTGAATTTAACTTAGAACACATTCACATGCTCCACAACACCAAGGAGGTAGACCAACTAGGAAGCTGAGCTTAAAAACGCCATGCCAGAGCCCACCCTAATGAGGGACCTTCCCTGGCACCCTTTAAGGGATGGTATTGGGTAACCAGGCCATATAACTTGGTCCCTTGGTACAAACACCAACCCTCCACCTCCCTAGGGCAGTACTATGGCGTACCCATTAAGGGCTAGGGATAGTCGTAGAAGTGCCCACTTCCAACCATTTTGATCACCAGAGGCCCACTGCCCGTTCTTGGGGTGAAAAATTAGCCAAATACAGAATTTTGCTTGATTTTTACAACATCTGATGCCAGGGTGTTTCCAGGAGGAAGGTGGAGGTGCTGAGATAATGGAAAAAAGGCCAAATAGAACGCCTCACTGACTTAAATTGGGCTGACTGGTTGCCCTGCAGCTGCCCCTCACTGTGCCCCAAGTTTCCCTCCAAACAATCAGGACAGAACCTAGATTTTGTGGGTTCTTGCTGCCCCCCCAACACAATTCAATTCAACACAAGTCGTTGGCCATTTCTCCACCCCTAACAGGCCCACACCTATCTGCTGTGAGCCCCCATGTGCATGTGTAATGTCATCAGTGTCTTTCCGTATGAACTTACAAGTTGGGGGGGTAGAACTGTAATTCAGTTTCTGTACTTTGATCCATTGCCCAAACGGAACAATAAGTTACTAGAGAGAGAGGAGTTGGAATAACGGCTAGGGCAGTCGTCCTCGAATCTGGGGAACTGGGTTCGAGTCTCGGCAACGACGCTGAACATCCTATGATTCTGGGCAAATCACAAAATCTCCCCGTGCCTAACACAAAAATGAATGTGTCCTCATGTAACGCAACTGATGCTATGTAAAGCGCTCTGATACCTGATTCGGGTCAAGTTTGCGCTATATAAAACTCCAAAAAATCAAACTAACAAAATAATCAGGCTAGGTACACACCTGAAATAATTATCAATATCAAACAGTTTTTTTACTTCTAAAAAGGTATCTCAGCAGTACACTGATTCAATGTGTTGTGTGTGTAGCAGGAGCATGCAGAATTACACACGTATTTGTAAAAATAGGGGTGAAAATGTCTTGGTGCGTAGCTAGTGGGGAGGGGGGTGCACAAGGTACACATACTGAAAGCCTGAGTTTGTAAATATTTTTAACTGAATACACATATGGGACTTTAGCTAGTATAAGTTTATATCTGTTTTTTCCATATGTGTATCACGTAAAAATCTCTATGGAAGTACACCTCTTTAGTGTGGTCATGTATCTACATATTTCCTCCCATTGCAGAGAAAAAAAGAAAATAGAAAAGAAAAAAGTTAACTTATCTTTCCAAACCTGATCAAATCACCACTTTATGACTCACCTATTCCTCTTACAAAATATCCCCTACCTCAACTTTCTGACTCCTCATCCAACTAACAAGCTCTCTGACTCTTTCCAAACCTCTTTTACTACTATGAACACCCAAATAATACTTTCTAAACTCTTCCCTCCTCTATCCATCCTTTTTCCTATTCATACAACTAACAGACTCACATGTCTACTACTCCCACTACTTTCAATATCATTTTATATTTCCCTCAACTACTCCACAATGAATCCACCGTTGGGTTCTGGAATAGCGTGATACTCGCCAAAAAGCGCTTCAACTCCCCATCAGGGGTTGTAAGCGCTATATAAATACAAATACAATTAAATGCATCTCTCTACCTACCCCACTGGTCTGATATTAGCATTGGATTTTATTAAGTGTTACTTTGCAGTGAGCCTTTGCACAAGTTAAGACACAGGGGTCTACATGAGATCAACACCAGCACTGAGCATGTAACTAGGAGGGGTATATAAAATTGTTCATCTTTGGTGGGGGGAAATTTCACAAAATACCCCGAAATATGGTCTCCCGGTTTTATGACTGTTTTAGGTACGCGCACCTCGTCTAATAAATCTCATAAAATGCTAACAGGAGAATGTTTCTAGTAGAAAATGTCCTTGAAAAATACGGAAAGTGTAAATGAGTTCGATTGAGCAGTGGATTTTTAAAGGATCATATATACAATTATTTCTAAGCAGTGAACTGGTAACAGTCCGCAGCATCATTTCCGTCTAACCAGATGCATTGAGATAATTATTGTGTTAAGTTCCTAAAGACGATATAAGATGTATAATGTTGTACATCATAAAAAATTATAAATAAAGTTGTTAAAAAAGAAAGATTTGTCAACACGAAAAATTCTAACACGGAGAAAAATGAAATAAAACTGTATGCAAGCAAATTTTATTTGAAATTTTGCTAAATGCCCAAAACAGGAATATCACAAATTTTCTTTGTGGAATGAAAATTTAGCACAGGTCTAGTTATTAGCTATATTGGTTCGCCCTGATGATGCAAAAGCAAGAAACCCTATCTTAACTAATCACATATCAATGTTTAAAAATGTATTATTTTCTTCAGGATAAAATGTTTTATAAACCATCTTGAAAAATTGTGGGTGACAATGGCAGGTTTGAAAAAGTGTGTGTTGATCACCCTTGGAGCCAGGTTGGTAAACTGGGTTAGGCGTTGACTGAGCAATAGTTAGTTAACAGAGAGCTCTGGTAAATATAGTCCTACTGTCCAGAGCTGACTCAGTGCTGGCCAGTCTTCTGAAAAGCAGTCTGGCAACTATCAAGATGTTACTCTATGTTTTAGTGTGACTAATATCAGAGTACCCGAGAAAGTCTTATTGAGCCAGTATTGCAAAAACCGCATTGGTTTCCCTGGAAAGCATAATACATTTTCAAAATGCTCAGTCTTACATTAAAGGAATGTAAATTATAGACACATGGCATCATTCTGTCAAAAAAACTGGTAATTTGTATAGAGTTTGGGACACTTATCAGACAAATCTAAGAAGCAAGGGCTGTCTCACATTGCATACTCCAAGGTTCACAACAACAAAAATCATGTCAGTCTTCTCCTAAGGTGCAGCTGGTAGTCCACATTTCCAACTCTATTTTCAAACTCTGGTCTTGCTGTAACAGCAGCAGCAGAAAATCTGGTGGATCGGTGGGAGGTATAGAGGAGAAAGGAAGTGAACAGGAAGGAACAGAAAAATTAAAAGAGCTAAAAACACAACTCATTCACTCTAATCCAATCAAACCTGGAATATTATAACTATTTTTTTTATCTTTATGTTTATATATGTTCTGCTTTTTCTTTTAAGTGCATATAATGAAGCACATTTTTTCTCAACAGCTATGCTCAGCAAAAAAAATAAAGAAATTACCTTAAACCTAATAAAGTGATGTATGGAAAAATTCCCCGTCTTTGGAATCTTTAGAACATATAGGTATAAATGTGAATATGGAATAAGGGTCTGCTCCATATCTTAGGAGCTAGTACTGAGAAATGTCCTTTACCCCTATCATTGTCTATCACCTCTATGAAGTTTGTTTTAGGTACCATCCGGATGGCCTCTACACTGAATCTTAGCTATATTGCCTAGATCAGCCATATGCGTGTGCGGGCACTCATGCACACAACATGTCAGGATTTCCTCCCAGAAACACTCAAATAATAAGACTTGGAGACTTCAGTTTTGGTAGGAACCCTTATGTTAGTAGTCATCCTATTGCTCCTATGTGTCCCTTATCCATATTACAATCACCTGATATAGATAGGGAAGGCAACGGAACATATCTGAATAGAGATATTACACTTGGGAAAAGACTAGAACGATAACAACCATTTAGGACAAAACCTCTGGGGCTCAGGAATTCACCCCTGAGCCAATAGTGGTACAGCAAATACTTCTGCACTTCACATGTTTCATTGCATTACAACATTCTGTTAATTGTACTGATTCCTACTTTATACTGACAATAAGGGCATCCCTCCACCTTTTTTGTTTTCCTTTCTTCCCAGTTTCCTCCTTGGGTCAAGTACTTGCCCCGGTCTCTTTTTCTTTGTTTTTGTTTGCTTTAGTGTTTTTGGTTTAGCTGTGACTTGCTGCTATTCAAAGAGACTCCTCTCCTTTGCATCCTTAAGAACAGTGCTGGTTTTCTGATTGATGTCTGGTCCCATCACAGCTACTTCTGCCTTGGATTTCAGTGAGTCAGTCCCTCCCTTTGGGGGAAATTCATAAGGATGCCACTGCAATCACGTTACCTCATAAAAGCATATCAGCTTGTCTTTACAAGACCTACCTAGAACTGTCAACACCATACGCCGAGTGGAAACCCCATCAAACCATTGGAAATAGATGCAAGTCTTTTCAACAAGTTCTGGCAGCACACCCAATGACAAACCGCACCAGTTTTTTCTCTTTCCCTTCACTATTTCCCTCTATTTTTCTTGGTATACTCTGAACCTTCGTTGCTCCTGAATGATGGATTCTCTACTTACCAAATCTTGGCTGAAGCTCAACATGACCGCTATGATCAATTTTGGAGTGCAATGTCCACTCCTCAGTAATTGGCCCTAACAGTGTGGGACATAGCACACATGATACATTTTCATGCAAATCCAAATCAAATAAATAATATGACCTGGCTAGGCTGAACTTCTAATGCTAATTTAAACCAGGTTCAGACAAGCAGCCAGTAGAAAATGTGCATAATATTCATATGCATAACATGTATGTCGCACTTCTTGTGCGGCTTACCCATGGACAATTGTCTTTGTACTGAAATTTGTACTGGAGCATTAAACTTCAGTGTAAATCTCACACAAGGCACAGCTGGGTCACTCTTGGACTATAGTAGTAGCGTGGTATGTGCCAAAAAAGCGCTTAGACGCCTCGTCAGGGGTAGTAAGGGCTATCTAAATGCAATTACAATACAATACAATAGTACAATGATTAACATTGTGCTAAACCATTTTTTTTAGCATGCTCACCATTGATAACATCATCAGAGTAATTATTTATAGATTTGGTGCTGCCCAATTTGTCTTTGTTTGCACACTATAGCATTACAATTTAGCAGGCACAGCTCTGCTGAGTGAAGGATAGTAAACCTCTGCTCATTTGTCGTACCATCATATCCAAAACATATAAGGTGTATCACCATGTTGTCTAGACTAACTCAACAGACAGATATCATTTTATCCTTCGTAGATGACCATATATGTAGAGGCACAGGTTTATTTTAGCCGATTTCACTCATATTGTCTTATTATTATATAGGCCTGTATGTCAATAATTAATCAGAGATTGTTTCTGTCGTATCCTGAGCTTGAACCACCTACAGTGTTATGTTACACACCATTAGACACAAATCAATTACATTATGCCCTTAATAGCTACTTTAAATATTGTTAACTGTTAACTGTGGAGGAGAGTGGCTCAATGGTTAGAGTGGCAGACCCTGAATCAGAGGACTGGCCAGGGACCAGGGTTTGATTCCCGCCTCGGCGGGGCTCAGGCTCAATTTCCTCGGACCTGTCTATTCTCGCCTCGGTGCCTATTCTAATCACGGGCCCCATGCTGCAACTCTGGGCAATAGCTTGCTTAGCCTCCACACTGGCCCCAACAGCGCTAAGGATGCCTGGCTTCACCCTGGGGGTGCCCAGGAGTGGACACTTCACAGGGAAAGCCAGGAGGGGTTCCACAGCGGTATGAGTATCAGCGCCAGGAAACCACAAAGGTCACACTGCAAGGTGTCCGTCTGGTGACAGTGCGCTCTATAAGTACCTTGACATTTACATTTACATTTTCTATTTTAAATGGAACCACAATTGCCACCCTGTCAAACAAAAAACGAACCCTGCTAAAGTAAGTTTTAACCAAAAGCAATGCCTTATTTGCATATTTATGCCAAAACAGTTACATCTTTCGAATATTTTGGAAGAACCCATATTTTATCACCAGGACCTACTGAACTGACTGGATCTCCAGGGGAATAGGTTAAATGAGGTCGATCCGGTCCTTCATGGTCAATCTGGAATGAATGCCAGGCCAGAGTGGTGAAGCAAGAAGGGTATTCAAGACAAACCGTGACGGTCTGGAACAAATTCCAAAAAACCAAAGCTTCATTCACAATTTGGCGGGGCATCTGGGTGGCTGCACCGTGTAACATGCCACGTGGCATGGCGGAAGCTGTCCTGCTGTCAAGGTGAAGGGACGTTCAAGCTCAGTGCTGATCACTGTAAGCACTGGAAAGATGTGTAGAAGGCAGGAGAAATGCCAGGTAGACATTTACCAGGGAATTGAAGATACCCCACAAGACACACAGATTTGCTGGACAGGTGCTGCATAGCACATGGATCAGTTACTTATTCCCGCTCTGTCAGAAAAAATACAGTGCAAATTTTGGGCGGCCATTAAAATGTAATCATTTTGGTAATGGGACAAGATCAAGAGAAGTGTCTGTCCAGGGATCTTATCAATCTGACAGAAAAATCCACTATTTTCAGCGGGTGATGGTTTACGTGGAATATGTTCTCAATCACACCTTAGCTCGATTTCACCTGTGTTGGAGTATGAAGTCTGAGCTATACCCAGAACCACTTCAATTTTTTTGTCAGCTATTTCAAAGTTATTTGCCATCAAAAGGTCACTATTTACGCATGGAGAGTCGGTTTTAAGCGGTTCAAAGCGCTTATTGTGGCGAGTCCTGTTGGGTCAGCCTAAGTAAACTGCATTCTCCCCCTGGATGATAAAAACTGGCTATTTTCTTGTGCTTTTGCATCTTTGAGGAAAGGTGAATGATCATTAGAAGTGTACCGTATTTTCAAATACATTTTGTTTTGTGTAACTCAGTAGTAAACAATGTACTTAGTCTGAGAATAGAAGCTAGCCTTTTTAGAGCAGAAAGAAAGAGAGGGGGGAGGTCTAGTTCTGTGTATCGTGGTGTTAGCCAAATAAAATAGAGATATAATTATATTATTAATTCAACATAGCAACTAATTTATTCCTTAATTTGACGAAGAAAACCAGTAGTCACGGCCAATGGTCACTTCATCAGGCAGGGCTCCAATAACATTTTTGAGCTGCTAGAGAACTAAACATGGAGATTTTCTTCTCTCCACATACGTCGGATGGCCATTGATTTGCATGAACTTATATTCTTCATAGTGAGGCCTGGTTTAAAGTTTCTTTGCAAAGTTGGCCTTTACTGCTAACCACGTAGGACTTCTGAAAACAAAGAATAAAGCATCATATGGTCCATTCCTTTTTAATTAGATGATAAAATGCATTTATCTCATCTTCTCATTGGTCACCATTTGTAATCTGCTGCACCTCTTTTGAAAATTGAGGTATTTCACTGGGTACCGAAGCAAGGAATACATGGGCATGACGTGGTGGCGTGAGGTTGAAGAAGAAGCATATACTTAGACTATGTTGGCTTCTTCTGGAAGGGCTTTGGGGCCAAAATGAAATCAATCATTCCAGATGGGTGCCTTTTAATGTTTGTAGCTCTGAGGAATGGTATGCCAGGCTCACATTGAATCTCAATTGTCAGGAGCGGTAAGTGACATGTTGCCCAGGACTTTCCAAAGGCTTGTAGACAGAGGCAGATGAATCATCCTTCATGGTGATTCCTCTAGATGGCTGGGACAGATGTGGCACAATTTATCTTAAATGTGATAAGTGCCTTTTGAGGCTGGTTGGCCTGCGAATAATCAGTTCCGTAATCAGCCACTGACTCTGGATGACCAGCCTGGATGGGGCAGAGTCAGTCCATGCTATGCGAATGTTACAGTTATACAAGTCACTGTTCATTGCATGGTGTTCCTCTGCCTCTGAAAGAGTGAAAGATCTGCGAAGCAGTCAGTCATAAAAGCAGCTGTTATCAAGGGCCGTGTCAGAGCCAGTTACAAGTCAGGTTGATGCTATGTTATGTTTTTCACATTTGTAGAGCACCAACCACTATTTCCAAGGCTTTTAGCGCATTCTCTAAAATGGTGCTATTTCTTACAGAACTAGGAAGACCACCAATTGCGTCGGATATTTGTTGGTGTTTAACTGAGTTAGTTTAATTCATAAGAGTTTTGTGCAAATTAGTGTAAAGCTAAATTGTGTTTGTTCAGAGACCGGCTTTGTATAGTTTTATGTTCATGAGTGTGTGACCCATGTTTTTCATGCATTGGGAAATCAATTTTCCGTCCCTTTCTAAGGCATATATTATTGTGGTGTGAGACAGGTTGTTGAAATGGCAGTGTTTTTGCCATCTATTTAGCATCGGTGCTTTCTTACACAATTGCAGATGTAAAGATTTTGTCTAATTTGTGCTTAGTGAGTGTGATCCTTAGAAGATGGTAGGGAACAATGGTGAGTGATGAAAGAAGAGTGCTACAGGGAATGTAAAAGTCTCATTATGACATATCTGGTGTGTTGAGTGACTGTGGTAAGGACTGCTTTAGTGAACTGATTGCATGTGTGGTGTGTCTTAGAAAATGGTGTTTATCCTTCGAAGGTCTTCTGTTGTGCCTTATCCCCGAACCCCGGCCCCATTTATTTACCGGGTAGAAGTCTCAGACCTTGTGGCTGTCATAGCAGCGCTGTTCACTCCGTCTTTGTAATAACTCACTCTCTTTCCTTGATCCAAGTGAGTGAGTTTCCTCACTCCCTATCTCATACTTCCGCCTAAAGACTCGTGATCCCCTACAAGCATCAGCCAGTACTTTTGCTGAAGGTGGCTGGTACAGGGAAATGTGTGACTGCTGGAGCAGAGTTTTCTGTTGAAAATGTATTGAGTTTTAAGCTCCAGTTTTGTTTATATGTTATGATTAAAATTACTGATTTATAATCACTGATTATTAGTTTTGTTAAAAGTCTTGATTAACCAACATTACTAATGAGAGAAATTACACGTGGGAATGCATTTATGTTCCTTAATTAATATGTGAACTAAATTGGTGAGCGAATTAATTAAATGAGTGTCGCGAAAGTGCTATTTGTTTCGTGTTTGCGCTTTTAAATAACGTGCTCTAATGTTTCTTTGTGTTGCAGACAGCTAGGTAATTACATACACATAAGGGTATTAGTGGGGATTGACACTGTACAATCATTATGATGTGGTAACGTTGTTTTGTGTTTCTTTTAATTAAGATGGTCCGTTTTGGCCTAATCCAAGATGGCTGCTATTTACAGCCTGCGCTCGAGTGATTGAATTTTGATGAGAGGCCTTGCTGAACATGGTTGGAAGTCACCTGACCACAGCCTCTGTCTGATTTAAAAGTTTCCGTGAGGACAGCAGCTCCGGGCATGCTTCCAATTGCCCTTGGAAAAGAATAAAGCCACAATGAACTAAGATAAACCTGCGGTGGCTTCGAAATGGTACCAAGGAAGAGCATTCATGAATGTATCGTTTCCTAACTTTAGTTTCCTTCTTCCGTGTTTTTATTTTTGTGATTTTTCCTGAGCGGAGGTTTTCTAAATGTTGCCAGACAACATCCTTTCCTGCTCGCTCTGCTCAGTGGCTCAACGGACGTTTAGAATTTGTTTGTTACTTTTATTTCGCTAGTTTTGTTATAAATAATGTTAGACTAGAGAGGGTCTAAGGCCACTTCTTCCTGAACCTATGCTTGAGAGGATCGATGCTGATCGAGGGGACGGCGACTCGGGAGACTTTACTGAGAGACCTGTCCTGACCCATTTAGCTAGAATAGGTAACTATGAGAATGATGATCTTGCTATTGATTGACTTTCATTGAACTAATTTAGATAAAAGAAGATCTTTGTTTGAATATCAGTGTCGGGTGGTTATTTCTTTGTCAATTATTGAGTTCTGAATGTATTTCCTGTGTTTGAAATCATGACTCAGGACATATCTCTATGGTCACATTGACCTCGCGCTGGATGCAGATTGGTATAGGTTTCGCTCATATATACAGTGTGGATAGAGTAACGGTTATAAATGTTAGTGTGATGGGCCCTAGCGTATGATGAGTGTATGTGTGTGCGACTGTAGATTTACTCTGTCCGTGGAAGTAGGTAGAATTTATATGCGCCGATCTGCAGCAGTTTCCTGGTAGCAGTATGATGGTTGAGATTATTGTCTTGATCTGATAGATTGCTTGTACATAGGCTTTTTGATTCATTGATTTATTGATTAATGTTGGTATATGTACTAATACTATATGTTGAAGTCGTCGTATTGAGTTTTATGTAGTGTGTACGGCTTCTGGAACGTGGGGAGCTGGTGATGGTTCCGTAGTAGGGCAGAGGGAAGTGAGTGCTGCTCTCGGGAAAAACGGGATTGTTGGCCCTGTATGTATGCGGGGAAAAACGTGTGACAATTGAAGTTGCGCGTCACATTGTCTGGGTTCGGAATCAGTGACATCGTCGTGTGTTACTACTAGAGACATATTTTATGTATAAAAGGAGTGCGTATGGTAGCGAAGGTTATCTGTGAAACTTTGGTCTTAAGTCCCAGGGATCCGTAAGGTTTGCCGTTAAAGCTTATCGCTGGAGAAGTAATAGGTATTCTCTGAGCTTGTCTGAAGGACTGGGCAGAGGTAAGCGCTGCTTGGTTAACGTGTGTTATAATTCTGTAGTGGGACAGACTGTTCGCTGTTCTCGGGAAAGGCAGGATTCTGTGTGGTTGTGCTACATTTTTCCGGTGTGAAAGTGCGTGAATGTATGAGCATTTAGTTGATTGTAAGACTCTTTGGAGCAGTCCTAGAGGAAACAGTTAATAGATGCATGTTAGAAGGGCAGAGTAGAGGGATGTGCTACTCTGTCAACGAAAGTAATAATTCCGTAGTGGAGCAGAGGTAAGCGCTGTTCTAGAGAGAAGCGGGATTCTTGTGAAAAAGACTTTCCTTTACTATTCTGTGGTTAGCGAAGCAGACAATGGAGATGTTTATATGTTGTAACTAATACATTTTGTAGAATCTGAAACGAAGTCTACTGAGAAGGCTTTGTAAAGGAGGGGTAGACGAGTGACAGGAGACAGAGCAGAAGCGACTGCAGCGACTACTGACGTCATACAGACCGCGCTGTGATTGGGTAGTGGATCAGAACAGTGCTCGCGCTGAGATTGGTGTGTTGGTGTGAGCCGCGCAGGGATTGGAAGGAGTACAGGGTGACGTAGACGCTCCAGGATTGGTGCGTTGGTGTGAGTCGCGCTGTTATTGGACAAAAGATCGTAC
The DNA here is from genome assembly GCF_964204655.1 of Triturus cristatus. Taxonomy (NCBI): domain Eukaryota; kingdom Metazoa; phylum Chordata; class Amphibia; order Caudata; family Salamandridae; genus Triturus; species Triturus cristatus. The sequence goes on from NC_140593.1 coordinate 463,625,661, forward strand.
AGTTGCGGAAGGGACTAGAGAATAGTGGTAAACGTTAAAATGTATTACCAACCTGAGGAAAAGAAGAAGAAATCCTTGTTCGGTAAAATTAAAAGATGGTTCGACAAGGATAAAAACATAATAACTAGAGAAGGTGAATTGCTACCTCCGACGAGAACTCCTGCATCCTTCATGGTTGCGAAATATGGGTATCATACCTGTATATGGTTAGATAACTGGGCTAAGTACACTAAGGAAGATGGTGTTTTAGCGTTCCCGGAACATGGTTCATTTAATCTGGCCGTGTTGAGAAATTTACGGGAAAAAATGATGTGTATAGAGCCTAGACCAAGGCCGACACAGTTCGAGGCTTTGGAGGAATGGGAAGATGAGGTGCATGAGCGAGAAATGCAGAGGAGTGGAGGCAATTATAGGTACATGTTCGGGAGGAAATATGATCGTGAAACTCATCACGATCGAATGAGGAGATGGCGAGATGCTAGTATGTCAGAAGGATTATATCCTATGAGGACAGTTGACGACAAAGAGAGGAAGGGTACAGAAAAGGTGCCTGATGCAGAAGTGAGAAGGTATGGGGCTAATGATTATGAGGATGAGGTCTTGGATGACATGATTTACAAAAGACCACCTCCATACAGACCAGAACCAGAAGAGAGCACGCCAGTTGCTACTCCAATAAGAGATACTTTGCGGTTTGTGAAAACTGAGGTTATGACACCTGATCTGAAAAGTGGTAGCTCTTTCACGGAAAGGGAAAGAGAGAGAGAGCGGGAGAGAGAGAATCGAGTCAGTGACGAAAAAACAAGAGAATTAGCCAGAACCACATCTGAGCTGACTGAGAAAATTAGAGAGCTGACGAAAAATCTAGAAGCTGTTACAGTGCCTGTAACCATAGGTCCGGTTGTGCCTATTTTTGATAAGCAAAGAATGGGTGAAAATGGTTTGACAGTTCCCTATGTTGGAAATGGTTTGGTTGGTACTTGCTCTTTGGAGGAATCAGGAATGAGAACAGGAGGAAATAATTTGAGACAGTCAAGACATGACACATGTAGTGGAGGATCAGATGTGCAGCCTAATTCAGGATTGAATACTGGTTGTTTGGGAGGAACGATTTTGGAACCACAGAGGATGGCAGAACAAGTGGGTGCAGTGAAAAAGTCTACGGAAATAACAGCTGAGGATTTGAATGATTGGTTGAAAGTTCTTCAAAAGAAGGATAAAGATTCACAGGCAATTGATGTAGCCAGGTTGCGCATAGAATTGGAGGAGCTTATTGCAGGAACAATTCCTACAGAAATACTGAAAAATCATCATGATGGAGAGTTGTTATTCATGTGCAAGAGTATCACCTGGAGGGCTAAGAGTACACATGACAGGTTAAGAGCAATAGCGAGTGAACAAGGAGTTGACATGGATAAGGTGAAAGCTTTGCAGAAGCCTTACAGGGTGGATTTCACCGATAAGGATATTGAGAATTTAAATGGTGCTGGCAGAACAGGACAGATTAAGGAAATGATTGCCTTATTGCGAAAATGGGGTGATGTGGAAAAGTGGAAGGATAGATGGTACAAGAAAAGGGAAGATTCAGTGGACAGGACTTACTCAGCTTTTCCTATGGGACTAGACAGGATATTTTGTCATTTACGAATGATTTTCCTCGACTGAGAGAAAAGCCCGTCGAGTGGTATAGGCAGGTAGACAGGTTTGTGAAATTGTCAAAAGTGCTGTGGATTGACCTGAATAGTCTGTTTGATATAATTGTTCCGGCAGACTTGTGGGTAGAGTGTAAAATAGTTGTAGATTGGCCTGCTAAGGAGTATCCAAGAGATCCGAAGACAGGAGCACCAGATCCAGAGGTGATGAAAAAATATGATCAGGTTATTGTGTTCCTGAAAAATAATGTACCCCCGAAAGAGACAGACTGGGTTAAGATAGATCGAACACGTCAGGAAGCGAAAGAATCAGTTCATGCTTTTTATGAAAGGCTGATACTGGCTTTTAAACAGTTTAGTGGAGATAAACACCTGGGTGATAAGGATTTGAGTCATTTTGTATACAGATTTGTATATGGCTTGAGACCTGAAATTAGTGAAAGAATACGTGAGCATACAGTTGATTGGCAGAGTAAAAAGATTGATGAAATCTTGAGACATGCAAAGTACTTCAGTGATGAGATTGAGGCAAAACAGAGAAAGCTGAAAGAGAAAGCAATGTGGGCACAGGTGAAGGTTGCTGAGAGACAAGAAGCACAGATGGTGGAACAAGCGAATAATCCAGGAAATAGACCAAGATATGCAGGAAAAGGAAAGGGGAATTTAGAAGAAGCAAAGAAAAAGTTCCCTTGTCACAACTGTGGACAATTGGGGCATTGGAGATCCGAGTGTACCAATCCACCGTTAGTGAGTAATGAGAATAAACCCTTGAATCAACAGGTGCAGAACGAGGGGTGTAATCATCAGCAGCAACAGCAGAAGGTTGTCATACAGCAGAGTCAAGAGCCAAAACCGCCCTTGCCGCAGAATAGAGGGTCCCAAAAGTATAACCAGGACTCGGGATTCTACAATGATGAGCAGGTAAACAAACCGAGACGTTCAAACCCGGTACAGCAGTACTGGTTAAAGAATGAGGGGAGTGAGTCTGAAGGGGACTATTGACGGTGCCGAAGAGAGGAGGAAGAGTGCATACTTGGTGCAACTCTAGAAATAGACCAGGCAGGACCATTTGTAGATGGGAAAATAAATGGGGAGAGTGTTACTTTTTTGGTAGACACAGGAGCGACGAGATCAACTGTCAGGTCAGCAGATATAAGAAATCTTCCTCTCTCGGACGAAGCAATCCAAGTGGTTGGTGTAGCTAATACACAGATTAAGACTCGTCTTACCGAACCAGTAAGGGTAAGAATAGGGAAATTTTCAGACATGCACAGATTTGTAGTCTGTGACACTAGTCCAGTGAACTTGTTAGGTAGGGACTTATTGTGTAAGATGAACTGCACAATTTTTTGTACCCCGGATGGAATAGCTTTTGAAACACCAGATGAGGATGTTTTGTACAGGATGACTCTAGATAATAGAGAGAGTGAGATTGTTGGTACATATGCAGTGTTTAACCCAGATGACTTGCCTCAGGAGTTGAGACATACAGTGAAAACAGCAGTTTGGGATTTTACTGGAGAAGATGTGGGATTGATGAATAATGTAGATCCAGTGAAGATTTCAGTAAAAGAGGGGATTGTTTATCCTAATATCCTACAATATAGATTGACACCAGAGATAATTGAGGGAATAACCCCTATAATTGACAAGACGATTCAACAGGGTGTTTTGAGAGAGTTACTGAGTAGCCCGTGTAATTCACCGATAATGGGGCTAAAGAAACCTAATGGAAAGTTCAGGATTGTGCAAGATTTGAGAAAAGTTAACAAGATTGTGGTGGCGTGTTGTCCCATTGTGCCAAATCCGTCAGTGATTTTGTATCAGATTCCTCATGATGCTGAGTGGTACACGGTAATTGATTTGTGTCATGCTTTCTTTTCAATTCCATTACATCATGACAGTCAGCCGATTTTTGCATTTCGGTTTGGACAGCGTATTTTAGCATGGTGTCGTATCCCACAGGGGTATACAGAGAGTCCATCTATATTCAATCAGTTACTGAAGAAATCATTGGAGAGTTTGATCATGCCCGAAAGCTCAGTACTAGTGCAGTACATCGATGACCTACTTGTGGCATCAAAGACATGTGAAGCTTGTGAAGTAGATACCATAGCTTTACTGAATCATCTGGCAGATGGAGGGTTAAAGGTATCTCCAGCCAAATTGCAATTTTGCAAGAAAGAGGTGCATTATCTTGGACACAATATTGAAAAGGGTCTGAGAAAGGTGACCGATGACAGGATCAAAATTATCAGAGGAATGAGAGCCCCGATGACCCAGAGAGAAGTGAGGATGTTTCTGGGGATGGTGGGTTATTGTCGTCAGTGGATAAGTAATTTCTCCCTGATAGCAAAGCCACTGATTAAATTGACTAGAAGTGAGGTGAGAGACCCATTGGAACTTGATGGAGAACAAATGGCAGCATTTGAGGAGTTGAAGAGCAGAATGTGTGAAGCCCCTGCTTTGGGAATGCCAGATTATGAGAAAGAGTTTGAGTTGTACTGCAGTGAGAGAAATGGATGTGCACTTTCAGTGTTAATTCAGAAACATGGACAACTGAGAAGGCCAATTGCGTACTTCTCATCGACACTTGACCCCGTAGCTGTGGGTTTGCCAGGTTGCCTGAAAGCAGTAGCTGCTACATGCAGAAGCTTGGAACAGAGTGAGGGTATAATAATGGGATATCCTGTACGGGTATTCGTACCTCATGATGTAGCAATTCTTTTGACAAGAAGCAGAACTCAGTATATGTCACATAGTCGGCTGACTAAATATGAAAAAATCATTCTGGGAGCATCAAATGTGACTCTTGAGAGATGTGTGAATGTGAATCCAGCAACGTTGTTACCAGATGCTGAAAATGTGAATGTGGGAGATGATGTTGATCATGATTGTTTGGATGTGCTTGATTACTGCACAAAACCTAGACCAGACATAAGAGATTTGCCACTGCCTGAGAGTGATCATGTGTTGTTTGTGGATGGATCATGTCTAAGGACTGATGATGGTGTGCTGAGTGCAGCATATGCGGTGTGCAAGGTTTCAGAAGTTATGGAAGCTTCGCCTTTGAAAGGAGTAAGATCTGCTCAAGTGGCTGAATTGGTGGCATTGACGAAAGCTTGCAAAATTGGGAAGAATCTGAGAGTGACTGTGATGACTGATAGTCAGTACGGATTTGGAGTCGTTCATGATTTTGGCCAACTTTGGCTACAGAGAGGTTTCTTGACGTCGAGTGGGACTCCAATAAAGAATGCTGAAGTGATTGGGAAGTTGCTTGAGGCGATACAGCTGCCTAAAGAGCTAGCAGTTGTGAAGTGTGCTGCCCATGGACAAGGAGATGATTTGGTTACTCTTGGTAATCGTTTTGCCAATGACATAGCACAGTATTGTGCAAAGAACAATCATTCGATTAATAGGGCACGAGAAAGGGAGATGTCTTTTTGTTCTGTGATGTTTACTAATGTCCTAGAAACGTGGGATGAAGTGAAACAGTTGCAGGATGAGGCAGGAGATGAGGAAATGAGAGATTGGATTAAGGCAGGTTGTGCCCCAAGAGAGACAGATCATGTTTGGATCTATAGAGATGGTAGACCAGTCATGCCCAATTCCATGCTGTCGACAATGGCAAGAATGTATCATGGCCAGGGACATCTGGGGAGGGATGCGATGATTAGGTCCTTCAAACAAACCTGGTACAATGCAAAATTCAGGCTGATTGCAGAGAGCATCTGTCAGAGATGTTTGATTTGTCAGCAGTTCAATACTGGGAAAAAGACAGTAGTGAGCCTAGGAACAATAGGCAGAGAAGGAGGTCCTTTTACCAGGATGCAAATAGATTTCATTGAAATGCCCCAAGTGAACAGATTGAGGTATGTTCTAGTGGTAGTCTGTTTGTTCTCAAGATGGGTGGAGGCCTATCCGACTAGGAGGAATGATGGAATAACAGTGGCAAAGTTACTGTTAAGAGAGTTGATTCCTAGGTACGGGTTCCCGGTGACAATTGAGTCTGACAGAGGTGGGCACTTCTACAATGAGCTCATGGGTTTAATTTGTGAAGCATTGAGCATACAGCAGAAGCTACATTGTGCATACAGACCAGAGGCTTCTGGTGTTGTTGAGCAGATGAACGGCACAATCAAAAACTGAATTGGTAAGATGTGTTTAGCGACTGGAATGAAATGGCCTGATGTCTTGCCTCTAGTGCTGATGACTATTAGGTCTACTCCAGATAGAACCACAGGGTTGAGTCCACATGAAATATTAATGGGACGTGCGATGAGACATGCATTTGTGCCTGTCAACAAGTTGATGACAATAACTGATGACATGATTTTGGATTACTGTAAAGGCCTGGCTGACGCAGTTCATTCTGTGTTTCACCAGGTTGGAGAAGACGCTACTACACTTGAAAAGAAGCAAGCTCATGATCTGAGTCCAGGGGACTGGGTGAGGATTAAAGTACACAGAAGAAGAAATTGCTTGGTTCCAAGGTGGGGAAGGCCAAGGCAAGTTATTCTGACTACAACAACTGCAGTAAAGTGTGTTGGTGTGAAAAACTGGGTGCATGCAAGTCATACTCTGAGAGTTCCAAATCCAAAGGATGGGACTGGTAAAGAGTATTTTGAAGAGTCAGATTCCAGTGATGATGCAGAAACTGAACCAGTGAGAAGAAAAAAGAATCCTGAAAGGGGTGAAGGAGAAAGAGAGTCAGGTGATTCTTTTTTCTTTCCAAAGGAGGCTTCAAGAGAAACATTGAGAGTCTCAGAGGAGAGCTCGGATTCTGTAAGAGTGCCTGAAGTTCCAACAAGCAGTGGAGAAGAAAGAAAAGAAAAGAGCAATTCCACAGAGATTACACCTGAATCAGATGAAGAGGTTGAAAATCCACTTGAGATTACACCTGAAGAAGCAGGCTCAGAAGAAGTTAGAGAGGTACAGATTGCGGAAGACCCCCGAGGAGGTGTAGGGAACATTCCTGATAAGCTAGGTGAAGGGACAAGTAGACAGCAAGAAGGTTGCGTGTCGGAGACCCGAGGAGGGACAGAAATAGGGAAATCTCAATCATCTCAATCAGTGGTGAAAAAGACTGTGGAGCGAAAGAAAATTGTTGAAGGACAAGAGGCAAATGAAACAGAATCAGATGAAAGTGAGAATGAGAAATCAGAGGGTCGAGTTCTGAGAAAGAGAACTTGGATCGGAGAAAGAAATAATAAAGAAGTGAGACCAAAAAGGGTTGTAAGAGGAGATCTTTGGCCTAATAGGATAAAGAGGCTGAGGTACAGACTGACACGAGCAAGTGCAAGTTCAAATTCATCGAAAGCTGAACAGGTGAACGAAGTGTCTAGTCAGAATCAAGCAAAGAGTGATAAACAAAAGGTCACAAAAGAACCGGAAGAGATCAAGAGAATCAGAAAACCCAACCAGAAGTATAGGTCACCGGAATGGACGTACGTGGCACTGTTTGAAGGTGAAGAGGCAGACAGTCAAGGAAATCCAGAGGGGACCGTACGAGAAGTGGTTGAGGAGAAAACTGTTAGAATCCTGAAAGTTATCTTGACTGACATTGGAGAAGAGTCGGATGCTCAGGATGTTGTTGAAGATCTGATACAATTTGATGTTGCTGAAGAAGAAGTGAAAAGTGATGAAAATCCAAATTGAGTGAACTGAAAGAGTCACTTGGAGAAGAGTGAAAAGAAGAAAATCTAAATTAGCTGTTTGAAAAATCTAGTGTCTAGTGTTTCAGTAGTGGAGTAGGAGAGGCTAAGTCAAAAGACACTGCCAAAGTAGTAAAATGGCTAACACAGAGAATAATCAAAGTAGATGTGCCTTCTTGAAAAGATGGTGTAGAATGTGCTGCTGCTGTATTGGATTATTAATGCTGTTATGGGGTGTACTAGCTTTACTAGTTACATTTAGAGTTACAATAGGTACCTTTGGATTACATACTGAAAATGTGACTAATATAGAGAAGAGTTCACAGAAAGTAGTTCCAACTAGAAGTGGTAACATTTACATACATAAAGATAGGTCAATTAATGATTTTTCTAGCAATGTTTTTTCAAAGTTGTTGTACGAATACGTAAAGACAATGGAAGTTAGGGATTGCTACGTCTGTATGCAATTACCTGCATCCGTTTCAGAAGGTGTTACTTATCACCATTTACCAGCTACGTATGGGATTTCATGTAGTGTGCTAAGTAGTGTTTTTTATTTGTTAGGGAAAATAGATTATGAGATGTCTAACAAAGATAACATTTTTGGGCAATTGCCTATGAACAAAAAGCTGAATCCAGCTAAAGAAGCTAACATTTTTGGTGAGATTTTTATTGAGAAAGAAGAATTAACATTAGATTACATTTTTAGAAACAATTTAACTTGCAGTTTGAAAGAAGAAGAGAAGGCTTTCCTAAACATGGTAGCGGAAAGGAGAATGAATATGCATGAAAAGGCAGGGAAATATAAAATGAGTGAGACAATATGGGATATTGAGATGGGAAGGGAATTAAGGAATGGGGCCAGTCCAACTTTGGCTTTAGATGCACCACAGAAGGGTAAACTATGCATTACCAGAAAGAAATCCCAATATGATAGGTATTTTGTTGGGACTAGTGAGTGTCATGATACATACTTCATTGCAACAGGATGGGGTTTCAAGGGAGGAGAAGATCCAGTTTTCCCGGGAGTGTATTATGTTTGTGGGAACAAGGCTTATTACAAGTTGCCTGACCATTGGTATGGCACATGTTATGTGGGCCTGGTCTTTCCAAAGATTTTCCATATAGATAGGATAGAAGATGTAGAACACATTAATTTACCAACACGTTTTAAGAGAGAAACTTGGTCGGAAATTGTGGGTGATATTTTTGAAGCTTTAATTTCAGCAGTGGGAATTTCTTTAAATGCATATGGAGTTCGGAAACTGTCAACAGTGGTGGATCGCTTATCGACAAGTACCGCTGGAGGGTTTCTTTTGGTAAATACGGAGATGATTGCCGTGCGTGCCATGTCTATGCAAAATCGACTTGCCCTTGATATTCTATTGGCCAAGGAGGGTGGAGTCTGTGGAATGCTGAAAGTTCAACATTGTTGCACTTACATTCCTGACGAAAGCAAAGATCTAAAGGTCTATATCAAAAATATTACTGATTTGCATGAAGAATTAGTACCACTGGAAGCTGAAAGTATCTGGACTAAAATGGCTAATAAGTTACTTACTGTTAGGAGTTTTATTGCTAAGATAGGTAGTAAGATTATTGGTAGAATATTATTTCCATTGACATGCGTAATTGTTGCTTTACTGATACTAAGATTGGGGTGTTTGTGTTGTAAAAACAGGGGAGGGAAAAAGAGAATAATTAGAGGAAATACTGAAAAGAAACAAAAGAGGTCAAGGAGAGACCCACAAGAAATAGAATTAGAAGAATTGAGGGAGAGTGTTTACTTGGAGTCGAAGAGGGATGATGAGAGAGAATCTGGTGTTTAATGTTGTGTCATAAAAGACATTTTCAATTTCTCCTAAAATTGGGACTAACTTTTTTTTTTGGGTTGGTTTTTGTGGTGATAATATATCACCAAAGGGGGGATTGCTGGAGCAGAGTTTTCTGTTGAAAATTTATTGAGTTTTAAGCTCCAGTTTTGTTTATATGTTATGATTAAAATTACTGATTTATAATCACTGATTATTAGTTTTGTTAAAAGTCTTGATTAACCAACATTACTAATGAGAGAAATTACACGTGGGAATGCATTTATGTTGCTTAATTAATATGTGAACTAAATTGGTGAGCGAATTAATTAAATGAGTGTCGTGAAAGTGCTATTTGTTTCGTGTTTGCGCTTTTAAATACCGTGCTCTAATGTTTCTTTGTGTTGCAGACAGCTAGGTAATTACATACACATAAGGGTATTAGTGGGGATTGACACTGTATAATCATTATGATGTGGTAACGTTGTTTTGTGTTTCTTTTAATTAAGATGGTCCGTTTTGGCCTAATCCAAGATAGCTGCTATTTACAGCCTGCGCTCGAGTGATTGAATTTTGACGAGAGGCCTTACTGAACATGGTTGGAAGTCACCTGACCACAGCCTCTGTCTGATTTAAAAGTTTCCGTGAGGACAGCAGCTCCGGGCATGCTTCCAATTGCCCTTGGAAAAGAATAAAGCCACAATGAACTAAGATAAACCTGCGGTGGCTTCGCTATGGTACCAAGGAAGAGCATTCATGAATGTATCGTTTCCTAACTTTAGTTTCCTTCTTCCGTGTTTTTATTTTTGTGATTTTTCCTGAGCGGAGGTTTTCTAAATGTTGCCAGACAACATCCTTTCCTGCTCGCTCTGCTCAGCGGCTCAACGGACGCTTAGAATTTGTTTGTTATTTTTATTTCGCTAGTTTTGTTATAAATAATGTTAGACTAGAGAGGGTCTAAGGCCACTTCTTCCTGAACCTATGCTCGAGAGGATCGATGCTGATCGAGGGGACGGCGACTCGGGAGACTTTACTGAGAGACCTGTCCTGACCCATTTAGCTAGAATAGGTAACTATGAGAATGATGATCTTGCTATTGATTGACTTTCATTGAACTAATTTAGATAAAAGAAGATCTTTGTTTGAATATCAGTGTCGGGTGGTTATTTCTTTGTCAATTATTGAGTTCTGAATGTATTTCCTGTGTTTGAAATCATGACTCAGGACATATCTCTATGGTCACATTGACCTCGCGCTGGATGCAGATTGGTATAGGTTTCGCTCATATATACAGTGTGGATAGAGTAACGGTTATGAATGTTAGTGTGATGGGCCCTAGCGTATGATGAGTGTATGTGTGTGCGACTGTAGATTTACTCTGTCCATGGAAGTAGGTAGAATTTATATGCGCCGATCTGCAGCATGACGACTAGGGGCTTGAAAGAGTTATTGAGCTAGGAATACTAGTATACTAGAAACAAACAAACTGCCCACAAATTGCGTACCAACTTTTTACAACCAGTATCTGCTTTGGAGAATCGACCTATCCACTATCCGGTTGATTTCCAAAATCACCATTTGCAGGGGGTTGCAGATCGGCCTACCTAATGAATATTAATTAGACAGGTCACGATGTAAGACCCCCTGCTGTTGACTACAAACGTAGAGGTGGTGACCTTCAATAGACATCAGACAACCAACCCTGTGTTTGCATTTGTAAAACAGAAAAACATTTATTAAAACCAGTCCATACTCCATTTCTATTTTGAAAAACATCAGGTGGGGGGGCAGCCAGTCATCCATTGGACGACTGGCTGTTCCCCTGAGGCTGCCACCATGATTTCCATTTGGGAAAGTGTCCCCTGTAACACTCTTTCTGAACTGTAATTCAATATAGTTCACAAAAGCCATTTTATGGGCTGAAAAAACTTTCTGACTCATCAAATGGGGTTTGCACGTAGCAAAAAGGAATTTTGCAATCACAAACAGCGATTCTATTGTGCAATTGTAAAATCCTTTAATACACCAGGCTCTATATGTTTAGGTGCTTGTCGAGTTAAAAATGGCTGTCCATTCGATTTCAGATTGAATGATGAACACCAGTGGCTGAAGCCTTGTAGGTGGAGGAGGGATGAGATAGGAAAAGAGAAGGAAGATTAAGAATAGAGACACTAACTGCAAAAAAATGTTGATGGTTGAGATCCATCACTATCTGGCCGTGCAACTGAACCTAGGTCAACACAAACACCCTTAATGCTTAATTTATACAGAAATAAGTATCAGTTCCCCAATATTTATCTTAGATGGTGCAGACCACTGCTATTACTGGCCCTGGTGTTGTCCACTTCCAAACTGCCCAACACACACCATCACCTTCTGAAACAATGCATCTCTTTGTTGCCTTCCTGACGTTTTCTCTCCCAAGGCTCTTCCACAGTCTATATCACTGAGGTTGAAGCTGTCTTTCTCTTTCTGCCCTGGGGAATGCAGTATCTTACATGTATAGCAGTAAAGCTGAACTCAACCAATTGTCAATCCCCAAAGCTAAATGTTGGGTGAGACCTCCCGCAATCACCTACACTACCAGGGCCTTGTCGGCCACACTGTCTACCAACCTTTCTATCCTGATTAGAAAATGACACTCCATCTGGGACTTCTAACCCTGTGTTAGCTTGACCACACAACCACAGAAACCTCCAGACCTGCTCAAGTAGGAGCACAGTTCTCAAGTGCAAATGCATTCCAAAACAGACACAAAAATGTCTGCAACTTGTCCTGAGTTTTGAAAATCATGCCACCCAAATTAGAGTGGACTGAGTCCTGGCATCCCACACAATCTTTTTACCGGTCTAACCCTTGTGTCAATAGCTCCCAGGTTGGCACAGAATAGGCCACCTTGCAACTGAAGGGGTGGAACTAATGGAAGAAATTATAAAGAGAATTTCATCACACAGGGAAAGGGAAGCACCACTTAAACACTGGCCACCACATTAAGACCCACAACCCTCATCAATTGTCAAGTAAGGAAAGTGGGTGTTCTAGGGCAGATATCATGACATATGTGCTGCTATTGTAACATAATAGGGAGATCCTGGAAGCTCAACCATCTCCCACTTTCCCCATCCATAATCATTGAGGAGCCTCCAGCTCTGGTCAATTTGTTTTCTCTGTCTTATCACTCTCCCCAAAGATGGCCCCATCCCGCTCTTACTACAATTACTCCATGCAGGCCCAAAAGACAACCCTCAAACAGTGATATTGCCAATTTTTAAACACCACATGTCATGACTGAGCCTGACTCCACACCTACGCATGAATTGCACATTCACCTTACTTCTCATGCAGACATCAAAACCCTATTCCTCATCCCATCGAGTTCCAACAAGATTGGTCGGTACAGACAATAATCATAAGCAGGGGGTTCAGGTCTGTGTGAGGCCTATGTGTTGACCACTAAGTTATTATACTCTCTTCCATATGATCTTATGTGCTCACCCTCCGCTCTCCCCCTCAGTGTCAACTAACCATCAGTACCCATCATACTAACTACAAAACTCTCCAAGCATTCACTTTACTCCACATTCTTCAGCATCTGGTCATGATGTTAAAAGAACCAATGATTAGCCATACATTACTCAGACAATTATCAACCTAACAGCCAATCCCCCAACCCATCCACCAAGAAACTCCAACATCGGTGATAAAGGACTGAACTCCCAAGAGTTGCCCCCCTATCCAAAACCACTCTGTCTGCTCTTGCCCAATTGCACCCTACCTAGCCCCCTTTAGACCATAACCCACCCGCTTTAGGATTTACATCCTTACCTTGCCTAGCAACCTCAGAGACTAACAGCACATGATGGGACAAATGGGTTAGTACAGGGTCTCGTCCTTGGAAATGCATAGATACATGGACATTGGAATGGGACTGATAGGAGATCCCTCATGCTCAGTTCCACAAAGGATAGAAGACTACATACCTACTCCCTAATGTCAACCAAAGGTAGACTATATTTCTGAGAAAAACAGAAATGCACCTCTCAGTTAGATAGATGGCCCATTCATGGTCCATAGGTGATCCCTTGCATACAATGCATCAACTGAGGGATGGGAAGCTGTACACTAGAAAGGAAGCCATCTGAGGTGAAGACAGGTAAATGTCAGGCTAGGCTCTGTCATGATAGGTCCCCTGCAGTGATTTCAATATTGTATATTCCATAGGGAATGCCATTTTTGTTTTCACTAATATCATTTAAGCTACTTCATGAATCTGCTTCAAATATGGCTTCTGTTTGGCTCATTAGACCTTGGTTCTCTTCGCTGAGTTTAGCACATAATGGTCACAGGATCAACAGTTATTAACATTGTTGTGAGTGCATATACAACATCTCTGTACTAATAGCTTCTCACTGTCACATACCAAACTCAAATTCAGCCCAGACTTGCCATAAAGACAACTAGGCCTATTCACAAACTAATTTGTTTAGTACCAACATAGTACTACTAATGTACTACAAAATGCTTTTTACTAACCTACATGAGGAGGCCTATGCCTCAAGGCCTCCTATTGTTATCTGTCCAGAATGCGAAGATCTTCGCAAAGTTAAGTATTTGTTTTAGTTGTAAATATTGGGGGGTGGGGATAGCGGATGACTGGAATATGGGGAATTACTAAAGGGAAGGGGTTTAGGGAGGATAAAGGAGGGGTTTAGGAAGGGACATGCACCCACCCACAAATGATAAAGCCCATTGCTCTTCACTAACCGTACTTCAAAGCCACATCAACAACTCCAACTGTACAAGTCAACAATAAAGTGCAGAAGGGAGATACAAAATTGTTATAAAGTGCTTATGCTTTATCACTCCTTCAATTCCAACCAAGGGTTGACATTGTGTTTTGTGAATAAGTAATAACAGGCACACACACATATATGTGCCCACACATAATATATATATGTACATATATATATTTTTAAATATGTTACTAACCTTTTTTTAGTAATAAATAAATATAAGTTTATTTTTTTTATTTATTCCATTTATTTAAATTAATTCTATTCATAACTTTTAGAGAGTTGTAATACATAATAAAATTAATATAAGCATTTTATATTTGGCGTTTTTTAAATTAAATATTTTAGTTTCTAATATTTAGATATATTAAATATTTAATTTAAAATTAAGTTAACAGTGCTGTGGCATTTTCTATTTTGTTCTACAATTAAAATAAATGTACTAAATTATTTGACATTAATATTGAACATACATTTTTTACTTTAAAAAAAAGTTTTTTAAACTCTTATACTTTTCCCCCTAGTTTACCATAGGGAGAGCTCTGCCCTGGTGGCGGAGATCTCTGCCTATGTGTGAAAAGTTACGCTCACAAAATAGGCTCCATCCCCTGGTTTCAAGGGGTGGAGACATGCAAGCCTACACTTTGTAGTGAATTTATAATCATAAATGGTGAATAGCCTAAAGTTGTAAAATTATTACAAAGTGTAAGAGTAAACTTACACGTGTAGATTTACTCACAAGTTTTGTTTTCCTTTGTGAATAACCCACAATGGCTTTTTCAGAGTAGGTGATTTTTATGGTTTGGATAAAATCTTTAACTGTTTTAGGAGAATTAAAAAACATAAATCCAAACTAGGGGCAAAATGTATTAAAGAGTTGCATCGCTCATGAGCCACGCAATAGGGCACAAGAGCAACACCACTCTTAATTTAGATTTATCAAGCCACCCAAGGCCACCTTGAATAGCCCTGAGTGGCTTGAAAAATCTAGAGTAATGCAACTCAGCGCAAATCGCTGTGTTGCGTTACTCTGCTCTAGGGAGGTGTTCCATGGGTGGAGCATGGTGTTTCCATACATTCACCCATGGATTTTGGCGCATTCCTAGAATTACCATTACAGGTAGACCTGGTAATGTGTTAAAATCCTACTGCATGTAGTCTGTGCTGGGGCTGCTTGTGGTCCTCATCTGAGCCGCTACAAGACCACCGAGGATCCACTGCCTAGTCACTCTTGCAACTGCAGGGGTAGATGGGTCATGGCCAAGACCTGTTCTCGCCACCAGGAGCAGGATGTAGGTGGGGTGAGCAGGCAATCGCTGGCTGACTGATTCTTGAGATGGTCATTGGTGCTTCTTGCTTCTAGCTATGACAACGGTGTTGAACTCCACTCTGGTTATTTGATGCTCCATGGGTGGTAATGATGACACACTACATAGGAATTGTGTGATAGGGTTGGCAGCCACATTGTGAACTTGTGAGACAGGTGACGATGCTTGTCCTAATGGTCATAGGCCTTCCATCTTGGGTCGTTGACAATTTGGAGTAATGGTGGGCATGTGTTTACATCCTTTCTTTATAGAGGCATCCACATTCTTTAGCCTGGATGCACTGAGTTGCTGAGCAACCGGTTATTGTGTCTGGATGGTTATGCTGGGAAGCATGTGGCAGAGACTTGGTTCATGCATGCTTGTGGCTTACTCCTCGTTAACTTGCTATACTGTCCCCAGATCTTCCTTGTCAGTGGCTTGTTTATGTGGATAGATGCACTCCGTCAATGGCCCGAGCATTCTCAAGAGTTTTAATCAGGCCTGACCACAGTTGATCTTCTCTCCTTCTGGGCTTGGTTGGTCGTTAGGTTTCCCAATGTGAACCGGCTGGTCACACTTTCACTTCCTTCTCTTCTTTGTCCTTGTTGTTTCAGCATGCATCCTCTTTCCAATTATGTTGCTGAGACTTCTTGTTACTCGATTCTTTTCTCCTTCTGGATGCAGCAGCATGCACCTTCTTCCAGAGCAGCCAACAAGGCCTTTCAGTAGTTGACCGGATTTGGGTTTTACTAAATGTTGAGGTGATATAACTAACATCACACATTGTTATTTGCATAGTACTACACGCTGTCTTACCTTAATGCAGTCACTCTGAGGAATATTCAACATTAGATGCATGGTCTCAACCATAGTGAAGCATAAAATATGTAAAAATATATCAGTCATATTTATAAACGTTGGCGTTAAGAGGCATAATGTTTTCCTTATCGTTGAGTCTGGTGCTTTGCACATCAAGGCCCCCTCCCCTTTGAGCTGGCTGGAAATCAGGGCTGGAGATACCACAGCGGGAAGTAATGTTCCAGCAGTATCTTCACCTGTGAAACCAAGTTAAAGTTCTCAGAATCTAGAATAACATCCTGGTCCTGGAATAATTTAGCCCTTTTCCACATTTGCTTCTTAATTCTGCTGACTTTACCGCAGACTATTCTATCTACTTAAGAGGTGGGAAATGTCAATGGAAATGTGAATGGTTTTACCAGGTGCAGAAATGCAACTGGGTCCAGTATGCCCACACCCGATAATTTCAGTTGTGGGAACACTGGCCAACACAGACTTGGCCAGGGTGGTCTCTCTCCAGGGTATCCCCTTGGGGCTGACTCCTAATGAGGGCCTCAATGTCCGATTACAAGGTCCCACAATTACCTATGCGAATGGTAACAGAGTCCCCGGATGCATCCAGGATTACAAGGTCCATGGCCAATCTGTGGTCCTCAAACATTGCACCTGGGAACTCCGGCTTCTGAAAGAATGTCTAGGTGAAACTATGGTGGAAAATAGGGAATTACGGGGAAAATCTGACCCGGAATCACAGATTCTTC
Organism: Triturus cristatus; assembly: GCF_964204655.1. Classification (NCBI taxonomy): domain Eukaryota; kingdom Metazoa; phylum Chordata; class Amphibia; order Caudata; family Salamandridae; genus Triturus; species Triturus cristatus. The sequence goes on from NC_140593.1 coordinate 463,642,437, forward strand.
CTATAAATCATTATTGCTTGGGGAAATCTCCAGGTTCTGTTTGTAATTAGAATTTCCCAGTGCAATTTTCCATGCCATATATATGGAAAGTTAGATACAATTCTGCGGGTCAAATTCTCATCTGCATAGTATTCTCTCCATAAATCTCAGGATATTTTTCTTACAGTCCAGCTTTGCTTTAGGCCTTAGGTCTTAAAACTTGGATTTAGAACAAGAGGGTTTTATACCAGCTTTTACCCTTTGCCACACTTGGTAATTGTAGGTAAATTACTTTGTCTTTTTTTGTTAATTGATGTACCGACTTTATTTCCCTGTTATCCACCTCAAAATCTGCTCTAAATGAAAGCATTTAAAAGAGGCTAACTGGTAATTCCATTTATTAGGATGGTCGCATGATCCTTGCTGAAGGTGTACTGATCTACAGACACATCAGAAAAGATCCAGCAGGTCTATTATTGAACGTGTTGAGCTACTCAGACCAATTTCGCGTTTCATATAAATGTGAATTACTTATAAAAATATAACGTTTTGAAAGTCAAATGGAGTAAGACCTGCCACAGACAGACCCTGGTTCAAAGAAAAAAGTGGGCGCAAGATGGATATTTCCTGATTTCCCCCGTTTCTGTATATATTTTGGGGTCTTCTTCCTTCCTTGCTCCCCTCACTTCAAACGTGCTATTTCAATCAATCAGTAGAATCCCAGAAATCTTTGGAAAGGTGTTAATGAGTAATGCGTTCCAAAAAACAAGATAAAAGTGCAAAAGGTACTTTGAACACCTGCCCTCTCCCACATTTAACACAGTAAGCACAGAACTGCCACACGTGTTCTTAATGTGTCGGTCATTCCCTTTATCCAGTAGACTGTACAAGCAAAGACAAAGCCATGTAGACATGTACAGAAGAAGCACATCAGGGGTGTTCTAAGTTGGTCCACGAGGACTGAATCCATGCCAGATTTTTAGGAAACTCTCATTGGATCTATTTGTATAATGAACCTATATGTGAATCTTGTACATAGACGAAGGTTATACTGAAAATCTGGCCTTGAGCAGGCCATTGTGGCCATCACTGAACTGGAATAGGTAAAGAAAAAGCTACAAATAATAGCGCTTTTTAGGAAAGTTGCAAAACTAACAAGTGGGGAGCAGTAGCGGCTGCTCTGCTAAGGCGGGGGAGCGTCGCCCCACTGCTTTGCAGTAGTGAAGTAAAGGTAACAAGAAATAATAACTCATGTTATCATCATTTTATGTTTCCTTCTGCTGCAGCTTTGCACTTGGGGCGGTGCTGCTCCGACGACAGAGGAGCAGGAGTGGTTTGCCCACTCCTAAGTGCACATGGCTGGCCGACCCGAGAGGGCCAGCCAAACATTCATGCGCACTTCGCATCTTCTACATGCAGGCTGCATTACAGTCTGCATGGAGAACATGCCCAAGTCCTGAACACCTGGCTGAGCGCCGATCCACAGCACTCAGACCAATCACAACGCTGCATTGTGGCATTGTGAATGGCTATCGGGAGGCTGGGAGCTGGGTGCTTCCTGCATCCTGCCGCGGTACCGGAGCCTGGAAGAAGAGGCCGGCCGTAAGTGTTTTTTAGGTCTCGCCTGACCCAGCGCATGCGCTGGGCTGGCGAGACTTATTGAGAGGGCTCCAAAAAGTGCTACCAGGCCAGCCTGGAGCTACAGTGCATGTGCGCGGGCGCGCGCGCCCCGCTTTACCGCAATTACTTTCCCTTTCGCGGCCTCACGGCCGCTTTGATGTTTAATCGCGATCACTTTCGCGGCCCCATGGCCGCTTGGCATAGCCAATAGGTCTCGCTTTTGGGACCTTATAAGTATTTAGTTATGCAACTGTTGCATGGCTAAACACTTATAAGGCCCCACAGGCGAAACCTATTGGCTATGCCAATGCTTGTTTTGTTTTTGTTTTACTTTCTTCGTCTCCCCCACCCCCACCACACGGGTCTGGTAGCAGCCGCTGCTGGTGGGGAAGATAGCAAACAAAAGAGAGGGGGGCTCTAAAGTTTGGGGGGAGGAAAGAAAAATACTCCATTACTCTTTGAGATATGATGTATCTAGAGTCTGCCTTAGGGAGGAGCTGAGGCCAGTGGAAGAGCAGTACAAGCAACTCAGTAAATGGCACTTTGAAAACCAAGTCACTTCAAGTTAAAAATCAATATCACATCCAGCCAAGCCCATGCAGGACCATCTGCTGCTTTTCTTTGTGGTGCTTTTCGGAAGAGGCACTTTCTAAAGGAGGACCATGGGGGAGACTGTGATGGACACATCCAGGCCTCTGTCTCTGACCTGGACAAGGCTGTACAATCAGTGCTGAGTCCGAAAATCCTTTGCCCTTGTACCTTGTACGCAAACAAGCTTGCTCCGTTTTTTGTGTACACAACCTGCAGTTGAAAGGCTAAACCCTGGCAGCGTGTGCCAGTGATGTCTCCTCGGCTGAAAATGAAAGGTTAGCTGCGCAACACACCTTCTTGCTGGAGGACATGCACTTTTGAAATAAAGCAAATAATTTATCAGCCTTCCGTCTGAACGGTGGGAGGGTACAGGAAAGAGGCCTTCGGCACTACAGAAAGAGGGCGGTCCTTCCCAAACTAAAACATGTTCTGGAACACCAAAAGTCAATAATTCTGCAGCCCGGGCTGCCAAAAGGCCCCGTGGCATGACATCCACCACGAATTAGTTATGACAATTTTGCTACCAGCATTTTTTCGTTTTGTGTATTTTGGATTCGCTTTCTCCAGTCTATGTATGTGCATACATATCCCAGCATGCAGTGCGCAGCTAGCTAGTTAAAAAAACGAACTAGGACCGACGGACTGCCAGAAGGAGCCCCTTGAGTTATGGGTCCAGTCTGCAGCTCTGAGCTGCGCTCAATGAAAATTATCTTAATTGTATGACAAAAATTAGGTATTAACCGAAGGGCCCTCTTTAATCCTACATGTTCAAGGGCATTGGTCGCTTTCCTTCAGCTTGCTTTTCTCGCTTCTCGCGCACTGAGGCAATAGGAGGATATATTTCACAGCTTCCAGGCACACCTGCTGGGTCTGTGCTCGCAAAATCAACATTGGCTGCTGAAATCGGAACATGCTGATGTGCTATTGTTTGCCTGCGTCTAAGCCCATATGACACCACAGCACTTTAATGTATTTGCTACAGAATTCCAAGTTACAGGTCAAATGTTGGAGTCTTGGGGCCAGAATTACGACCACCCCGTTTTGCGGGTCACAAATTGTGATTTTTTGCGACTTTTAAAATGGAATGTACTAATGTGTCTCAAACACTATTAATGATTCCCAATAGGGTCGCAAATGACATACCCCATCAATATTCATGAGGCAGGCCGTAATTTGTGACCCATTGGGAATGTGATACAATCACAGGTATGGTGGCCTGCTAGGGCAGCAGACCACCATGTCTGTTTGCTTTTTAAATAAAACAACTTTTTTTTTAAAATCATCACGTTCTCCTCAAAGGAAAACGGGATGCGTTTAAAAGAAAAAAGTGAAAAGTTTTCTTTTACAGTTTTTTAAGGGCAGGCAGTGGTCCGTGGGGCCACTGCCTGCTCTATGCAAAACAGAAAGGGGGAATGGGTCGCCTGAGGACCCCTACCTGTGTGCAACTAGCTTACCACCAATTTGAAATTGGTGGTAACTGTAATGTTTCGCAACTGCATTTGTGGTCGCAAAACAATCGTAAATCCCCCTGCGACTTGCAACACCCTTTCCTAATAGCGACTCGCAAGCCTTAATTTGCGAGTCGGTAATGCGCGACTGACTCGCAAAACTGAGTTTGTACATTCTACCACCCTTTTTAGCGGTTACAAACGGCCCGATTTTCCATTTGCGACCACTGAAAACGGTCGTACATATGACCCTTGGTATGACTGGCTCAGCCTTTCATTCCCATGCAGCTGATGATGTGGGTACTGTTGCGTTAGCTAATAGCAACACCTGGTATTAATGCTCCTGTAAAATGTCTCCGTTTATAATAGCAAGGTCAAAAATAGTAAAAGCAAAATAATGAGTGTCTAGTAGCTTATGTGTATTATGTAAAAATGCATTTAAAACAATCTCTACAAATATCGTTTCAATATTATTTTTTACTTTATGCAATCATATTTTCAATATTTGATTGCATTCCATTACGTGTGCCTTTTGTTATTTTTCTTAAAACTCTTTAGGGGGTAGTCCATATAATCTCCACCCAACCTAAACCGCTATTGGCTAATTCTCTAAGCCACATATTCGAACAACACTCACACTGCTGAACAACGCCTATTTTACGCTGATGAGCTATTAGTTTACTTGGTTTTTTATTTATGAAGGAAATCTACTTTTCACACATTTTAGCCTGGTCCAGGGCAAGAATTGCTCTACAGTTCTCCTCAGAAGAACTCACATTGGCCCAGATTTACTAAAGGTAAGTGCAGGCACTCATGACGCAAATGACAGCCTTCATCAAATTTCAGTCGTAAATGGATTTTTGCTCTGAAAGTTGACATGGCCACAGCACTAAAACAAATAGCACCGCATTGCACTAAATACCCATATAGGAATAGAGAGTGGGCATTATAGGGCAGGAACAGCATAAATAAGCAGTGCTTAATTTGTGAAAGAATAAGTGTTGGGCCCAAAGATTTTCCCTGAAGCTCATGGCAAGTACAAAAAAAATCAGAGTGCTAAATACCAAGGCTGTGTAGTCCTGATTCCACAATATGTCTGTTTAATCCACCACCAGATGCTCTCTGTCCCTTTAACTCACTCTTGTAGGTTCCTGCTTTCTCCCTTAGTCACAGTCTTCCTCCTTTCTCTTCCTCACTTCCTGTTTTCCTCTCTCTATCTCTGGGTCAAAGTCTGATGAGGAAAAGTACATGCCATTTCCCAACAAGCAATGGCATAGCCAAGACGTCTCGCCTTTGGGACCTTATAAGTGTTTAGCCATGCAACACTTGCATAACTAAATACTTATAAGGTCTCAAAAGCGAGACCTATTGGCTATGCCTCACGGCCGTGCGGCCGCGAAAGTGATCGCGATCAAACATCAAAGCGAAAGTGAAAGTAATCGCAGTCAAGCGCGGCGCGCGCGCACATGCCCTGTAGTTCTAGCCTGGCCTGGTAGCACTTTTTGGAGCCCTCTCAAAAAGTCTCGCCAGACCAGCGCATGAGCTGGGTCAGGCGAGACCTAAAAATGAGTGCCAGTGGACCCCACCAGCAACCACAGGTTTAAATTAAGCACTGCAAACAACCATCACTATCAACGCTAACTCACATCTAATAGGTATTTTACTGAGCACCCAAGCTAATTGCTTTAGCAAATTGTGCAAAATTAGGGTACGTGCAAACAATTTGCACATTTACCACAATATATATGACATATGAAATGCCCCCCTTCACGGAAACGTTGTATTCTCTGCTGGAGATCATAACTGCTTCAACTTCCCAGAAATGGCCATAGGAGAAGGCTGTACAGGGAAAGTGAGAGTCATACTGTTAGAGACATCTGAGGAGGAGATCAAAGTAAAGCATAGGCTAAGCAATAAGGAGGCTCCATGAACAAATTGAACTGTCACTTGAGCCCACAACAGGTAGCTCGAATGCAACACCAGCTTACATCAAATTAATTGTTGTACTGTGTTTACTAGCAAAAGGCTCAATCAGTTTACAGGGGACGGTTATGGAAAATATGCTGCATCAGTTTGTCATACCCAATTATATGCTGAATGCAAATGCCCACCTACCTGGAAAGATTTGTGGTTCTTTCAATAAATGTTGCTTTGTCTCCCAACATCTTGGTAAATAACTTCACAATCCTTATACTTCACTTGATTGAATACTTCAACAGATTCCAATGTTCTTAAAACGTTTTTCTTCATCTCATGAAAACACATCTAAAATACAGCCAACATGTTTCTTTCCACAAGGGAGTACTTCTTGAGGGTTGTTAATCAATGATAATGTATCTAATTTAAAATCCATTTCTTCTAAAAAAAAAACGTTTAAAAACAAGCAATCAAAAGACTGCTAATGAACTTTATCAACATCTTGTTATATTACATATAAATGTGTCACAGTATATGACATCATAAGCAAGCAGTTCACCATATTCATACACTCTTGCAATATACTACAATATATTACATCAAGTCTCTGTGATTACAAACATGATAGATATAATTATTTTAAAAACTAATTAAGAGGCCAGGCATCATTATGTAAACAATAAGGAGGAATCCACCTAAAAAAGATAAATATATATCATCATCATCAAACAATCTTTATTCTGCTCAAGAAATAAAAATCATAAAAGAGTAGGTAACATAGAAATCAATAGTGTGCAGACATTAAAACTTAGCAGTAATTTTGGCCAACATTACATGAGTTAATTCATAAAGTGACTTTTGTGAAAGAGGGAAATATCACCAACAACATACGAGTAATCCAGCTAATGGTGCATCAAATTGTTTTTATATCCAACGAGAATTGTAGAAATTAATTCATAAAGTAACGTGCGTGAAGAGGGACAATATTAAGGCAACAAATAAATACTCCGCCCCCTTATGCAAAAAACACACATTCATCTATAGCTCATTGAGAATGCTAAACAGAGGTTAAAATAAATAAAACAAGGTGAAAACATTACTTGCCCACCATTTTTCTCAATCTTACTGCGGCCGAGATGAATTTGTGAACCATTATGCAAACCAGTTCTAATTGCAGTAATTTGAGGTGAATTTATGCTGGCCGGCACCTTCTGATATTCAGGGACCTAAGTAATGGGCTTAAAAACTGTTTCCAAGGCACAGTATACAATTTACAAAAACAAACAAAAAATGTAACATGGATTGAAATGACCATGAATCGCAAGGGCATGGCTCTGGGCACACTTCTCCATGAACGTCTCTTGGATAAGAGACCAGGAGATGAGCTAAATTAAATCTGAACCTACCCAGGTAAAATCTCTGATGGTGATGTGGTAAATAGAGCTCCATCTGGTCAGTGGAAATTAAAATTTGGTGGGAGTCACTCTCTTCTTGGTGTACTCTAGGGCTTCTCTTCTCCTTTCCAACATAGTAAGGAATTCTGTTTTAAATCCAGCTTTAGTTGAATCACTAATATCTCGTGGGTTATTGAAAAGTTCCAACCTCCCTAACATGTTGAATTGGTTCGTTACATATTTCACCCATGGGATTTTATGCGCATGTTCATGCCGAAGGCAAGCAGTAATTATATCCTGGTTGAGAAGCGTTTCAGATTTTGACCAAATGGAAAGCCACAGAATGAGTGGCGAGAACTTGACGCGGTCTCCAAACATGATAAACCTCGTTCTGTATGACAGGCATAAGTGGGCACACTAGTAGGAACAGATACCAGTCTTCTCAAGGACGCATTCTCACTAACCTGCAGGTATGTTGGATTGAAATTCCCCTATATGCCTGCGCCAAACATCAACACAGAAATACATCGTGCTTTATAGAGATTAATCATCGCATCTAAGGGTTTGGAACCTAACTTTGCAGAGAACCTTAAGATTGCCTCTATAGTTAGGTCATATGGGGCTGTTCTTACTTTTATGAAATGGCCCAATTACACTTGTTATAAAAAGGTACTCCCAGATACGTAAAAGTTGGCACATAAAGAAGTTTGGTCCTGTTATTATAATGTGATTTCAAATAGCTAAATTAGATGCCAAGCCTAGGTCACTCATAAACAAGACAAATCTGTCCAATAAGTGTTGAAGACCCATTCCAGTACATAATTTCAAAAGCATTACAACCATTGCATACCTCTAGAGATAACATATGATCTCGTCCTTTTTTTCTAAATGTCCACATGCTCCATGGAATTATCCATTTACACCTACATTATAAGTTAATAGAAGTCACCATTAAGGGAACAGTAATTAATTTATTTCATATATCTGTTACTCTCTCACTCAATATGCCATAATAATGTTGAAAGCTTACCCATGTATTTGTAAAATAAAATGTTTCCAAGTTACTATACACTTGACATCTTCCTGTGGCCAGAATGTAGTGTTTAGGCCCTCGATTGTAGGTCATGTGATACATATCAGTGCTAAAGGAAAATGTAGTAAGTGTATGCGTAGTGCAACTCATTCCCTAGAAGCATGTTAGTGCTGGCTGGTAAAATTCCCAACTGGGCACCTTCAGGTGGCCTAACTCATAGGTCATACCTAGTTACAGTCACACCAAATAGACTGACCTTCGCAATCAATGGAACATTCCACAAGCGCCATCTTGAAAGCAATTTACCGTGTGTGATGGAAGACCCTTTCAGATATATTAGTGTGTACCAGAAACGTCATATTGAAAGTTGTAATCACCGAAGGAGAGCATAACTGTAGCATCTGCCCATGAATTATCACAGGAGAAAACTTCAGAGGGGAAAGGGAGACTGACAGCATGTGGGATACCTGGCGAGGAGATTAAACTAAAGTGTAGGTGAAGCAGGGAGGATACTCGTGAACGCACTTGAGCCCACAACAGGTAAAACACATGCAATACTAGCCTATCAAATGAATTGCTTGTTTCAGAGTACATGTGCTGAGGTAGCATTGGTGTCACAGACACACTTTCTGAATTTCTGCCAATGTGTGTTGGATGCACTCCTGGCCCTCACACCACAGCAAGTGAAGCTCCAAAAACCATGTCCCAATCAAGAAGTGTAGACAGATGTCTATGCTATTACCAAGTTCCCACACTTCCTTGGTATCATTGACCTCATGCATGTCTCATTAGTATAACCTGCTGATGTGGCACACATAAAGAAACCACAAACATCATGAAAGTGACGTGTACACACAAGGACTGCTAGAAGGTATTTATAACACATGTGGCCATGAAAACCCAGGAGTAGATGACAGGTGAAATGAAAAATGTGGCCTCTGTACTCAATTCCATAGGCAATGGATGGTGGCACTCTACACAAATCTTACTACCTCATCAGAAGAAGTCTTTAAGACAGCACACTGGAGAACATGTGCATCACCGTGAGGTGTTCTGGCATTCTCAAGTGGATATTATGATGCCTAGAAGTGTCCGCTTGTAGACTCCTTTACTGCCTCAAGATTGCATGTGACATGATCATTGTGCGTTGCGCATTACGCAACCGAGATGTGCAAGGCGGAATGTCTTCAGCATTACCCAAATAGCAATGTGTAACATCACTAGTACAGCACAATATAGGACCCAATACTGCCACAGTATCACAGAATGGATGCATTAGGAAACACCAAATTGGACAGAACATCTTTACTGGACAGTTCAATGGAAAGAGAGATATGTTAACTGCCTGCATCACTTTGCAGCATTTTTCATACTTGCTACTACACATCAGCATGTTAGTTGTTACAGCAAAGCAAACAATGAAAAAGCATATGACAAGATAAAGCTTCTCTGCCACTTACAAATGCCACTGTAATGAACGTAAGCACTCTTCAATCTGTTGCAATAATGTTTCCTCATTTGTGTTGCACATTACTGTAAGACTTGCCGTCTTTTGGTGTGTTTCCCCTGTCTTTTTGCTTTCTGACCTCCCTGTTTTGACTCTGTTTTTGCTGGTTTAGTGTCCCTGCGCACGTTCTCACTGCTGTTCAGTGTTAAAGTGCAAGAGCTCTTGTTGTAAATTGTTATTATGGATTGGTGTTTCCATGATTGGCATTTGTGCTTCACTGGTAAACACCCTAGTAAAGTGCACTGAGTGTGCCAGGGCCTGTAAATCAAATGCTACCAGTGGGCCTGCAGCACTGACTGTGCCACCCACAGAAGTAGCCCTGTAAAGGTAACTCAGACCTGCCACTGTAGAGTCTGCGTGCAGTTCGTAGCTGCCATGTCTACCTGCGAATGCACCCACTTGCCAGGCCCTAATCTTCCCTTTTCTTACACATACGTCACCCCTAAGGTAGGCCCAATGTATCCCTGTGGGCAGGGTGCTGTGTGTGTTAAATGTAGGACATATACTTGTGTGTGTGTGACATGTCCTGGTGGTGAATTCCAGTGTATTTCGTTTTTCACCACTGTAAGGCTATCTGTTCCATGGGAAAGAATGGGAGTTTTACTTATAACATCTTATAAGCATAACTTCCCATTGGGACAACATAGAGAAATGGAGTTTAGTATGCCTGGACTCAGAATGTAAAAATGCATATTTTAGTAAAGATGATTTTTATGTTCTGGGTTTGAAAATACCCCTTTTAGAAAGTAGGTATTTTCTTGCTTAGCTATCCTGTGTGCCTCTGCTGGGTTTGTGGATTGACGGTCTGGCTTTGGAGGGACAGGGGCTGGGGATGTGCAGTGACTCCAGAGAGTCTGGATGAGTCAGGGCTCGGCTGAATAGACCTGGGCAGCATTTAGAGTAGGGGGAGGAGATTTCCTTTCACTTGAATGGGCCTGGTCTGCCTTCCACAATGCTGTCTCCACCTCCTGCCAGGAAGCTGGGCCAGAGATACAACTGGTTTAGAGTAAGCGCAGCCACACTCTGCCTGAGAGAACAAAGGGATTGTGAGTATGAATGTTGGGGCCCAGACCCCAGAACTTTAGAACTCGCTGGAATCAAGGAACCTGCCAAGAAGAAGAGCTGCAAGAGCTGCCAGGAGGAGTACTGCCCCTTTGCTGTGTTGTTGCTTTGTTTGGTTGGCCTGCAGTAGCTTCTTCTGCCTTGGGAAGTGAAAGGACAGGACGGAACTTTCTTTACTTGTGCTGAGTATCTCCAAGGGCTTGAAGTAGAGCTTGCCTCCTGTTTTGAAGTCTCAGGGACTGGAAAGACTTCACCAACCTCTGGGTACCCCTTCTGACACTGCTGTTTCAGTTGCCACAGAGAAGGGCAATGCAACCAACTCTGTCACCGACTCCGTCGCTGGCTCGGTGACCTGACGGCCCCGCAGAAGGCACCGTCCGCATCTTGCACTGCAACCCTTGTCTCACCAATGACCAATGGCGCTGCGCCACTGCTTGCACCGTGACCTGCGGGCACCGCACTCCGCACCGCCTCGCTTCACTTCGCCATCCTGGTCTCTATGACGCTGTCGCTGCTGCTGACTTCAACACCCGTGACCGCATCATGGCTGGGGGCACCGCTTATAAGTCTCATGACGCACCGCCTCATCCCACACAGCAGTCTGGGCCGACCGACGCCAGCTCCCACTAAACGGCTCTGTCGCTTGCACCACAACCTGCCAGCACCACATTGAGAACCGCATCACCCTGCACCGTAAGCCTTGGTCTCAGCTACGCCATCTGGACGATCCTCACTGAGCCGCTGCCTGCACCGCATTGAGAGGGCACCACACCCTGCACTGCTTCCATTTTGCAACGCAACCGCGATGGTTGCCACAACCGGCTCGCACCAACGTGCCAGCCACAACGAGAAAGGTACTGTTACCAAGTCTTACCACGCTTTCGCTGGCCTGTACCGACAAGGTCAGCTGGAACTGTTAGCCTGTTGTTTTCAGCATCGAGGTAGCACCGAACGGAGCTACCGACTCGTACGAACTGTGTTTTTGAGGTATTTCTGCAATTATAAGTATATCTTGCAACTTATATATTTTTAAGTACTGTATGTTGGATTTTTATTGTTTTGGTCTTGTTTTGGATATATAAATATATTAGATATTTTTCTAAATTGGTGTGGTGTGATTTTGTAGTGTTTTCACTGTATTACTGTTTGTTATGTACAAATGCTTTATACGCTGCCTTTGAGATAAGCCTGACTGGTCGTGCCTAGCTACCAAGGGGGTGAGCAGGGGTTATTTTAGAAGTGTATCCCCTTTACCCTGACTAGGAAAAAGGGTCCCTACTTGAATGAAGGTACCTACCTCTGCCAACTAGAGACCCCCATTTCTAACAATTACCCTATGGATGTGCTTGTCCTTTTTCTGTAGAATGTCCCACTGTAATTGATGATGAAGATGGACAGAGTGGTGTGTCTCTTCTTATCAGAGATGCAGTGAGGGGGTGGCTGGGGGCTCCGCTTCCAGTACATTAGCTATGCGATGAACTGCAGAAGACATGTGCTCTTGCATTTTACATTTTGGGTACTCATAGTCTAATTGCAATCATCTAGATAGCCCTTGATAGACCCTTATTTTACACCATTATTCCTTGGGGCCATTTTGAATTCACTGGATAGTTCTGTAGTGGAATCCGTGACAGCTTAGTTTAGCCCTACAGAAAGTTTACCTACTGTCTTCTGGGTGGCGTTTAATGGTGGACTGTCCGCAAGGGCCTTCCATATGTCAACCAAGGTATCATCAATTCACACCTACATGCTGTTCATGTGTTTTGACTGTTCACTTATGGTACTCAAGAACTTCAAGATTTGATGGTTTGGAGATTGGAATGAATGGCTACAGGTCCATTAAGAAGAGCTGTAGCAGTGTAGTTGGTGACGTGGATGTTGTTCGGCCGATATTTCCTAGTTCTGTGCTATCAGTTGTGGTAGTGCATTGGTGAAATCATACAGCAACAACATGACAGTGTCATCTTTGCTGCATGCTTTGAGTTAAATCTGTCATTTGGCATTTGAGGTTGCATTGCATTGTCTACTCTGGTGGCTACACCTAGACAGAAGGGGGCATCAGACAGTGCAGACTGCGCTTACACCAAGCACATCATGGTAAAGGGATTAAGCTTGTAGAGATATTCTAAATTGTATGGCATGGACACAACCACCATGCAGTCATCAATAGCCATACACCATTATACATTATCATTTATTGCATTCCATTGATGGGACGGAGCAGACTGCTGGGGTTACAGTATTTCAGTTTCCTCTGCAAGAGAGCGTGACATGACACATGCAGTGATTTTGTATACCTTGTGGCACTATGTAGGGGCTCAGTCATGTTGAGGTGCTAGGACTCTTCATGTTATAACACATTATGCAACTGTATGCCTGCTTGTTCCATGCACTGGCTTTGACTGTAATTGTGCTTGCTGACACATTTCTGTCCCAGGAAAGATATTTCATATTATATGTTAGCATTGCTATAGGCATTATTTTAAAGGTAATCGGCATCTCTCAGAGCCCTCTTTCTAAATGGTATTTGTGTCCAGTTAAGTTCCTGGATAGTCTGTTTGGAAGGATTGGGCTCTACTTATGGAATTAGACTTGGACTGAAGATCGGACATAAGCATGTTGACATGAAGGCTCCTAGCTACGCATGGCTATATTGTAATTTGCTTTCCTGGGGCCATATTACGGAAGTTCCCCAAGAGCGCAACAGCCGTTTGCACCCGCTTTGCACGCCCCCAGGGCACTTTGGTATTACAGAAGGGCTGCAGACGCTTCTGCGTCCCCTTCTGTAATACCGATAGTGCTGGTGCACATAAAGCGCTAGCGCTATCATCAGAGGGAGTTCCCTCATTTGCATGGGGTCATGGCCACATGCAAATGAGGGAACTTTTAAAAATATTATGCACCAGGGCTGCTTTCACTCTGGGCCATGTTCAGTTCAGGTTTGTTTATTTGAAATGCTGGTCTGCCGTTGCACATAATATAAAAAGTTCAGAAACCTGAAACCTACATTCCAGACTCTCCCACTCCCCCTTGTTCCTGGTGCCCGTCCCTCACCCCTCCCAACGTTTTCAATCAATCAATCATGGCATTTGTAAAGCGCACTACATACCCGCGAGGGTTTCAAGGCGCTAGGGGGGGGGGGGGGAGCTGCTACTGTTTGAAGAGCCAGGCCTTGAGAAGTCTTCTGAAGGTTAGAAGGTCTTCGGTCTGCCACAGGCGGATGGGGAGGGTGTTCCATGTCTTGGCGGCGAGGTGGGAGAATGATCTGCTGCCGGCGGTCATTTTTTGGATGCGGGGGACGGTGGCGATGGCGCTCTCTGCGGAGCGTGTGGGGGTGTAAAGGCTGAGTCGGCTGTTGAGGTACGTTGTTCCGGTGTTGTGAAGTGCCTTGTGTGCGTGGGTGAGGAGTTTGAAGGTTATCCTCTTGTTGACAGGGAGCCAGTGTAGGTCTCTCAGGTGGGGTGTGATGTGGTTGTGGCGAGGGATGTTGAGCATCAGGCGTGCGGAGGCGTTCTGGCTGCATTGAAGCCGTTTCAGGAGTTTGGCCGGGGCTCCTGCGTAGAGTGCGTTTCCGTAGTCCAGTCTACTGCTGATGAGGGCCTGGGTGACCGTCCGTCTTGTTTCGGTGGGGAGCCACTTGAAGATCCTGCGAAGCATGCGGAGGGTGTTGAAGCAGGAGGAGGAGACGGCGTTGACCTACTTTGTCATGGAGAGGGTAGAGTCGAGGATGACCCCTAGGTTGCGTGCATGGTCGGTGGGTGTTGGAGGTGTTCCTAGTGCAGTCGGCCACCAGGAGTCGTCCCAATCCGAGGGGGTGGATCCGAGGACGAGGACCTCCATCTTGTCCGGGTTCAGCTTCAGTCGGCTGTTCCTCATCCATTCGGCGACCGCCTTCATTCCTTCGTGGAGGTTGGTTTTGGCGGTGTGGGAGAGGATCATCTGGGTGTCGTAGGCTTAGGAGATGATGTTGAGGTTGTGTCATTGTGCGATGTGGGCGAGTGGGCCATGTAGACGTTGAACCTTGGGGTACGCCACAGATGATCTCGGTGGCTTCGGAGAGGAAGGGGGGAAGCGGACGCTCTGTGTTCTGCCGGAGAGGAAGAAGGCGGTCCAGTCCAGGGCTTTCTCTTGGATTCCGGTGTCGTAGAGGTGTGTTTGTAGTGTGCGGTGGCAGACCGTGTTGAAGGCGGCTGACAGGTCCAGGAGGATGAGGGCCGCGGTTTCTCCGTTGTCTAGCAGGGACCTGATGTCATTGGTGGCGGCGATGAGGGCAGTTTTGGTGCTGTGGTTGCTGCGGAACCCAGACTGGGATGGGTCCAGGATGCTGTTCTCCTCGAGGAAGCTGGTCAGTTGTTTGTTGACGGCCTTTTCGATGATCTTCGCCGGGAACGGGAGCAGGGAGATGGGTCGGACGTTCTTGAGGTCCGCCTTGGGTTTCTTGAGTAAGGCGTTGATCTCTGCATGCTTCCAGCTCTATGGGAAGGTCGCTGTCTCGAAGAAGATGTTGATGATTTTCCAGAGATGGGGTGCGATGGTGCTGCTGGCTTTGTTGAAGATGTGGTGTGGGCAGGGGTCTTCCGGGGATCCGGAGTGGACGGTGTTCATGATCTTGATGGTGTCGTCGTCATTGATGTTGGTCCAGGAGATCAGGCGGTTGGTGCGGGTGGTGGTCGTGGGAGCGGGGGTCTCAGTGGTTGCCGGTGTGGTGACGGTGTTGAAGCTGTCATGGATGTCTGCGATCTTGCGATGGAAGAAGGTGGCCAGCGAGTCGCACAGGTCTTGTGAAGGTGGGATGTCGTTGGTGCTGGAGCTGGGGTTGGAGAGTTCCTTCACGATGTTGAAGAGCTCTTTGCTGTTGTGTGCGTTGTTGTCTAGACGGTCTTTGAAGGAGGTCCTTTTGGCGGATCTGATGAGGTGGTGGTGTCTGCGGGTGGGGTTCTTGTGGGCGGTGTAGCTTTCCGGTGTTCGTTCACGGATCCAAGTTCTTTCGAGTTTTTGGCAGGTTCGCTTGGAGGCCTGGAGGTCTTCAGTGAACCAGCTGGCTTTCTTGCTAGTGTGGGTGTTGGAGGGCTTCTTGAGGGGGGCGAGGGTGTTGGCGCAGTCGTTGATCCACTGTTTGAGGTTGCGAGCAGCGGTGTCAGTTGGATCTGTGGGTGGGTTCCAGGCGAGGGAGGTGGAAAGCTGGTCTTCGGTGACTTTGCTAAAGCAGCGGTGCGGCATCTGTTGGGTGCGGTGGTGCGTGGTGGGTTTCCGGAAGGTGAAGTGGATGCAGCGGTGATCCGTCCAGTGGGGCTCTGTGGTGTGGTTGAAGGACACATGGGAGCTAGCGGAGAAGATGGGGTCAAGCGTGTGGCCGGCAGAGTGGGTGGGTGTAGTGACGAGTTGTCTGAGTCCGAGGTTGGTGAGGTTGTCGATCAGGGTGGAGGAGTTGCTGTTGTTGTTGTTCTCGAGGTGGAAGTTCAGATCTCCGAGGAGGATGTAGTCCGTGGCGGCGAGGGCGTGTGTGCTGACGAGGTCGGTGATGGAGTCGCTGAAATGTGCTTGTGGTCCGGGGGGTCTGTAGATGAGGGTTCTTCTGAGGGTGGTGTTGGGATTGGTGTGGATCTGGAAGTGCAGGTGTTCGGCGGTGCTGAGGGAGTCATCGGTGTTGGTTGAGACTTTGAGAGTGTTCCTGTGGACGATGGCGATTCCTCCTCCTACTCCATTGGTGCGGTCCCTGAGGGTGATCTTATAGCCTTCCGGGATGGCTATGGTGATGTCGGGTGCCGAGGAGGGGTTCAGCCAGGTTGCCATATATGGGGAGGAGGGAGGGAGGAGCAGCTGGGAGGCGGAAGGCGGGAGGTAGGGGCAGCGAACAGACAGTCAGACAGACAGTCAGGGGGCGGGCCACAGGGGATGCAGCGGCGGGAGCGGTGAACGGCACGGGGGCAAGGGCACAGAATCATGGGCCCACAGGAAGAAAAAAACGGGGCACAGATCACGTGGGCACAGAGGAAAAAACGGGGCACAGATCACGGGGGCACAGAAAGGAAACAGGGCACAGATCATGGGGGCACAGAGGAAAAAACGGGGCACAGATCACAGGGGCACAGAAGGAAACGGGGCACAGATCACTGGGACACAGAGGAAAAATGGGGCACAGATCACGGGGGCACTGAAGGAAATGGGGCACAGATCACGGGGACACAGAAGGAAACGGGGCACAGTTCACGGGGGCACAGAACTTACCTCAGCAGCAGCAGCTGGCACGGGGACAGGACGCACAGGTGGTGCTGTGCGGAGGAGGAGCGTCCTACCTAAGAAGGTCAAGGCAGTGATTTGACTCCCTGCTTGGAGATCATCAAGTGTTGCTAACCTCCTCTAGTGCCACTGTCAGCACTGTCCTCTACAGCAGGGCCACTGCAGCCACCATACAGGCCATCAAGTATGTGGTGGTCAGGGACGGGTGGGTAATGGCTGACTCTGCGCCCTGCCCAGGAAGGGACGTAGTCGCACTTGTTTTGCATCATTTGATGGCAAGTCCCTCTAAATGGCAGTGTAGTAGTCTATATTTTATGACTATACTGGGACGGTTTTACGTCCCATTTTCACGATTTCTTTCCCGCTTGTCCACAAAATTTAACGCATGAACTATAGCCCAAGCTCATGGTCCAATCACAGAGCACCATCTGGAGCTGCAAGCCGAAGATGGAGGAGGTGGTTTTCAGGAACAACAGCTGTTTGAGCAATTCGACGAGGAGCTGCCGAAGCCGATACACATCCTCTTCAATGTGCTGGACAACAACTTGGAGGAGTCAGAGGGGCTGCATGAGCGGGTGCGGCAGTGCAAAGCTACGATTGAGTGCCTAAAGGCTGAGAATATCCTTCCCGGGGAACGAGGATGCTTGATCCCGTCAAGAACTCTTTTTCTGAGTGTTTGAGCAGTTGGCATAGCTTACCTGCATAAAGGAGGAGAATACTTCAATAGGGTTTTTCAATGTGGTTCTTCCTACCGAGTTTGTTTGCTGTGGAGACTTACGGAGGCAGCCCCGGTGGTTATGGGGCTCGAAGACACGTTAATTTTCGCTCATACTAAAGAGCCATTATGCATACCTGCGAGTGGACAAATTAAAGGTTTACAAGAAGTTAAAGGCCTCACTATGACTTTTAGGCAGTCTATATATACATGGATGTGCAGTTTCGTAGCTGTAATCGTATCCTTTGTAAACTCCTTTCAATCTGTCTGGGGTATGGACCCAACAAAACATGGTTGGCTTTTTAAACCTGTGTTGGTAGGGAGCATTAGAACTTCAAAGCTGAGTGCAAACTCTAATGCCAGCTTACAAAAAAGGGACAGGTTAAAATTCAGCTTTTTAAAGTTGCCTTTATTATATTTTTATAGCTCTGTTACATCAACAACATATCCATGCACAAGTATAGATGCAGCCGAGCATCGGTAAGTGTCGTCATAGCATTACTTCTACAGATTATTGGTGGGCGAGCCAGCAAATTAACAGGGCGATCCGACTCAGGGGTTTGGGTTGGCTTCTACAGTCCGTGCATGAGCTGAGCTTTGAAAATGATTGACATGTAATTTGACCAACAAACGTCATGTAAAATATGATATCTCTTCAAAATTAAAAAAAAGTTTCTTGAACATGTGGAACCCTTGACATTAATATGTCACATTATAGCACTACAGTGAGAAGTACTTATTAAAAGTAATAGTTTTTAAACACTAAATTAGAACCATTCTGCCACTGCTCATGAAATTAGAACCATTCTGCCCCCGCCCCATCCTGCCGACAGTGCCATTGGCGAGCTACGAGGCAATACAAAGGTCTCATAAATCCTGTGTGTTGCCCAGATTCTTAAAGAGAAACAGTATAGTCTATTAAATTAAGCACAATAGGTGCTTTCATAAGCCACCATTAAAGCAACTATATTTGTTTGGCACTCGTGACTTGAATATGCTAAAATCACGTAATACATTCACTATGAATTGGCACAGTCCAGGTTGGATATACTAGCACTTCTTTGCCTTGTGAGCGTGACCGGGGACAGCACTGCCAAGTGCAGAGGGTCAGCACTATGTGTACGGTGCCTATCGTTCTTCTGTGTGTTACACTGTGCTTTTACAGTAGGCAACCCCTCCTTAATAAAGTGTTGACTTTTTTCCAGTGTGACTGCCCATTCTCGGCTTTTATGGCTGAAAAAACAAAGCTCACCTTGTAGACATGTTCAAAACGCTTGCTTCTGGGGTGCAATGGCATTTCACAGTCAGCACTTACTAATGTACAGATTGTCAGAGTTCTTCTCTTTCTTAAACAAACAGCATTGAACAAGACAAAAGCGTGGGACCTGCGGTTTGATGTAATAGATTTTTTGGTCTGCTATTCTCGCAATGTTATCAAATGTCCATTATGTTTTTGAATCCTGTGTACTGCAATCTGTCATGGCACATGCACATTTCTTCTCAATGAACCAGCCAGAGGAGGTCACGTCCTTCCAAAATCGGACTATTCTCTTTTAAGTTTAAAAAGAAGTTTATTTGAAAAAGTACGGCAACAAAACATATATACTTGATTAAAATTAGAGTGATCTTATATAATACTAAATAAATTGATAACTTAATAAATATTCAGTAAAAATCAAACAGTTGCATATGTAATAGGGATATAGGAAACTGTAAAAGGGGAAAAGAGCAAGAAGGGAAAAGGTACAATAACATTGAACTGATTATAATGTAATGAATACGTAAGAAAGCTTAATACAATATAAAGTAAAGTGAACAATTAATAAGTCGTGACTGTAAAATAGAAATAAAACACTATAGAGTAGCTATGAGTAAATAAGACAAAGAATACAGTATATAAAATTGAAGAGGTCAATCAATGGCGGTTTGGGGATTTCTAACAATGGACGGTGATTATTATAAACACTATACCACCAAGCCTGGAAGGATAATTGTGTGGATTGTTTCCAATTTTTGGTAATTTGCTGGAATGCAATTGCAATTAGTAAATCAACAATGTTTGTATTACATGTGATGGATTGCCAATGTTCAGAAAGTGAGACTAGGAAAATAGATAAAGGGGAAAGGGGAAACTGGGTGTGAAAAATAATATTGATTTGAGACCATACTTTCAACCAAAATTGATGGGTAAGGGGACAGGAAAATAACATGTGAAACAAATCTGCGTTGGGAGCATTACAAGACCAACAATTTGGGCGCGTTGTTGGTGTAAATTTATGTAAAGATAAAGGAGTGAATATGAGCCTATTATATAAAAAGAAAAGTGTTTGTGTTGCACTAGCTGATCTCGAGGTCCCACGAATTTTAGTCTATAATTTATCCCAAAACGAAGTGGACCATGAAGTAAGAAAATCTCGTTCCCACTGTAATTTAACCTTGGTTTTATTTCTATGTTCTACGGATTTGGTAAGAAATGTATAAATAGAAGAAGCACTAGGATGGATACTTAATATAGGAAGGATATTACCATGAGATATTGAGGAGGGAGAAGTCAAAGATAGAGAGGATAAAAATAAGAATATAGAATGAATCAGTGTTTCAAATTTATTAGAATATGAATCCGGAAGGCCAAAGAGTGTGTGTGCTTCCGAAAAAGTGAGAAAGGTGGTGGACCCAAAGAAGACCTTTGTCTTGCCAAGTTTTCCAGAATACAGGTTTAGTGTTAATTGTCATAAAGTGATTATGCCAAATCAAAGAATTGAGAAATTGGTCAACCTCAGAGAGATGTGAAATGATAATTGATTGAAATAAGTTTTATGTATAGGCAAGGATGAAAATCGTGTCGTATAACGTAAGGTATTCTTGAATTGAGAAAGGAACAAGAGACGATAATACAACATCCTTCCATAGTGGGGAAATATTTGATGATGAATGATTCAAACACTTAGAAAACTGTTTAAGAAGAAAGGCTTTATGATACATCTGAAAATCTGGGAAATCAACACCTCCAAGAGTTTTGTTACATTTAAGCAAAGCAAGGGACATACATAGTTTTCTGTTATTTCTAAAAAAAAACTGATAAGATAGAATACATTTGTTTGAAAAAATATGAGGGAATAGTAAGCGGAATAGCAGAAATAGTATAGAGAATAACAGGAACAAGCATCATTTTAATGGTGTCCAATCTGCCCAACCAGGTTAATTAAAGAGGGTGCCATTTCGAAATAGAATCGGATAGTGTAGTGGAGATTTGAGTCATATTCAGTGATAAAGTGAGTTTAATAGAAGGAGCAAACCATAAACCTAAATATTTGATTTTTTGAGAGTTCCATGTAAAAGTAGTTGAAAGAAAGTCATGATGAAGGATCTCGCATTTATCAGGATTTAACTTATTACCACAAAGTGAGGAAAAGGTATTAACTTCTGTCAAGAAGGTTAAGAGGGAAATTTCTGGTTTTGATAGATAAAGTAAAATATCATCCACCTAGACAGTCATTTTAATATGGGTTTTACCATTTTGGAAACCATGGATATTAGAAAAAAAGGTTCTAACGCAAGGATAAAAAGAAGAGGTGAAAAGAAGAGGTGAAAGAGGGCATCACTGACGAACACCTCTGTGTAAGGCAAAAGATTTGGAGATAGAGTCATTAACAACAATTGACGCTTTAGGTGAGGAATATAGTAAAGAGATGTGAGAAATAAATTTAGGTCCAAACCCAAACCAGGAGAGAGTATGAAATATAAAAGACCAATCCATACGATCAAAGGCTTTCACCACATCTAACGAGATAGATGCAAGTGAGCGAGGGTATTTGTTTGAATTATATAATATGTTAAAAAGGTCCTAGTATGATCAGAGATGGACCTACCCTTAATGAAACCCCGTTTGTTCTGAACAAATAATAGATGGAAGAAAGGATTCTAATTGAAGAGCAAGACGTTTAGCAAATAATTTATAAATCGGAGTTAACTAAAGATATCGGTCTATAATTTTTACAAAGATGAGGATCTCTCCCCTATTTAGGAATTAAATAAATTAGGGCATCTTGAAATGTACGTGTAAAAGCATTAGAAGAAATAAGAAATGTAAATAAAGAGTGAAGATGTGGGAGAAGCAATTTGGAAAAATTAGAGTAAAATTCCACAGAGAATCCATCCGGACCCGGTGCTTTCCCAGTTTTAGTAAGATGCAGTGCGTGATATATATCTTTAATAGAGCTATCTTTTTCTTGGGATGAGAAGTCAGTATCAGTGGGAAAATGTTTTGGGATTGAGTCAAGGTAATGCTGTATTTGAGCAGGATCGGGAATAGTTTCAGGAGTATAAAGTGAAGTATAATATTTCTTGAATTCCTCTAAAATATCTAGATTTAGAGTCAAGAATATAATCAATGTTTGAGCGATCTTTCTTAACCTTAAGATAAGAAGCAAGGAACTTGCCCGCTTTATTGTGACCACCATAATAGTGGGCGCTACCTTTAAGAAGATAGGACTTGCATTGTCTGTAGATATCTTGTTGTATTTACATTTTTCCAAAATAATATTATTAAGGTCAGATTTAGAATTAGAGGTAGTGTAAAGAGTTTCTAACAACTTAATACTCTTAAAAATAATTTTTCTTTTTCTTTTTAGCGACATAGGAAATAATAAAGTCTCTGGCTGAAGCTTTAAAAGCATCCCATATAGTAGCGAAGGATAGAACAGAGGATATTTTGCAATTAAAGAAATCAGTAATAAAGGACTCAAAAGAGGAAGTAAAGGTCTGATAATCAGTAAAGAAGTATCTGAACGCCATCTTCTGTTGGACTCATTAACAGGGAGTAGTTCCAAATCTAGTAGTTCCAAATCTAGGAATACGGGGGCATGGTCAGAATTCAATATTGAACCAATGTCTGCATGTATTATGTGTTGTGTGAGTGATTTAGAGACAAATAAATAGTCTACGTGAGAATGGGAGAGGTGAGAAGGAGAGAAAAAAGAGTATTCACAAAGCTGAGGGTTACAAAATCTCCAAGAGTCAACAAGAGATCTATGGGAAATTAAAGTATTAAAGTGTTGATGCATTGGAGAAGGGATAAAAGCTGCTTTGGAGTATCGATCTATGTATGGGTCAACAACTAGGTTACAACCACCACCAAAAATAACATGTGGTGTAGGGATAGACATCAAAAGGGAGGAGATGTGAGGCCAAAAATTGTTATCCGGTTTAGTGGGAGCATAAACATTAAACAAAGAAATAGGAACATTATTAACTTTAAGATGCACAATTAACCAACAACCCTCATCATCTGAATTCCCCAGATAGAAGGGAAATTTAAAGTTTTGTTTATGACACAGAATCACTGTCCCATTTTTCTTGCTTGTACCTGGAGAGGAAAACACAGTTCCAACCCATTGACACTTAAGTTTCAAAACTTCTGAAGTAACAAGATGAGACTCTTGTAAGAAAACAATGTCTGCCTTTAAATCAGCTAAATGGGCAAGAACTCTCTGCCTTTTGATAGGCGTACCCAAACCTTTGACATCCCATGTAATAACACGTAGCGTCATTTATCCAAAAATATGAGAAAAAGGAAAACACCTAGAAAAATTTACAGCACGCATGTATACAATAAAATATATACAATAATCGAAATAACCATTAGTGAAGCACTCAAAAGAAATAGAAATGGATAAGAAATGAGAAAAGAAGAAAATGGAAAGAAAAGGAGGAAAGAAAGGAGAAAAGAAGAAGAGAGAGAAAAGAGAAAGATTAAAAACAGCAAAAAGTATAGAACAAATATAGAAAAAGAACAATAAAACATACCAGAGACTCAAACATGGGTGGAGGGTGTTGAGACAACAAGACGAGAAGACGTAACCAGCGAAACACCTCCAGGGGAAAACACGAGGAGAAAAATGGTTTAGACTATACTAAACAATGGAGGGTAGGAACAGAAGGGATCGACACCTAAAAGGGAAGACATAAGAAAAAAGAGAGAATCAAATTCTGTCATGAACAAAGAAGATATGAGTTAATGCACAACTACAATTGGAAAAGAAAAACAAAATTCTCAAGTAGAAGTCGATCTTGTGAAATCCATAGATTGCTGCAGTTCTCAAGAAAACGTTAAAGTAAAGCTGGATCCTCGTATGTTGTTGTTTTATTTTTATAAGTAACATTAAAGAGGCAGGTATCGATCAAATCAAATCTGGCGTTTAAATCATGTAGCGCTGGTCTCATTGCATGAAAACATTTCCTTTTATCTGCGGTGGTTTTGGCGTAATCTTGTGAGAAAAATAGCTGTGAACCTTGCAAGGAGGTATGAAGTTTGAATTTAACTGCCTGCAAAACTATCAACAAGTCAGTGTACTCTAAGAAGTAGAGTATTACACCTCTTGGTTTAAGTAGAGATGAGGAAGCAGAAGGAGGACGACCTAATCTGTCGGACTATTCACTTCTTTCACAATTGTTTGGCTTGTGTTTGCTTGACACACTAGGAAGTTCAGAGCCTTGCTGCACATTCTTATTACCATCTTTAGCTTGTGTTTTTGTCACTTTCCTGTTTTTTGAAGAGAAGACCTCGGATATATTTCAAACTGTTTAGTTTAAACTGATTTGCAATAATGTTGTTTGTAATCTTTTGGCACAGAAGCATCATACCTCTTTCGAACGTGCTGGAATCTTCAGAGAATGTAGTCTTCACTATGATTGCTAACCAGTAGCTTGATTTACTGTATTTGTTTTTCCCTCCCAAATAGCTGGAGACAGACTGGCGTTTAAATATGTTTAGTACCACCATGAACCCTTCCTTTTGCAGTCCTAGTGCTCAGCATTTATGTGTTGCAATGCCACTGTGGGCCATAAGAACTGCTACAATATGTTTGGTTTGGAAGGTTCCAGGGAAATCCTTTCCTGCTGTTTTGTTATGGTAACCCTGATATACGATGCCCCCATTTCTGCTTGTGCCTTTAGGGCATTCGTCTTAATTTACAGACTCATGGGTTGTGCAAGGGATACATCCTTAAAAAGCCTTTGTTGTTCTTTTATGGCAGCTCCCCATGGGTCAGATTAGTAGGCTAGCCCATACATACTTGTATTTGTTTTCGATGATTGAACCAATGAATTATAATTGGCATTCAGTAATTAAGATTTTTTTGTTGTCTGTTGGTTTGTGAAGAAGTGACCATAGCCTTCTTTTTTCTGAGACTTGTCTTTCTGTGTTTACCAAGGTAAAGTTTTCCCTAGTGGAAAATGCTATAAGCACTTCACAATTAGGGGATGGGCATAGTGTGACTTCACAAAACAGACTCTTCAGTTTTGCCATTTACACGTTGTAGTCTATGTGACATGTATTTCCAGTAGGAGTGTTGGTATCTTAGATGATATGTCATATTGCTGCTACCATCAGATTTAGCAGACTGTAAGCCTGTGGAAAGTTTATTGGCCTAATTCTGCACAATTGGTATCATGTGCTCACCGCATGTGCAAAACACTCTCTGTAAATAGTGTATCGTGAGCTCAGTGCAGCCAGACACACTGCAAACAATGCATTATTCATTGAGAGCTCTTAGTGTGGTAAGGCATAGTCCACACACACACTTTTGATATTCCCCAATTTTCCAAAAAATGCTAGGAATATAAAAAAAATACTATTACAAATTTTGATAATATAGGTAAATGACATAGATGTTTAGTAGCATTTAGGTTGTCAGAGCCTGTAGTTTCACTTTTCCTATTATTGTACAGGCCTGTAAGGTCCAAAATGCAAAGTGCAGTTTGGTAAAGTATCATAAATGGCTGAAGGTGTCACCCAGTGCCATAGCACACACATCTATGCTGCATAAATCCACTACACACAACACATTTTAATACCTCATAATAACATGCCACACAATTCAACTACACACACTTCCGTTCCACATCATTCCACTCCATGCCACATAATTACAAGCCAATAAAATAAACTCCACATAATTCAACTCCACTCATGCCATTACATTCCACTTTACATAATACTAGGCTACATAATTACAATCCACTCCAAACAATATAGTTACACTCCACACAACACTATTCAACTCCAGATAATTCCACTACACAGAATTGCACTCCAACCCACATTTCACCCCACATAGCTACACTAAATTTCAAAACATATAATTACACTCCACAAAATAAATTCAAATTTGCAACATGCCACATAACTCAATAGCTTACAACACAACTCCACACCATGCCACATAATTCAACTCCAAACCATCCCACATTAGTCCATACAGCACCACACAATTAAATGCCACACAATAAAATTACACTCCAGATAATTACACTCTACACACTACAACACAAACATGCACTCTATGCCACATACCAACAATCTGCATAAATGCACTACACACCATGACACATAAGCATAATGTCACTCAAAGTCACACAGTTCCATGCCACACAATTCAACTCCACACATTTCCAAAACACACCACATCATTCAACACCAAATCGTATATTTCAACTACACAACACAATTCCACAACACACCACATACCTCTAATACACACCACATATTTCAACATCATGCTACAAAATTTAACAGCACACCACATAATTCAACTCCACAACATGCCACTCCACAACACACAATAGCATTCCGGATACTTAACTCCATAACACACAATCTCACTCTTCATAATTCCGCAACACTTAATATCATTTAATTACTAGCCACATAATTCACCAGCACACCATGCCACATATTTCCACTACCCAACTCCTCACCACATAATCCCACCACACACAATTCCTGAACAAACAATTGCAATGCAACCCATCTCTACATCACACTTCTACCAACCCTTTCCTCTCTCCCCCACCCACACACCCAATGCCCATCTCATCTCTCCCTCACACTCCCACTACCCCCTCTCATCTCGCAATTCCACTGCCTCCTTTCATCCCACTCTAACACTACCTATCACCTCTCTCTACTGCCTGCTGACACATGCTACCTTCCTGTACCTCTTCGTACTGTGGACTGGTCCACCTCTCCCCTCCCCCATCTGGGTGCCCCTCCCACTCGTCCCTCTCTCTTTTTCTCATACTCTCTCCCCCACCTCTCTTTTGCTTTCTCATACACTCTTCCCGTCTCTTTCATATTGGTTCACTTCAGGCCTTCGAGCACAGTTCTTTCCTGTGCCTTTTCAAGATTTCTGTCCTACAAACCCATGCTCTTCTCCTCTTCTTGGGGTGTCTTCTGTATACATAAGCGCACCCTATTTATGCATCTCTGACCTGCTCTCCCCTTCTTGCTCTCTTTCTCACACACTCTTTCTGCTCCTCTGCCTCGAGTTCATTCACCACCTCGTGCCCAAACTACTTTTCCCTCTCTATCTTCCTTTATATCTATTCTGTGCAACTCTCAGCCCTATCTATTCTCCATGGGAAACGTCCTTTACAACGCAGGCATTACATCGCAATTCCTTTACAATACAACTTTTACAATGCAGGCGCCTTTACATCGCATACCATTACAACGCCTGCCATCACAGCGCATTGTAAGGTTAGTAATGGATAATTTTAAGTTTTATGGTGGGTATGGGTTTTGGGGTAGTTGGGAATAGTAATTTTTACCCCTATGCTATCCAACACTTTCCCTACTGTTGCACTCACTGGAGTGGGAATAGTAATTTTTACCCTTTACGCTATCCAACACTTTCCCTACTGTTGCACTCACTGGAGTGAGAATAGTAATTTTTATCCCTACGCTATCCAACACTTTCCCTACTGTTGCATTCACTAGAGAGGGAATAGTAAATTGTTCCTCTACGCTATCCAACACTTATCCTACTGTTGCAGAGAAAAATATTATGTGTTGTAATGGTATGCGTTGTAATGGAATGTGTTGTAACGGAATGCGTTGTAAAATCATGCGTCATATATTCTTCTCCATGCAACATAATTCCACTACACAAATACAATACATACCACACAATTCCACCCCACACAATTCCACAATTAACAATTCCAATTCAAACCCTATAATTCCACTACAGGACACATACATCCACTACACTCCAAACCAAAGACATGGGTAAAAGACATTGTCATTTACAATGCCAACAGCTCTAACTCTCACAAATGCAGAACCAATTGCATTGCAAATCCTTGTTGTAGGTAAGAGGTTGCATCACAATGCATGGATGGATGCACAGGAATGCCCATTCTCCACTCATGTAATTCCTACCTGACCATGGTAATGGAAAGCAGCACTATGTGCTGCGTTACTTTTTTTTTTTTTTTACAACGGCACACAAATCAAGCTTTGCTTGGCTTTGCGAATCCCAAAATGGATTTTGTTTTGGGGCTGCGCCAAAATAATGATGCAATCTTAGTAAATCAGGGCCTGAGAGTTAACATGGGCTCAAAGATTAGCAAAACTTATTAAGCTGCAGTCTTTAGTTTAAATAAGAGCTATGTCAGAGGCTAGCTATCTGTGCTTATATTTGTCAGTGAAGAGACCAACAAAATAAAAAGTAGTGACTGATGATATTTTTGTAATGAAAAATTATTACACCACTACTAGAGTAATACCGAAGATTGATGTATTTATGTCAATGGAGATACGTGAATGCAAAACAGCAGCCGAGAGACATTGACCTGTTTTACAGGCCATGTTCTTAAATCACAAAATGTGCCCGGCCACAGGATTTGTCACGTGTGAGCATCCTTCCATATGTTTTTTAACCTTAACATATGTGCATGCTAACATAGTTCATCTATGTCCATTTGAATAATTAACACAAGTGTACTAGAGCTATAATTTGGGCATCAGTTAATGCAAGTTTCTTTGATTCATTTCAAGTAAGTTTGTAAGCATGTGTGGCATGCTGAAGCTGCGCCTTCTGATGATGTCATGGTGCCATGGTTACTAGAGGTTCCATGTTGGCTCCTGGTATCCCAGGTGATAGAATTGTATTGGTTCAAATGACTGAGCTGTTACCTGTACTGGATGGGACCTGGATGGGTTTCTTCTTACTCTGGAATAAACCTGTATTCCTGCACTTCAACCTGCATCCTGCGTGATCCTTTCAGCTGTATTAAGGAACTTACACTGGCGTAGTCGGCAGCTGAAAAGAAAGAAGAACCCAACAAGCCTCAACTACTCCTTGGCATTTTCTACAGGTAGCGAACGGACAATCCTACCTAAGGTTCTGTCTCTCTTACTCTTACATATTGCTGAGACCGTTATTAAATGAAAAAGGACAAGGGATTGAGAGCTATCGCCGCGGTTTTTCGCTCTTCTGTCTTTCTTGTATGTTTTTAAAAGTCGACGCTGGCAGTCCCATTTTTGTCCTTAAATAACGGTTAAATCTACAGAATAAAAAAAAAGTATGAACCTCTGCCTACTGCTTGAGAGATCGGTGTTGTTTTAACTGCCGAAGTCTGTGAATCTCTCTTGACTCTGATACTTTTTGGTCCCTTCGTGTTGGCCGTGTGCAGGTCGCGAGAAATGCATTCTACTTCACGTACTCCGCTTGTGTCCATCGTGAGCGAGCCTGTTTAAGCCTGGAAGAGAAACGAGTAATTCATTCTTTCTCACCTGCTCCGCTCGTATCCATCGCGTGCGATCCTTATTGAGCCTGGATACGCATCAGAACTCTGAATCCATTTTTTCCAAAGTGGATCTCCAAGCTACTCCTTCTCTTGTCATTCTCTGCCTTCACTACACGCTCAGAACTGACATGCTCAATACGACCTTCACGCTGCGGGGGTACTTTTTTTTTTTACGCTCCGGTGGCCATCTTGGTTTTACTTGTTCTTTTGTGTATGCTTCACCTTTGTGTGCCACCTCTGTGACACGCAAACAATTACTCATTAAGAGCTAAATTATAGACGGTAATCTGTGTTCCCTACTCCTCTTTCCGCATCTGTGACACGCACACAATTGAAAGTGACATCTTATTAAAAAAAAGAATGCACCACAAGGATACGCAAGCAAATTGGCGTTTAATCTTTCTGCATTCATTCTGTGTGTCACTTCTGTATCCGCTCAGCATAATCTTAAATTTTATCTCTACCCTGTGTGCTTCTTCTGTGACACGCACACATATGAGCTTCCATTTCATCACTTCATGTGCTGCATCGGTGGTACGCACACACATACTGTTGTGAGCAATAAAGCTTTAATATACTCTGCGTGCCACTTCTGTGACACACACACATTTGAACTTTATCCTCTCTCCCCGTGTGCTGCATCTCTGACACGCACACACAAAGTGTTTTGACTGAAACTGTTACTGGGTTTATCAATAGTATTTGTTAAATTTTTGTATTTCTATAGAGAATACTGAAGTTTTTATCAACATTTACTATGCAGAATGTTACTACTCCTCCCTTCTTTCTCATGGCATCTGGGTAGCCACCTATTAAGTGGCAGAAATGGAAAAGGGTGTTTGAGCGTTATGCAAAGGTTTGTGGCGTTAGTCTTAGAGCTGAGCGCAGGTCTTCTCTTCTCCTTCACTGTTTAGGGTCGAAAGGGCACAATGTCTTTGATCATCTTCCTGAGCTTAAGGATCTTACAGCAAGTAAGAGTTTTTCTATGAGCAAATATGTAAAATAGTTTCTGCTCCTGTCCTAGTGACTAGAAGAGTATCTTTACATCCTCTCCTCTGCTGATGGCAGTTGCATATTGACCTTGTAATAGGAACACGCTTTTCAGTTCTGTTTTACAAAATGTAGGATCTGAGCGCAAGAAGAACCGATTTGTCCCATCGACTTTTATGGTGAAAAACACAGAAAATCCCCAGATATTCGGGTGAGGCAAGGAAATGGACCTGTCGTGAGGGTGAGATGCTCTAAAAGGGGGATCAGATTAGAGGCATTCTGGCTTACAGGTTTTACATGACGCAACAAATATAGTATGCACTAATTAGTGCTGCCAAGAGGCAATGAGGTAAATTAGGATTTTAACCAAATAAATGAAGGCTGTATGATGAAACCTGTCTGGGGTATATCTAATATTCACTCATTTTATTCTTAATTGTTGTGGTATTTCTTAGTAAGATGATAATACTTAAATTATTTGCATCACTTAACAAATATATTTCAATCACTCTAAATATCAACATTTGTGTATGTCCTGATTTTGGAATTTCAGGCATGGACTCTTCCATATCCCTTGCAGGACCAAGAGCTTCTTTGACAGGCTGTGTGTCAGCGGCGGCTCCTCCGATAAGGCGGAGGAGCGTCGCCCCTCTGCTCTCTGAGCAGATCAAAAAGGAAAAATAAATTGATACTAACGCAATGTTATTATCATTTTATTTTTCTGCACTGGCTCAGTTGATTTCCATTCTAGGTGGGGTGAGGGTGGGGGCGGGGCGGGCTATCCGGCACAGGGGGAGAGAGTGGTGGGTACTCTCTAAGTGCACAAGATGGTTTGGCTGGCCGTCTTAGGCCGGCCAAACCGTCATGCGCAATTAGCATGTTCTCCACCTGGCTGTATTGCAAGGCTGGGTGGAGAACATGCACAGGCTCCCACTCCCTGTCTGAGTGCCGAACCAGGGCACTCAGACCAACCATGAGGCTGCTGTCATGATGGTGACAGCAGCGTTGTGATTGGCATGGGGAGTCTGGGAGCCTGTATGCTTCCGTGCTGCCAGGAGAAGAGAAGAGGACGGAAAAGAGGTGGTGTCCGTACCCAGGTAAGTGCTATATATATTTTTTTCATTCCCCCCTTTCTCCGCCGCACCACCTCCGTTCGGTAGCAGCCGCCACTGTGTGCAATTCTGAACACCCCTGAGACACATGAGCATAAAGGTAGGAGGTATGAAAAACACATGCCAGTTTTCCTGTTCTCTGCAAATTTCACAATGTCCTTTGGTGGCTTGGGACATCTACCAGGTATAACCTGTAGAATGTTGGGGTTCTCACAACAATTTATTACATTAGATCCAAGGATTGGTCATTCTACTACATTAGCTGAGCCAGGCCATTCCCCTTGTTGTGTGAACTCTCATTAAAAAATGCATTGAACAATGCACACACAAGTAAATGAATCATTTGTAGGTGCATTTAGGAATTGAGCCATTGCTTGTTCCAACTATCATAAAAGGACATGAAAATGATCCCAAATTAGGGAAAGCCATGGCATCATGGCATTTCACCGTGTAATCCTGAGATTACACTGATGCCTTGGCACATCTCTGTGCATTGATACCTCTGTTTTTGTCATACTTGGTCCCCATCAATCTCTTTATTATAACGTTACGGTTTCTTTTTTCCAAGACTGTGTAAGGGTGGTCCCTTATGGGTAATCCTTTGGGGGGTTTACGTGGAACTGATGCATCTGTGCATTGAAAACTCCATCAGTCTCTGAGGAACAGACTGTCATCTTTGCCCCTTGCTTCAGACAGATTGGCAGAGCTCGGGCATCTGGGAAGCCCCAGTCCTTGTATTCTACTTTTAACCACTCTAGGTTTGAGAATGAGAATAGGGGTTTAGAGTCAGCCTACCATATTGAACAGAGAGCACTGACCTTCAGTACCACACAAGGATTGTCTGGAAAGGCGGAAAGAACTATGTGTGATGTTCAGACTTCAGGTGAACTGAAAAGGCTGCCTCTCCCTGGAACTGGCTGTCCCTCTTGGTAGTTATCTCTGCTGCCAAGGTTTCTAGTTTACCTGCTAGCGCACTTGGCATGAAAAGCAGAATAGAGCTTCTCTTTCTTTGAATGTAAGGCCTTACTAAGATCCACATTGTGTTGCAGCCCCGTTTGCTTAAGGGGTGCACCGTGGATGATAGGGTCTCTTGTAGTGACACCTTTCTCCAAATTTTTGTTTTGTGTCTCCACAGTGCTGGGAACCTAGGCTACACATTCTCCGCTGCATTTTGTGCTTTCTTCACTCTCTGAGGCTGCTTTGCCTCAGCATCAAGCTGTTCCTGCACCCAATAGACAAATAAGGCTGTTCTCAATTTGTTGAGTTTCCTGTGAGAGTTCTATTTGCTTCTGCATCATTTACTACATGCTGGACTTCGCACCATGCTGGATCAGAAACTTGAATTGTTACTTACCCCTTCAGACGGCTTGCCTGGCCAACGGTTAGATGCATCTTTGGACCTTGTCTCACTTTATTTGTGCCATTTTTGCTGACCTATGGACCAGGCGGATTCTCTCCTGTCTTGCAGCCTTCCATGAAATGATGATACTCGCAACCCAAAACACCCAACCGCAGATTAACATCATAGCTTATGGACACTATACTTACATTGAAATCTGTAACCAAACATGTAATTCAAGAAGCATAAAATAATCTCAGGGACCAAGTCATGCCTTAGCCTAGTACTTCGTCAAAAGATCTCATAACCTTGACTCTCATTTCTTCTCAGAAAAAAAGCATTGGACACCTATTGCTAATTACACCAAAGCCGGCTGCCTCAATCATGCAACCTAAACTCTGCTCCTTCAGCCTTCTAAAAGAAAAGGAAACCAATGATTTGGAATAAACATAGCAGGCTCTTTGGCAGTCACTTGCCTCCAACTAATACCAAAACCGTCCTCATTTAATTCTCCGCAGGCACACCGGTGAGAGTGATCATCAAATCTTCCCTGTTGACTACAGAGTTCACAAGTGGCCAAACATCTCACATCAAACCGATCCTAAAGAAGAAGGGACTTGACCCAACTTACTTGGTAATCTACAGAACAATAACCAGTGGTTTGATCTAAAAGTAGATTCTTCTCAATGAAATCTTTCTCACCGATCACAAGCTTTAGGAAATAAAAAACTACTATCAGACAGAGAGGATTCAGACCTGGAAGAAAGACTAAATCAGCACTAGTCTTTATTCAGGCTGACATTAAGACCTTTATTGTTGATAATGTAGTTGCCATTTTACTCTTGATACTTCATGAACTTTTGACACTGTAGGCCACCAATTACTAGTCAAAAGTCTACATGGCATATGTGAGATACGGGGTACAGTTCTTTTACTGGATAAAATCGTACACTAAAAATAGAATTCAAATTGCTACAAGATCTCCGTTCAACTCTTTGCCTTTCAACTGCCTTTTAGGACCACCACAGGGCTCAACATTGGGCACCCTCCGCATTCAGTCATTACCAGTCCCCTCTTTCACCAGACCTGTGAACTTTTCAAGATCACCTGCTACATTTAGACTTATGATACTCAGGTCATCTTAAACCCGCACTGACATCTGGACTCGAGAATGCCTACTGGCAGTGGACAATGGATGCTAAAGAAACGTCGGAAACTCAACTCCTCCAAAACCCAAATACCTACCTGTGGATCCTGGCAAAATCACAACCCTCTATCCTGCTATCCTGTGGAGATGGAACTACCACCTACCACATAGATAGAGGTGAAAAACGTATGCATGATCATGGATTTCAAACATTCACTTCAAACCATCATCAACAGAATGATGAGAGTCTAATTCTACAGGATGACTACCCATTTCTTACTCGTAGGCCTCTCTTACAAGATGCAGGCATCATTAGCCCTAGTGATGACATGTCTATATTACATCAATGATCTCCACATCAGACTTCCTAGACAACCAATCAGCAAGCTACAAAGAATCCAGAATGTTGCAGCCCAACAAGCCCTAAATCTGAGTAGACAAGATCCCCTTACTGTTCCTATCCTGTTATCGGTAGCAAGAAGTATCTACTTCAAACCCGCTCTATAGTACAACAAGCAATCCATGGAATGGGACCCACCGTCCTGCAATCCAAACTCCAATTGTACAGCCAAATGAGAAACCTCAAATTGACAATGGCTCAACTCTTCATAATTTCCCCTTTTCCATAAATTAGAATAGGTGGAAGTTTGTTCTCACAAGAGCTGTAAGCTGATCAATGCAGCCCCAAAGAGAATAAGGTCCAGACATCTATAAAATTCAGGTCCAACCGGACTCTCGGACTGCTGCTCTTACAGGTTGTATGCAAAACTAATCAAGACTTTCCCTGTGCTTACTGTTTCATTCAGAAGATAATTATGCATGCTTCTATGCCAAGTCTGGAGAGCACTCGACCATTACAAATAACAAGAAAACACAATACTAATAGATGACACTTCAATTAATATTATTCTCCCCTCATGCAGTACAGATGAAATACCTACTTACATGATCACTGGAGAGTGTTTGGCATCTCTGCAAGAGGTATGGAAGTACGATAGAAATGCTACAATACAATACTGTACATTCCTACAAGTGTCCATCTGTGACTACCAGTGGAACTCATGGGCAGGAATCTGAGTCATTGGGACATGTGGCTGACTTGTCTGTCACTCAGTGCACGGTTGCAATAACCTTTCCCTCTTGCGTGTGTTTTTTTCTCCATGGAAGCTTTCTCCATTTGGTTTGTTGCATGCTTGTTTGCTGGTTTGCTTCTCAAGTGTGTGTCAGTAGCAGGTGATTTCGTCCTTTCCAGGTGCCTATTGCTTCCCTACTTAGTCCCTCGCTCTGTAGAATCATTATCTTTGGTAGTCAGCAGACTATCTTCACACATCCAACACTAGTAGTGAACTCTGGACAAACTCACCCGGAGGAAGTATTCTTTCTGTTCCATCTGCCATGAGCCAGGACCTCTACGGGCCATTGGGCCCAAGGTCCCGGGAGGATTCTTTATCAGAGATTCCTGGGGTAAAATTACATAAAGTGATAAGCCGCTGTCCCAGCCGCTCGCAGGCTGGGACACTGCCTTGAACTTTGGTGCTTTGCTGACTTCGTTTGGAGGAGCTGACCGGCCATTCTTACAACAAGTGTTTTCTGGGGGATTAATTGAGTTGGGACTGCGAGGACCAGCGCGCTTCGCGCTCAGCCTAACCACCGCACCTGAGCCCTCTTCCCGACCCCTCCCTCACAAGGCACTTAACGCCTCACGGCCCCCGCTTCGCGGGAGCCGCTCGCAGGCTGGGACACTGCCTTGAACTTTGGTGCTTTGCTGACTTCGTTTGGAGGAGCTGACCGGCCATTCTTACAACGAGTGTTTTCTGGGGGATTAATTGAGTTGGGACTGCGAGGACCAGTGCGCTTCGCGCACAGCCTAACAACCGCACCTGAGCCCTCTTCCAGACTCCTTCCCCCCGGGGGATAAGGTTCGCGCACCCGCACGCTAGCGGGACGCGCGCGGGACGCATACCGGGGCGAAGACCGGGCAAAGAGCGGGCCGTTTGAGGCCGTTCGAGGACGGACGAGATCGGGCCCGGGCCATCACTCCTGTTCTACGATCCCCACTGCCCCCTCGCATACACCCCGCTACTACACCTGGAGAATGACATCAAGAGAGACAAGAAGCAAGACCTTGCTTTCCGCTGGGAAGCCACAAGGTACTTTGGACACTTATTTTGCAAAGGCTGGTTCATTACTTATCGATGAAATTACCATACTAGAGTGACGTATTTCCCAAGAAATTGAGTGGGTAAGGAGATCGTCTCTGGGCCCCCTCGCTCATGCAATTACCCCTGAACAAAGACTGGAACGTACATCATCAGCCGTTGGGGTTAGGGGAACAGATGATATGCTCGACATAGCTGGTTTGAGTGGTTCTATTGCTCTTTATATTGATTGTGAGATTTCGTCCCCGGTAGATCTTAGTATAACATCTTTACCTCTACCAAAGCCCCCCCCACCCCTAACTGTACCCAACACTACCCTGTCCGCTACGGAGGGAATTATTACTGGGGCCCACCAGTCTACACCCTAAACGAGGGAAAGAAAAACGGTACATCTAACAAAAGGCAAACTTCGCCATTAAAAAAAAAAAAACACTACCCTCAGTTACACCAAGGCAGATATCCCCCAGTACTAATATAAATTCTGGGGAGGAGGACATCACCCTCTCTGATATTCGTACTTTGATGAGGATAATGCTCAAACCTCTGGAAGTGCGACTAACAAAGATGGACACTTGCCTATTGAATATCGAAAAGGAAATGGCATATCTAGCAGTTGCTCGCACTAAAGATAGTCAATTATTAGGAACGGGGTTGAGCTATAGTGGCGAGATGGCTAAAACAGCCCCTCCAGCTAAAGAATTGGGCCTTGTGACTAACTCCATACAAATTCAACCTCCCCTACCACAGCTCAATCCACCAGCCCCAGATTATATAGTAAATACAAGTCCTCAGGAGAAGTTGACTGTGTCTGGAAATGGGGTTCAGAGTAATGGCATTGACAATAAACATAGGACAGTTAATTTACCACCGGAGGCAAGCTCATACACAATCATTTTGGCAGGTATTCCGGAATTAAAACAATCCTCGCGGGAACCTGTGGAAGCTCTTAAAAACAAGGTTATCAATTGGCTCTCTAAAAACAGACCCATCCCTGAAGGAATAAGGAGTGAGGTCCTTATGGTAAGAAGAGTTCCGTGGCTTGGTGGTACTAGGAAATCCATCGCTGGAGACTGTGTCCTGGTTAACTTCAGGGACCCCTTGACTGTCTCTTATATATGTAATTGGCCATACTGTGACAAGGGGACTTCTATCCAAGTGCTACCACTATCATTCTTTTACCCACCGTTAAGACAAGATCAGGGTGAGGAAGGTTGGGAATTAGTACAGAGAAGAAGGGGTAGATGGGGCAATAGAGAAAGTAGGATCCCCTATCCAACTAGAACACAGCACTATGACTACTTCCCTACCCAGAATAGATACAGCAATCTAGACATGGTAGACTGACTGAGTAAGATGGGGAGTGGGGAGGATAGCGGACACTATGGCCCTAAGGTCACTAAAACTTGCACACCTATTCCCGGGGAGAAAGTTAACCCCGAGGAGAATTATTCCATCGGTGAGATAGCCATCAGGCTTGTTCCCCCCGAAACCATTGTAAGGGAGGCGAAGGTGCCCCAAGATAGTAATACACATATCAACACACCATTGGGGCCGAAACCGAGTAGGGGTCCGCTCTCAAATGCACTAACCAAAAGTGCCCCCACCTCCCCACTGAAGTTACTTTCCTGGAATGTGGCGGGCCTACCTAACAAATTGCATTGCCCAGAATGGAATTCATATATTGAGGGCAAAGATATATGCCTGTTCCAGGAAACCTGGGCGCGTGAAGAGGTAATACACACTGGTTACACTACGTTCTCTATAAATGCGAAATGGGGGGGTAAGGGACGTCCCCCGGGAGGACTTGCAACCTGGGTGGCTACTGATTTGGGATGCAGGGCCGCCCTACTCCCACTCAGCAAGGAGGATATTCTTGTTGTACTGCTGGAATGGCCAAATTCTAACAGGCTTTTGCTGGTAAACGTTTATTCTAGACCAGTAAACATTACACAAGAATCCCGCACCATCGATGAGCTCGCGGATGTTCTAAGCGAAATTCCGGATGGCACCCCTTTCTTAATCGGAGGCGACTTAAATTGTAACTATGAGCCGCTTCTCGGATCATTGGACGGTTTAGCCCAAGAGGAGGACGAGCTTTGGTCCATACCCCCATTGGAGGCACCGGGCCCTAGAGCATGGACACCTTTGGCCGTCCAAATTACATCTTTAACCCTAAAATACCCACCGTTAAGACAAGATCAGGGTGAGGAAGGTTGGGAATTAGTACAGAGAAGAAGGGGTAGATGGGGCAATAGAGAAAGTAGGATCCCCTATCCAACTAGAACACAGCACTATGACTACTTCCCTACCCAGAATAGATACAGCAATCTAGACATGGTAGACTGACTGAGTAAGATGGGGAGTGGGGAGGATAGCGGACACTATGGCCCTAAGGTCACTAAAACTTGCTCACCTATTCCCGGGGAGAAAGTTAACCCCGAGGAGAATTATTCCATCGGTGAGATAGCCATCAGGCTTCTTCCCCCCCAAACCATTGTAAGGGAGGCGAAGGTGCCCCAAGATAGTAATACACATATCAACACACCATTGGGGCCGAAACCGAGTAGGGGTCCGCTCTCAAATGCACTAACCAAAAGTGCCCCCACCTCCCCACTGAAGTTACTTTCCTGGAATGTGGCGGGCCTACCTAACAAATTGCATTGCCCAGAATGGAATTCATATATTGAGGGCAAAGATATATGCCTGTTCCAGGAAACCTGGGCGCGTGAAGAGGTAATACACACTGGTTACACTACGTTCTCTATAAATGCGAAATGGGGGGGTAAGGGACGTCCCCCGGGAGGACTTGCAACCTGGGTGGCTACTGATTTGGGATGCAGGGCCGCCCTACTCCCACTCAGCAAGGAGGATATTCTTGTTGTACTGCTGGAATGGCCAAATTCTAACAGGCTTTTGTTGGTAAACCTTTATTGTAGACCAGTAAACATTACACAAGAATCCCGCACCATCGAGGAGCTCGCGGATGTTCTAAGCGAAATTCCGGATGGCACCCCTTTCTTAATTGGAGGCGACTTAAATTGTAACTATGAGCCGCTTCTCGGATCATTGGACGGTTTAGCCCAAGAGGAGGACGAGCTTTGGTCCATACCCCCATTGGAGGCACCGGGCCCTAGAGCATGGACACCTTTGGCTGTCCAAATTACATCTTTAACCCTAAAATACGGTGTCCGGGCCTGTAACGGCCGGATAAAATCGGACATTCCACCAAAATATACATACAACAGAGGGGGTAGGGAATCAAAACTGGATTATATTCTCGTTCCTTTGGCCTCGTGGTCACTTATCAGAGACTTTCGGGTATTCCCAAGGGTGGATAGTGACCACGATGCTCTGGAAATGGAATATAACCTCCCTGGTCATGAGGCTAGGAGGGAACAGAGGCCGACACCTGAGGTGGGATTGGGTTTTACGAACAACAGACGAAGAGTGAAGTGGGAGAGATTAGCTTCTATTCCAGAGAAGTTATCCAGGCTTTATCCCCTCACTCGAAAAAGCACTCGTATTATTAGAACAAGATAGCACCCAGGATATGTATAAATTGTGGGATCTGCTACACGAGGACCTTATTCAAGCAGTGTCTGAAATCCTTTTCCTCACCCCAAAAGGGGTTAACGAACGTTCTTTTTGTCCCTCCTGGTATAACACCACATGCCGTAAGGCAAAAACTGATCTCTTGGCCGCGATAAAGGAGGGGAAGGGGAGTGATGAGATTAGGGCTAGGAGATCGGCCTACAAGCGACTGATCAGTCATGCAAAAAATGAATGGGAGCATGACAAATGGGAGAACCTCACAATCGCCCTGGCACGTGGAGATTCCCGTGCATTTTGGCGCTTCGTGAACACAGGAACCGAAATGCTGAACACTGCAATTGAGCCTAATATTTCAGCCAAGGTATGGCAAAATCATTTTCAGTCTCTATATAGTGCACCTAACGGTGCTCGACCCAATTCCTTTCATTTTGATAGTGACGAATTGAAAGGGGCCCCATTTACATTAACTGAGGTCCGTGAGGCCATAGGACGGTTGGCACCAGGCAAGGCACCCGGTTTAGATGGCTTGCCGGGTGATTTATTTAAACATGAACCTGATGTCTGGGCTCCTTATCTAATGATTTTATTCAATTTTATTCTTGGAGGCATGGAGGTGCCAAATACTTGGTTGGGCGCGGAGATTGTCCCCATATTTAAAAAGGGATCACCTCTGCTCCCATCCAACTATAGACCCATCAGTCTTATCGACGTTCCCCAAAAGCTTTTCGGTAGACTGATACTTAACCGCCTTCAAAACTGGATTGAAGAACGGGACATATTGAGCCCGTACCAAGCTGGGTTCAGAGAGAGTGTCTCAACTACAGATCAGATCTTTCGTCTTAATCTTTTATATTGGAAGACCACGTTAATTGAGGGTGGTACCCTGTACACGGTCTTTGTGGATTTACGAGCGGCGTTCGACTTAGTATCAAGGGATAAACTATGGATTGTTTTAAAGGACCTAGGAGTTCCTGTTGATATTCTTACAATGTTGATGAGATTACATCAGGGCAATTTTGCTAAAGTTAGGTGCGACAGAGGGGGAGTCCTTTCGGATGGCTTCCCCGTAGATACGGGAGTCAGACAGGGTTATGTGCTCGCACCTACCCTGTTTTGCCTCTTTGTGGATGGGGTTATTAACCATCTTACTGGGTTAAACAACATTGATGCCCCCAAGCTAAATGGCAGCAGGGTGCCTGCAATTATGTTTGCAGACGACACCCTGCTGCTTTCTAAATCCCCCATGGGCATACAACGGGTGTTGGATGGGTTTACAAACTTTTGTGAGAAGCGCGGATTGGAAATCAACGCGTCCAAAACTAAGTATATGATTTTCAACCCGCCCCCCTCAGCCCGCCCAAACCCTTCGATAGGGTCTGTTAGATTAGAGCGGGTTACCACGTTCGATTACCTGGGGGTAACGCTCAATCAAACTATGACCTGGGAGTCGCACAGAATCAAGGCAAATATGAAATTGGCGCAGCTAACGGGTGGTATATGCAGGATGTTAACCAGGTCGACTTATAAACCATTTGGTCCACCCCTCCAAATTTACAAAACACAGGCTAGAGGGGCAGTAACCTATGGGGGTGAGATATGGGGGCACACAGCTGACCAGAAATTACAGATAACTGAGAATAATTTCCTAAGACAACTGGCAGCACTACCATCTAGCACCCCACACCTCCCTTTAAGATTTGACCTGGGCCTAAGACCGCTTACGGAGGAGTTGGGACTCAAACCCTTGACTTTTTGGCGCAAAATCTGGAGTTCGACGGAGTTATCTAGCTATAGGGCCGAACTCGTAGAGATTTTGCGCCTACCTAAAGTGTCACAAATACCATGGCTAAAATACATTAAGCACACTTTTGAAACTCTAGGAAGACAGGATTTGTGGCTTAATCCGGAAAGTGTATGTTGCAGGATCTCCCGCAAATCTTTAGCAAAGACTTATTTCGAGCATAAGCTACGGGTTACAATTCAGACTATTCGGGAGGGATCCCTATCTAACCACTTCCTTGCTATTAAAGATTCTTATTGCTTAGAGCCCGTCCTTGATGATGTTGGCCCTCCAATAACAAGGAAGCTATACATGCAGTGGCGATACGGTACTCTTCCCCTGAGGGCCCAAGGTCCCGGGAGGATTCTTTATCAGAGATTCCTGGGGTAAAATTACATAAAGTGATAAGCCGCTGTCCCAGCCGCTCGCAGGCTGGGACACTGCCTTGAACTTTGGTGCTTTGCTGACTTCGTTTGGAGGAGCTGACCGGCCATTCTTACAACAAGTGTTTTCTGGGGGATTAATTGAGTTGGGACTGCGAGGACCAGCGCGCTTCGCGCTCAGCCTAACCACCGCACCTGAGCCCTCTTCCCGACCCCTCCCTCACAAGGCACTTAACGCCTCACGGCCCCCGCTTCGCGGGAGCCGCTCGCAGGCTGGGACACTGCCTTGAACTTTGGTGCTTTGCTGACTTCGTTTGGAGGAGCTGACCGGCCATTCTTACAACGAGTGTTTTCTGGGGGATTAATTGAGTTGGGACTGCGAGGACCAGTGCGCTTCGCGCACAGCCTAACCACCGCACCTGAGCCCTCTTCCAGACTCCTTCCCCCCGGGGGATAAGGTTCGCGCACCCGCACGCTAGCGGGACGCGCGCGGGACGCATACCGGGGCGAAGACCGGGCAAAGAGCGGGCCGTTTGAGGCCGTTCGAGGACGGACGAGATCGGGCCCGGGCCATCACTCCTGTTCTACGATCCCCACTGCCCCCTCGCATACACCCCGCTACTACACCTGGAGAATGACATCAAGAGAGACAAGAAGCAAGACCTTGCTTTCCGCTGGGAAGCCACAAGGTACTTTGGACACTTATTTTGCAAAGGCTGGTTCATTACTTATCGATGAAATTACCATACTAGAGTGACGTATTTCCCAAGAAATTGAGTGGGTAAGGAGATCGTCTCTGGGCCCCCTCGCTCATGCAATTACCCCTGAACAAAGACTGGAACGTACATCATCAGCCGTTGGGGTTAGGGGAACAGATGATATGCTCGACATAGCTGGTTTGAGTGGTTCTATTGCTCTTTATATTGATTGTGAGATTTCGTCCCCGGTAGATCTTAGTATAACATCTTTACCTCTACCAAAGCCCCCCCCACCCCTAACTGTACCCAACACTACCCTGTCCGCTACGGAGGGAATTATTACTGGGGCCCACCAGTCTACACCCTAAACGAGGGAAAGAAAAACGGTACATCTAACAAAAGGCAAACTTCGCCATTAAAAAAAAAAAAACACTACCCTCAGTTACACCAAGGCAGATATCCCCCAGTACTAATATAAATTCTGGGGAGGAGGACATCACCCTCTCTGATATTCGTACTTTGATGAGGATAATGCTCAAACCTCTGGAAGTGCGACTAACAAAGATGGACACTTGCCTATTGAATATCGAAAAGGAAATGGCATATCTAGCAGTTGCTCGCACTAAAGATAGTCAATTATTAGGAACGGGGTTGAGCTATAGTGGCGAGATGGCTAAAACAGCCCCTCCAGCTAAAGAATTGGGCCTTGTGACTAACTCCATACAAATTCAACCTCCCCTACCACAGCTCAATCCACCAGCCCCAGATTATATAGTAAATACAAGTCCTCAGGAGAAGTTGACTGTGTCTGGAAATGGGGTTCAGAGTAATGGCATTGACAATAAACATAGGACAGTTAATTTACCACCGGAGGCAAGCTCATACACAATCATTTTGGCAGGTATTCCGGAATTAAAACAATCCTCGCGGGAACCTGTGGAAGCTCTTAAAAACAAGGTTATCAATTGGCTCTCTAAAAACAGACCCATCCCTGAAGGAATAAGGAGTGAGGTCCTTATGGTAAGAAGAGTTCCGTGGCTTGGTGGTACTAGGAAATCCATCGCTGGAGACTGTGTCCTGGTTAACTTCAGGGACCCCTTGACTGTCTCTTATATATGTAATTGGCCATACTGTGACAAGGGGACTTCTATCCAAGTGCTACCACTATCATTCTTTTACCCACCGTTAAGACAAGATCAGGGTGAGGAAGGTTGGGAATTAGTACAGAGAAGAAGGGGTAGATGGGGCAATAGAGAAAGTAGGATCCCCTATCCAACTAGAACACAGCACTATGACTACTTCCCTACCCAGAATAGATACAGCAATCTAGACATGGTAGACTGACTGAGTAAGATGGGGAGTGGGGAGGATAGCGGACACTATGGCCCTAAGGTCACTAAAACTTGCACACCTATTCCCGGGGAGAAAGTTAACCCCGAGGAGAATTATTTCATCGGTGAGATAGCCATCAGGCTTGTTCCCCCCGAAACCATTGTAAGGGAGGCGAAGGTGCCCCAAGATAGTAATACACATATCAACACACCATTGGGGCCGAAACCGAGTAGGGGTCCGCTCTCAAATGCACTAACCAAAAGTGCCCCCACCTCCCCACTGAAGTTACTTTCCTGGAATGTGGCGGGCCTACCTAACAAATTGCATTGCCCAGAATGGAATTCATATATTGAGGGCAAAGATATATGCCTGTTCCAGGAAACCTGGGCGCGTGAAGAGGTAATACACACTGGTTACACTACGTTCTCTATAAATGCGAAATGGGGGGGTAAGGGACGTCCCCCGGGAGGACTTGCAACCTGGGTGGCTACTGATTTGGGATGCAGGGCCGCCCTACTCCCACTCAGCAAGGAGGATATTCTTGTTGTACTGCTGGAATGGCCAAATTCTAACAGGCTTTTGCTGGTAAACGTTTATTCTAGACCAGTAAACATTACACAAGAATCCCGCACCATCGATGAGCTCGCGGATGTTCTAAGCGAAATTCCGGATGGCACCCCTTTCTTAATCGGAGGCGACTTAAATTGTAACTATGAGCCGCTTCTCGGATCATTGGACGGTTTAGCCCAAGAGGAGGACGAGCTTTGGTCCATACCCCCATTGGAGGCACCGGGCCCTAGAGCATGGACACCTTTGGCCGTCCAAATTACATCTTTAACCCTAAAATACCCACCGTTAAGACAAGATCAGGGTGAGGAAGGTTGGGAATTAGTACAGAGAAGAAGGGGTAGATGGGGCAATAGAGAAAGTAGGATCCCCTATCCAACTAGAACACAGCACTATGACTACTTCCCTACCCAGAATAGATACAGCAATCTAGACATGGTAGACTGACTGAGTAAGATGGGGAGTGGGGAGGATAGCGGACACTATGGCCCTAAGGTCACTAAAACTTGCTCACCTATTCCCGGGGAGAAAGTTAACCCCGAGGAGAATTATTCCATCGGTGAGATAGCCATCAGGCTTCTTCCCCCCCAAACCATTGTAAGGGAGGCGAAGGTGCCCCAAGATAGTAATACACATATCAACACACCATTGGGGCCGAAACCGAGTAGGGGTCCGCTCTCAAATGCACTAACCAAAAGTGCCCCCACCTCCCCACTGAAGTTACTT
The DNA here is from genome assembly GCF_964204655.1 of Triturus cristatus. Lineage (NCBI taxonomy): Eukaryota > Metazoa > Chordata > Amphibia > Caudata > Salamandridae > Triturus > Triturus cristatus. The sequence goes on from NC_140593.1 coordinate 463,687,320, forward strand.
TCCTGGAATGTGGCGGGCCTACCTAACAAATTGCATTGCCCAGAATGGAATTCATATATTGAGGGCAAAGATATATGCCTGTTCCAGGAAACCTGGGCGCGTGAAGAGGTAATACACACTGGTTACACTACGTTCTCTATAAATGCGAAATGGGGGGGTAAGGGACGTCCCCCGGGAGGACTTGCAACCTGGGTGGCTACTGATTTGGGATGCAGGGCCGCCCTACTCCCACTCAGCAAGGAGGATATTCTTGTTGTACTGCTGGAATGGCCAAATTCTAACAGGCTTTTGCTGGTAAACCTTTATTGTAGACCAGTAAACATTACACAAGAATCCCGCACCATCGAGGAGCTCGCGGATGTTCTAAGCGAAATTCCGGATGGCACCCCTTTCTTAATTGGAGGCGACTTAAATTGTAACTATGAGCCGCTTCTCGGATCATTGGACGGTTTAGCCCAAGAGGAGGACGAGCTTTGGTCCATACCCCCATTGGAGGCACCGGGCCCTAGAGCATGGACACCTTTGGCTGTCCAAATTACATCTTTAACCCTAAAATACGGTGTCCGGGCCTGTAACGGCCGGATAAAATCGGACATTCCACCAAAATATACATACAACAGAGGGGGTAGGGAATCAAAACTGGATTATATTCTCGTTCCTTTGGCCTCGTGGTCACTTATCAGAGACTTTCGGGTATTCCCAAGGGTGGATAGTGACCACGATGCTCTGGAAATGGAATATAACCTCCCTGGTCATGAGGCTAGGAGGGAACAGAGGCCGACACCTGAGGTGGGATTAGGTTTTACGAACAACAGACGAAGAGTGAAGTGGGAGAGATTAGCTTCTATTCCAGGGAAGTTATCCAGGCTTTATCCCCTCACTCGAAAAAGCACTCGTATTATTAGAACAAGATAGCACCCAGGATATGTATAAATTGTGGGATCTGCTACACGAGGACCTTATTCAAGCAGTGTCTGAAATCCTTTTCCTCACCCCAAAAGGGGTTAACGAACGTTCTTTTTGTCCCTCCTGGTATAACACCACATGCCGTAAGGCAAAAACTGATCTCTTGGCCGCGATAAAGGAGGGGAAGGGGAGTGATGAGATTAGGGCTAGGAGATCGGCCTACAAGCGACTGATCAGTCATGCAAAAAATGAATGGGAGCATGACAAATGGGAGAACCTCACAATCGCCCTGGCACGTGGAGATTCCCGTGCATTTTGGCGCTTCGTGAACACAGGAACCGAAATGCTGAACACTGCAATTGAGCCTAATATTTCAGCCAAGGTATGGCAAAATCATTTTCAGTCTCTATATAGTGCACCTAACGGTGCTCGACCCAATTCCTTTCATTTTGATAGTGACGAATTGAAAGGGGCCCCATTTACATTAACTGAGGTCCGTGAGGCCATAGGACGGTTGGCACCAGGCAAGGCACCCGGTTTAGATGGCTTGCCGGGTGATTTATTTAAACATGAACCTGATGTCTGGGCTCCTTATCTAATGATTTTATTCAATTTTATTCTTGGAGGCATGGAGGTGCCAAATACTTGGTTGGGCGCGGAGATTGTCCCCATATTTAAAAAGGGATCACCTCTGCTCCCATCCAACTATAGACCCATCAGTCTTATCGACGTTCCCCAAAAGCTTTTCGGTAGACTGATACTTAACCGCCTTCAAAACTGGATTGAAGAACGGGACATATTGAGCCCGTACCAAGCTGGGTTCAGAGAGAGTGTCTCAACTACAGATCAGATCTTTCGTCTTAATCTTTTATATTGGAAGACCACGTTAATTGAGGGTGGTACCCTGTACACGGTCTTTGTGGATTTACGAGCGGCGTTCGACTTAGTATCAAGGGATAAACTATGGATTGTTTTAAAGGACCTAGGAGTTCCTGTTGATATTCTTACAATGTTGATGAGATTACATCAGGGCAATTTTGCTAAAGTTAGGTGCGACAGAGGGGGAGTCCTTTCGGATGGCTTCCCCGTAGATACGGGAGTCAGACAGGGTTATGTGCTCGCACCTACCCTGTTTTGCCTCTTTGTGGATGGGGTTATTAACCATCTTACTGGGTTAAACAACATTGATGCCCCCAAGCTAAATGGCAGCAGGGTGCCTGCAATTATGTTTGCAGACGACACCCTGCTGCTTTCTAAATCCCCCATGGGCATACAACGGGTGTTGGATGGGTTTACAAACTTTTGTGAGAAGCGCGGATTGGAAATCAACGCGTCCAAAACTAAGTATATGATTTTCAACCCGCCCCCCTCAGCCCGCCCAAACCCTTCGATAGGGTCTGTTAGATTAGAGCGGGTTACCACGTTCGATTACCTGGGGGTAACGCTCAATCAAACTATGACCTGGGAGTCGCACAGAATCAAGGCAAATATGAAATTGGCGCAGCTAACGGGTGGTATATGCAGGATGTTAACCAGGTCGACTTATAAACCATTTGGTCCACCCCTCCAAATTTACAAAACACAGGCTAGAGGGGCAGTAACCTATGGGGGTGAGATATGGGGGCACACAGCTGACCAGAAATTACAGATAACTGAGAATAATTTCCTAAGACAACTGGCAGCACTACCATCTAGCACCCCACACCTCCCTTTAAGATTTGACCTGGGCCTAAGACCGCTTACGGAGGAGTTGGGACTCAAACCCTTGACTTTTTGGCGCAAAATCTGGAGTTCGACGGAGTTATCTAGCTATAGGGCCGAACTCGTAGAGATTTTGCGCCTACCTAAAGTGTCACAAATACCATGGCTAAAATACATTAAGCACACTTTTGAAACTCTAGGAAGACAGGATTTGTGGCTTAATCCGGAAAGTGTATGTTGCAGGATCTCCCGCAAATCTTTAGCAAAGACTTATTTCGAGCATAAGCTACGGGTTACAATTCAGACTATTCGGGAGGGATCCCTATCTAACCACTTCCTTGCTATTAAAGATTCTTATTGCTTAGAGCCCGTCCTTGATGATGTTGGCCCTCCAATAACAAGGAAGCTATACATGCAGTGGCGATACGGTACTCTTCCCCTGAGGGCACACACTGAACACTGGACTAAAATTCACTCTACAGCTCATTGTCCAGCATGTGCACATTTGCGAGAGAACGACCTGCATATTATATTTTTCTGCCCAGCTTATAACATACCTCGGAACTATTGGCTTATCCCACTCCTCAAAAACGTAGGTTTTAGGAATTACCTTCCTGCATACAGAATTCTAAAGACAGATTTATCTGCCCCAACTGTATTTGCAGTTGCTAAATTTCTAACAGCAATGTGGTTTACCCGTAATCGTTATATTAAGTCTAATACGAATATATGAACAACTTGAATGATTTTTAACACACCGTTCTATGGTTTTTTATTCACCCAAATGTAATCTTTTTATTGTATAACTTATAATTGTATATTGCTGCATTCTTTTATGGTCCAAAGTGACCGAAATAAAGATATGATGATGATAAGAAACTGCACAGAATCGACATAATAGCTGACACTATGTTGATTCATTTAGTGTCATTTCGTTTGCTGCTGTTGTGTGTAGGTTGACTGCTGTCCCTCCTCTGACTTACTTACCCTCACTCTCATGCTTGGCATTAATAAGCAAGAATTCAAGACTAGATCACTGTTTGGAAGTTTATATTTCTTGTATTTTTTTCGATGTCTTTTTTCGTTCTTCTCATGAGAAAGAGATGCATCTGCTACCTGAGTTTTGGTTTCTGTGGGGTGTTCTTTCGCTTGAAGCATGTTTTAGGAAATCTTATAAAAAGTCATGCAAATTGGTGTGGGGCTAGTATTAGATATTCACAGCTAATGGAGCTAATACTGTAGCTTTTTGATTTTGTACTTTGCTTGTTTTGCAGAATAAACTTGCTCCGACTTCACGTACGCATACGAATAGTTCATCCTATCTTTGTCGGTGCCCCAGGGATGCAACAGGTGTTCATGCACCCCAGTGCAATTTGGCTTTGTAGAAGGGGCTACAGATGCTTGTGCGATCCCTTCTATATTACTAATAGTGCCAGCACACATTTTGTTCCGGCACAGTCCCAATGGGGTGGTTCCTTACTCCCCCATGCAAATGAGGGAACACGTTGCCTTTGCATCTGTGCCATACTACGGATGCATGCAAAAGCAACAAGATGATGGATGGAATGCTTGAATTATTCTCAGCCACTGGCAATCGCTTGGGCCGCATTCCAATCCATCGCTTTATCCCACCATGACACATGTTTGGAACCGGCCACATGCAAATCAGTCTTGACTCTGTTCCTTGTGGGAACAGCCCAGCCCACACTACCAGGCCAGGCCCTTCCTGAACCGGAACACATGCATCCCAGGACTGGTTTTGCCAGATGAATAAAACATGGTCCAAACTAAGGCGGCAAGGTGGTCAAAAAATTATGGATTTGGATGCGGCCCGAGCGATTGTGAGTGGCTGAGATGAATTCAAGCATTCCGTCCATCACCTTGTTGTTTTGGCATACTAAAGATGCAGGCCCAGAAGCAAAGAAGCTGTTGGGAGGTACACTGGCTGTGAGCCACACAGAGGTAGCACGCAGTTAGTCCGCCCCTGAGGTCATCCCTAAGGTGGGAGGGTAAGGAGGCCAAAGGGACCGCTAGGAAACCTCCTGAAGGTGGATACATCAATGCACTGCGCTTGCCTGTAGGGCAATGACTTTCCTTCTATTACAACAATGACCAACCGGATCTGGGGAAATAGAGTTCCGGTCTGTAACCACTGTACTCCCTTCCACTAATGTGCTCTCTGCAGTGCAGGCGCAGACTGTCAGAGTAAGCGCCTGAACTGAGTACAGCACATTTTTTTGTATAATAGGGCACACTGCCTGGGTCTGTGTTAGGTAAATCTAAGTGATATATATGTCCCGGTGCAAACAGGGACAGTGTGTCCGATGTATAATTCAGCCACAGTTTGTCTTAGAACACCAAGAAAAGTGCAAACACGGCCTGCAGCTGGCCACCATGACAGCCTGGAGCGGGTGATGAAGATGAAGAGCCTGCACACTGACACATATTGGTGGAACTGCAGCAGTCTTGGCTCTGGCGCGTGGTATGGACTCAGTGAAGGGGTGAACCAGGGACTTGACAGACAGGAGAAGGCTTGATGGAGGCCAAAAGCGAACTCCTCAACAAAACAATTAGGGCATGAAATGTGAAGCATCATTATAATATGTGACAATCGAAAATCAAGACAGAACCCCTAGTAAGAGCTTTGCTATCCCGAGAGCCTCTTCAGGGGCGACTCCTCCGTTGGAGCGGAGGAGCAGAGCCCCACTTAAATGCCCCCGAAATGAAAAATATAATGGTAATTCATTACCATTTTGTTTTTCGGCCTCCAGTTCCGAACCAAGAGTGAGAACAGGACGGGGCTTAGTGAGAGCAGCAGCAGGGAGGAGGGTGGGTTGTATGTGCACCTTTCACAGTGCGCATGTCCCTTTGGCCGACTGTCTTGCGACGGCCAGCCAAACATGCGCACTTTGAAACCTCTAATCAAGCTGTACTAAGACAGTTGGCTCAGAGCAAGTGCAGGCCTCCAGAGCGCTGTGGAGCACCAAGACAGGCCGCTGCCGCCAATCAGGGCGCTGCGCTCATGCTGGTGCGAGCAGCACCAGGATTGGTCAAGGGAGTTTCTGGGGCCTGCACTGCAGTCGCGACGAGGTACCGAGTGAGGAGGTCCAGTAGTGAGGTAAGTGCTTTTTATTTATTTGAATTTTATTTGCGTGCACATCAATTTATTTTTATATTTAAAAAATGTGTGTGCATGTGAGTGCTCACTCCCCCTCGCCATAGATGCAAGCCGCCACTGAACCTCTTATACCCCAATAATTAGCAAAGCCTGATTCACCCGAGAAAAACCGGAGTCCTTTCACATTGCAGAATGTATCTAAGAGGCGTTCATTGAAAAAAAAGCAAAATTATGACTGCTCAGAGCTGAGGCGTGAAAAGCCACCATGTCTGGCTGCCCAGCAACCCAAAACACACGCAGAAATAAACATTTAGCAGAGCTAACCTGACCCTTTCAACTCAGATGTCAGCAGTTTCCCTTGTATCCCTTACTGTGGAGGACGAAATATCAGTGGCTGTGAAACTGCAAATGCAGTGCCCGACACTGGTAACCTCACACCCTGCCCGCCCCACGTGCCCTTCCTGCTCCGCGCTGCAGAGCGGCGGCAGACCAGCCTTCACTATGAATGATGTAAGAGGGAAACAGCAAATCACTTTTACAGGGCAGGAGTAAATGAACACACAGCGAAACTTCCCTCTCTAAACAAATACCCCAAAGGGAACCCAGCGGGCCCTCGATTCACCTCTGACCCCGGATCCAGTTCGAAAAGCCAGACTCAGATCCGGCAGACGTGACTCCCAGAAATACACCGTTGGGAGGTGGAGTCGGGAGATGACCACTGCACGAGACCGCAAACTAAAGCACTTGGTCATTTTTTCACATCATGATGCTCAATAGGAGCGCATCCTGTTTTTAAGCGCTCTCAATTTTGGAAGATAATATAAGGGAAGCACAAAGAGATAAAGTGATTTAACAATTTAGGTTAAGTGGGGAAGTCAGGATTGCAACTCAGGCTTCCTGGTTCCACAGGCTGCAGCTTATCCACCAAGTCACATTTCCTCCCTGTCAAGCAGCATTACATATTTATGCTGTCTGAAATCCCACGTGAATATGAACATGTTAATTCTCAATTCCTATTTTTTGACCCAACAGCAAGCAAATATCCTAGTAGATATTTGCTCGGTGTTGTGACCTCAAGACAATGAGTATAGCAATTCAGACACAATGCACCCTGCAATGAACATTGCTTCTAGGCGCTGAGAAACTAAAAAGTACAGTTGACTCATAATTAATGGATACAGTACTATTTACAAGTGGGATACTGATCAGGAGTGTGCTGTACTGTACCTGCTGCGCCTTGTTTTGTGAAAATAAAAGAAAGTTTTGTAGAAAAAAAATAGGAGCAAAAAAAGTAAGACACTCACCCAGACTTCTGTTTTGTGTTTCTGCATATGGACGTCAATTATTCTAGCCAGGGGTTGCAGCTGCTACCCCTGGCAGCTCTTTGGTACCCCTTCAACTGGCCTTGCTGTCCCTGGTGTCAGGGGTCATAAAGGCAACTGCAGGAACAGAAAATAAACATGAGTGCAAGAGCTTTTTTTTTTTTTACTTTCAGCACATTTGGCCCCTCGCTCTTACCCTAGGCCGTCAGTAGCAAACAGGAGCCTTTTTATGACCTGAGGGTGGTACAAAGGGTGAGCCTTGTGATGACACCCAGGTCAAAAGGTGCATGTTGTCACTTCTGCTTCCCCTGGCATTTTAGTGAAGTGATGTCCATGGCTTAGCATACTGTCAATCTTTTGCTAGTACTTATGAGTTCACTTTAGGACTTGGATCACTCAGTGTTGAAGACTTAACTTCAGACAATCTTTTTTTCTGCCTTTTCAGTGGAGATTGACTAGTCTGTGTGGTTCTACATGGACTGGTGCCTTTGAAAGATTGAGGCAACATTACAGACACATTGCGCTGGAGCCAAAATAATTGGCAAAAACATTTACTCCATTTTTGCTTCTTATTTTCAATAGGAATGGTGCAAACTGAATTTGTATCAGGTCAAAATAGGCACAAACTGAGTTTACATTTTTGTGCTGTGTATACATAATAAGATATAGGCAAAATATATTTTCTCCAGTTTTCATGTTTTGTTTATGTTATTATTTTTACATCTGCAACAAAACCAATTCAATTCGATTTCAGTTTAATTTAATTTATTCTCGACGTCCACTGAAGATCAAAACATACAAGAATGAACATCTTAAAATAGATAAGAATAAAAAGCTTATATGTATTTAAAAAAAAAATTAAACAACGATAACAATCAAGTCCAACTCCAAGGTTTCTTTTGCAGCCCAGACTTGCGAAGAAACATATGCTTGAGAAACTATGGCACCATGTTTAATGTAAGGCAGACGAATAAAACATGATTCATTTATTGATTACCATTATGAAGTGTATCAAACTAGATCAGAGAAAATATTTTCTCTTCAACTTTCCTGTAGTGAATTTATTAAGCTTTTCTCAATTCTTAGAATCAAGACAAAGTGACACAGTGAAGGATCTTACTATTTAGATTTATACCACTGTTTTATTTTAAAACAAGCCAATTTAGTTATTCTTCTATATAGTTTACGATTCGTAAAATATGCAACATCAGATAAAAAACTTGCTTTTGCCATGCTTCCTTTGCAACACAGTATTCCAACTCACCATGTACAAATACGTAATATTTATTATTTGATATGCAAATCTTAAAGTTTGAGAATCTAAATAAAAGCATTGAACCAGATCTAAGTGCATACTTGATTTGGTGTCTTAAATTGGCTACAGATCAAACAAATTGAAATCCTCAGCAAATAATTGCTTCAATGAGGTCATTGCACCAATTTCTAATTGCAAAGCTTTTACAATACAGTTCTTCTATAAAGTTAATATTCTTTTGAAGACAGCAGTTTTAGTTTTCTTTAAAAAAGTAAGTGTATTAACTGATGAAAACTCAACTGCATATAAAAGAGTAGGTGGCACTTTCATCTCAGACCTTCAATACACGCAAAATATGTATTTTCCCATTATTATACATATTAAGTGTAATATTTCCATGAGACAGGCAAATGCTGTCTGCTGCTGAATATGGAGATTTACTGATCTATTCTGTGTGAGAACCATGCCCAGAAAGGTCTAGTGGTTGACCTACTCCAAGTTTTTATCAAATCTCCAACTATGGTTTACAGATCTTTGAAATTCAGAGAAAACTACTACTTTTCATTTAGGAATATTGGGGACTATTCTCAAACTGCAATATGTACTAAATTTTGTAGTACTACAATAGTGCCACAAACGTACTACAAAATGGCATTCAAAAATGTACGTGTGGAGTTTGCACCTCTGCCTTCTCCTGTCTTTTTTGCACAGAGATCTCTATACCAACACCTTAATGCCTGATTACGATCTTGGCGGATGGATACTCCATCATAAACGTGATGGATATCCCGTCTGCTAAATTACAAGTTCAATATGATATAATGGAATAATAATTTGGCCAACACATTTGTGACGGAGTAATCCTGTCCCCAAAATAGTAATCAGGCGCTTCGTCTGTGCACATGTAAATATACATTTTAATAACAAATATGGGAGCGACAGTGAGCAACGGCTGGTAAAAGGAAAATACTTACTGCTAAAGGGAAGGGGATTACTGTGGAGAAAGGAGGGGTTTCTGAAGGGTTAGGGAGTGGTTTAAGGAGGATCATGCACCCACCCAAAAACAGTACATCATTGCTATGCGCAAACCGTTCTTCTAAGGTTACTACAGCCAAAAAAGGGAATCAACACAACAGTAACATACTCCAGTTTAGAGCTGAAATAAGTCCAGCATCACAGATGACCAGCCACTGATACTTTAATGTCCTCCCATAGAAAATAATGGAGGTAGGGACTTAACATAAAACACCCTAAAAAATAATGTTAAATTCAAATAAATTATTTAAAATATTTGAAACAAACAATAAGTAGAATTTAATGTGCTAAATATACATATAAATAAAACATATTATTTAATTAAAATAATTCAACATGTTTTTTAATTTAAACATTAATGTAAGATTACAATTTATTAAAATATAGTTACATTACTTCTAATTAATTCTATACACCATTTTTAATAGTTATTAGTTAACATAAAAATATTTTTACTAACTTTTTAAAAGTTATATAAACATTTTTAGCTTTCCCTATACTTTACCCTACAGAGATTCGTCGAGGAGAGCTCTGTAAGGAAAAGTATAGGAAAAACGAAACATTTTGTTTATATTTAATTATTTTTATGTATATTTGTAACCATTTTAAATAATTTAATTTAACATTATTTCCTGTGGGGGTTTAATATAAGGCCTCTACCTCCATTATTTTCTATGAGAGGGTGTTGCAGTACCAGGGGTTGACCATATGTGGCGCTGGATTTACTACTGCTTTTTTGGCAGTAGTAACTTACGCTTGGAAGTTTGGTTCCACCCCCTTTTTCAGGGGGAGGAGACATGTAAGTCTATATTTTAAGGTAACTTTGCACGTTAGGATTTTGTGAATAGCCAAGAGCAGTTAAGTTACTTGAAAATGTAAGACTAGAGTCACACAGGTAACTACTCACATATGTGACTTACCTCTGTAAATAACACTGATTTACTTGTAGAGGTGGCTTCATGCATCGGAATCTAAAGTATGAAGACCTCACTGTAGGCCACTGAGTGTTAAATAAAAAATGATATAATCTGCATGTAGCAGAGAGTGAATAACTCTATTATCCAATGTGCTGGGAACTTTCACGTCCTGGAAAACATCTGAGGAAAATTGTAAATATTAAGTGAAAAAAGTGCATTGAATAAAGAAGTAGTGCCAAAAGGCATCTGCTCTTTACCCCATTCTGAGTGGTAATGTGAGGAGTCAGACCTTTATCTAAACCCAGTCAAACGAGCACCACGTCCCAGTGTGTAGGGTGATTAGTAGTTTTATTTAACCAACAGGGAAGCCTACATTACTTAACTTGTACCACACACTGGTGTAACGAAACTTGAGGGGGTCCCTGCAGACTCAATCAGGAGCTCTCCTACCAGACTACTGTGCTGAGGGGGCCCACTGGAGCTTGAGCCCCCTCACCGCCCCGCAGAGGCTGCAGGGGCCTGTGTTACGCCACTGATGCCACGTATTGTGTCTTTCTACACTATCAAAAAATCAATAAAAACAACATAGGCCAGTTGATGTTTAACAAAATTATATTTATCTAAGTTAGCATGCACCACAGCTGTGTTGTTAGAAAGAGAATGTCGGGGATGAAAACCACATTGTTCTAAATGGAGTATGACCCTCTTAGTGACCCATGCTGAAGATGTTCTTTAAGGATTTACAAAATACCTTACGACTGAGGTACGAAAGGGCAATTTGTCGGTAATTTTGTGGCAAAGATTTTTATAAAAGAGAAAGAATAACAATCCCTCTCTATATGTTTGGGCTGAACCGCACAGGTGGAAGTAGCAAACGGCAAAAACAATGCAAAATCATTTTTTAAATGAAAATTTTGTTAATGGATTATGGTTTGCTTGTTTGACTCTCGAAGACATGCGTAAATTGATTCATATAGAAAACAGTGTGATGTATATGTTCAGCAGTGATTCTGTAAACTACTTATCATTTTTGCCCTGGTGCAAAAACCTTTCTGGAATATGGACTGGGGCAAATTTGCTTGCACAATTCCGTATTACGGAAGCAGCAAAAGGGGGCAAAATTGTTTTGCTCAGGTATTTTCAATGATGAAACATTTCTGTAATACTGCCCCTCTTGAGCAGTGGAAGGATCTGTCACACGCCAACCTTTAATTTACTTATGAATTACTGATTTAAATGTGCAGATTTTGTTGAATATCTTACCTCTTTTGTTGGCTTTAAAGCAAAGTATATTATGTATACAAAATTGTCCATTTTCCCTTCTTGCCTTCCTTGTAGGGCTTATGTGTTTCCTCTCAACGTAGTTCTTTTTGGCCATCAACAAGGAAGGGAATGGTCAGGTCTTTCATATAATCTTAAATAACAGATTAAGCGCCATATTAAAATATTTCACTGCATTACCGTTGTCGAATCTCAACATCTGAACCTGAATTCGGTCTATTATATATTTTTCCAATCCTGCCTATGAATAAACTGTAAACTAATTGGTTCTTTTCCTCCATCAAGATCCACACGCTAAGAATGTAATACATTAGATATCATTGTTTCAGCATTAAAAACTAGCCCCAGGCTGAATATTCCTGCAATTCATGTAAGAATTCCACAGATGAAAAATTAATTTCCATTTTTCCCCAGGCGCGGCCTCCAACATGTAATATGCTATTTGAGACTTCTTTAAGTGTCTATGTCAGAAGGAGATTCCTACATTTCCCAGGGAGATCAACTTGCTCTAGCTGTAGCCTTTGTGACTTCCAAGTCTGTGGCCATAATTCACAATGTATTCTGTGTTCCTAAATTGAATTACTGTGCATAAAATGATGACTTTGTGTATTTACAACCCCAATCCTTGTTCACAAAACCAGGATTTTTGTAATACTAACTACTCAAAATGTACCAAGTGGAATTTCTGCATTACATATTTAGTGTTAAGGGGTCAGAGTCCTTGGCATTTCTATCTGAACATCCTTGTAAAAGTAGTTCAACACATGTTCTCATGGCTCTTACAGGAGGTCAGCTAACCTCTCAAGGGTTGGCCTGTGTCCCAGGGTAGAAAAGGGAGGCAAAAAACCCTCAGATTTATTTGGGATGCAGTAGAATATATTTACCCAAGGGGAAACACTTTTTTCCCGTGCAAAAAAAGGAATTAAATGTGCAAATGCACATTTACATTAGATTTACACATGCAGATTTTTTCACATGATGGAGAATATGCATGCATACATTGTATGCATTAGAATACTCATAGGAATCTATTGCTGTCAGAAATTTGCTGGCGTTATCATTTTTGATTCCTATGAAAGTTGGAAGTCCACACTGAAGTAGGAGAAGTTCTATAGGAGCAAATTTACGACTTTTAAGCATGGTCTTTCTCAATCAGACCCAACATATTTTTGTTCCAGTGCTGGACTGGGTATTCAGATGACTGCAAAACCCCTGTAGGGTAAAGGCCTGGGAATTAAGTTTAGTTTATGCATGGTTAGCAAGCAATTAAAATAAGGCAGCGGGGCTTTGCACACATCTCATACTACCTTTGCACCATTTTAAATGCTTGTAATCCATGTCTGGGTACGTGCTTGTATAGATGCATTTACCACATGCGCAGTTAAAGAAGTCACAATTGGCCCCCCAACCATTTTTCAGACAGTGTGCATAAACAGTGTGTAGATGATAAAGAATAGGGCAACACAGTCTCCCTGAAAGAATATGGGTGCAAAAAGACCGATGATTCCACAGTATGATTCACTTAGAGAAACATTCTATATATTCTGAATCAATGACATCATCATAGATCCTCATTAATGTGACACCTCCACCCGTACTGATGCATAATGTCAGATTTAATATGAAAGTAGGTGGGTACAAAAGGAAGTTAGCATGTAGATATATCAGTTCATCAAGTCATCAAAAAGTTTGGGAATAAGAACATTATTAAATTCTTGAGTTTATGACTCAAACAGTTGATCTTTCGATCCTCAAACACTAAATGTGTCAGATCATCATCAGGGTACAATCCTTCTAGGTACATTGATAGCCAGTTTTGGAACACTAGTGGTTTAAATAGGAACCTGATTATTATTAATTTACAACAAACAGTTTGATCATTCTATTATATTAATCTGTCTAGTCCAACAATGTTAAAGTATCCCAAAAAATACTTTAACGTCTTCAACTAATAACTTCATTTACTGGATTTATCACTATATTATTTTGAACATTGTAATGCCTTCGGTGATAAAGAGAATGATGTACGCATTGGTAGTTCAGTGGTATTATCGCAATATTACAATGGGCACAATCTGGTTTATAAACAGCTTTAGGTCATCCGAGTCGACTTCCCTGGACAGACCACACCCTTCTCAAGTTCAGCATCTCAGTCCCAGTCCATCGCATGCACCACCAACTGACCAGCCCGCCGAAACTGGAACAGCATCACTGACAAGGACTGGAACACCGCTCTCAACACCCACTGACCACAGCAACAGCCTCCCCAAAGCCATCAAGAATTTTAACAATTGGTGCACCTACTGTGCCAACTCTCTGGACCCCATCAAACACAACAACAGAACAAGATCGAGGCCCCAGGCCAGTTCGCACACAGAGGAACTCAGACTGATAAAATGCCACTGCAAACAACTGGAGTACAAATGGAGAATGAACCAGGGCAATGCAGACAGGAGTATACTCAAATCCACCCTCAGCTGCTACCACCAAATGGTCCGGACAACCAAATGCACCACTCTGGTAGCCTGCATCGATGCCAGCACCAACAGAAGCAAAGAAATCTTCACCGTTGTGAAAGATCTCACCTCACTATCGGCCGCCTCCAATTTGATCACTTCCTCATAGGACTGATGCAACAATCACTCTCAATTGTTCAGCAACAAAATCACCTCCATTTACAGCAACATCGGAATCCAATGACATGCATTCCGATGGATCTGCTCCTTCCTGACTGGAAGGACACACTTAGTCAGCCTGGCATCGTACACCTCGGACGCCTGCGACCTCATCTGCGGAGTTGGGAAAGGATGCTCCCTGATCCCGACACTCTTCAACACACACATGATCCCTCTAATCAGCATCATCTGCTCTCACAATATCAACATCTTCTCCTACACAGATGATACGCAACTCATTCTCAGACAAGATGCCCAATACCTACATCAAGTCCAATGCCTGCTGTTATGTCCTGAGGTATTATTTATATATTATTTGTCTCGTGCTTTACTTGTGTTCCTCGTGGGATTGTCCACGAGAGGGGGGAGATTCTAGAGTGTGGGGGAGTTAGATTGTATGCCAAGGAGAGAGCGGAGGCGTTACTCTGCTGATGCTGTATAACTTGAATAAATACTTAAAAGGTTTCCTGTCTCCGACCCTGACTTTACAATTGGCGACGAGTTGAAAAGGAAGAACCTACGTGTCAAGTTCCTGCCGTATTGCTGATTTACGAGCAATTTTTCTGTTCCTGCTATTCGTGTGGTTTCCGCTCATCAAAGAATAAGGAAGAAATACTTTCGCTGAAGACAGAAGTCTTTCACCGAAGACGGAACATACCACAGGTCATATCCTCTTTTGAAAAAAAGGGAACTTTTACTCACTATTTCTCTCCTTTTGGCATGTTTTCATTCAAAATACTATCGATCCACCTCGAGCGCCTTCAACTGCCGCGTCTCGCACTTCGGAGCGTCAGCAGAGTTCGCCTTCCCCTTCGGTCACGTCCTTGCTGTGACGTGTAAGTTCACGTTGCGTGAACCCAGCTTGCCACCATTTTGGGATTCTCTTAAAGGAGCCACACATTTTCGTGAAAGCAACACTGTATTTCTTGTTCATGGTGATGCGCGCACCTTAGTACAAGCGCATCAAAGACTCCTTTTGCCTTTGCAGTGCACAGTCAACGCTTACGGTGATGTGCACACCAATTTTTTTTAAAAAAAAACAATTTTCTACTTTTAACTCTTCCCTTACATCCTTCTATGAGAAAACAGCACATTTTTTTTTCTTCTTCAAAGAATTGGTAGTGCAAACATCGTCATCTTCATTACTAACTTTAATAGTAACAGCACATTTTCCCAGTTATTCAAACAACTCGGTGATGTGCACACCTTTACCGTCCTTATTCTTTTAAATATTTTTGAGCAATTATTTGAGCAAACCTTCACGTTACTGGCCCTATTGTTTTTTAAATATATTTATTGATAACAAATTTCTTTTATTTATCTATTTCCTTGTTTTTGGATATTGCCTTCAGCCAATCTTTAACATGACGAGTTAAAGTTACTCTATTCAGCCTCCTCAAGCATTCTGGCCCGCCGGTTCTGAACCATGCATGAAGTGGTCGCAATGGAAGGCGTATTTTCTCAATTTTATTGACACTATTGATGAAGACGGGAAAATGACACCACAGAGGAAGAAGAAACTTTTGTTGCATTCCGTTGGGCCAGGGGGGTTAAAAGCCTATGAGGAAATGACTAAAGCCTTAGGGGGTGGGGACGCAAATGTGTTTGATGCAATTGTAAATGACTTTGATACATATTTTGCACCTACAGTCTGTATTGGAATTTTAAGATTTAAATTCTTTCAAAGGAAACAAGAAGCCAATGAAACTATAGATGAGTATGTTTCAGCTCTGAGGAAACTTGCAGACGACTGTAAGTTTGATCATTTGGTGGATCAATTCATCAGAGATCAGGTAGTAATGCATAACAAAGATCCTGCTGTCCAAGACAGATTATGGATTAACGGTGATGCTGAGTTAAAAGATATTCTAAGCATAGTGAGAAAAGCTGAAATGTCCAGTCGTAGTGCTAAGTTACTTAAACGTGATGCTGCTATTGCAGAGAGTTCTGCAGAAGTTGTTAGCAAAATTAGAACAAATTCACTCCATTCTAAATCTAATAACTCTGTTAAAATTAAAAATGACACTACTGTTAAAAAAAAAAAGGAGTACAACCGGGGCAGCAATTTTAGATGTTACCGATGTGACAGTCCTTCACATTTAACTTCGAGTAGAACATGTCCTGCTTTAAGGCAACGATGCTCGAATTGTGGTATTGTGGGCCATTTTACTAAAGTCTGCAATAGGAAAAAGAAAGAGAAGGTTAAATGTCTTGATGAAGTTGATTATGACTCTAGTGAATGTGAGGACAATATAAAAAAAACTTACCATTAGTGACTCTAGGAGTTCACAAAACATGGATCCTAAGGAGCTATTCATTTGGAACATTTATGATAACAATGATAACGTTCTTAAAAAGCCATTATGTTCCATGCTCATAGGTGGTATTTCTGTACAAATGTATGCGGATTCAGGTTCACCGTATACGATAGTAGATGAAGAGACGTGGAAATCTCTTTTTGCGGCACGTTTAGGCAATAAACTCCTAGAACCTGACATTCAACCAGTGGGGTTTTCAGGTGAAAAAATTGACATGGTTGGGTACAGGTCATTGCTGTTTGTCTTTAAGAATCGACAGACTACTAGCAAATTATATGTTGCTAAGAAGGGACCTTCTGTGTTAGGTTGGAAGGATCAAGGGAAACTGGATATAATGCTCAACCCCAACAGTCCAGACCCGGTTATGGTACTTAATGAAGACAATTTGTTTTGTAAAGGGTTGCTAGAGAAATTTCCAAAAGTTTTTAGTGGGAGTATAGGGAACCTGAATGATTTTGAACATCGCATTATATTAAGAAAAGATGCTTGTCCGAAAATCCACAAAGTGAGGCAGATTCCCGTTCTTCTCAGAAATGATGTGGAGAAAGAATTAGAGAAGTTAGTCAAGGCGGACATCATTGAGCGTATTGAATCTGCCGAATGGATTTCTCCGATTGTTGTGGCAAGACGTAGCAATGGAAATTTAAGATTGTGTGTGGACCTAAGACATCTTAATAACAATATCATTGTAGATACATTTCCTCTTCCCAAGATTTCGGAAATGTTGTCCTTAGTGAAAAAAGCAGAATGGTTTTCCACCATAGATCTTTCTGCCACTTACCATCAGATTTCCCTTGCTGAGGAGAGTAAAGCGTTAACAGCTTTTATCACCCCTTTTGGGTGTTTTCAGTACAAAAGGCTTCCTTTTGGGTTAGCCTCTGCTGCCGTTATTTTTCAAAGGCTGATGTATCACTTATTTGGTCAAATCAAAAATGTAAGATGCTTTCAGGATGACATTCTTGTGTTTGGAGCCAATAGGGAAGAACATGATAGAATCCTTGATGAGGTCTTTACAATTTTGGAGTCCAAGGGTTTGACAGTCGAGCATTCAAAGTGTAAATTCGCAGTGAAATCTATCACTTACTTAGGTCACACCATTAGTAAAGAGGGTATTTCTCCTAAACGTTCTCTAATAGAGGCCATTCGGGATGCACCAAACCCCACGAACAAAGAAGAAATTCGGTCTTTTCTAGGTTTAGCTGAATTTTATTCAAGATTTGTA
Organism: Triturus cristatus; assembly: GCF_964204655.1. Classification (NCBI taxonomy): domain Eukaryota; kingdom Metazoa; phylum Chordata; class Amphibia; order Caudata; family Salamandridae; genus Triturus; species Triturus cristatus. The sequence continues at coordinate 463,705,070 of NC_140593.1, forward strand.
AGGAATTTTTCCGCAAGAATGTTCTTCATTAGACAACTTCTCAAGAATAATGTACGGTTTTTATGGAGTAAAGAATGCCAGTCTGAATTTGATAATATCAAACGAGCCATTGTAGAAGCCCCAGCTCTGAAGGGGTTTGACCCTGATTTAGACAATATTGTCACGGTAGACGCAAGTAACAAGGGGTTAGGTGGCGTTTTGTCTCAAATAGGACCAGAAGGGGATGAGAACATTGTTGGTTATGCTTCTCGTGCTCTGTCTCCTTCTGAAGAGAAATGTTCCGTTATTGAGAAAGAGACCCTTGCATGTGTTTGGGCAATGGATCATTTTCGATCTTTCATTTGGGGAAGGTCCTGTTTGATACGTACTGACCATAAACCTTTGGTTAAACTTTTGACAACGGAAGGGATGTTGAATGCTTCGGCTAGAATCGCTAGATTGTCATTGAGGTTACAGGACTACATTTATCAGATTGTTTATGTTCCTGGGAAAAAGAACGTCGTTGCGGACTTCTTGTCGAGACTACCCATTGAAATGCATGAGTGTGATTCTTATGATTCGGATGATGAAAAAGTTGCCTTGATTCACAATCAAGGGTTGTCCAACTTTGATGAGATTGAATGGTCTAATAATTATAGATTGGATGACACTCTGCAGAAGTTAATCATTTTCATGAATAAGGGTTGGCCTTGTAAAAATAAGCTTCCTAATGCATTTAAACCTTTTTGGGAAATAAGGCATGAGCTTTCTGTCACCAAGGGGTACATTTTTAGAGGTGATAAAGTTATTCCTCCTTTTTCAATGAGAATGAAAATAGTTAAGCTTTGCCATGAGGAGCACAGTGGCATTATCAAAACCAAACAGAGGGTCAAGCAATGGTTTTGGTGGCCTGGTATTGATGTTGTGGTTGAGCGGATTGTGCGTGACTGTGTACCTTGCTGCATGTCGGACAAATCTTTAGTCACCTTAAGGCCAAAATTAGGTGAGTCCTTCATTCCTGAAAAGCCATGGCACTTACCATCAGATTTCCCTTGCTGAGGAGAGTAAAGCGTTAACAGCTTTTATCACCCCTTTTGGGTGTTTTCAGTACAAAAGGCTTCCTTTTGGGTTAGCCTCTGCTGCCGTTATTTTTCAAAGGCTGATGTATCACTTATTTGGTCAAATCAAAAATGTAAGATGCTTTCAGGATGACATTCTTGTGTTTGGAGCCAATAGGGAAGAACATGATAGAATCCTTGATGAGGTCTTTACAATTTTGGAGTCCAAGGGTTTGACAGTCGAGCATTCAAAGTGTAAATTCGCAGTGAAATCTATCACTTACTTAGGTCACACCATTAGTAAAGAGGGTATTTCTCCTAAACGTTCTCTAATAGAGGCCATTCGGGATGCACCAAACCTCACGAACAAAGAAGAAATTCGGTCTTTTCTAGGTTTAGCTGAATTTTATTCAAGATTTGTAAGGAATTTTTCCGCAAGAATGTTCTTCATTAGACAACTTCTCAAGAATAATGTACGGTTTTTATGGAGTAAAGAATGCCAGTCTGAATTTGATAATATCAAACGAGCCATTGTAGAAGCCCCAGCTCTGAAGGGGTTTGACCCTGATTTAGACAATATTGTCACGGTAGACGCAAGTAACAAGGGGTTAGGTGGCGTTTTGTCTCAAATAGGACCAGAAGGGGATGAGAACATTGTTGGTTATGCTTCTCGTGCTCTGTCTCCTTCTGAAGAGAAATGTTCCGTTATTGAGAAAGAGACCCTTGCATGTGTTTGGGCAATGGATCATTTTCGATCTTTCATTTGGGGAAGGTCCTGTTTGATACGTACTGACCATAAACCTTTGGTTAAACTTTTGACAACGGAAGGGATGATGAATGCTTCGGCTAGAATCGCTAGATTGTCATTGAGGTTACAGGACTACATTTATCAGATTGTTTATGTTCCTGGGAAAAAGAACGTCGTTGCGGACTTCTTGTCGAGACTACCCATTGAAATGCATGAGTGTGATTCTTATGATTCGGATGATGAAAAAGTTGCCTTGATTCACAATCAAGGGTTGTCCAACTTTGATGAGATTGAATGGTCTAATAATTATAGATTGGATGACACTCTGCAGAAGTTAATCATTTTCATGAATAAGGGTTGGCCTTGTAAAAATAAGCTTCCTAATGCATTTAAACCTTTTTGGGAAATAAGGCATGAGCTTTCTGTCACCAAGGGGTACATTTTTAGAGGTGATAAAGTTATTCCTCCTTTTTCAATGAGAATGAAAATAGTTAAGCTTTGCCATGAGGAGCACAGTGGCATTATCAAAACCAAACAGAGGGTCAAGCAATGGTTTTGGTGGCCTGGTATTGATGTTGTGGTTGAGCGGATTGTGCGTGACTGTGTACCTTGCTGCATGTCGGACAAATCTTTAGTCACCTTAAGGCCAAAATTAGGTGAGTCCTTCATTCCTGAAAAGCCATGGCATACCATTGCAATCAACATCATGGGTCCAGTTGGTAGTGAGAAAAAATACATTATAGCACTCATTGACATTTTTTCCAGGTGGCCTGTAATCAAGGTGGTTTATAAAGCTGACTCTCAAGAGGTTTAAAACTTTCTGGATAGAACCTTCATTGAAGAGGGTTTACCAGTTCAGGTTATCTCTGATAATGGAGTTCAATTCATGTCCAACTTAACTCAAGAATATTTTAAGAGAGCTGGCATTGTTGAAAGATTCAACAGAGTTCTTAAAAACTCTATTCAAATGGCTGTTCAGAACAGTTGTGACTGGGAGGTGCAAATTTTTAAGACTTTATGGATGTATAGAACTACACCCCATGAATCTTTGGAAGTAACACCTTTTGAAGTTATGAGAGGTCAAAGTGCTAGAACTAAATGCAATCCTGAATGGTTACTGGAAAGTTCTTCTACTGCTTTACCTTTTGATGTTGTTAGATCCAGGATAGTTAATAAATGTAACATGCATCGTGAAGTGTACAACAAAAAACACAATACTAGGGAGGTTTGTGTAAAAGTTGGTTCTTGGGTCAGGGTCAAGCAGCCTTGGAAAACTAGCAAGGGTGAAAGTCAATATTTTAAACCCTTGCAGGTTAAGAAGGTTTTAAGAAATGCTGTCGAATTGTCAGATGGGAAAGTTTGGAACCTTAAAAGAATTGCTGTTTTTCGTCCTCCTCCAAATTTTCATCACCAAACTCCTCCATTGGTAATTAACCGATCACATGATTCCCATTCTGAGTGGGATATTACTTCAGAGGGGGATGGGAATGTAATTGATTCTAATACTCCTAATTGTGTTAACGTTGGTCATGATTGTATTATTAATGACATGGTTATTCCGAGTGGAAGTGGTAATGAAGAATCATCTCCTTGTGTTCAGCAAAATGATGTAGAATTGTCATCTGGTGGGGTTCATGAGGAAAATCAGTCTGAGGAACCAAGTTGTAGTACCAAACGTACTCGTTCTAAACGAAAATGGATGTCTGGTTATTTTTGTGATGTCGCATCTTAGTTTTTGTTGTTGTTGTTTTGCCAATTGTTTTGATTATTGTATAAGGGGAAGATGTGTTATGTCCTGAGGTATTATTTATATATTTTTTGTCTCGTGCTTTACTTGTGTTCCTCGTGGGATTGTCCACGAGAGGGGGGAGATTCTAGAGTGTGGGGGAGTTAGATTGTATGCCAAGGAGAGAGCGGAGGCGTTACTCTGCTGATGCTGTATAACTTGAATAAATACTTTAAAGGATTCCTGTCTCCGACCCTGACTTTACATCTGCATGGCTGAAATCCCCACTGGATGAAGACCAAGGCCCAGATTTATCAAACTTTCATGCAACGCAACGCAGCAAGATACCTTTCTGTGCTACCCTGCACTACACGAAAGGGCAGCAATGAGTCATAATCAACATTATAGGGCACATTCCAGTCCTCTTCTTGCACTGCTGCACAATGTGCTGACTTGTGCCAAAGCAGGCACTCTTGCACTGTGCTGCAAGGGTGCCTACATTTTAGGCAGGATTGCTTTTGTGTTCCTGCACAAAAACAATCTTCTGAGGCTTTTTCCTCATTTTACGCGTGCTGCAGAATGGAGACGTATCAAGGAAAATTAACATATTTCTCCTTGATAAGCCGCCCCTGGGAAAGCGTAGCATTTTGACGCATTCCTAGGTCTAACCCTCATGGTAAATCTGGGAATGGCCAAAATCCATGGAACACACACACTCCACCCATGGAACGCCCCCCTGGCACAGAGTAACGCAAGCCAGTGACTTGCGCTGCCTTCTGTTGCTCCAGATTTACCAAACCCCATTGGGCTATGCAAGGTGGCACCGCGTTGCTTGGTAAATTTGACTTTAGTGTTGCTTTGCCCTTGGGTTACCTTGTATGATACAAGGGCAATGTAGCACTATGATAAATCTGGCCCCAGATGTCTGAAGCTGAAACCAACAAGACCAAAACCGTGATCTTCAGGAAGAGCACATCACCGTGGGACTCCACCTGGTGACCAACAGAGCTAGGACAAACGCAACACCCCACACCCATGCCAAAAACCTTGGGATCATCATCAACAGCAAACTCGACATGACTGCGTAAGTCAATCCTATCACCGCCTCATGCTTCCATACCACGAAGATGCTACGGAAGATTCTCAAATAGCTCCCAATCGGCACCAGGAAAACCGTCATGCACGTCCTGCTCACAAGCAAGCTGGACTGTGGGTACACGCTCTATGCCGTAATCAACAAAAAATGCACCAGAAGGCTGCAGACCATTCAGAATTTGGCGGCCAGAACCACTCTCCACGTCCCACACTCCACTCACATCACACCACACCTGAAGGAGCTCCCCATTGACAAACAAGCATAATTCAAACCCTGGCCCACCATACCTCAACAATCGGATATGCTTTCACAAACTTTCCAGACACCTCCATTCATTTGTACTCCTACTTGCACAAATCCCATGCATACAGAAATCCAGTGGTCAAGCCTTCTCCTACATCGCTCTTAAATCGTGGAACGACCTGCCACTACACATAAGAGCCTCCTCCTCCTCACTTTTTGAATTCTGCAAGAAGCTGAAGACCTGACTTTTTGAGAAGTCCCACTAGGCTATAGGTATGCCTAGACTCACGCCTGCTCACCACCAGGATACCCTCCCAGGTGATATTGCGCTCTATATTTCTGAATAACATGACAAATGCCTATATACTGATTTACTAGACAACTCCTGGGAGTCATGTACATTCATAGAACATTCTCAGTAGTGAAAATATCATTTATGTTAATTAGATCATAGAATGTCAAGCGATAACACAAAAACAAAGGTTATTCGGGTACATTTCCATCGTGTTTTCAACAGCAGAGTGTTTTTACTAAAATGACATCATATACATACACAAGTTTGTTTCACTAATTACTTTCCCTTCGTGAAAGAGAGAGCAAGGGGTGTGAATAAAGAAAAAACTGTTGACCAGGTACACTTAAAGGAACATGCCATTGCAGCCAAAGGATATCTTGCAGCCAATTTCAATGATTTCATGTTGTCTGCAATAGATACTTTTGCTAAGTAACTCTAAGGCCCCGATTACGAGTCGGGCAGAGCATTAGCTCTGTGGGAGATACATCCCACTCTGTACCAAGGTAAACCAGATGTGGAAATGTAAATGTGTTTCTGCACGTATAGTCCTCCTGCTAAAAGAAGGAGAAAATTGGCACAAAAATGGGCCTCAAAGCAGGAACCGTGTAAGGGACCTGGTAGTTCTGGTACAAGCATTTCCCATGTTGGGCCTGACCGCTCTTGGTGGAGACACTCGCCAGAAATGGTTACTCCAAGTCTGGTATCTTATCTGCAGTTACTGGCAACCTCTGAATTGGAGCCTTAGAATTAGTGCATGAGCTCCAGACAGTACAAATTGGAAATGCCAGCAACTACTCCGTGTTTCCTAGCTGGATATCTACAGGCCATACACAAACTTACACTATTGTATTGTATTGTAATTGGATTTATATAGCGCTTACTACCCCTGACAAGGCGACGAAGAGCTTTTTTCGGCGAGTAGCACGCTACTTTGGAACCCATAAAGGATTAGTGGTGAATTAGTATAGTGAAATATGAAAGTAATTTGAGTGGTGGATATGTTAGTCAGTTATTTGGATTCAGGAGGATAGTGGAGGGATAGAAGAGGGAAAAAGGTTTGCATTTATAGAGCGCTTGCTACCCCATATGAGGTGTTGAAACGTTTTATCAGCAAGTAACAAGTTACTCCAGAACCCATAAAGGATTAGTGGTGAATTAGTAAAGTGAAATATGAAAATAATTTGAGTGGTAGATATGTTAGTCAGTTATTTGGATTGAGAACGATAGTGGAGGGATAGAAGAGGGAAATAAGGTTTGCATTTATATAGCGCTTGGTACCTCTGATGGGGTTTTGAAGCTCTTTTTTGGCGAGTAGTACGCTACTCCGAAACCCATAAAGGATTAGTGGTGAACTAGTAGCGTGAAATATAAAAGTAATTTGAGTAGTGGATACTATTACCAAGGGCACTGAAATTATGCAGGACCAAATTATGTGGCAGGATTGACTAAATTGTGCTGCAAGAAAAAGCCCATTATGCTGCGTAATGGTGCATATTTTGTGATACTATTAATTAATTATTCTGTTTTTTTTACACATGCTAACTTTGCCTGGGCAAAGATTTTACCTCATTAGGGCCAGTTTAACAGCCAAGTACATTAATAAACATCTGAAAAATGACCAATGAACCAGTGAGAAGGACCTTCCACTGCGCGGGAACACATTGCCACTTTTTCAAAACCTTTGATCTGATTGAGCCAGACACACAACTTTTTGGTTAAAGTTTTTAGAATATTCAGCAGATGATGAATTAAGTGGCAAATGCGGCAAATCCAGATCTATGCATAACATGCAGAGCCCGCAGAATAACATAATTCCAGTTTCTCTATTACCAATGTTAGTGTAGGCAGAAAGAAAGTGCGGTTTGACCTAAAGCAAGCACACAGCCACCTTCTGCGCCTGTGCGTGAGTACAGAACGGGATAGATCATTGGTACGGCCCCATGGCTTTATTTGGGCTACACAGGTGATGACTTATTTGATTAAGAAGTCAAGCATCCTTCATTTGAAGAAGAGAAAGCAGCACTGCGCGCTGCAGTGAAACAGAAAGAAATATTTGCAGATGTCAAAATATTTCCTCTCACTTTCAAGCTATGTAGTGAAGAAAAGAAATGTATTTTTAATGTTTAGTTCCCGTGGTGAGCTTTCTCTGGTGGCCTGGGAGGCAGTTTCCTGTATTAACAATAAGAGACGTCAAGGCCCTGACTTTAAAGAGCGCCTTACACTGCGGAGTGCGGCAGAATGCATAGGAGGATGGAGGGAGGAGAGGGGCTGGATCAGCAGCTTCACAGAGTTACTGCAGTAGGGGTACAAGAGCGAAGTATCGCGATGCTGCTAGTCTTGTAACTGCAGAGATGTGCAAAAGCAGGCATAGGCAGGGCCACTGGAATTAAGCTGTTTTGCAGATGTTGCGTTTCCTGCATAATGATGGATCTTAATAATAAAAAAATGTTTCTAGCTCAAACAGATCAAACATTAAAAACGCAGTGATACGTGTATGGCATAGAGGAAGGCCCTTCCCAAAGGCTAACTGGTCACCTTTCTGTTGCTTCTTGCAATATTTGGGTGTTATATGGTACTAATGAGGTGAAACCTTTGCCCAGACACTGCCAACAAGTGTAAAATCACAAGCTCTGTCGCATTACGCCACATAATTTGCCTTTTCTTGCCACATATTTTAGTCAACCTTCTGCATAATTTGACTCTCCTCTGCTGCATAATTCCAGGGGCCCTGGGCATAGGGAACGGCATCGCTCTGAACCTGTTGTCATGCCCTTGTGCTCAATATTCCTCTACGGACCACATCTATTCAAAACTAAGAGGACATAGTGGCAGCATGGTTTTGTATATGTCCACCTGTCTCAAAATGTGTCTCTTGGGCATAGGTGGCCCCTTGGTCAGAATGAAATGTCACTTATGTGGGTTCACTTTTCAAAGTGGAGAAACATTTGATCAATGTCCACTTGTCCAGCTAGGCCTACAAGTCCTTTAAAATTAGGTAAAGATGTGTACAGCAGCCCCTGTGCCCTATAGAGGTCCTCTAATTATACCTCTGTTCTGTGCTGTCTGTTCCAGCGTGCTTCAGAGGGAATTAAAACTGTGTGGTCTTTTTAGGCTAAACTGCTACCAATATGGTTGCTAGTTATGCCAACAGTGAGACACTGGGGAGAGAGAAGGCACGGCACTAATTGCACAGCAGTGGATGAATAAATACCTTAGCTCTAATTCGAGGCCTCATCCGAATTGGTCCCAAGACAAGGAGGCAGGTTCTGGGGATAGCATTGGTATTGGTATTTATACAGAGATCACTACCCCTGACGAGGCGAAGACATGCTTTTATTGAAGGGGTAGCATACTGCTCCAAGGGCTCCTAGTGGTAGTGATTTAGGGCCTTGCTTAGAGTTTGGCAGACAGGATACTCTGTCAAAATATGGAGGATGTCCCACCCCCCCCCCCCTGGTACCAGCACCGTAGGCGGTAATGCACTTGTAACATTTGTGACCAGTATCTCTTTCGCCAAACTCTACACAGGGGCCTTGATCAAAGCTGTGCTAGAGATTGTGGTGTTATTTTCATGCTATTTTGAAGTATAATGCAGATTCCAAAGTGCTACTAGTTTCAGGTGTTGACTCAATCTCCCTACAATATATAATATAATTAGTCTCCTATAGTTCATTGATCAACATCATATTATTCTCCTACAGGAGACTTGGGCCGTTGTCCCGGTATTCAGAAATGGGTTTACTACAATCTGTGCCAACGCAGTACCATCTAGGTCAGTAAGAGCCTCTGCAGGACTGCAGATCTGGCTGAGGATGGATCTTTTCCCAACAACAAAAATAGTTCCATCAAATATTAACGACATATTGGGCCCCCACATGGGGTGAGATATATCGCTATTCTCAATATTTACGACAGATCAGTATCTCCTAATAGCCAATCCCCTATAGTGGACCATCTCTCAGACATGATGAAACATTTACATCATAATGCCCTAAAACGTATTGTAGGGGTCTGTAACAGACGTCTCACTAATAATCAAATGAATCTGGATCAATCGCTGCAAACTTTTGATTTATCAACTAGATCGAGGGCCCCTGAGCAAGTTACAATAAATCTGACTCAGGTGGCAGTACAGTTGGAAAATGTAATTGCTGAACATGGCTTAAGGATAGCTAATGGCAATACTAGATCAGACTCCTCTCCTTGTCCGACTTTTAAAAGAGGCCTTATTACTAGTAATATCGATTACACACTGCTGGATCAGGCACTTTGCATTTTCTGGTGGTTATGACTGTAATCCAAAGATCAGATAGTGACCCTCAAGCTCTTAGTGCGAATTCTTTTAACTCTATCTATCTATGGGCCCCTTATTTCAATCTTTTGAGCAATACTGTTATTGGGGAAATAATATTCCATCTACCTGGCTTGATGCTGCCATAATCCAAATCTTAAAAAAAGGAAACAGAGATTTACCCTCCAACTACAGACCCATAAGCTTGTTGGATAATAGCCCAAAAATATTATTCAGGCAAGTCCTGGCAAGGCGGCTACAAATGTGGGTCTCGGATAAACATATTTTGGAGGACACAGGCTAGCTTTAGGAAAAAGATTAACACCATCGACCAGGTCTTCTGCTTTATGGTACTGTGCTGGAAGCATGTGACCTTGAAGAGGGACTATTTATATGCTGCATTTATTGACCTGAGGTAGGTGTTCGACCTGATTCCAAAAGATAACTTATGGAAGGTTCTGGAGGCATATGGGTTACCTGGTGATCTTCTCCGGATCTTAAGAGTCCATCATACCAATACTTCTGGAATATGGGTGGTGATTTAACTGAAAGGATCACCATTAGACAGGGAGTAAAGCAGGGATGCATACTTGCCCTAACTCTTTTTAGTCTTTATATTAATGGGCAGTCAAATGGCTATCATGATGTAGCATGATGCACCCAAATTAGCAGGAGCACCAGTCCCAATCCTAATGTTCGCAGACAACACTCTGCTTAGTTCCAGAAGTCCCATGGGGCTTCAGTCGGAACTGGATTCCTTTGCTGCCATCTGCAAAAAGAGGGCCTTTGAAATAAATCTAACAAAAACAAAATGTATTGGGATTAATATGCACAATTTCTTCAGAGCAAGGATGGTGTATGAAGGCTCCTCGAAAGAACAGGTCAAACATTTTGACTAGTAGGTATAAGATTGTCAGAAACAGAGAATTCTTTTTTTGGCCCTGAGGGTCCTTGTGGGACCCCCTGAGCAGGCCTAGGGGGTCACGGTGTTTCTACCCTCCCCCTTGTCGCGTTTTTCGCCTTTGTTTTTCAGGTTTCTTGTGCCTCGGTTCTACCGAGGCACAAGATGGCTGCCAACACTTCCGGCTCTGGAGTGTTGACAGCCAATTAGAATACAGCTCGTGCACGGCAGGGTGCTCGCTGGGTGCGGGGTGGGTGCGCGGATCCTCCGAGGCCATAGATATCACTAACTTTTTTACCCTAATTTTCTCAGGAACTACTGAACGGATTTACACCATTTAAGCAAAAGGCACAAGTCTGAACTGAGGACTACCTCTTTGCCAAATTTGGTGTAATTCCGTTCAGCAGTTCGGGCTGTAGCTGCGTCAACAGGTCCTATGGGTCAATGCATTTTGGGACCCCCCTTTTTTCAGCCCCCCCTTGACGAATCACCGTGAAAGTTTCAGGATAGGAGCGGACCGCAGATGGCCAAAAGTTTGGAAAAGTTCGCGATGATTCGTCAATCGGCGCCAACGTTATTCCAAATAGAATGTTGCGAATTTCCTATGGAAAATAGGTCCTAACTATATCTACCAGTAGGTAATTAATATATATATATATATATATATATATATATATATATATATATATATATATATATATATATAAGAAGCAAGAGACCTCTGAGCCCAGAGGTCAGGAGTACACGCACTCAAACGGAATCCAAGGGTTTGGTTTGCAGTTCGTTTTAATCCAAAACAAAGTTCATCAGCACAGCCAACAACAACACTGGCCCAACGCATTTCGGTTCTCACTCGAACCTTGATCACGGGTTACCTACACAATGGCCAGACATTATTTATTTCAATTATTGCTTCTACTTCCTGTTTTAGTGTTAGCAAAGCATTCTGGTCATTGTAGTGCGTACGTATTTACACATTATGCTGGTGAATTACAAGAAACAAAATTTTCAAAGATTAAATTATGTGACATGGGGAGCGGACCGCAGATGGCCAAAAGTTTGGAAAATTTCGCGATGATTCGTCAATCGGCGCCAACGTTATTCCAAATAGAATGTTGCGGATTTCCTATGGAAAATAGGTCCTAACTATATCTACCAGTAGGTAATTAATATATATATATATATATATGTATATATATATATATATGTATTCAGTGAAAAAACCATAGGTTTCACACACGTTATAGTTAGGAATTAGCATTTAAAAAACCTTAGAAATTCAGTGAAAAAAACCATAGGTTTCACACATGTTATAGTTAACTGGACATTTTACTCGTAAAAAACCATTGAAATTGCCCCGTTATAGTTAGTTCAGCTAACTATAACTCGCGCGCCCGCAATGCACTGCTGATGACGTCACATATTACATCACTCATGACATGGTCAGTGACATCACTCATGACATCACTGATGACATCTCAAATGACATCACTGATGACATCACTGATGACATCATCCAGTGAATGTGTGTTTTTCTGAAAATTAAATATGTTTTATATATGTATATCTCAAGGTCGATGGAAGAATAAATGGGTATATAAGTGTCTAAATGGATGAATTGTTTTTGAAAAATTGATTGTATTACTGACTGATTAAGTGTATCTTAGTGAATACATGGCTTAGTGAGTAATGTTTAAATATGTAAATATCTGTATCAGTCTCTCACTTTGTGTATAAGTGGCTGCATGGGTTGGTGTGTAGCTACATGAGTGTCTAAATAGGTTATTAGTTGGTTTTTTGAGTATCAGTATGAGTGTGAGTGTGAGTGTCTGGTTCGGTGAGGGGTATTACGTAGTGCATGGGTGCATGAATGAGTGACTCATTGTTTGTATGTGTTGAAGACAGCATGTGTGCAGGACTGTATGGGTGGATGAGTGTATGTATGGGTGTGTTAGTGAGTGAATGACTGTCTCAATAGTGTCTTTATGTGTAACTACATATGTTTTAAACTAGTATATGTGACTATTGGTGTATATATGTGAGTATATGTGAGAGTGAGAGATTGAAAGAGTTCCTGTATGAATAAGTATGTGTTTCTATAAGTGATTGTTTAAAAGACTAAGTATGTGTAAGTTTCCGTAGAAGTAAGTGTGGTGGTGTGTGTATAACTGTATATGCAAGTAAATGTATGTTTGATTCTTTATTAGCATGACTAACTATGTGTGTGAGTACCTCTATGGATGAGTGGCATTGTGTAACAGGATGTATACGTGTATGAGTACATATGATGAGTGAGTACATGTATGAGTGACTGTATAGGACTGTTGGTGAATGAGTGGATGTGTATTTGGATCTTAGAATTACTGTATAGGTTGTTGTAACTGGTATTGGTATGTCCATTGTTTTTAAAATTTTAATTTCTATTTTTGATTGTGTGTATCAAAGGTTATATTAGGGGAAGAGGAGGTCTGCCACTCTATCACAAGGATGATGTCATCAGTGATGTCATCAGTGATGTCATTTGAGATGTCATCAGTGATGTCATGAGTGATGTCACTGACCATGTCATGAGTGATGTAATATGTGACGTCATCAGCAGTGCATTGCGGGCGCGCGAGTTATAGTTAGCTGAACTAACTATAACGGGGCAATTTCAATGGTTTTTTACGAGTAAAATGTCCAGTTAACTATAACATGTGTGAAACCTATGGTTTTTTTCACTGAATTTCTAAGGTTTTTTAAATGCTAATTCCTAACTATAACATGTGTGAAACCTATGGTTTTTTCACTGAATTTCTAAGGTTTTTTAAATGCTAAGTCCTAACTATAACGTGTGTGAAACCCATGGTTTTTTCAGTGAATTTGCAAGGTTTTTTAAATGCTAATTTTGTTTTTTTTCTTCTATTTTTTTTAAACATATTTTTATTTTAATTTTCTATCCTTTTTTAAAGACTATGGTTAAATTTTTAAAATTCTATAATATGTTTTTTTTAATATATTTTATAAAATAAACATGTAAAATTTATTAGCAATACATTTTTTCCTTTTTTAAATTTTTTTTTAGTACGCGTACCGTAAGCTTACGGTAAGCGTACGGTTTACGCAACGTCCGCAATTTATCTACGCTGTTTGCGTAGAGTTACGCAATTTGCGTAGCCGCGTGTCCTCCGCGTGGGACGCGTACGCGTGTACGCTACACGCGCACGTTACGCGGAAGTGCCGGGGAGTGACTGTTATGCGCATGCGCGCAAGCGCGTGTCTTTTTTACGCGCATGCGCACTTTTGCCGTAAGCGTACCGTAAGCGTACCGTAAGCGTACGGTAGGTCATGTGATCATGAAACACAACTTTTGATTGGTTGAAACTACTTTCAGTTCTAGAACTCTCCTACACCACACCCATTCCCCTCATTTCTGCTTGTGATCCCTGGGGAGAAGGAGCTGGTTTGTCTTTGGGATACGATGGCAGAACAGCAGAGCTCTTCTGAGAGTGAGGCTAGCACTAGCAGCACTGTCTTGAGGCAGAGATCGAGGAAACAAAAGCCCTCTTATGTATGGGATTATTTTACTTTTCCTGAAGGCCAGCAAAAGGTGAATGCACCCTTAGTAACTTGCAGGCTGTGTCAGCGTGTACTTTCTAGAGGTAATCCTGACAGGAAGTATTCCTTTGGGAATCACACCATGAAGAGACACCTCAAGGATGTACACAAAAGGACACATGGTCATCTTTTTGGAGGTAACTCTTCAGAAAGACAAGCAAGTACATCCACAGCAGCTCAGCCTGGACCATCATCTGCAGAGCTGACTCCTTCTTCTGCAGGTCAGGTGAGCCCTTCATCTGTGGGGGGAGAATCACCTTTTGCTGGCCCTCTGGAAATGAACCCTCGATTTCGAAGGGTTGATATTCGATGCGCCTTTTGTCAAGATCTAATTTGCCATAGGGAGACCAGTGTTTCCCTAGTGAACAACAAAATAGATCAGCACATTTGTCGCTTTGAATAATTTTCCCATGCTTTCTTTCCTCTGTCCCTGCATGAACACAACGGTTCTTTTAAGAGCCAACCTTATCTTTTATCTTTTTTTTACATATGTTTTTAAAAACGTTTTTTTTTTTTTTTTACCGTACGCGTACGGTGCGCGTACTTTTTTTTTTTTTTTTTTAAAAACACTAAAAATCAATTATCACATTACAAGGTCTTTGAGAGTACAATTATTATTATTGACTTACCATACCCACTCAAAAAAATATTTATTCATTTGTTTTTTTAAAAAATTGCTTTAAAAATGGTTCTCTGCCTGTAATTCCTATTTGCACACAGAGTCATGTTTTCACATTAGTCCCAAAACGAAATTTCTTTGCCAATTTGAAAGCACACTTACTGCTCTTTTTTTTTTGGGCAAGTGAAAATCACTTTTACAGACTGACACATTATGAAACCACTTTTTTCGATTTTCTTAAATGCACATGTCCAAACTTCTTTTTCAGACCACCTCCATGTGTAACCTGGGTGGCTGCCTACACTCCAGCAAGGGCAACCAGCCTTAGTGATGCTGAATGTATTTGCATTACAGACTGAAACCTGAAAACCCCACTCGCTTGTAAATACTGTGCATGATTATACATGGCAAGCACATGGGTGTGTGCTAAGAGTCTGCTTCTTCCCCCAAAAAATCGCTCCCCCTTTCCATCTAATGCAACTGTGAAATCACCAGAGCAATACGCAATAAATCTCTGCCTATAATTCCTCTCTGCACACAGAGTCATGTTTTCACATTAGTCCCAAAACGAAATTTCTTTGCCAATTTGAAAGCACACTTACTGCTCTTTTTTTTTTGGCCAAGTGAAAATCACTTTTACAGACTGACACATTATGAAACCACTTTTTTCGATTTTCTTAAATGCACATGTCCAAACTTCTTTTTCAGACCACCTCCATGTGTAACCTGGGTGGCTGCCTACACTCCAGCAAGGGCAACCAGCCTTTGTGATGCTGAATGTATTTGCATTACTGAGTCCAACCTCAAACCCTTAAACTATTCTTTTTTTTTCCAGTACACCTTAATTTATTGTGAAAACATACTCCATATTATTTTACATGTTCCTCACATTTAAATTTCTCCCAAAACAGAAAATGATAAACGCAACTACAACAAAAAGAATTTCCATTTCTAATATTCATTTCTTAAGTTACCACATACATCCCCTCTCAAACTCTAAACTCACCTTTAAAATTAGTTAGTTGTGAAAGAAATGTGACACTCAAACAGCAGATTATCAGAGCCAGGATCTCTGTTGTGTTCACCTCTCTCCTCTCAGCAGAACCAGATAATGGCAAACTTTCCCTCTATTTTTCCACACATATACATGTAAGTTTCAAATCTCAGTGCTTCCCCCTTTTTTTCAAATGTAATCACACATTTCTATTGGTTGAAAACCAACCCTTTTCCAAAAGTACCCTGCCCCCAACTTGACTTCTGCCTAGTACCCTTCCCCCAACTTGACTTCTGCCTGCTACCATAGCAACAGCTCATGGAACACTGCTGTGTGGAGTTAGGTCAGAAGTTCGCCACACAATGTTTCAATTCCACAGAGCAAGAGTGCTTGACTTTTCAAACCTAACAGCAAATCCATAGTACTGTTCTTTGGTAACACATTTTTTTGTACCAATACAAAACATGCTTCTATTAGTTTACACATACAGCCTAGTTTTTATTCTAGAATGGTATGAAACAGCCAATCAGTTCTTTTTGTTTTGAAAAAAATATGTATGCCTCCATTTCCAAACTGTCTTTCTTTTCATATTGCCATTCTACTGAAAGACACCTCCTGAGTGCATCCAGTTCTCCTTTGAAGATGTTCACAGTGTGGATTGTAGGGCACAGCTATGTCTTCTGGAGTGAAAAGTTTGCAGAGAAAACAGATATGGTGAGAGACCTTGCTTTGCCAAATGTAGACATTAAATGGATTGGTCAGAGAGGGTTAAAGTGGCACCAATTGATGCCATTGGTGAAATCCTTCATGCAAATCCAACACCCTGACCTCATAATAGTGCACTGTGGTGGCAATGACCTAGGCACTTTGACTGGGGTAGGTCTGGAAATGCTTATGAAGGACACCTTTGCACAACTGTTTTCACTTTTCCCTAAAACTGCCTTTGTGTTTTCCAACATATGCAAAGGCAAAAATGGAACTGGTCCAATCATTTCTGTCCGCAGATTTACAAAGCAAGAAAGCACGTCAACAAATCTGTTTCTGCTTTCCTCCGTGACTATGGTATGGGTGCCATTTACCACAACAACTTGCGTTTTGACATGCAAGACATTTATAGAGGAGACGGTGTGCACTTCAATGATAAAGGGAACAGAGTCTTCCTCTTGAACCTTAGACTCTGCATCGGTACTTACTTGTAGGTACCACTAAAAAATCATTTCATAAACACAACGGCTCTTTTTAGAGCCCCCTAATATCTAAACACTTAAATCTGAATTTCGTTTATTTTTTTATTTTTTTTTCTACCGTACGCTTACCGTAAGCTTACCGTACGCGTACCCCGTGATTTTTTTAAAAATCAATAAATGTTTTCTTTGTACTTTACAGTCCTTCTTTGACCCCCTCACAAATGTAAGGGGGTCTGTAACTCTCCTCATTGCCCCCTTTTCTTGTTTTCACTCTTTTTTTTCTGAGTGAAACACACAAAATGGCGGCCGCCGCTTCCTGGTTTCGGCCGATTCGAATGTTTACTAAGATCTAACAGCCAATCAGAATCGCGCTCGCGCACGCCACCGTACGCGTACCGTAAGCTTACCGTAAGCGTACGGTAAGCGTACCGTAAGCGGGCTCAGATATATATATTGATTTAAAGGCTATTTTCTCAGAATCTACTGAACAGATTTACACCAAACCTACAAAAGGCACTTCCTTGACCTGAGGACTACCTCTCTGCCAAGTTTCTAGTAATTCTGTTCAGCCGTTCGGGCTGTAGCTCGTTCTAAAGGTCCTATGGAAAAATGCATGGGAAAAACGCGTTTTGGGACCCCCCTTTTATCTCAGCCCCCGCTTGACGGATCCCCCCGAGACTTTCAGGGTAGGAGCGGAGCGTAGCGCCCCACCTATTTTGAGAAATTCGCGAGGATTCATCGACCGGCGCCAAAGTTATTCAAAATAGAATGTTGCGGATTTCCTATGGAAAAGGGGTCCTAACTATAACTACCTACTGGCGACCGCCAGTAGGTAATATATATATATATATGTATATATATATATATATATATATATATTCAAAAATAGGATTCTCCTTTGAATATAGGAAATAATTGTCCAGCACTCCAGAAGGGTTGAATCACTCTTATTTTTAGAAGATAAACATATATATATATATATTACCTAGTTATAGTTAGATCCTATTTTCCATAGGAAAAGCATTTTTTGTTTTCCCAATAACTTTGGCGTCGTTTGATGAATCATCGCAAAAATTTAAAAACTAGTGGGACGCTCCGGTCAGCTCCTGCCCTGACAGTTTCGGGGTGATTCGCCAAGCAGGGTACGAGATAAAAGGGGGGTCCCAAAACGTGTTTTCTCCAAGTTATATTCCATAGGAAACTTTAGACACAGCTACAGCCCGAACTGCTGAACAGAATTATACAAAACTTTGCTAAAAGGTAGCCCTTGGTACAGAAAGAGCCCTTTTTGTTAAATGGTGTAAATCCGTTCAGTAGCTCCTGAGAAATTCAAAAAAGAGTTCGGAAAATCAATTTCTCATAGAAAACTTTAGACATGGCTACAAATTTGCCAAAAAGGTAGAGCTTGGTTCAGAAAGCGTCCTTTTTTTTTAAATGGTGGAAATCCGTTCAGTAGTTTTTGAGATATTAAAGGAAAAAAATCTTTATACATCTGGGCGGGACCTAACTACACAAGCACAAGCTTGGTTCTAATTGGCTACCAACACTTCAATCCAGGAAGTGTTGGCAGCCATCTTGGTGCAATGCTTTTTGGGTCTCGCCTACAAACACCACTGCACTGCCCTAAACCCTAAAACACTACCCCCTGCATGACCCCCCTACACTGCCCGAACACCTCTGCAATGCCCTAAACCCTATAACACCACCCCCTGCACGACCCCCTACACTGCCCGAACACCACTGCACTGCCCTAAAACACCACCCCCTGCACGACCCCCTACACTGCCCGAACACCACTGCACTGCCCTAAAACACCACCCCTGCACAACCCCCTACAATGCTCGAACACCACTGCACTGCCCTAAACCACAACCCCGAGCACGACCCCCTACACTGCCTGAACACCACTGCACTACTCTAAATCCTAAAACACCACCCCCAGCACGACCCCCTACACTGCCCGAACACCATTGCACTGCCCTTAAACCTAAAACACCACCCCCAGCACGACCCCCTACACTGCCCGAACACCACTGCACTGCCCTAAAACACCACCCCCTGCACGACCCCCTACACTGCCCGAACAACACTGCAATGCCCTAAAACACCACCCCCTGCACAACCCCCTACACTGCTCGAACACCACAGCACTGCCCTAAACCACAACCCCGAGCACGACCCCCTACACTGCCTGAACACCACTGCACTACCCTAAATCCTAAAACACCACCCCCAGCACAACCCCCTACACTGCCCGAACACCATTGCACTGCCCTTAAACCTAAAACACCACCCCCAGCACGACCCCCTACACTGCCCGAACACCACTGCACTGCCCTTAAACCTAAAACACCATCCCCAGCACGACCCCCTACACTGCCTGAACACCACTGCACTGCCCTACGCCGTAAAACACCACCCCCAACACAACCCCCTACACTACCTGAACACCACTGCACTGCCCTAAACCCTAAAACACCACACCCTGCACGAGCACCTACACTGCCCGAACACCACTGAACTGTCCTAAACCCTAAAACACCACCCCCTGCACGACCCCCTACACTGTCCGAACAACCCTGCACTGCCCTAAACCCTAAAACACCACCCCCTGCACGACCCCCTACACTGCCCGAACACCACTGCACTGCCCTAAACCCTGAAACATCACCCCAGCACGACCCCCTACACTACCTGAACACCACTGCACTTCCCTAAACCCTAAAACACTACCCCAGCACGACCCTCTACACTGCCCAAAGACCACTGCACTACCCTAACCCCTAAAACACCACCCTCAGCATGACCCCCTACACTGCCCGAACACCACTGCACTGCCCTAAACCCTAAAGCACCACCCCCCTGCACGACCCCCTATACTGCAAGAACACCACTGCACTGCCCTAAACCCTAAAACACCACCCCCTGCATGACCCCATACACTGCCCGAACACCACTGCACTGCTCTTAAACCTAAAACACCACCCCCAGCACGACCCCCTACACTGCCTGAACACCACTGCACTGCCCTAAGCCGTAAAACACCACACCCAACACGACCCCCTACACTACCTGAACACCACTGCACTGCCCTAAACCCTAAAACACCACTCCCAGGACGACCCCCTACACTACCCAAACACCACTGCACTGTCCTAAACCCTAAAGCACTACCCCAGTACGACCCCTACACTACCCAAAGACCACTGCACTACCCTAAACCCTAAAACACGATCCCCAGCACAACCCCTACACTACCCAAAGCCCACTGCACTACCCTAAACCCTAAAACACTACCCCCTACACTACACTAACACCACTGCACTACCCTAAACCCTAAAAATCTACCCCAACACGACCCTTTACACTACACAAACACCACTGCATTACCCAAAACCCTAAAGCACTTCCCCCAACACCACTGCACTACCCTAAACCCTAAAACACTACCCCCAGCATGACCCCCTACACTACCCAAACAGCACTGCACTGCCCTAAACCCTAAAACACTTCCCCCTACACTACACAAACACCACTGCACTACCCTAAACCCTAAAACACGACCCCCAGCATTACCCCCTACACTACCCAAACACCACTGCGCTACCCTAAACCCTAAAACACTACCCCCAGCAGTACCCCATACACTACCCAAACATCACTGCACTACCCTAAACCCTAAAACACTACCCCCAGCAGTACCCTCTACACTACACTAACACCACTGCACTACCCTAAACCCTAAAAATCTACCCCAACACGACCCTTTACACTACACAAACACCACTGCATTACCCAAAACCCTAAAACACTTCCCCCTACACTACACAAACACCACTGCACTACCCTAAACCCTAAAACACGACCCCCAGCATTACCCCCTACACTACCCAAACACCACTGCGCTACCCTAAACCCTAAAACACTACCCCCAGCAGTACCCCATACACTACCCAAACATCACTGCACTACCCTAAACCCTAAAACACTACCCCCAGCAGTACCCTCTACACTACCCAAACACCACTGCATTACCCTAAACCCTAAAACACTACCCCCAGCAGCACCCCCCTACACTACCCAAACACCACTGTACTACCCTAAACCCTAAAACACCACCACCTGCACGACCCCTACACTGCCCGAACACCACTGCACTGCCCTAAAACACCACCCCCTGCACGACCCCCTACACTGCTCGAACACCACTGCACTGCCCTAAACCACCACCCCCTGCACAACCCCCTACACTGCTCGAACACCACTGCACTGCCCTAAACCACAACCCCAAGCACGACCCCCTACACTGCCTGAACACCACTGCACTACCCTAAATCCTAAAACACCACCCCCAGCACAACCCCCTACACTGCCCGAACACCATTGCACTGCCCTTAAACCTAAAACACCACCCCCAGCACGACCCCCTACACTGCCCGAACACCACTGCACTGCCCTTAAACCTAAAACACCATCCCCAGCACGACCCCCTACACTGCCTGAACACCACTGCACTGCCCTACGCCGTAAAACACCACCCCCAACACAACCCCCTACACTACCTGAACACCACTGCACTGCCCTAAACCCTAAAACACCACCCCCAGCATGACCCCCTACACTACCCGAACACCACTGCACTGCCCTGAACCCTAAAACACCACCACCTGCACGACACCTACACTGCCCGAACACCACTGCACTGCCCTGAACTCTAAAACACCACCCCCTGCACGACCCCCTACACTGCCTGAACACCACTGCACTGCCCTGAACCCTAAAACACCACCCCCCGCATGACCCCCTACACTGCCCAAACACCACTGCACTGCCCTAAACCCTAAAACACCACCCACCTGCACGACCCCCTACACTGCCCGAACACCACTGCACTGCCCTAAACCCTAAAACACCACACCCTGCACGAGCACCTACACTGCCCGAACACCACTGAACTGTCCTAAACCCTAAAACACCACCCCCTGCACGACCCCCTACACTGTCCGAACAACCCTGCACTGCCCTAAACCCTAAAACACCACCCCCTGCACGACCCCCTACACTGCCCGAACACCACTGCACTGCCCTAAACCCTGAAACACCACCCCAGCACGACCCCCTAAACTACCTGAACACCACTGCACTTCCCTAAACCCTAAAACACTACCCCAGCACGACCCTCTACACTGCCCAAAGACCACTGCACTACCCTAACTCCTAAAACACCACCCTCAGCATGACCCCCTACACTGCCCGAACACCACTGCACTGCCCTAAACCCTAAAGCACCACCCCCCTGCACGACCCCCTATACTGCAAGAACACCACTGCACTGCCCTAAACCCTAAAACACCACCCCCTGCACGACCCCATACACTGCCCGAACACCACTGCACTGCTCGTAAACCTAAAACACCACCCCCAGCACGACCCCCTACACTGCCTGAACACCACTGCACTGCCCTAAGCCGTAAAACACCACACCCAACACGACCCCCTACACTACCTGAACACCACTGCACTGCCCTAAACCCTAAAACACCACTCCCAGGACGACCCCCTAAACTACCCAAACACCACTGCACTGTCCTAAACCTTAAGCACTACCCCAGTACGACCCCTACACTACCCAAAGACCACTGCACTACCCTAAACCCTAAAACACGATCCCCAGCACAACCCCTAACACCACTGCACTACCCTAAACCCTAAAAATCTACCCCCAACACGACCCTTTACACTACACAAACACCACTGCATTACCCAAAACCCTAAAGCACTTCCCCCAACACCACTGCACTACCCTAAACCCTAAAACACTACCCCCAGCATGACCCCCTACACTACCCAA
The DNA here is from genome assembly GCF_964204655.1 of Triturus cristatus. Classification (NCBI taxonomy): domain Eukaryota; kingdom Metazoa; phylum Chordata; class Amphibia; order Caudata; family Salamandridae; genus Triturus; species Triturus cristatus. The sequence continues at coordinate 463,727,655 of NC_140593.1, forward strand.
ACAGCACTGCACTGCCCTAAACCCTAAAACACTTCCCCCTACACTACACAAACACCACTGCACTACCCTAAACCCTAAAACACGACCCCCAGCATTACCCCCTACACTACCCAAACACCACTGCACTACCCTAAACCCTAAAACACTACCCCCAGCAGTACCCCATACACTACCCAAACATCACTGCACTACCCTAAACCCTAAAACACTACCCCCAGAAGTACCCTCTACACTACCCAAACACCACTGCATTACCCTAAACCCTAAAACACTACCCCCAGCAGCACCCCCCTACACTACCCAAACACCACTGTACTACCCTAAACCCTAAAACACTACCCCCAGGATGACCCCCTACACTACCCAAACACCACTGCACTACACTAAACCCCATATACACTACCCCCAGCACGACCCCCTACACTACACTAACACCACTGCAGTACCAAAAAACCCTAAAACACTCCCTCCAGCACCACTCCCTACACTACCCAAACACCACTGCACTACCCTAAACCCTAAAACACCACCCCCAGCACGACCCCCTACACTACCCGAACACCACTGCACTACCCTAAACTCTAAAACACTACCCCCAGCACGACCCCCTACACTACCCAAACACCACTGCACCACCCTAAACCCTACATCTATCCCCAGCATAACCCCCTACACTACCCGAACACCAATGCACTGCCCTAAACCCTAAAACATTACCCCAGCATGACTTCCTACACTACCCAAAGACCACTGCACTACACTAAACCCTAAAACACGACCCCCAGCACGAACCCTACACTACCCAAAGACCACTGCACTACCCTAAACCCTAAAACACTACCCCCAGCACGACCCCCTACACTACCCGAACACCACTGCACTACCCTAAACTCTAAAACACAACCCCCTGCACTACCCAAAGACCACTGCACTACCCTAAACCCAAAAACACAACCCCCTACACTACACAAACACCACTGCACTACCCTAAACCCTAAAACACGAACCCCAGCACGAACCCTACACTACCCAAAGACCACTGCACTACCCTAAAAACTAAAACACAACCCCCTACACTACACAAACACCACTGCACTACCCTAAACCCTAAAAATCTACCCCCAGCACGACCCCTACACTACACAAACACCACTGCACTACCCTAAACCCTAAAACACTACCCCCTCCACTACACAAACACCACTGCACTACCCCAAACCCTAAAACACTTCCCCCAACACAACTGCACTACCCTAAACCCTAAAACACCACCCCCAGCATGACCCCCTACACTACCCAAACAGCACTGCACTACTCTACACCCTAAAACACTTCCCCCTACACTACACAAACCCCACTGCACTACCCTAAACCCTAAAACACTACCCCCAGCAGTACCCCTACACTACCCAAACAGCACTGCACTACTCTACACCCTAAAACACTTCCCCCTACACTACACAAACACCACTGCACTACCCTAAACCCTAAAACACTACCCCCTCCACTACACAAACACCACTGCACTACCCCAAACCCTAAAACACTTCCCCCAACACAACTGCACTACCCTAAACCCTAAAACACCACCCCCAGCATGACCCCCTACACTACCCAAACAGCACTGCACTACTCTACACCCTAAAACACTTCCCCCTACACTACCCAAACACCACCACTACCCTAAACCCTAAAAAACTACCCCAGCAGTACCCCTACACTACCCAAACACCACTGCACTACCCTAAACCCTAAAACACTACCCCCAGCACGACCCTCTACACTACCCGAACACCACTGCACTACCCTAAACCCTAAAACACTACCCCCAGCATGACCCCCTACACTACCCAAACACCACCACTACCCTAAACCCTAAAACACTACCCCCAGCAGTACCCCTACACTACCCAAACACCACTGCACTACCCTAAACACTAAAACACTACCCCCAGCAGTACCCCTACACTACCCAAACACCACTGCACTACCCTAAACCCTAAAATACTACCCCCTTCACAACACAAACACCACTGCACTACCCTAAACCCTAAAACACTACCCCCTCCACTACACAAACACCACTGCACTACCCCAAACCCTAAAACACTTCCCCCAACACCACTGCACTACCCTAAACCCTAAAACACCACCCCCAGCATGACCCCCTACACTACCCAAACAGCACTGCACTGCCCTACACCCTAAAACACTTCCCCCTACACTACACAAACACCACTGCACTACCCTAAACCCTAAAACACTACCCCCAGCATGACCCCCTACACTACCCAAACACCACCACTACCCTAAACCCTAAAACACTACCCCCAGCAGTACCCCTACACTACCCAAACACCACTGCACTACCCTAAACCCTAAAACACTACCCCCAGCACGACCCTCTACACTACCCGAACACCACTGCACTACCCTAAACTCTAAAACACTACCCCCAGCACGACCCCCTACACTACCCAAACACCACTGCACCACTCTAAACCCTACCTTTATCCCCAGCACGACCCCCTACACTACCTGAACACCACTGCACTGCCTTAAACCCTAAAACACTACCCCAGCACAACCCCCTACACTACCCAAAGACCACAGCACTACCCTAAACCGTAAAACATGACCCCAGCAGGGCCACTACACTACCCAAAGACCACTGCACTACCCTAAACCCTAAAACACAACCCCCTACACTACCCAAACACCACTGCACTACCCTAAACCCTGCAAATCTACCCCCAGCACGACCCCCTACACTGCACAAACACCACTGCACTAACCTAAATCCTAAAACACTTCCCCTACACTACACAAACACCACCAGCACAACCCTAAACCCTAAAACACTACCCCAGCAGTACCCCCTACACTACCCTAACACCACTGCACTGCCCTAAACCGTAAAACACTTCCCCTACACTACCCAAACACCACTGCACTACCATAAACCCTAAAACACTACCCCCCACACGACCCCCTACACTACCCAAACACCACTGCACTACCCTAAACCCTAAAACACTACCCTCAGCAAGACCCCCTACACTACCCAAACATCACTGCACTACCCTAAACCCTAAAACACTACCCCCAGTACTATCCCCTACACTACACAAACACCACTGCACTGCTCTAAACCCTAAAACACTACCCCAGCATGACCCCCTACACTACCCAAACACCACTGCACTACCCCAAACCCTAAAACACTTCCCGCAACACGACCCCTACACTACCCAAACACCACTGCACTACCCTAAAAACTAAAACAGTACCCCCAGCACGACCCCCTACACTACCCAAACACCACTGCACTACCCTAAACCCTAAACCCTAAACCCTAAAACACTACCCCCACATGACCCCCTACCCTAGCCTAAGACCACTGCACTACCCTCAACCCTAAAACACTACCCCCAGCATGACCCCCTACACTACACAAACACCACTGCACTACCCTAAACCCTAAAACACTACCCCTACACTACACAAACACCACTGCACTACCCTAAACCCTAAAACACTACCCCCAGCACGACCCCCTACACTACCCAAACACCACTGCACTACCCTAAACCCTAAAACACTACCCCCAGCAGTACCCCTCACATTACCCAAACACCTCTGCGCTAGCCTAATCCCTAAAACACTACCCCCAGCAGTACCCCCTACATTACCCAAACAACAGTGCACTACCCTAAACCCTAAAACACTACCCCCAGAAGTAGAACCTACACTACCCAAACAACACTGCACTACCCTAAACCCTAAATCACTACCCCCAGCATGACCCCCTACACTACCCAAACACCACTGCACTACCCTAAACCCTAAATCTACCCTCAGCACGACTCCCTACACTACCCAAACACCACGGCACTACCCTAAACCCTAAAACACTACCCCACACGACCCCCTACACTACCCAAACACCACTGCACAACCCTAAACCCTAAATCTACCCCCAGCACGACCCCCTACACTACCCAAACACCATTGCACTACCCTAAACCCTAAATCTACCCTCAGCACGACCCCCTACGCTACCCAAACACCACTGCACTTCCCTAAACCCTAAAACACTAGCCCACACGACCCCCCACACTACCCAAACACCACTGCACTACCCTAAACCCTAAAACTCTACCCCCAGCATGACCCCAAATACCACTGCACTACCCTAAACCCTAAAACACTACCCCCAGCACGACCCTCTACACTACCCAAACACCTCTGCACTACCCTAAACCCTACAACACTACCCCCAGCATGAACCCCTACACTACACAAACACCACTGCACTACCCTAAACCCTAAAGCACGACCCCCTACACTAACCAAACACCACTGCACCACCCTAAACCCTACATCTATCCACAGCATGACCCCCTACACTACCCGAACACCACTGCACTGCCCTAAACCTTAAAACATTACCCCAGCACAACTTCCTACACTACCCAAAGACCATTGCACTACCCTAAACCCTAAAAATCTACCCCCAGCACGCCCCCTACACTACACAAACACCACTGCACTACCATAAACCCTAAAACCCTCCCCCCTACACTACACAAACACCACTGCACTACCCTAAACCCTAAAACACTTCCCCCAACACCACTGCACTACCCTAAAACCCTCCCTCCTACACTACCCAAACAACACTGCACTACCCTAAACCCTAAATCTACCCTCAGCACGACTCCCTACACTACCCAAACACCACGGCACTACCCTAAACCCTAAAACACTACCCCACACGACACCCTACACTACCCAAACACCACTGCACAACCCTAAACCCTAAATCTACCCCCAGCACGACCCCCTACACTACCCAAACACCACTGCACTACCCTAAAGCCTAAATCTACCCTCAGCACGACCCCCTATGCTACCCAAACACCACTGCACTTCCCTAAACCCTAAAACACTAGCCCACACGACCCCCCACACTACCCAAACACCACTGCACTACCCTAAACCCTGAAACTCTACCCCCAGCATGACCCCAAATACCACTGCACTACCCTAAACCCTAAAACACTACCCCCAGCACGACCCTCTACACTACCCAAACACCTCTGCACTACCCTAAACCCTAAAACACTACCCCCAGAATGAACCCCTACACTACACAAACACCATTGCACTACCCTAAACCCTAAAGCACAACCCCCTATACTAACCAAACACCACTGCACCACCCTAAACCCTACATCTATCAACAGCATGACCCCCTACACTACCCGAACACCACTGCACTGCCCTAAACCTTAAAACATTACCCCAGCACAACTTCCTACACTACCCAAAGACCATTGCACTACCCTAAACCCTAAAAATCTACCCCCAGCACGCCCCCTACACTACACAAACACCACTGCACTACCCTAAACCCTAAAACCCTCCCCCCTACACTACACAAACACCACTGCACTACCCTAAACCCTAAAACACTTCCCCCAACACCACTGCACTACCCTAAACCCTAAAACACTACCCCCAGCATGACCCCCTACACTACCCAAACACCACTGCACTACCCCAAACCCTAAAACACTACCCGCAACACGACCCCTACACTACCCAAACACCACTGCACTACCCTAAAAACTAAAACAGTACCCCCAGCACGACCCCCTACACTACCAAAACACCACTGCACTACCCTAAACCCTAAAACATTACCCCCACATGACCCCCTACCCTAGCCAAAGACCACTGCACTACCCTCAACCCTAAAACACTACCCCCAGCATGACCCCCTACACTACACAAACACCACTGCACTACCCTAAACCCTAAAACCCTACCCTTACACTACACAAACACCACTGCACTACCCTAAACCCTAAAACACTACCCCCAGCACGACCCCCTACACTACCCAAACAACACTGCACTACCCTAAACCCTAAAACACTACCCCAGCAGTACCCCTCACATTACCCAAACACCTCTGCACTAGCCTAAACCCTAAAACACTACCCCCAGCAGTACCCCCTACATTACCCAAACAACAGTGCACTACCCTAAACCCTAAAACACTACCCCCAGAAGTAGAACCTACACTACCCAAACAACACTGCACTACCCTAAACCCTAAAACACTACCCCCAGCACGACCCCTACACTACCCAAACACCACTGCACTACCCTAAACCCTAAAACACTACCCCCAGCATGACCCCCTACACTACCCAAACACCACTGCACAACCCTTAACCCTAAATCTACCCCCAGCACGACCCCCTACACTACCCAAACACCACTGCACTACCCTAAACCCTAAATCTACCCTCAGCACGACCCCCTACACTACCCAAACACCACTGCACTTCCCTAAACCCTAAAACACTAGCCCACACGACCCCCCACACTACCCAAACACCACTGCACTACCCTAAACCCTGAAACTCTACCCCCAGCATGACCCCAAATACCACTGCACTACCCTAAACCCTAAAACACTACCCCCAGCACGACCCTCTACACTACCCAAACACCTCTGCACTACCCTAAACCCTAAATCTACCCTCAGCACGACCCCCTACACTACCCAAACACCACTGCACTTCCCTAAACCCTAAAACACTAGCCCACACGACCCCCCACACTACCCAAACACCACTGCACTACCCTAAACCCTGAAACTCTACCCCCAGCATGACCCCAAATACCACTGCACTACCCTAAACCCTAAAACACTACCCCCAGCACGACCCTCTACACTACCCAAACACCTCTGCACTACCCTAAACCCTAAAACACTACCCCCAACATGAACCCCTACACTACACAAACACCACTGCACTACCCTAAACCCTAAAGCACGACCCCCTACACTAACCAAACACCACTGCACCAATCTAAACCCTACATCTATCCACAGCATGACCCCCTACACTACCCGAACACCACTGCACTGCCCTAAACCTTAAAACATTACCCCAGCACAACTTCCTACACTACCCAAAGACCATTGCACTACCCTAAACCCTAAAAATCTACCCCAGCACACCCCCTACACTACACAAACACCACTGCACTACCCTAAACCCTAAAACCCTCCCCCCTACACTACACAAACACCACTGCACTACCCTAAACCCTAAAACACTTCCCCCAACACCACTGCACTACCCTAAACCCTAAAACACTACCCCCAGCATGACCCCCTACACTACCCAAACACCACTGCACTACCCCAAACCCTAAAACACTACCCGCAACACGACCCCTACACTACCCAAACACCACTGCACTACCCTAAAAACTAAAACACTACCCCCACATGACCCCCTACCCTAGCCAAAGACCACTGCACTACCCTCAACCCTAAAACACTACCCCCAGCATGACCCCCTACACTACACAAACACCACTGCACTACCCTAAACCCTAAAACACTACCCCTACACTACACAAACACCACTGCACTACCCTAAACCCTGAAACACTACCCCCAGCACGACCCCCTACACTACCCAAACACCACTGCACTACCCTAAACCCTAAAACACTACCCCCAGCAGTACCCCTCACATTACCCAAACACCTCTGCACTAGCCTAAACCCTAAAACACTACCCCCAGCAGTACCCCCTACATTACCCAAACAACAGTGCACTACCCTAAACCCTAAAACACTACCCCCAGAAGTAGAACCTACACTACCCAAACAACACTGCACTACCCTAATCCCTAAAACACTACCCCCAGCACGACCCCCTACACTACCCAAACACCACTGCACTACCCTAAACCCTAAAACACTACCCCCAGCATGACCCCCTACACTACCCAAACACCACTGCACTACCCTAAACCCTAAATCTACCCTCAGCACGACCCCCTACACTACCCAAACACCACGGCACTACCCTAAACCCTAAAACACTACCCCGCACGACCCCCTACACTACCCAAACACCACTGCACAACCCTAAACCCTAAATCTACCCCCAGCACGACCCTCTACACTACCCAAACACCACTGCACTACCCTAAACCCTAAATCTACCCTCAGCACGACCCCCTACACTACCCAAACACCACTGCACTTCCCTAAACCCTAAAACACTAGCCCACACGACCCCCCACACTACCCAAACACCACTGCACTACCCTAAACCCTGAAACTCTACCCCCAGCATGACCCCAAATACCACTGCACTACCCTAAACCCTAAAACACTACCCCCAGCACGACCCTCTACACTACCCAAACACCTCTGCACTACCCTAAACCCTAAAACACTACCCCCAGCATGAACCCCTACACTACACAAACACCACTGCACTACCCTAAACCCTAAAGCACGACCCCCTACACTAACCAAACACCACTGCACCACCCTAAACCCTACATCTATCCACAGCATGACCCCCTACACTACCCGAACACCACTGCACTGCCCTAAACCTTAAAACATTACCCCAGCACAACTTCCTACACTACCCAAAGACCATTGCACTACACTAAACCATAAAACACGACCCCCAGCACGAACCCTACACTACCCAAAGACCACTGCACTACCTTAAACCCTAAAACACAACCCCCTACACTACACAAACACCACTACACTACCCTAAACCCTAAAAATCTACCCCCAGCACGCCCCCTACACTACACAAACACCATTGCACTACCCTAAACCCTAAAACCCTCCCCCCTACACTACACAAACACCACTGCACTACCCTAAACCCTAAAACACTTCCCCCAAAACCACTGCACTGCCCTAAACCCTAAAACACTACCCCCAACATGACCCCCTACACTACCCAAACAGCACTGCACTGCCCTAAACCCTAAAACACTTCCCCCTACACTACACAAACACCACTGCACTACCCTAAACCCTAAAACACTACCCCCAGCATGACCCCCTACACTACCCAAACACCACTGCACTACCCTAAACCCTAAAACACTACCCCCAGCAGTACCCCTACACTACCCAAACACCACTGCACTACCCTAAACACTAAAACAGTACCCCCAGCACGACCCCCTACACTACCCAAACAACACTGCACTACCCTAAACCCTAAAACACTACCCCCATACGACCCCCTACACTAGCCAAAGACCACTGCACTACCCTAAACCCTAAAACACGAACCCCTACACTACACAAACACCGCTGCACTACCCTAAACCCTAAACACTACCCCTAGCATGACCCCCTACACTACGCAAACAACACTGCACTACCCTAAACCCTAAAACACTACCCCCATACGACCCCCTACACTAGCCAAAGACCACTGCACTACCCTAAACCCTAAAACACGAACCCCTACACTACACAAACACCGCTGCACTACCCTAAACCCTAAACACTTCCCCTAGCATGACCCCCTACACTACGCAAACACCACTGCACTACCCTAAACACTAAAACACTACCCCCAGCACGACCCCTACACTACCCAAACACCATTGCACTACCCTAAACACTAAAACAGTACCCCCAGCACGACCCCCTACACTACCCAAACAACACTGCACTACCCTAAACCCTAAAACACTACCCCCATACGACCCCCTACACTAGCCAAAGACCACTGCACTACCCTAAACCCTAAAACACGAACCCCTACACTACACAAACACCGCTGCACTACCCTAAACCCTAAACACTACCCCTAGCATGACCCCCTACACTACGCAAACACCACTGCACTACCCTAAACACTAAAACACTACCCCCAGCACGACCCCCTACACTACCCAAACACCACTGCACGACCCTAAACCCAAAACACTACCCCCAGCAGTACCCCTCACACTACCCAAACACCTCTGCACTAGCCTAAACCCTAAAACACTACCCCCAGCAGTACCCCTACATTACCCAAAGAACAGTGCACTACCCTAAACCCTAAAACACTACCCCCAGCAGTAGAACCTACACTACCCAAACAACACTGCACTACCCTAAACCCTAAAACACTACCCCCAGCACGACCCCCTACACTACCCAAACACCACTGCACTACCCTAAACCCTAAAACACTACCCCCAGCATGACCCCCTATACTACCTAAACACCACTGCACTACACTAAACCCTAAATCTACCCCAGCACGACCCCCTACACTACCCAAACACCACTGCACTACCCTAAACCCTAAATCTACCCACAGCACGACCCCCTACACTACCCAAACACCACGGCACTACCCTAAACCCTAAAACACTACCCCACACGACCCCCTACACTACCCAAACACCACTGCACAACCCTAAACCCTAAATCTACCCCCAGCACGACCCCCTACACTACCCAAACACCACTGCACTACCCTAAACCCTAAATCTACCCCCAGCACGACCCCCTGCACTACCCAAACACCACTGCACTACGCTAAACCCTAAAACACTAGCCCACACGACCCCCACACTACCCTAACACCACTGCACTACCCTAAACCCTAAAACTCTACCCCCAGCATGACCCCAAACACCACTGCACTACCCTAAACCCTAAAACACTACCCCCAGCACGACCCCCTACACTACCCAAACACCTCTGCACTACCCTAGACCCTAAAACACTACCCCCAGCATGACCCCCTACACTACACAAAAACCACTGCACTGCCCTAAACCCTAAAACACTGCCCCAGCATGACTCCCTACACTACACAAACACCACTGCACTACCCTAAACCCTAAAATACTACCCCCTTCACAACACAAACACCACTGCACTACCCTAAACCCTAAAACACTACCCCCAGCACGACCTCCTACACTACACAAACACCACTGTACTACCCTAAACCCTAAAACACTACCCCCAGCACGACCCCCTACACTACACAAACACCACTGTACTACCCTAAACCCTAAAACACTACCCCACATGACCCCCTACACTACCCAAACACCACTGCACAACCCTAAACCCTAAATCTACCCCCAGCACGACCCCCTACACTACCCAAACACCACTGCACTACCCTAAACCCTAAATCTACCCTCAGCACGACCCCCTACACTACCCAAACACCACTGCACTTCCCTAAACCCTAAAACACTAGCCCACACGACCCCCCACACTACCCAAACATCACTGCACTACCCTAAACCCTGAAACTCTACCCCCAGCATGACCCCAAATACCACTGCACTACCCTAAACCCTAAAACACTACCCCCAGCACGACCCTCTACACTACCCAAACACCTCTGCACTACCCTAAACCCTAAAACACTACCCCCAGCATGAACCCCTACACTACACAAACACCACTGCACTACCCTAAACCCTAAAGCACGACCCCCTACACTACCCAAACACCACTGCACCACCCTAAACCCTACATCTATCCACAGCATGACCATCTACACTACCCGAACACCACTGCACTGCCCTAAACCTTAAAACATTACCCCAGCACAACTTCCTACACTACCCAAAGACCATTGCACTACCCTAAACCCTAAAACACGACCCCCAGCACAAACCCTACACTACCCAAAGACCACTGCACTACCTTAAACCCTAAAACACAACCCCCTACACTACACAAACACCACTGCACTACCCTAAACCCTAAAAATCTACCCCCAGCACGCCCCCTACACTACACAAACACCACTTCACTACCCTAAACCCTAAAACCCTCCCCCCTACACTATACAAACACCACTGCACTACCCTAAACCCTAAAACACTTCCCCCAACACCACTGCACTACCCTAAACCCTAAAACACTACCCCCAGCATGACCCCCTACACTACCCAAACACCACTGCACTACCCCAAACCCTAAAACACTACCCGCAACACGACCCCTACACTACCCAAACACCACTGCACTACCCTAAAAACTAAAACAGTACCCCCAGCACGACCCCCTACACTACCCAAACACTACTGCACTACCCTAAACCCTAAAACACTACCCCCACATGACCCCCTACCCTAGCCAAAGACCACTGCACTACCCTCAACCCTAAAACACTACCCCCAGCATGACCCCCTACACTACACAAACACCACTGCTCTACCCTAAACCCTAAAACACTACCCCACACTACACAAACACCACTGCACTACCCTAAACCCAAAAACACTACCCCCAGCACGACCCCCTACACTACCCAAACACCACTGCACTACCCTCAACCCTAAAACACTACCCCCAGCAGTACCCCTCACATTACCCAAACACCTCTGCACTAGCCTAAACCCTAAAACACTACCCCCAGCAGTACCCCCTACATTACCCAAACAACAGTGCACTACCCTAAACCCTAAAACACTACCCCCAGAAGTAGAACCTACACTACCCAAACAACACTGCTCTACCCTAAACCCTAGAACACTACCCCCAGCACGACCCCCTACACTACCCAAACACCACTGCACTACCCTAAACCCTAAAACACTACCACCCAGCATGACCCCCTACACTACCCAAACACCACTGCACTACCCTAAACCCTAAATCTACCCTCAGCACGACCCCCTACACTACCCAAACACCACAGCACTACCCTAAACCCTAAAACACTACCCCGCACGACCCCCTACACTACCCAAACACCACTGCACAACCCTAAACCCTAAATCTACCCCCAGCACGACCCCCTACACTACCCAAACACCACTGCACTACCCTAAACCCTAAATCTACCCTCAGCACGACCCCCTACACTACCCAAACACCACTGCACTTCCCTAAACCCTAAAACACTAGCCCACACGACCCCCCACACTACCCAAACACCACAGCACTACCCTAAACCCTGAAACTCTGCCCCCAGCATGACCCCAAATACCACTGCACTACCCTAAACCCTAAAACACTACCCCCAGCACGACCCTCTACACTACCCAAACACCTCTGCACTACCCTAAACCCTAAAACACTACACCCAGCATGAACCCCTACACTACACAAACACCACTGCACTACCCTAAACCCTAAAGCACGACCCCCTACACTAACCAAACACCACTGCACCACCCTAAACCCTACATCTATCCACAGCATGACCCCCTACACTACCCGAACACCACTGCACTGCCCTAAACCTTAAAACATTACCCCAGCACAACTTCCTACACTACCCAAAGACCATTGCACTACCCTAAACCCTAAAACACGACCCCCAGCACGAACCCTACACTACCCAAAGACCACTGCACTACCTTAAACCCTAAAACACAACCCCCTACACTACACAAACACCACTGCACTACCCTAAACCCTAAAAATCTACCCCCAGCACACCCCCTACACTACACAAACACCACTGCACTACCCTAAACCCTAAAACCCTCCCCCTACACTACACAAACACCACTGCACTACCCTAAACGCTAAAACACTTCCCCCAACACCACTGCACTACCCTAAACCCTAAAACACTACCCCCAACATGACCCCCTACACTACCCAAACAGCACTGCACTGCCCTAAACCCTAAAACACTTCCCCCTACACTACACAAACACCACTGCACTACCCTAAACCCTAAAACACTACCCCCAGCATGACCCCCTACACCACCCAAACACCACTGCACTACCCTAAACCCTAAAACACTACCCCCAGCAGTACCCCTACACTACCCAAACACCACTGCACTACCCCAAACCCTAAAACACTACCCGCTGCACGACCCCTACACTACCCAAACACCACTGCACTACCCTAAACCCTAAAACACTACCCCCAGCATGACCCCCTATACTACCCAAACAGCACTGCACTGCCCTAAACCCTAAAACACTTCCCCCTACACTACACAAACACCACTGCACTACCCTAAACCCTAAAACACTACCCCCAGCATGACCCCCTACACCACCCAAACACCACTGCACTACCCTAAACCCTAAAACACTACCCCCAGCAGTACCCCTACACTACCCAAACACCACTGCACTACCCCAAACCCTAAAACACTACCCGCTGCACGACCCCTACACTACCCAAACACCACTGCACTACCCTAAACACTAAAACAGTACCCCCAGCACGACCCCCTACACTACCCAAACAACACTGCACTACCCTAAACCCTAAAACACTACCCCCATACGACCCCCTACACTAGCCAAAGACCACTGCACTACCCTAAACCCTAAAACACGACCCCCTACACTACACAAACACCGCTGCACTACCCTAAACCCTAAACACTACCCCTAGCATGACCCCCTACACTACGCAAACACCACTGCACTACCCTAAACACTAAAACACTACCCCCAGCACGACCCCCTACACTACCCAAACACCACTGCACGACCCTAAACCCAAAACACTACCCCCAGCAGTACCCCTCGCACTACCCAAACACCTCTGCACTAGCCTAAACCCTAAAACACTACCCCCAGCAGTACACCTACATTACCCAAAGAACAGTGCACTACCCTAAACCCTAAAACACTACCCCCAGCAGTAGAACCTACACTACTCAAACAACACTGAACTACCCCAAACCCTAAAACACTACCCCCAGCACGACCCCTACACTACCCAAACACCACTGCACTACCCTAAACCCTAAAACACTACCCCCAGCATGACCCCCTATACTACCTAAACACCACTGCACTACACTAAACCCTAAATCTACCCCCAGCACGACCCCCTACACTACCCAAACACCACTGCACTACCCTAAACCCTAAATCTACCCACAGCACGACCCCCTACACTACCCAAACACCACGGCACTACCCTAAACCCTAAAACACTACCCCACACGACCCTCTACACTACCCAAACAACACTGCACTACCCTAAACCCTATATCTACCCCCAGCACGACCCCTGCACTACCCAAACACCACTGCACTACCCTAAACCCTAAATCTACCCTCAGCACGACCCCCTACACTACCCAAACACCACTGCACTACGCTAAACCCTAAAACACTAGCTCACACGACCCCCACACTACCCTAACACCACTGCACTACCCTAAACCCTAAAACTCTACCCCCAGCATGACCCCAAACACCACTGCACTACCCTAAACCCTAAAACACTACCCCCAGCACGACCCCCTACACTACCCAAACACCTCTGCACTACCCTAGACCCTAAAACACTACCCCCAGCATGACCCCCTACACTACACAAAAACCACTGCACTGCCCTAAACCCTAAAACACTGCCCCAGCATGACTCCCTACACTACACAAACACCACTGCACTACCCTAAACCCTAAAATACTACCCCCTTCACAACACAAACACCACTGCACTACCCTAAACCCTAAAACACTACCCCCAGCACGACCCCCTACACTACACAAACACCACTGTACTACCCTAAACCCTAAAACACTACCCCCAGCACGACCCCCTACACTACACAAACACCACTGTACTACCCTAAACCCTAAAACACTACCCCAGCACGACCCCCTACACTACCCAAACACCACTGCACTACCCTAAACCCTAGAAAAGTAAACACCACCCCATGCCCAATCCCACTTACCTCTCACTCCTCGTGGTTCCTCTCTCCTCGTGGTTCCTGCTTCATGTCTTCTCTGAGGGGCAGTGCACGTCGTTGTGAGGAAACGGAACAGCCTCTGTTTCCTTACAACGACATGGATCGTCTACATTTTTTTAGAACTCATGGTAGTTTACCAGACATACCTTTACAACAATATTCGTTGTAAAGGCATGCGTGATAAATGACCATGCGTTCTATAAAAATGCGTAGTAATGACTTTGCGATGTACAACGCATGCGTGGTAATGCATGCGTTGTAATGGTATTGCGAAGTAAAAAAGTCATTGTAACGGCTGTTTACCGATCAAAGCTGGCCCCTGTTCTTCAGTGAGTCATTTATTTGATAAATTAGGAGGAAGGAATGTGGTTTTTTTTTTTACCGAAAAGTGCATTACCGGCTGTTGTGTTGTGAAAGTGTCCGTGTGGCCTGGTTTCACTTCCGGTGAGAGAGTGGAAGAGTCTGTTTGGATCTAAAGGGTTCTGCTGATGGGGCCGGCACGACGCGTCATCAGAAAACACAGCTAATGGAAAGCGTTGCCCCCGAAGGTTTGGAGCAGTGCCATGAGAGGTCAACGAGTGTGCGTCTCACCGCAGTATGACCGTACCGTGTGACCCATGTGCCGCCTCCAGTGTACGGAAGGCAGAAGTGGCATACATCGCAGGTCCTTTTGAAGACTGTTGTAGCACTAATTATACATTTTGGAACTAGGGAATTTTAACCTTGTTGTTCCTGCCAGATACAAAGAGAAGATCCTGTGTTTTTCAGTGCCCTTGTTACCTTTTTTGTGGATAGTGGTGCTTGTCACTTTGCTGCCCCTCCGGTGCACACAACTGGGCTTCGCACCTCGTGTGCCATCTGCAGGGCCTCATACCATACTCATTTTAGGAATTGTGGTATGTTCTAAGGTGATTTCACCATGTGAAAATGCCTTCTGCTGGGATATCATGATTGAGAGAAAAATATTTTCTCATGCTTTTCCCACAGAGGTTTGGAAGGTGATCTATAAGCTAAACTGAGAGCTTATTTTCTGTAAATTCACATTATCTTTCTCAGTCATGTGAGAATGAAGTCTGACACTCTCAGTAAAACATGTACATCCAAGAAGGACAGAGACTGTCAATTGATTCCTTTGTGTTCTACTGCAGCTTCCCAGAGTGTTCCAAAGAACAACTAGAGCGCTAACGAGCTACTTATGATAAACGTATGGCATACCTGAAGCCATCTTGCTTGGATTAAAGTGGTAACTCTTAAAACATTTAATTTAAAAAGGAACACATTGAGGGGGTTCATTTTTCCATAAAAAGTATGATTAGTGCTGCAGAAAGAAAAATTAGGGCATATTTTGAGTGACTTCTCAAATCCTCTTCTATTCCATTAAAAAATTCTGACATGCAGACTGAAACATGCACTTTCAATACCAGCAGCAGTTTTCCCTAGTGAGCAGTAGCTTTACTACAGTGATTTAATGAGCAAAAAGAGTGCTAATATTCTGAATTTATGGCAAATGTGTGACACATCTGAATGCCTTCTTGATGGAATCAAAGTAAAAAACTGAAAGTATTTCCTACTGAGGAGACTGCAGTAAATGAGGAAATTAGGAAACTTCATAACAAATAAGCCTCCAAAGATGGCCACCAGAGACAAAAGAGCCCAAATGTAGCCCAAATATCACCCAGATGTAGCCCAAGTATAGCCCAATGACAGAATGTCCCAGAGTGTTCTTAAAAACAACTAGAGCGCTTACTGTCTTCATTATGACAAAAGTTTGGCACACCTGAAGCCATCTTGATTGGAATAAACTGGTAACACTTAAAACATTTCATTTAAAAAGGAACACAATGAGGGGGTTCATTTTGCCATAGAAATTATGATTAATGCTGAAGAAATAAAATGAGGGCACATTTTGAGTGACTTCTCAAATCCTCTTCTATTTCATTAAAAAATTCTGACATGCAGACTGAAACATGCACTTTTAATACCAGGAGCAGACTTCCATGGTGAACAGTAGTTTTACTACAGTGATCTAATGAGCAACTAGAGTGCTAACATTCAGAATTTATGGCAAATGTGTGACATATCTGAATACCTTCATGATGGAATCAAAGTAAAAAACTGAAAGCATTTCCTACTGAGGAAACTGCAGTACATGAGGAAATTAGGAATCTTCATAACAAATAAATCTCCCACGATGGCCACCGGAGACAAAAGAGCCCAAAAGTAGCCCAAAATCACCTAGATGTAGCCCAAATATAGCCCAATGACAGAAGTGTGCAAAACACTTATTATTTTGTGTTTTTGCAGTGTTATATAGTGCAGACTTGTCAGGTATTGGAGTGCTTTACATGAGCATTGGTTACATCACACAAGAACAAATTCGTTTTGGTTGTAGACATGGGGAGACTAAGTGATTTGACCAGAATCACAGAATGTCAAGCTGAAGCAGAAACTCCAACCTGGTTCCCCAGTTGCAAAGTCTGCAGTTCTGGAAGTAACACCACATCCTCTCCCCTAAGTGCAACATTTAATCAAGTGGTCAACTGGATAAAAAAAACATAAAGATAACAAATAATTTAAAAGTGCTTTGTCGCTATTTGAAAACTCAGAAAATATGTCCTCATTTTAGTCTTTTAGAGCACTAACCATAATTTTGATGCCAATAAGACCCTCTCATATATATAATTTCTAAAGGAAATGCTCTAGGTATTACAGTTTTAATTACATCAAGATGACGTCAGGCGTTCCACACTTTTGTAATAAATATAGAATGTTAGCAATCTAGTTGTTCATTAGGATACTGTTGAGAGGCAGAGGCCAGGGGCACGGACTCTGAAAATTGAAGGCAGGTAGGAGGGTGCAAAGGCAAAAATTTAACCACACTGAGCAGGCAGGAAGGGCCGTGGCAGCACAACAGACTATGGAGGGCAGTGGAAAGGGGGGCAGGGGCAACAAACCAACAATACAGGACTTGCAAGAGAGGCTGTGGCAATGTAATAGACCATTGTGGGCAGAAGGAAGAGGCAATGGTAGTACAACCATACATGCCAACAGACCCGATTCAGCCAGGAAACGTCCAATGTTTTTAAGCTCAAATGGGCTTTATTTGATCTGTCTCCTGTCTACAATCTCCTCTTTTTCAATGTAACTCAAAGGGGAAAATCAATACCCCAGTTTTTTTCAAAATCTCCCTCTTACCAAGTTCAAAATGTTCGCAAGTATGGTACATTGGATCATGGAAGGAAATGGGGTAGGGACATGGACTTGGATAACAGAGGACAGGAGGGACATGGAGAGGTGCACCAAACTGACCCTGCAGGGCAGGCATCAGGGTTTGCAGCAGCACAATACACCACACAGGGCATGCGGGACGGGAGTGCAGCATAACAATCCATAGAAAGCAAGAGGGAGGGGACAGGCCCACGCACATGGACATCAGAGAACAGAGGGGCAAGAGGCAATGGTAGCTAGCTGACCATAATGGACAGACAGGAGAGAAAGCTGCAGCATAACAGACCATAAAGGGCAGGAGGGACGGATCAGGGGCATTACAATGGAACAGACAAGCCAGGAGGGAGGGAGTAGGGGTCTGCACATGTAAACAGAGGGCTGGGGGCAAGGGGGCAGGGCAGGAGCAGCAAGATAGCCATGGAGGCCAGGCAGGATGGGCACTAGAAGCAAGACACACCATGAAGAGCAACAGTGAGACTGTGATGGCATACACACAGACCATGGAGGGAAGGTGGGAGGGGGTCAGGGGCAGCTAACTGACCACACAGGGAAGGTGGGAGGGGCCATGGCAGCACAGAAGACCATGCATGGCAAGTGGGAGGGTTAGTGGCAGCACAATGGCTATGATGGGCAAGAAGTAGGGTGCAGGGGCATTCACAAAGGACGATGGAGGATAGAAGGGAGAGTCAGGACCTGTGCACAGACAAGAAAGTTCAGGGGAAGGGGCCTCACAACAGACCGCATGGGGCAGGCATTAGGAGCAGTTGCAGCACAACAGACCAGGGAGGGCAGAAGGGTGTGGCAGTACAATGGACCATGTAGGACAGGAGGAAGAGGATAGGGGCATGGCATGTGGACAGGCAGGGTGGAGGTGGCAGGGACAGGTTACAGTCATCTGACAATGCTAGGCAGGTGGAAGGGGAGTGGCAGCTCAACAGAACACTCAGAGTAGATAGGAGTGGCAGGTCCATGGAACATGGTGGGCAAAAAGGATGGAGCAGGGGCATGCACAAAGACATCGGAGGGCAGGGGGAAGGAGAATAGGGGCAGCAAGCTAAGCACAGAGTTTAAGCAGGAGGTCAATGATGGGGCATAGAATTGGGCAATGGAGGGCAGGAGGAGTGGACTGGTACATCATACTAAATTGAGGGCAGTGGCAGCACATCAGACCATGCATGGCAGGAGGGAGGAGGCTAGTCCATGGATTCACACAACAGAGGATAGGGAGGAGGGGGATGGGGCAGCAAGCTAACTGTTCAGAGAAGGCGGGTATTAGGAACTTTATTGTTTTTAAAACGTGTGTCTGTGCGAACTACTTAAAATATGAACAAGTATGCAGCATAATCTCACTTTTATTCAGGAAGAAGAGGACGTTTGTGACTGTGACTCCGGGCTCACTTGGCAGAAACACCCCCTGACCCTCCACCCCCTATCGCAAAATGTAATGCCCGTGAAAAGGGTAGGTGAACACAGTGTTATATAGAACATAGTCCCGAGAGCACGATTGAAAATGAAAACTAGATATAGTGTATGGTATAAACTATGCACCAAAACGTGTGATATAAGATGAACTGGGCGTGAAATATAATATGCAATACATTGTGCGCAATGACAGATTCATTGGAGAGCGCAAGATAGCACAGGCACTAGCGCGTGCTATGTGATATGCGCCTTGGAGTGTAATATGCACAGGGCAGTGTTGTGTAACATAACTAGTCTCTAACGTTGTAATATAAAATATGTGCTGGGGAGTGTAACGTTGCATATGCACTGTGACAAAGATATGGATCCCAGATTGTAATATGTATGGCATAGCACTGTGCGTTATAACATAGGCATCGAGGAAGGCACGTTAGATGGGGCAATATAACCTGTGCGAAGGCAAATGTGGCATGACATATTCACGAGGTGGTGTTACAGTGCACATGGGCTAGAGAGTGTCATAGCATACGCACTAGCTGGTGGAATACAACACAGAGGTGCCCTTCCAAATTTTTTTTCTCCAAAAAATATAATTAGGAGACAGGCCCTGGGGGATGGGGTCATCAGGGCCAATAAATTAGAATAAGAAGGGGAACCACACAGCCCCCCTTCTTAAAAAAATAAAATAAATAAAAGACTGGCATCGTGCCGGAGGCCACGCCCCCTCCTTGCAGCACTCTGCAAACGCGCCCCCTGGCGAGTTGTAAGTTGAGGAATTAATTCCTCTTCAATACTGAGGGTCCCTGACGGCCAACTAGCCCAACAGGCATCTCCAGTGTGCGCCAGGGAGCTGCGCTGCAGACAGGTGTTCTGAGGCCAAGCCCCTTTTTACACCTCTCTGCAACGCAGCTCTGTGGCGCTTACTGGAGGTACCTAGTGGTCTAGTTTGACCGTAGGGACCCTCAGGATTCAAGGGGATTAATCTCTCAACTTAGAACAGCCACAGGGCGCGTTTACACAGTGGTGAAGGGAGGGGACGGGGCCTGAGGTGACGTGTGCAAACACGCACTATGGCACGTTTTAAATTGGGGATATAATTTCCCTTCAATACTGAGGGCCCCTGGGGGCTAACTAGCCCACCAAGTGCTTCCAGTAAGCACCACTGAGCTGCATTGCAGAGAGGTGGTCCAGGCCTTGCCACTTTTTACACCTCTCTGCAACGCAGCTCTGTGGCACTTACTGGAGGTACCTAGTGGGCTAGTTGGACCCTAGGGACCCTCAGGATTCAAATGAACTTAATCTCCCAACTAAAAACAGACACATGGCGTGTTTACATAGTGGTGAAGGGAGGGGACGGGGGCTGAGTTAACGTGTGCAAAAACGCCTGTGGCCTGTTTTAAGAGGTAGTTTTAATCCCCCTGCCCTATTATATACTAGGGGCTTACAGAGGAGGTCATGCTAATCACAGGGGGACCCCAACGCATAATGTTCCCTAGTGTATGTAAGTGTTTTCACTGTATTCTAAGTGTCTTTTAACATAGCACTGGCTCTAGGACTGGTTAGTCAGACTCAGTTACCACCAGTATCCGTCTGAAAAAGTTGAGGGTACAGGATGATTTTGCAACAAGGCTTCTTTCTGCTCTTCTTTTTGTTCTTTCTGCACGTTATCCTTCTTCCTGCACTTTTCTTCGTCTTTGAGGACTTCTGTTGCTTCTTTCTGCACTTCTTTTATTTCTTTCTGTGCATTTTTTCTTCTTTCTTCACATGTCCTATCTCTGTAGGCATTGTTAGAAATTAGCATTTATAAAACCATAGGTTTCAGGCACGTTATAGTTAGGAATTAGCATTTAAAAAACCTCAGAAATTCACTGAAAAAACCATAGGTTTCAGGGGTGTTATAGTTAGCTGGACTTTTCACTTGTACAAAACCATTGAAATTCCCCCGTTATAGTTAGTTCAGCTAACTATAACTCGCGCGCCCGCAATGCACTGCTGATGACGTCACATATTACATCACTCATGACATGGTCAGTGACATCACTCATGACATCACTGATGACATCTCAAATGACATCACTGATGACATCACTGATGGCATCATCCTTGTGATAGAGTGGCAGACCTCCTCTCACCCTAATATAACCTTTGATACACACATTCAAAAATAGAGACTAAAATTTTCAAAACAATGGACATACCAATACCAGTTACAACAACCTCTTCAGTAATTCTAAGATCCACATACACATACACTCATTCACCAACAGTCCTATACAGTCACTCATACATGTACTCACTCATCATATGTACTCATACACCTATACATCCTGTTACACAATGCCACTCATCCATAGAGTTACTCACACACATAGTCACTCATGCTAATAAAGAATCAAACATACATTTACTTGCATATACAGTTATACACACACCACCACACTTACTTCTACGGAAACTTACACATACTTAGTCTTTTAAACAATCACTTATAGAAACACATACTTATTCATACAGGAACTCTTTCAATCTCTCACTCTC
The DNA here is from genome assembly GCF_964204655.1 of Triturus cristatus. NCBI lineage: Eukaryota > Metazoa > Chordata > Amphibia > Caudata > Salamandridae > Triturus > Triturus cristatus. The sequence goes on from NC_140593.1 coordinate 463,750,363, forward strand.
ACATATACTCACTTATATACACCAATAGTCACATATACTAGTTTAAAACATATGTAGTTACTCATAAAGACACTATTGAGACTCATAAAGACACTATTGAGACAGTCATTCACTCACTAACACACCCATACACACACTCATCCACCCATACAGTCCTGCACACATGCTGTCTTCAATACATACAAACAGTGAGTCACTCATTCATGCACCTATGCACTACGTAATACCCCCCACCGAACCATGCAGACACTCAGACTGATACTCAAAAAACCAACTAATAACCTATATAGACACCCATGTAGCTACTCACCAACCCATGCAGCCACTTATACACAAAGTGAGAGACTGATACAGATATTTACATATTTAAACATTACTCACTAAGCCATGTATTCACTATGATACACTTAATCAGTCAGTTACACAATCAATTTTTCAAAAACAAATCATCCATTTAGACACTTATATACCCATTTATTTTTCCATCGACCTTGAGATATACATATATAAAACATATTTATTTTCAGAAAAACACACATTCACTGGATGATGTCATCAGTGACGTCATCAGTGATGTCATTTGAGATGTCATCAGTGATGTCATGAGTGATGTCACTGACCATGTCATGAGTGATGTAATATGTGACGTCATCAGCAGTGCATTGCGGGCGCACGAGTTATAGTTAGCTGAACTAACTATAACGGGGGAATTTCAATGGTTTTGTACAAGTGAAAAGTCCAGCTAATTATAACACCCCTGAAACTCACTTATACAGTCAGTCACGTATCTACTAAATCCTCCATACAGACACTTATACACCCACTCATTCCTCAAAACAGCTTGGCATATATATAAAACAAATTTAAACTTTACAGATACACACAGTCACTGGATGATGTCATCAGTGATGTCATTTGACATGTCATCAGTGATGTCACTGACCATGTCATGAATGATGTAATATGTGATGTCATCAGCAGTGCATTGCGGGGGCACGAGTTATAGTTAGCTGAACTATCTATAATGCCGGAGTTTCTATGGTTTTGTACAAGTGAAATGTCCAACTAACTATAACGTGCCTGAAACCTATGGTTTTATCAGTTAATTTCTATGGTTTTTTAAATGCTAATTTCTAACTATAACGTGCCTGAAACCTATAGTTTTTTCAGTGAAAATAAATATACATATATATATCTATATTCACTGAAAAAACCATAGGTTTCACACACGTTATAGTTAGGAATTAGCATTTAAAAAACCATAGAAATTAACTGATAAAACCATATCCTCTGCTGATGCTAATACTGTATTTAGACACTTATTTGCCCATGTCTTCTTCCATTAAATTTTAGCTATACATATATTACAAATATTTTTTTTTCATAAAGACACATATGTCATCAGCAGAGGATTGCGGTCGCGTGAGTTATAGTTGCCTACAGTAACTATAACGGGGGAATTTCATTGGTTTTTTATCAGTAAAATTTCCAGCTAACTATAACATGTGTGAAACCTATGGTTTTTTCATTGAATTAGCAAGGTTTTTTAAATGCTAATTCCTAACTATAACGTGTGTGAAACCTATGGTTTTTTCAGTGAATTCGTACGGTTTTTTAAATGCTAAGTTACTTTACGCCATTCGTGGCGTGCACGCCCACTTAACGCAGTTCGTTCCGTGCACGCACGGTGCGCTTCGCGCACCGTGCGCGCACAGTGCCCACTTTACGCAGTTAGTGCCGTACACGCAAGGTGGGCACGCAGTGCGCTACGCGCACCGCGTGCCCACGTTACGCACCGTGCGCACATGGAGGACATATTATGCGCTTCCTTGTGATAGGTAATCTGTTAAATTTAATTTGTAAGTGATGACAATAATATGCCATGCACAGAGAGTGTTTTTTTTTTTTTAATTAAAATTTTTAGCGTAAGCGCACCGTACGCGTACGGTAAGCGTAATCGGCGAAATTTTCAAAAAATTAAAATTTACCGTTTTTGGCCTTGGGGGATCTTTGAGGACTCAACTAACATGGCTATGTGCATGGGCGCTGTCTAAACAGCCCCTTTATATGTTTTTTGCCTTTGTTTACAGCCCCCCCCTCAGAGTGCGAGAGAGAAAATGGCGGCCGCCGCTTCCTGGTTTCGACCAATTCGAATGTTTACTTAGATGTAACAGCCAATCAGAATCGCGCTCGCGCACGCCACCGTACGCGTACGGTAAGCTTACGGTAAGCGTACCGTAAGCTGGCTCAGATATATATATTGATTTAAAGGCTATTTTCTCAGAATCTACTGAACAGATTTACACTAAACCTACAAAAGGCACTTCCTTGACCTGAGGACTACCTCTCTGCCAAATTTCTAGTAATTCTGTTCAGCCGTTCGGGCTGTAGCCCTGTCTAAAGATCCTATGGAAAAATGCATGGGAAAAACGCGTTTTGGGACCCCCCTTTTATCTCAGCCCCCGCTTGACGAATCCCCCCGAGACTTTCAGGGTAGGAGCGGAGCGTAGCGCCCCACCTATTTTGAGAAATTCGCGAGGATTCGTCAACCGGCGCCAAAGTTATTCAAAATAGAATGTTGCGGATTTCCTATGGAAACAGGGTCCTAACTATAACTAACTACTGGCGACCGCCAGTAGGTAATATATATATATATAGATATATATATGTATATATATAATATTAGGGCCCATCTAATCTATTGCTGAACTGGAGAACCTAGACAGCATAACGGACCCTTTTAGCCCATTATTAGGTCTTCTTAGAGGCTCTTGCTGCTATTGGTTTTATTCGATATTAGCTTAATACTTGATAATTGCGCTTGTGTTTTGTAACATATGTATTTCTTTAGCTATCTTAACTCACTTGTATATGTAACATGAATATATTTATTTTATTAGATATTTTTAACTATTTTTATTGCGTATTGTACTGTATTGAATGTTCCACTTTTAGGGTCTTTCGGCCGAAATAAAGTCTATTGATTTATAATCTCCTATAATTCCTCCCAGTGAGGTATAATTTCATGGCAGTACTTTGGTGTCCTCACACAAAGATTTGTGGTAACGTAATTCCCCCCGATTCCTGAAACAGCAGTAAATCCACCTTTGGGAGCATGGATTTACCACCACCGTACAATGCCAGAGGTAATCCTCCTGGTAATTTTGGTCGCAATTCTGTCACTGGCCATTACCAACCTGTAATGCCACAGATGAGGGAGTAACTGCATCTGCCGAGAAGTTGACTAGCCACCTTGAGCTCAGGCCCTAAATTCTTTCTGTTTTGATGAGGAAACCCCAAAGTTTGTGGAACATTGAATTCTTTGAAGTCTGGTACCCCTCATGGCCCCCTTGGAATATTCTCTGAAAGCAGATGGTGGGAATTTTTGATGCTTTTGCAATTTACTGCTGACACATACATTTTTTATTCGTGAAGTAATTCTACAATAAATAACAATAGCCACTCACAAGATCTCATTTTCTTACCAATTAAGTTAATGTTGTTTCATAGATATGGATAGGGCTGGTTTTAGCGCTGGTGATGCCCGGTCCAGCAATCTTTTTTAGTGCCCCGACATGACCTCCTCCTCAGATTCCCTCACTACCACCCGGCAAAAGGGCCCCTCATCTCTCCATTGCCTCTCCCTCACATACATTTTATTTGCTTTAAAGTGCTGGTGAAGGCTGGCTATACTATTCCACTCAGCTCGCAACATAACATACAGATCTGTTCTTTGCAGCAGGCATTTTAACCCTCTGTACTACTTTACGGTGAGTCAAAACTGCCACTAGACAAAACTCAAATCTCTCTCTCTAGCAGGAACATTAATCACAAGAGATATATTTATATTTTTATTGATGCCTGAAATCTGGACGCACATGGAACTCTGCATCAGCTGCTTTTAAATCGTAAGTTACTGCGAAACACAGTGCCCCCTCCTAGGGGGTAGCGTTCCCCTCAGGTCAGCGCCCAGCGCGTCCGCAATGGTCGCGCTGTCCTAGCGCTGGCCTTGGATGTGGATGGTGGTAATGCACTGCTAAACGTCTAAACATCGCCAGCTACACACTGCATGCCACTTCCCCTTGGCGTCAGAGTCCACTGCAGGGGGGGCATAAAATAAACATATCCTAATTGAATCAAAAGTCAAACAGAATGAGGATTGCAGTTACTTCTAATGCAAAGTTGTAAGTTAGACAGACTTGCAATACCAAAATGCTGCATTTTTGGGTCTTACTTCCATATCTACCAGGAAAAATTCGTTAGATGCTAGGTAAGCACGCCATAGTCGGATGCTTAATGTGTGAAAAGTAAATAGAAGGGCTCAGACTTTTACTCACAGGGTCAGTAGCATAGCAATTACTTTGTGATAAACAGAACATACATACTTCCTTGTACTGCTGCCTTAGCCGTGGCCTGGAAAATAAATGCAGCACCATTTAAGCCTGCGTGCCTTTAATTGACGTTCTGCAATTCAATTCTGCCCAACATTGGTACACATTAAATACAGTTGTGGTCATAAACCACATGCCACTATGTCTTGTCTAAATAAGGTATGTCTGTGAAGACAGATCGGCCATGAAGCCAATCGCAAACTGCTCCTGTTACCAATACTTTTTCCACTCAATAGACTAGTTATTTTTTTTAAATGTCTAAGAGAATAATGCGTGATCTTAGAAAAAATATATCTCTGTTCTGGCTTTTTGAATCTTTATCCATAAGTAAACAGATGAACTAGTTCAGACAAACGCATATACCATATAAAAGCTACACACATCAGCCTGTCATATCACAAGATAAGATTTTAATTTTGTTTTTTCGCTATTGCAAAATTGCATCGTGACCCTCAAAATATCAAGGCAACGTTGAACCAATATTTTTATCTCAATGATACTAGGAGGACTAGAAATAGCAGCAAACTTACTACCAAAAATAATGCAGCACAGTTATCCTTCATGTGACCTTCCACCTAAAATAGTAAAAACACGTATTATAAACAGTTAGTAGATCAAACTCATAATTTCAAAGGTCTGTTTAACGATAGCAAGGGAGAGGACAGTTATGAACGCTTATTAGCCAGAGGCTTAACTGTGTTGCGGGTTGGCCAATAGAGTATCTTGCCCCATGCATAAAACCACATAATCAATTGCAAGTGCTTGGTTTTTTTTGGTCGATAGAGGAGTGATTACAGCTCACTTTTAAGATTTTATATTTTTCATCTGCTATTCTTTTCTAAAATGTCTGGAAAGACCCATTGAGGTTGGAGATAAAGTACGAGTGCACAGTCAAGAATCAGTGAATTTGCATATAGCTGGGTTTACCTGAATCGGCGAAGTGAGCTAAAGAACGATGATTGATTCATCCCAGATCTGTGACTGAAAAGTTTCAGCGCTCCGTCCATCATCTCCTTGTGTTTGCTTTGTTCGCGCTAAGTTGGCAGGGTATGCTCAGACGTGGGTCCCTTGCTCAGTTTGCCACTGGATTCAAGCTAGCCTGGCTGATGAGGGGTGTTACACTGAAACCATTCCCAGGATGCTTATTTTCAGTTGAGGGAAGACCTGGCTTGGCAGTTCGGGCTGGACTGTTCCCATGAAGCACAGGGTCAATACTGATCTGCATATAGCTGGGTCTGACCTGAGGTGGCGAAGTGAGCTGAAGAACGAAGATGGATTCAACCCAGATCTGTGACTGGGGGTGAGTGTCTGAAAAGTTCCAGTGCTCCGACCATCATCTCCTTGTGTTGTCAAATAAATATGACCAGTACCCATGCTGTGGTGTTGAGTCTTGTCACTGACACGTTTGGGTGCGGGGTTAGAGGTGTGGTCCACACTGGGGGCCTTCAGGTCCTAATGTTCTCTCTCTGCTAAGTAACATGAGGACTGGTGCCTGTTCTATAATGGGCTCTGCTTCAATACTAAGCCATGGACAACATGACCGCCAGTCTTGCAAAATTTGAGTTCTTCCAGTGGGAACTCTTAGTCTCATGACAAGAATATCAAATATATATGAACCGCTGTCATTTCCCTGCAGATTGTTAAACCTATATGATTGTTAACCGCTACTTATGTGCGTGGTAGAGTGTAGTGGCGTAGAGTGCAGTGGTACAGAGAAGAGGAAATTGACAGAGTGCAGAGTAAAGTGGTGCAGAGTAGAATGGCGTAGAGTGGTGCTGAGTAGATATAGTGCCATAGAGTGCAGTGGCATAGAATGCAGTGGTATAGAGTGGAGTGCTGCAGAGTGCAGTGGCGTAGAGTGGAGTATTGCAGAGTAGAATGGCATAGAGTGCAGTGGCGTAGAGTGCTTTGGCATAGAATGCAGTATTGCAGAGTAGAGTGGCGTAGAGTTCAGTGGCATAGAGTGCAATGTTGCAGAGTAGAGTGTCAGATTGCAGGGGTTTAGATTGACGTAGAGTGCATTGGCGTACTGTGCGCTGTGTTGAGGATATTGGTGCAATTGCTGGAGCAGAGTTTTCTGTTGAAAATTTATCGTGTTTTAAGCTCCAGTTTTGTCTATATGTTATGATTTAAATAACTAATTTGATAACACACTAATAAATAGTTTGTTCTGTTAAAGTCTGAACTAACCAACATTACTAATGAGAAGAAACGATTACACGTGGGACGCATATATGTTGCTTAATAATAATGTGCGGTTTTACTAAATGAGTGTTGCAAAAGTGCTATTTGTTTCATGTTTATGCTTTTAAAATAACGTGTACTAATGCTTTATTGCGTTGCAGAAGGCTAGTTAATTACATACACATATGGGTGTTAGTGGGAATAAACACTGTTTAATCATTATGCTGTGGTAACGTTGTTTTGCGTTTCTTTTAATTAAGATGGTCCGTTTTGGCCTAAAACAAGATGGCTGCCTTTTACAGCCTGCACTCGAGTGATTGAATTTTGATGGGAGGCCTTGTTGAACATGGTCGAGAGTCACCTGACCGCAGCCTTTGCCTGGTTAGAAAGCTTTCCATGAGGACAGCAGTTCTGGGAACGTTTCCAGCTGCCCTTGGACAAGGATAAAGTCACAATGAACAATTGCGGTGACTCTGCTAAGATATCAAGGAAGAACATTTACGAAAGATACATTTGCAAACTCGAGTTCCTTCTTCCATCTTTTTATTTTTGTAATTTTTCCTGAGCGGAGGTTTCCTAAATGTAACCGAGAGACTTCCTTTCCTGCTTGCTCTGCTCAGTGGCTCAACGGATATCTAATATTTGTTTGTTACTTTTATTCGCAACATACCCTATAAATATGTTAGACTAGAGAGGGTCCATGTTCGTTCGTTCATTCATTCTTTCCTGGTGATCATCGCGCTTGGACGTTACCCATACTGAGGACGGCAGCTCGAGAGACTTTACTGAGAGATCTGTCCTGACCCTTTTAGCTAGAATAGGTAACTATGAGAATAATGATTTCGCTAATGATTGACTTTCTTTTTGAACTAATTTAGATAAATAAGCATTTGATTGAATTACGGTGTTGGGTGTTCATTTCTTGTCATTTATTGAGTTTCAAATGTATTTCCTATGTTCAAAAATCATGACTCAAGACAATGATTTTCTGGTTGCATTGACCTCATTGTAGATGCAGATTGGCTCTCCTATATTCAGTGTGGATAGAGTAATAGTATGAATTTTAGTGTGATGGGCCCTAGCGTATGATGTGTGTATGTGCGTGTGACTGTAGGTTTACTCTGTCCGTGGAAGCAGGGAGAATTTATATGCGCCGATCTGCAACAGTTTCCTGGTAGCAGTATGATGGTTTGATTATTGTCTTGATCAGATTAGATTGCTTGTACATTGGCTTTTTGATTTATTGATTATTGATTGATGTTGGTATATGTACTAATACTATATGTTGAAGTCGTCGTATTGAGTTTTATGTAGTGCTTCTGGAAACTTGGGAGCTGGTGACAGTTCCGTAGTAGGGCAGAGGGAAGAGTGTGCTGCTCTCGGGAAAAACGGGATTGTTGGAATTACCTGTACGTATGCAGGAAAAACGTGTGACAATTGAAGTTGTGCGTCACATTGTCTGGGTTCGGAATTAGTGACATTGTCGTGTGTTACTATTAGAGATATATTTTCGGTATAAAAGGAGTGTGTATGGTAGCGAAGGTTATCTGTGAAACTCTGGTCATAAGTCCCAGGGATCCGTAAGGTTTGCCGTTAAAGCTTATCGCGGGAGGAGTAATAGGTATTCTCTGAGCTTGTCCGAAGGACTGGGCAGAGGTAAGCGCTGCTTGGTTAACGTGTGTTATAATTCTGTAGTGGGACAGACTGTTCGCTGTTCTCGGGAAAGGCAGGATTCTGTGTGCATGTGCTACATTTTCTGGTGTGAAAGTGCGTGAATGTATGAGCATTTAATTGATTGTAAGACTCTTTGGAGCAGTCCTAGAGGAAACAGTTAATGGATGCATGTTAGAAGGGCAGAGTAGGGGATGTGCTACTGTGTCAACGAGAGTAATAATTCCGTAGTGGAGCAGAGGTAAGCGCTGTTCTAGAGAGAAGCGGGATTCTTGTGAGAAAGATTTTCTTTACTATTCTGTGGTTAGCGAAACAGACAATGGAGATGTTTATATGTTGTAACTAATAGATTTTGTAAAATCTGAGACGAAGTCTACTGAGAAGACTTTGTAAAGGAGGGGTAGACGAGTGACAGCAGACAGGAGCAGAAGCGACTACAGCGACTGCTGACGTCATACAGACCGCGCTCTGATTGGGTAGTGAATCAGAACAGTGCTCGCGCTAGGATTGGTGCGTTAGTGTGAGCCGCGCAGGGATTGGAAGGAGTACAGAGTGACGTAGACGCTCCAGGATTGGTGCGTTGGTGTGAGTCGCGCTGTTATTGGACAAAAGATCGCAACTGCACGGAAGGGAATAGAGAATATTGGTAAACATTACAATGTATTACCAACCGGAGGAAAAGAAGGAGAAATCCTTGTTCGGTAAAATAAAGAAGTGGTTCGACAAGGATAAGAGCATAATAACCAGAGAGGGTGAATTGCTACCTCCGACGAGAACTCCTGCATCCTTCATGGTTGCGAAATATGGGTATCATACCTGTATTTGGTTAGATAACTGGGCTAAGTATACTAAGGAAGATGGTGTCTTAGCGTTCCCGGAACATGGTTCATTTAATTTGGCTGTGTTGAGAAATTTACGGGAAAAGATGATGTGTCTAGAGCCTAGACCAAGGCCGACACAGTTCGAGGCGTTGGTGGAATGGGAAGATGAGGTACATGAGCGAGAAAAGCAGAGGAGTGGAAATAATTATAGGTACTTCTTTGGGAGGAAATATGATCGTGAAACTCATCATGATCGAATGAGGAGATGGCGAGATGCTAGTATGTCAGAGGGATTATATCCTATGAGGACAGTTGAAGAAGCGGAAGGGAGGAAAGGTGCAGCGAAGGTGTCTGATGCAGAAGTGAGAAGGTATGGAGCTAATGATTACGAGGATGAGGTCTTGGATGACATGATTTACAAGAGACCACCTCCGTATAGACCAGAACCAGAAGAGAGCACGCCAGTTGCTACTCCAATAAGAGATACTTTGCGAATTATTAAAACTGAAGTTGTGACACCTGATCTGAAAAGTGATAGCTCTTTCACAGAAAGGGAAAGAGAGAGAGAGCGAGAGAAAGAGAATCGAGGAGTCAGTGATGAGAAAACAAGAGAATTAGCCAGAACGACATCTGAGCTGACTGAGAAAATTAGAGAGCTAACGAAAAATCTTGAAGCAGTTACGGTACCTGTAACTATTGGTCCAGTTGTGCCTATTTTTGATAAGCAAAGAATGGGTGAAAATGGTTTGACAGTTCCCTATGTTGGAAATGGTTTGGTTGGTACTTGTTCTTTGGAGGAATCAGGAATGAGAACGGGAGGAAATAATTTGAGTCAATTTAGACATAACACCTGTGGTGGAGGATTAGATGTGCAGCCTAATTCAGGATTGAATACTGGTTGTTTGGGAGGAACAATTCTGGAACCACAGAGGGTGACAGAACGAGTGGGTGCAGTGAAAAAGTCTACTGAAATAACAGCTGAGGATTTGAATGATTGGTTGAAGGTTCTTCAAAAGAAGGATAAAGATTCACAGGCAATTGATGTAGCAAGGTTGCGCATAGAACTGGAGGAGCTTATTGCAGGGACAATTCCTACAGATATACTCAAAAGTCATCATGATGGGGAGTTGTTATTCATGTGTAAAAGCATCACCTGGAGGGCTAAGAGTACACATGACAGGTTAAGAGCAATAGCGAGTGAACAAGGAGTTGACATAGATAAGGTGAAAGCTTTGCAGAAGTCTTACAGGATGGATTTCACTGACAAAGATATTGAAAATCTAAATGGTGCTGGTAGAACAGGACAGATTAAGGAAATGATTGCCTTATTGCGAAAATGGGGTGATGTAGAAAAATGGAAGGATAGATGGTACAAGAAAAGGGAAGATTCAGTGGACAGGACTTATTCAGCTTTCCCTGTGAGAGAAAAAGAGAAGACAGTGGATGCTTATCCTATGAGAGAGATTCCTGGAGGTGGATACGTACATGTCCCATGGACTAGACAGGATATTTTATCATTTACGAATGATTTCCCTCGACTGAGAGAAAAGCCCGTCGAGTGGTATAGGCAGGTAGACAGGTTTGTGAAATTGTCAAAAGTGCTGTGGATTGACCTGAATAGTCTGTTTGATATAATTGTTCCAGCAGACTTGTGGGCTGAGTGTAAAATAGTTATAGATTGGCCTGCAAAGGAGTATCCAAGAGATCAGAAAACAGGAGCACCAGATCCAGAGGTTATGAAAAAGTATGATCAGGTTATTGTGTTCCTGAAAAATAAAGTACCCCCGAAAGAGACAGACTGGGTTAAGATAGATCGAACACATCAAGAAGCAAAAGAATCAGTTCATGCTTTTTACGAAAGGCTGATACTGGCTTTTAAACAGTTCAGTGGAGATGAACACCTGGGTGACAAGGATTTGAGTCATTTTGTATACAGATTTGTATATGGCCTGAGACCTGAAATCAGTGAAAGGATTCGTGAACATACAGTTGATTGGCAGAGTAAAAAGATTGATGAGATCCTGAGACATGCAAAATACTTCAGTGATGAGATTGAAGCAAAACAGAGAAAGTTGAAAGAAAAGGCAATGTGGGCACAAGTGAAAGTTGCTGAGAGACAAGAAGCAAAGTTGATGGAACAGGCAAATAATCCAGGAAATAGACCCAGGTATGCGGGAAAAGGAAAGGGGAATTTAGAGGAGGCCAAGAAGAAGTTCCCTTGTCACAACTGTGGACAATTGGGGCATTGGAGATCCGAGTGTACCAATCCACCATTAGTGAGTAATGAAAATAAACCATTAAATCAACAGGTGCAGAACGAGGGGTGTAATCAAAAGCAGCAACAGCAGAAGGTTGTCAGACAGCAGAGTCAAGAGCCAAAACCGCCCTTGCCGCAGAATAGAGGGTCCCAAAAGTATAACCAGAACTCAGGATTCTACAATGATGAGCAGGTAAACAAATCGAGACGTTCTAATCTGGTACAGCAGTATTGGTTAAAGAATGAGGGGAGTGAGTCTGAAGGGGACTATTGACGGTGCCGAAGAGAGGAGGAAGAGTGCATACTTGGTGCGACTCTAGAAATAGACCAGGCAGGACCATTTGTAGATGGGAAAATAAATGGGGAGTGTGTTACTTTTTTGGTAGACACAGGAGCGACAAGATCAACTGTCAGGTCAGCAGATATTAGAAATCTTCCTCTCTCGGACGAAGCAATCCAAGTAGTTGGTGTAGCCAATACACAGATTAAGACTCGTCTTACTGAACCAGTAAGGGTGAGTATAGGGAAATTTTCAGACATGCACAGATTTGTTGTCTGTGACACTAGTCCAGTGAACTTATTAGGTAGGGACCTATTGTGCAAGATGAATTGTACCATTTTGTGTACTCCGGATGGAATAGCTTTTGAGACACCAGATGAGGATGTTTTGTACCGGATGACTCTAGATAATAGAGAGAGTGAGATTGTTGGTACATATGCAGTGTTTAATTCAGATGATTTGCCTCAGGAGTTGAGACACACAGTGAAAACAGCAGTGTGGGATTTTACTGGAGAAGATGTGGGATTGATGAATAATGTAGATCCAGTGAAGATTTCAGTGAAAGAGGGGATTGTTTATCCTAATATCCCACAGTACAGACTGACACCAGAAATAATTGAGGGAATAACTCCTATAATTGACAAGATGATCCAACAGGGTGTTTTGAGAGAAATACTGAGTAGCCCGTGTAATTCACCGATAATGGGGCTGAAGAAACCTAATGGGAAGTTCAGGATTGTACAGGATTTGAGAAAAGTGAACAAAATTGTGGTGGCATGTTGTCCCATTGTGCCAAATCCTTCAGTGATTTTGTATCAGATTCCTCATGATGCTGAGTGGTACACGGTGATTGATTTGTGTCATGCTTTCTTTTCAATTCCATTGCATCATGACAGCCAGCCGATTTTTGCATTCCGGTTTGGCCAGCGTATTTTAGCATGGTGTCGTATCCCACAGGGGTATACAGAGAGTCCTTCGATATTCAATCAGTTATTGAAGAAATCATTGGAGAGTTTGATCATGCCTGAAAGTTCAGTACTAGTGCAGTATATCGATGACTTACTTGTGGCATCGAAGACACGTGAAGCTTGTGAAGTAGATACCATAGCTTTACTGAATCATCTGGCAGATGGAGGGTTAAAGGTATCTCCAGCCAAATTGCAATTTTGCAAGAAAGAGGTGCATTATCTTGAACATAATATTGAAAAGGGTCTGAGAAAGGTGACTGATGACAGGATCAAAATTATCAGAGGAATGAGAGCACCAATGACCCAGAGAGAAGTGAGGATGTTTCTGGGGATGGTGGGTTATTGTCGTCAGTGGATAAGTAATTTCTCGCTGATAGCAAAGCCACTGATTAAGCTGACAAAAAGTGAAGTGAGAGACCCATTGGAATTGGATGGAGAACAAATGGCAGCATTTGAAGAGTTGAAAATCAGAATGTGTGAAGCCCCTGCTTTGGGAATGCCAGACTATGAGAAAGAGTTTGAGTTGTACTGCAGTGAGAGAAATGGGTGTGCACTTTCAGTGTTAATTCAGAAGCATGGTCAACTGAGAAGGCCGATTGCGTACTTCTCATCGACACTTGACCCCGTAGCTGTGGGTTTGCCAGGTTGTCTGAAAGCAGTAGCTGCTACATGCAGAAGCTTGGAACAGAGTGAGGGTATAATAATGGGATATCCTGTGAGGGTATTCGTACCTCATGATGTGGCAATTCTTTTGACAAGAAGCAGAACTCAGTACATGTCACATAGTCGATTGACTAAATATGAGAAAATCATTCTGGGAGCATCAAATGTGACTCTTGAAAGATGTGTGAATGTGAATCCAGCGACACTTCTACCAGATGCTGAAAATGTGAATGTGGGAGATGATGTTGATCATGATTGTTTGGATGTGCTTGATTACTGCACAAAACCAAGACCAGACATAAGAGATTTACCATTGCCTGAGAGTGATCATGTGTTGTTTGTGGATGGATCATGTCTGAGGACTGATGATGGTGTGCTGAGTGCAGCATATGCGGTGTGCAAGGTTTCAGAAGTTATGGAAGCTTCGCCTTTGAAAGGAGTGAGATCTGCTCAGGTGGCTGAATTGGTGGCATTGACAAAAGCTTGCAAAATTGGGAAGAATTTGAGAGTGACTGTGATGACTGATAGTCAGTACGGATTTGGAGTCGTTCATGACTTTGGCCAGCTTTGGCTACAGAGAGGTTTCTTGACGTCGAGTGGGACTCCAATAAAGAATGCTGAAGTGATTGGAAAATTACTTGAGGCGATACAGCTGCCTAAAGAACTAGCAGTTGTGAAGTGTGCTGCTCATGGACAAGGAGATGATTTTGTTACTCTTGGTAATAGATTTGCCAACGACATAGCGCAGTATTGTGCGAAAACAAATCAATCGATCAATAGGGCACGAGAAAAGGAAATGTCTTTTTGTTCTGTGATGTTTACTAATGTCCTAGAGACGTGGGATGAAGTGAAACAGTTGCAGGATGAGGCAGGAGATGAGGAAATGAGAGATTGGATCAAGGCAGGTTGTGCCCCAAGAGAGACAGATCATGTGTGGATCTATAGAGATGGTAGACCAGTCATGCCTAACTCTATGCTGTCGACAATGGCAAGAATGTATCATAGCCAGGGACATCTGGGAAGGGACGCAATGATTAGGTCATTCAAGCAGACCTGGTACAATGCAAAGTTCAGGTTGATTGCAGAGAGCATCTGTCAGAGATGTTTGATTTGTCAACAGTTCAATACTGGGAAAAGGACAGTGGTGAGTCTGGGAACAATAGGTAGAGAAGGAGGTCCTTTTACCAGAATGCAAATAGATTTCATTGAAATGCCCCAAGTGAACAAATTGAGGTATGTTCTAGTGGTAGTCTGTTTGTTCTCGAGATGGGTGGAGGCCTATCCGACTAGGAGAAATGATGGTATAACAGTTGCAAAGTTACTGTTAAGAGAGTTGATTCCTAGGTACGGGTTCCCAGTGACAATTGAGTCTGATAGAGGTGGACACTTCTACAATGAACTCATGGGTTTAATTTGTGAAGCATTGAGCATACAGCAGAAGCTACATTGCGCATACAGACCAGAGGCTTCTGGAGTCGTAGAGCAGATGAACGGCACAATAAAAAAACGAATTGGTAAAATGTGTTTAGCCACTGGAATGAAATGGCCTGATGTCTTGCCTCTAGTGCTAATGACCATTAGGTCTACTCCAGATAGAACCACAGGTTTGAGTCCGCACGAAATCTTAATGGGACGTGCGATGAGACATGCTTTTGTGCCTGTCAACAAGTTGATGACAATAACTGATGACATGATTTTGGATTACTGTAAAGGCCTGGCTGACGCAGTTCATTCTGTGTTTCACCAGGTTGGAGAAGACGCTACCACACTTGAGAAGAAGCAAGCCCATGATCTGAGTCCAGGGGACTGGGTGAGGATTAAGGTACACAGAAGAAGAAATTGCTTGGTTCCAAGGTGGGGAAGGCCAAGACAAGTCATTCTGACTACGACAACTGCAGTGAAGTGTGCCGGTGTGAAAAACTGGGTGCATGCGAGTCATACTCTGAGAGTTCCAAATCCAAAAGAGGGAACTGGTAAAGAGTATTTTGAGGAGTCAGATTCGAGTGATGATGAAGAAACTGAGCCAGTGAGAAGAAGAAAGAATCCTGAAAGAGCTGAAGGAGGAAGAGAGTCAGGTGATTCTTTCTTTCCAGGAGAGGCTTCAAGAGAAACATTGAGAGTTTCAGGCGAAAGATCAGATTCTGAAAGAGTGCCTGAAGTTCCAACAAGCAGTGGAGAAGACAGAAGAGAAAGGAGCAATTCCACAGAGACTACTCCTGAATCAGATGAGGAGGTTGAAAATCCACTTGAGATTACACCTGAAGAAGCAGGGTCAGTAGAAGATAGAGAGGGACAGATTGCGGAAGACCCCCGAGGAGGTGTAGGGAACATTCCTGATGAGCTAGGTAACGGGACAAGTAGACAGCAAGAAGATTGCGTGTCGGAGACCCGAAGAGGGAAAGAAATAGGGAAGTCTCAATCAGTGGTGGGAAAAACTGTGGAGCAAAAGAAGACTGCTGAAGAACAAGAGGCAAATGAGACAGAATCGGATGAGAGTGATAATGAGAAATCAGAGGGTCGAGTTCTGAGAAAGAGAACTTGGATTGGAGAGAGAAATAATAAAGAAGTGAGACCAAAGAGGGTTGTAAGAGGAGATCTTTGGCCTAACAGGATAAAGAGGCTGATATACAGACTGACACGAGTAAATTCATCGAAAGCTGAACAGGTGAACGAAGTGTCGAGTCAGAATCAAGCAAAAGGTGAAAAACAAAGGGTTACAAAAGAACCAGAAGAGATAAAGAGAATCAGAAAACCTAACCAGAAGTATAGGTCACTGGAATGGACGTATGTGGCACTGTCTGAAGGTGAAGAGACAGAAGGTCAAGGAAATCCAGAGGGGACTGTACGAGAAGTGGTTGAGGAAAAAACTGTTGGAATCCTGAAAGTAATCTTGACTGACATTGGAGAAGAGTCGGATGCACAGGATGTTGTTGATGATCTGATACAATTTGATGTTGCTGAAGAAGAAGTGAAAAGTGACGAAAATCCAAATTGAGCGGACTGGAAAAGTCCCTTGGAGAAGTGAAAAGAGAAAATCTGAAATTAGCTGTTTGGAATAATCTAGTGTTCTAAATCTCAGTAGTGGAGTAGAAGAGGCTAAGTCAAAAGACACTGCCAAAGTAGTAAAATGGCTAACACAGAGAATAATCAAAGTAGATGTGCCTTTTTGAAAAGATGGTGTAGAATGTGCTGCTGCTGTACTGGACTATTAATGCTATTATGGGGTGTATTAGCTTTGCTAGTTACTTTTAGAGTTACAATAGATACTTTTGGAATACATACTGAGAATGTGACTAATGTAGAGAAAAGTTCACAAAAAGTAGTTCCAACTAGAATTAGTAACATTTACATACATAAAGATAGGTCAATTAATGATTTTTCTAGCAATGTTTTTTCAAAGTTATTGTACGAATACGTAAAGACAATGGAAGTTAGGGATTGCTACGTTTGTATGCAGTTACCTGCATCTGTTTCAGAAGGTGTTACTTATCACCATTTACCAGCTACGTATGGAATTTCCTGTAGTGTGTTGAGTAGTGTTTTTTATTTGTTAGGGAAAATAGATTATGAGATGTCTAACAAAGATAGTATTTTTGGGCAATTGCCTATGAACCAAAAGCTGAATCCAGCTAAAGAAGCTAACATTTTTGGTGAGATTTTTATTGAGAAAGAAGAATTAACATTAGATTACATTTTTAGAAACAATTTAACTTGCAGTTTGAAAGAAGAGGAGAAAGCTTTCCTAAACATGGTAGAGGAAAGGAGAATGAGCATGCATGAGAAGACAGGGAAATATAAAGTGAGTGAGACTATTTGGGACATTGAAATGGGAAAGGAGTTGAAGAATGGGGCTAGTCCAACTTTAGCTTTAGATGTACCACAGAAGGGTAAACTATGCATTACCGGAAAGAAGTCTCAATATGATACATATTTTGTTGGGACTAGTGAGTGTCATGATACATACTTCATTGCAACAGGATGGGGTTTTAAAGGTGGAGAAGATCCAGTTTTCCCAGGAGTGTATTATGTTTGTGGGAACAAGGCTTATTACAAGTTGCCTGACCATTGGTATGGTACGTGTTATGTGGGCCTGGTCTTTCCAAAGATTTTTCATATAGATAGGATAGAAGATGTAGAACACATTAATTTACTAACACGTTTTAAGAGAGAAACTTGGTCAGAGATAGTGGGTGATATTTTTGGTGCTTTAATTCCAGCAGTGGGAATTTCTTTGAATGCATATGGGATTCGAAAACTGTCAACAGTGGTGGATCGCTTATCGACAAGTACCGCTGGAGGGTTTCTTTTGGTGAATACGGAAATGATTGCCGTACGTGCCATGTCTATGCAAAATCGACTTGCCCTTGATATTCTATTGGCCAAGGAGGGTGGAGTCTGCGGAATGCTGAAAGTTCAACATTGTTGCACTTACATTCCTGACGAAAGTAAAGACATAAAGGTCTATATCAAAAATATTACTGATTTGCATGAAGAATTAGTACCACTGGAAGCAGAAAGTGTCTGGACTAAAATAGCTAATAAGATAATTGCTGTTAAGAGTTTTATTGCTAAGATAGGTAGTACCTTTATTGGTAAAATATTATTTCCTTTGACATGTGTAATTGTTGCTTTACTGATTCTAAGATTGGGGTGTTTGTGTTGTAAAAACAGGGTAGGGAAAAAGAGAATAATTAGAGGAAATATTGACAAGAAACAAAAGAGATCAAGGAGAGATCAGCAGGAAATAGAATTAGAAGAATTGAGGGAGAGTGTTTACTTGGAGACAAAGAGGGATGATGTGAGGGAGTCTGGTGTTTAATGTTGTGTTGAAAAAGACATTTTCGATTTCTCCTAAAAATTGGGACTACATTTTTTTTTTGGGTTGGTTTTTGTGGTGATAAGATATCACCAAAGGGGGGATTGCTGGAGCAGAGTTTTCTGTTGAAAATTTATCGTGTTTTAAGCTCCAGTTTTGTCTATATGTTATGATTTAAATAACTAATTTGATAACACACTAATAAATAGTTTGTTCTGTTAAAGTCTGAACTAACCAACATTACTAATGAGAAGAAACGATTACACGTGGGACGCATATATGTTGCTTAATAATAATGTGCGGTTTTACTAAATGAGTGTTGCAAAAGTGCTATTTGTTTCATGTTTATGCTTTTAAAATAACGTGTACTAATGCTTTATTGCGTTGCAGAAGGCTAGTTAAATACATACACATATGGGTGTTAGTGGGAATAAACACTGTTTAATCATTATGCTGTGGTAACGTTGTTTTGTGTTTCTTTTAATTAAGATGGTCCGTTTTGGCCTAAAACAAGATGGCTGCCTTTTACAGCCTGCACTCGAGTGATTGAATTTTGATGGGAGGCCTTGTTGAACATGGTCGAGAGTCACCTGACCACAGCCTTTGCCTGGTTAGAAAGCTTTCCGTGAGGACAGCAGTTCTGGGAACGTTTCCAGCTGCCCTTGGACAAGGATAAAGTCACAATGAACAATTGCGGTGACTCTGCTAAGATATCAAGGAAGAACATTTACGAAAGATACATTTGCAAACTCGAGTTCCTTCTTCCGTCTTTTTATTTTTGTAATTTTTCCTGAGCGGAGGTTTCCTAAATGTAACCGAGAGACTTCCTTTCCTGCTTGCTCTGTTCAGTGGCTCAACGGATATCTAATATTTGTTTGTTACTTTTATTCGCAACATACCCTATAAATATGTTAGACTAGAGAGGGTCCATGTTCGTTCGTTCATTCATTCTTTCCTGGTGATCATCGCGCTTGGACGTTACCCATACTGAGGATGGCAGCTCGAGAGACTTTACTGAGAGATCTGTCCTGACCCTTTTAGCTAGAATAGGTAACTATGAGAATAATGATTTCGCTAATGATTGACTTTCTTTTTGAACTAATTTAGATAAATAAGCATTTGATTGAATTACGGTGTTGGGTGTTCATTTCTTGTCATTTATTGAGTTTCAAATGTATTTCCTATGTTCAAAAATCATGACTCAAGACAATGATTTTCTGGTTGCATTGACCTCATTGTAGATGCAGATTGGTTCTCCTATATTCAGTGTGGATAGAGTAATAGTATGAATTTTAGTGTGATGGGCCCTAGCGTATGATGTGTGTATGTGCGTGTGACTGTAGGTTTACTCTGTCCGTGGAAGCAGGGAGAATTTATATGCGCCGATCTGCAGCACAGTGGCATGGAGTAAAGTCGCATGGAGTGCCGTCACTTGGAGTGCATTGCCATAGCGTGTTGCACAATATAGTGATGTGGAGTGTATTTGAGTGGCATAGAATTCAGCAGCGTACAATGCAGCATTGTAGAATGCAGTGGCATAGATTAAAGAGGTTCAGAGTGCAGAGTGAAGTGGTGCAAAGTGGAGTGGCATAGAGTAAAGTGGTGCAGAGTAGAGTGCCATAGAGAGGTGTAGATTAGAGTAGCGTGGAGTGCAGTGGCCTAGAGTGGAGCAGAGTACAGTATAGTGGTGTAGAGTGGAGTGAAGTGGACTGGTGCACGGTAGAGCACAGTGGTGTAGAGTAGAGTGGTGTAGATTAATGCCATAAAGTGGCGTAGAGTACAGTGGCACAGAGTGCAGTGGCACAGAGTAGATTAGAGTGGCATTCATTAGATTGAAATAGAGTGTAGGTGCGTAGAGTGGAGTGGTACAGAGCAGAGTGCATTGGCATAGAGTGTATTGGCATAGAATGCAGTGTCATAGAGTGCAGTGTTGCAGAGCGGCATAGAGTGGAGTTGTGCTGAGTAGAGTGGATTGGCCTAGACTGGAGTGATGTAGAGTGAGGTGGTAAAGAGTGCATTAGTGTAGAGTAGAGTGGCATAGATAGCATTGGCATAGAGTAGAGTGGTGAAGAATAGAGAGGCGCAGAGTGCAATGGAGTAGAGTGGTGCAGAGTGGAGTAGAGTGCAGTGGTGGGGTGTGGTGTGGAGTCGAGTGGTACAGAATAGAGTGGAATGGAGCAGAGTGGAGTATGCATGGTGTGGAAGCACACTGCCATTACAAACAAACCATTTTAAATTCAAATGACCATTACATTTGCACAGAAAGACAGTTTTACTAATAAAACTCTGCAGCACACAAATCATAATGTGTGGAAATGGCATTACCTAGTGTATTGATTTGTTTTGATCATATTAAAGTATTTCTTTTCAACACACTTCAGACCTGCCAAAAAATATGCCTTATTTGTGCTTTATTAATTTTGGTATATTGTCAAGTAATAGCACAGTTCATTTAAATGTTGTTGTGTGCTATAAAACCCTTTCCTACCCACAGTATTTAGCAAGATTGTGACATAAATCCTTTCACTTTAAATTCGGAAAAAAGAAAAGTAAACACCACGCTCTCTCTGAATACAGCCTAACACTTGACCTCTGTCTTTCTAAGCACAGGAAATGTGACAAGATAAGTGCAAGATTTACAAGCCTCTGTACAGAAAGAAGCACTGTGGAAGAATACAGGAAAGGTAGTGTAAAAAGATTTTTCTCCGGGGGGGGGGGCTTGGGGAGAAGGGGGGGGGGGGATGGACGAACTGAACCTGGACAGCCTAAAATAAATACAGCCAGCAAATAACCAGAAAATGTGAGTTACAAAGCCAATGGTAAGTAACAGGCTGAATGTATTCTTAGAGAAGCTTTTTGAATGTCCCCAAGATCTCTTTAGCAAACCAGACAGCTGCAATGTCTTGCAGGCTTTGACCTAAAACACATGAGGGCGTGTGAATGATGATATCATATTCCTCCTGCCGGAATGGCAGCAATTCATTGGAAACGGGTGGCCATAAGGCTGAAAATATGCCAATTTCGCTTTTTTTCTGGTTAAATATGCATCTCATGGTGTGCTGAGCAGATTAAGAGTCGGGCAGCAATATTTAAATTGTATTAAAAGGTTAAAGTTGGTCAGCCATGTTCAAACTTATGGCTCCTGCCCAGTACAAAGAGAAAATTATATGCCGGACTATATCAAAGGTACTCCTATATGCAAATGGCCCCTGAATGTAAAGATCAAGTAGCCATTTTCAAGTAAATGGATTATTTGCCACTGTTCAGGAAAAACGATTTGTAAATCTGCTGGTGGCCATTTCAAGTCATTAAAAGTAAACGCTAACCACAAACTGAAATGATACCCATCCCTGTTTACCTCTGTAGGCATTTGAGTAGGCTGAATGACCTA
Organism: Triturus cristatus; assembly: GCF_964204655.1. NCBI lineage: Eukaryota > Metazoa > Chordata > Amphibia > Caudata > Salamandridae > Triturus > Triturus cristatus. Next base: position 463,771,805 of record NC_140593.1, read on the forward strand.
ACACATTACTCTCTCCTTGAAGTAGAAGTTCTGGTGGATTGCTGTAGATTGAAAGAGTGCTTGCTTCTTGCATGTGCTGGATTTTGCAGGACATTCCTTAACAAAATGTTCTAGATTGTCACAGTATGAACAAATATGTCTTTTGTTCTCTGCTTTTTGCAATAGACCTTTGATGCCCTAATATGCATGGTCTTCGGCCTCGGAGGTTCAGTAGATCAGATTCTCGTTTTTTCTACTTAATCACTGTCATTTTAGGTTATCCTTTTGTTTTCTTTTCCTGACTCTCTATCAGACAATGATCCAGTTATACAACTAAGAGCCTGATTTCAAGTATGACAGATGGGCATGGTAGACGGCTATAACCTCCACCATACCACAAGTACCATATAATGCACTTGCAATAAGACATACATGATATTGTCACGTTTATGATGGAGTAACCCGTGTGCCAAACCCTAAATCCGGCCTTTAGTCAATCAACTTCTCAAAGGATGTTAGCAGGTCCACCACCTGGGCTAAAAGATATTTCAGGTAGCTGGTCTTAATATATGTCTAGGTCAGGCATCAACCAGCGGTGGTAAAGACCACACATCTCTAGGTACAGGATTCACATATGCTTGCTTGCTCACTCACTGCCCAGCTCTCTCAGACCTGTGGAGCCCCTTCCCCGCATTGTTAATGTATCAGGCTTATCATCACCAGACCATAGAAAAGCATACCCTTAGGTACATAGACCAAAGTTAATGCCAGGAAGCAAAGAATGAACTGGCACACATTTGTTATGCAATAGACAATTAACCAGCAGCTCCTAACTTCCATCATCTTTACCATTCCTGCACCTAGATGTTTGTCTTCATTTAGTAATGAACCCTCTGCCTGGTTTCCCTTTCAAAAACCTATGGTCTAGAGTAATTTTCAGCACCCTTTTCAGAGGGCCAAGGGGCAAGCAGAACCTACTGGGTTCAGTTGCGGGGGCTGTGATCTTTTACGCCTGATGTCCTGGATCGTGTCCTACTATTGGCTCAGAGTGAGAGGGCCAAGTACTACTCCTCCAGACCATGACTCTTAGTGGTATAGCAGGTTGAGCAGTCCAAGGCTATTTAGGGGAGGTAGGTACAAGGTATGCAATAAATCGCAACTTAGAATAAACACAGTGTCATCAATAAGTTTATTGTCCAGTCAAATACTGATTTTAGTATAAAATCACTTTTTATTTTGCATGCACAAAACCACACTTTAAATAAATACATAGTCTCCTTTTAAGGCTAGTACTCTACTGTTTTTTGAGACTAGCATCCGAGTGCTGTATTTCTGCCCCCTCCAGACCCTTTTTCCCTCACCTCATCTCTCCACTCTGACTCTGCGTCCCCAGGGCAAAACCCAAGAGGTGAGCCCAGGCACAGGCCACACCAGCATATGTATCAAAGTCTGGCTTTGGCCTTAGATTTCAACTCACAGATGGAACTCCGCAGAGATAGCACAAGTCTCCATGAAGGACCTGCAGCCCTGCTTCAGTCTTACTTGACCACAGTCTCCGAAGTGTCCGGTAGACTGGGCTCTTCCCCCCCATGCTCCCACAATGAACAGCGTGCACTCTGTTCTCTCGCATTCAGCGGGGGCAGAGCTTATGAAGGAGTTGCAGATGGCGACAGCCTCCAGGCACAGCAGCTCCTTCTTCGTGATCCTCCCAGGTAATTGAATAAAGCAGCAGTCTTCAGCAGTGTGGCTTCTAGTCTTGTTTCGGAGTCCCACCGTAGGTTGCAAAGACTCCTCCAACATGGCAATTGCCTCAACAGTTGTAGCGCCCCCTCTTGGCATCCAGGGATCACAGGCATGGGCAACAGTCCTGATATGGTCAGATGCTCCGGGCAAATGCCATTGCAGATTTTGGTGGCCTTCTCCTAGTACACAGAGTCGCAGACATGGGTGATGGTGCGCAGTTTCAGCTGCACTGTGATATGGCTCACAGAGTCTCAGTGGCAATGGGCAACGACCCAGGCAGTCTTCAGTGCCCTCTTATGGCATATGGGATCACAGAGATAGGTGACAGCCTGAATGAGATCAGTGATAGTGGGCAATGACCCTCAACTTTATGGCAGCCCCGACAGGTGTTACCAGCTTCTGTCAAAGAGCGGATGGCTCTCTTGCAACACTGGTCCCAAGTGGACGGTGTGCCTCAAACTCTGCTCACCAGTACCACTTGTCAGGGGACAGTTATGCTCAGCCAAGTACGGGACACATGCTCCCATCTTTATAGTCCAAATTCCGACACATATGGGGTGAATGTCTTTCCCCATGCAGTGGACATTTCTGTCCCAACAAACATGAACTCCAACAAAGTTAATGTTGCACAGATGAGATCTTGATGTCTTACTTCTTTTACTAGCCCACTTCCATTCTTAAGTTATAGTTTTTAGACATGCCTTCCTTAATCCAGTAGTCTTTTAACCATTCTGTTAAAATTCTGTGCTAAAAAAAGCTATACTTGACTTGATCTGGCTTGACTCAGTGGAGTCAGGCATCAGTGGAGTCAGACGTCAGTGGAGTTGCAAATCATCTATTTAGAAATGAATGCAGTTGGGGGCGTGGCTACGGCGCCGCGCAAGATGGCTGCCTAGGGTCTCCGCTCTTCCGCACCAGGACCTTCTATCAACGTTACCAGCATGATTTCCCGTCACAACTGCTCGTCTGCCACCCGCATCGCTCCAGGGAATACTTTGTGTATCTGGTGAGGTGATTTATAGATGTCGAAAGCTACGCGCTTCGCTGTTTGATTATCATAGAAGATTTCCACGGAGCGGCCGCCATTTTAGATATGCGCGCTGCGAGATAATGAGCCGCTGTCCCAGCTGAGGTGAATTTCGCCCGCTTTGTAATGTATCATTCTGCCCACACGGAAGGGATTTTCTAACGTTGCCACCTTCTATGACCCCACTAACTTGGTATTTCTACTTCAATCACCACTAAATACCAGGAATGCTTTTATTTTATGTACTATGCTGTGCAGGCTCCTCTATATGAAAAAGACTCTTGTTTCTATCTCTGCTGCAATGGTTATTTTTCTTGGCACCAAGGACCTATAACTTTGTGCATTTTTGTCATTCTCGCTCTTCGCAGGACTTGCATTATTGCCTGGAGGAGAGGGTGTTGTGAGGATTGCTCCTTTTCCCTGCCTTGTTCTGCGTCCATGTTCCCCTTTGTTGATTGTAACGCCATCTACTGGGCGCCTTGAGGCCTGTGGACTATTACCTCTTTATGGGAAAATTGCGTAGTCCAAGGTTTGTTTTCATCCCCTCTAAATGCCCTCCGGTGGCAACGAGTTCACCCTCCTCCGCTACAGACTCTTCTTCTAACGCAGACCTAATGGCGGGAGTTTCTTCAAATCGTCCTCCGTCGGCGCAAACATCGACTGGTAAGGCTTCTTCACCCACTACTTCTTCTAAGCGCCTGAAGCAGGATCCTCCTTCTCCAGATAAGACGACACCCCCTGTCTCTCTGGAGCTTATCCTGGATGAGATACGTGCTTTGCGGCCATTTGCTGAAGAAACTAATCACAAGATGCAATCTCTTGAGGAGAAATGGTCCGCTATGGAGAACAGAGTGTCGTTGATGGAGCAGCAAGTTACAGATATTCCAGCTAATTCACAGCAAATTTCCTCCTTGGAGAAGTCGGTCCTCGCTCTTCAGCAACACACCGAGGATTTAGAAAATCGAAATAGGAGGAATAACCTTCGCGTTTATGGTCTGCTGGAACCTCTGGAAGGAGACGATCCCGTCTCGTTTTTCACCTCCTTTCTTCCGAAACTTCTGGATATGCCATCTACCACTTCTCTCAGTATCCAGAGAGCGTACAGACTTGGCCCTCGCACATCTTCCTCGACCAAGCCACGTGGAGTCATCATCCTCTTTTTGAAATTTACAGATCTTCTTTCGGTCCTTTCGGCTGCTAGATCCAAACGTCAGATCTCCTGGATGGGTCAGAGGGTGTTTCTCTCACAAGACGTCTCCAATGCTACTGCGACCAGAAGGAAGGAGTTTCTGAACCTTCGAGCTCCTCTTCGCTCTTTGGGCGCTAGATATGGTTTATTCCATCCATGTCTTTTCAAAGTCACATACCAAAATCAAACGTGGACTTTTCAAAATCCTGCAGAACTTAAAAACTTTATTCATATTCACGCTCCCAACGGCATGGACACTTCCACCTCTTCTAATGGTTGATCATATAACCTTCTTTCCTTACAGGTCTCGTGTTCCTGAATTCACATTTCTTGCCTCCGGTTTCATTACAGTTGTATTGTTTTGATGCTATATTAGTTGTCTTAGTGTAATGTTCCTCTCAGGCTTTGCCTCTTTTCTGGTTTTTTATTTTTTAAACATCACTGTTCTTAGGACTCATTATTTTTTTTTTATATATTTAAGGATTGCTGACTATTTTTACCCCTTTTAATTCTTTCTGTGTTAATTGCTTTTCTTTGTTTTACTCTAATAGGTTGGCTGGGTCCAGTTCATTTTGTCGCCTCCTTTTCTGCGTTTTTCCCTGCCCTGGTGTGGTTCGGACTCCCGCATATGGGGGGGCTCGTCTTGTTGAGTGTCGCCATTGTCCCACCGCTCTCTGTTCCCCTTTTCCCCCTCAGGTATGTTGTCTTCAGTCATCCTTTTTGGATATGTACTGTCTCTTCTTGTTTTTCCCTCTCCCTTCCTCTCCCCTGTCATCCCTTCTGTCCCTTTTATTTATTGGTTGTACCTTTCCCCCTCTTTTGTTCCTTCTCATTATTTTTTCTCTTATGTGCTCTTATGTTTCCCTCTTTAAATTCACTCTTTTCTCTCATCTTCTCTTCTCTTTTATTTATTGGCATTCTTCTCTCACTTCTTGTCCTTATGGCTTTTCTTTTTCTATTACATTTTTACTGTTTATACCTTCAAAGTTATTTCATGGAATGTAAAAGGTTTATTAATCCTATTAAGCGACAGAGAATACTTTCCCACCTTCTTATAATCCTGATATAGTCCTTTTACAAGAAACTCATCTTACTGAAGCCGAGTCGCTTAAGTTGAAAAGAGGCTTGGTGGGTACGGTCTTATCCTCCCCATCTTCCAATAAAAAAAATGTGTTGCTATTCTATGCCACAAGAAACTAAAATGTAAGGTTGCATCCCAGGATACCGACACTGACGGTCGATGGGTACTAGCTAAGTTATTCATTAATTCTGTATCTTTAACTGTTTTTAATGTTTATGGTCCTACTCAACCTGATTGTAATTTATGGCCTTTAATTACCACGAAATGTTTCCAACACAGAGATACCATGTTTATTTTAGGTGGTGATTGTAACCAGATTGTTGATCCGTTTCTTGATCGCTTTATACCTCACAAATCCCATAAGCAATTCCTTGACACTATTTCACAATCACATCTCATTGACTCATGGAGACTCTCACATCCTGATACCCTAGACACTCCTTTTTCTCTCCCCCTCATGCTTCTCTTTCTCGTCTTGATTACATTTTTCTCTCTCAACCCCTTTCCCAAAATCTCTTATCCTCTTCTATCGAACCCATAGTTATTTCTGATCATGCTCCTATTGTAACAGACCTTGATCTCCTCCCTTCACATCCTAAATCTTCTCGCTGGCGGTTTAATAACTCTCTTCTTACGGACCCTCTTTTCTCTTCTTCTTTTCTTTCCTTTGCCAATGAATTCTTTTTACTCAATTCTGATCCTTCTCTGTCCCCCCATCTTATCTGGGATTCTTTTAAGGCGACGGCATGAGGGTTCATTGTTGATTTTGTTTCTAAGAAAAAGAAACTCTTTCTTAACAAGCGGAAAGGTTTGTTGGCTCATATTAAGTCCTTAGAACATAGATTTTACACCTCTTCTAATAATTCTGTCTTACCAGATCTCATACGTGCTAAACTTGATTTTAACAAAACTACTACTGATAATGCCTCTTCAGTTCTTCTTCGGAGTAGTGCCCGTTACTATGGTGGTCGCAACAAATCGGGTAAACTCTTAGCTAACTATCTCAAATCGCGTAAGGAACGTACTTCTATAGATTCTATTTATTCTTCAGATAATCTACTTGTACACAAAGAGCAAGATATACTTACCCAATTCCAGCTTTTTTATCAATCCCTTTACACACCCGAATCTCCTCCCTCCGCCTCTCTTATTCAATCCTATTTTGAGAAGCTTCCTGCCCCTTCTACCTCTCATCTCAATTTTCTCGGCCTTGAGCATGAACTTTCCCTTACTGAACTTGATAGCGCCTTAAAGTCTCTTACTAAAGGTAAGTCGCTGGGACCTGATGGTTTTTCTGTCGAATTCTACATGCATTTTTCTGATCTTTTACTCCCTAAACTTTTAACACTCTTTCAATCATTCTTTCTTTCTGGTAGGGCGGCAGGAACTTTCCATGAGGCCACGATCTGCCTTATTCCCAAGGAGGGTCGAGACCCTCAATTTTGTAAAAATTACAGACCGATATCCTTAGTAAAGGTGGACTATAAATTATTTGCTAAACTGCTCGCTCTACGCTTGGATCCTCTTATGCCCCATCTCATTGGTAAGAGACAATGTGGTTTTGTTAAAGGTAGACTTACCTCGGACAACTCTCGTCTTTTCCTCAACGTTTTAAATAAAGTCTCATCTCTTCCATCCCTCTAGCTGCTATTTCTGTTGATGCTGAGAAGGCATTTGACAGAGTGGATTGGTTCTTTCTGTTTGCTGTTTACGCTGGCACGACTTTGGTCCTAAATTCATCTCCCTCATTTCCTTACTTTATTGGGCTCCCAAAGCTTCTGTTCTAGTTAAAGGTCATTTATCCTCTTATTTTCCTCTCCAGCGCGGTGTCCGTCAAGGCTGTCCTTTATCTCCGCTTCTCTTCGTTCTTGCCCTTGAACCCTTTTTGAATTCTATTCGGAATAACGTATCCATTTCTGGTTTTCCGTACGGTAATAATCAATTGAAACTCTCTGCATATGCAGACGATATCCTTTTATTTATCTCTGCCCCCGAAACATCTATTCCTGCCTTACTATTTGAATGTAATTCCTTTTCACAAGTCTCTGGTTACAAGATTAACTCGGATAAAACAGAGATTCTCCCTCTTACAAAATTCTGCCTCCCTCCTCATTTTTCCTCTACTGGTTTTGCCTGGAATTCCTCAAAAATACCTGGGTATATGGTTCTCTAATTCCATTCCCTCATCCATTCAATTGAATATGTCTACAGTCCTCTCCCGTATTGATAAATCACTATCCTCTTGGAATCCTCTTTATCTCTCGTGGTGGGGTCGGCTGGATTCGATTAAGATGATGATATCCCCTATCCTTATATATACCTTTTCCATGCTCCCTGTACACATCCCCGATATTCACTTTAAACGCATCGACTCCTGCCTTTCAAGATTCCTATGGAAACATAAAACGTCTAGAATTGCTTTAGCTTCTCTTCGTAAACCGAAATTGAATGGTGGAGTCAATTTCCCAGACTGTCGTCTCTATCATAAATCCTTTTCTCTACGTCAAGCCTCCAGATGGCTTGCATTAGAACCTTCTCCTTTTACTCCTCTCTGGCTTTCTATAGAACGCATGCTACTTTCACCCTTTTCTCTCAATGAAGTTATACATTTCTCTACCAAAAATCCATATACTTCCCTTCCCTTATTCAGATATACCTCTTCCCTTCTGAGTTCCTTGGTCCAATCTGCCCCAATTACTCGTGAATCCTTTTTGGAGGCACCCATTTGGCATAATTCGCTTATTCTCCTAAACAATAGACCTATTTGTTGGACTTCTTGGAGATCAATGGGTCTCATATGGGTTAAGCAACTCTTCGATGAACTTCTTCCTTGCTCATTTCCTCGATTTCAACTCCTATTTCAGTGTCCTCAATCCTTTTTACACAAGTTCACCGTTCTCATGGCTCTTATTCTCGACGTTTACTATTCCCTTCCTCCCTCATCTTCTCCTATTTCTCAATCTTCTCTTCTTCAAATTTTATTTACCTTCCCTAAAGCTTCTCTTATTTATAAATTTTTCTCATCTCCCAATCCAAACCGTGTCAAATCTAAACTGGAACTTGCTTGGGAGTTAGATCTGGGATGTGATTGGTCTGTTGCTCTTTGGGATAAAATTTGGTCCAGATCTCTAAAAATTTCTCGCTCTGCTTCTTTGACCCAATCTTTGTTTTTTCTATATCACAGACTATATCTCTCCCCAGTTTCTATTTCTCGCTTCTCTTTCTCTAAAGATTCTAACTATTGGACCTGTGGCTTCCCTGATGCTGACCTTCCCCATCTCTTCTTTCTATGCTCTCCTGTTGCTACATTGTGGGATGAAGTTTGGTCCTACATCTCTCGTCTATTTGCTATATCTATTCCCTATTCTATACCTCTTCACTTTATAGGTAGTCTTTCTGATTCCTTAGATCTCCCCCCACATTGCTCTAGACCTTATGCTTGCTCTGGCATTCCAATCTAAGGAAAAAGTGGTAAGGAGGAAAAAATAGAACAATGTTTTTTGATCAAGGACACTTTTAATTATCCTTTCATATGTGTATATATTCACAATTCCTTTTCATCGTTTTATCGCTGAGCATATATAAAAAACATGTATTTACAAAACAACACCTCTGAAATTATAACAAAACTAAGCTACTGTCCAACAAAAATAATTTCCAATCGTGGAACCACCTTTCAATAGTGTGGACTACCCAGAGGGCATATACATTGCATACGGGAATATATATCTCCACAAGTTCAAAAGCAATGCGAAACTGTTAAATCCACCTGAATTTCAGTTATTTTATGGTCCCTCTGTACAACATAACTGTCGACGCGGTCGCGTTTCAGCCAATCAATTTCTTTTGGCCTCTTCAGGACAAGTAAAACAGCAGCAATCTACATAAAAAGAAACATACTCTAATAACATATAAATTACATAAACACCATTATTGTACTTGCCAGTATATACACAGGTCCTTGTCTCCAAACATAATCAACAGACCAAAAGTCCCACCACCGGGAGAGAAACACCGAATCTAGTGCAGAGCAAGTCCAAAATAAACTTCATTTCCTAAACTTTCCACATCTAAATGTGTGTGCATCTTAAGGCACTTCTTATCTCAGAGAAATATATAATACTTCCGGAGATTCTGCCCTCCAGTGTCATTTGAAATAAAGCTACTATTCTCAGGGGATCTATCGTTATTATCTCTTTGAACCTATCCCCACTAAAGGGTATGTATCTCGACTAACCTTCAAAAGATCTCTCCGCTCGGCGTATTCAGCGTGAGGACACCGCGCTCGTAATTATTATTTCTTGATATAGATGGTATAGGGATGGAACCCCCAACGCCCCACTCCTTACAAGCGCAGTGTCCTCACGCTGAATACGCCGAGCGGAGAGATCTTTTGAAGGTTAGTCGAGATACATATGTTATGTTATGGTAGCTTATATAGCGCATGGCTACCCCAGCAACGGGGCGTCCCAGCGCTTGCAGACAACCAGGTACGCAGCAGCCAAACCAGGTGTAGGAAGAGCTCCAGAAAGTCGGGCCTAAAGAATGGAAAATAGCCAGGTCTTAATTTTCTTTCTGAAAGCCAAATGATTTGTGATAACACGAGCTTCAAGTGGGATTGCGTTCCACAATTTCGGGGCCAAATATCTAAAAGATCGGCCTCCGGCTCTGCACCTCCTGATCATAGGAATGTGGGCCAGAGTCAAATCAGCAGAACGAAGAGCCCGGGTGGGGACATATAGAGAACCCAAATTCTGCAGAATTTTAGGGCCCGAGGAATACAAAATTTTATGGATAAGGCAAAGTGCCTTGAATTGAATACGCTGCTTTACAGGCAGCCAATGCAAATGATGAAGAATAGGAGAGATATGACAATTTTTGGGCAGTCCAAACAGACTACGTGCGGCCGCATTCTGAGCTCTTTGAAGTCTATGAATTGTGGATTGATTGGAGCCCAGCATGAGGACATTGCAGTAGTCGCTTTTTGACAGCACCATAGCCTGAATGATCGTCTGACGGACTTGGGGATTGAAGAAACCCAGAATGGGTCTCAGAGACCGTAAACGGCCGTAGCACAGACCTGCTACTTTTTTGGCGTGGGAGTCAAGGTCTAGTCGATTATCGACCATGATACCCAAGTTTTTAACTTCCTTCTTAGGGGTGGGTGCAGGCCCCAATGCAGATGGCCACCACTTGTCGTCCCATTTTAGGGTCTCCTTTCCAACCAGTAGCACCTCGGTCTTAGATGAATTAAGCTGGAGACGATTTTCAGTCATCCAGTATGCAATGGCCGATAGATCTTCTTGGAATTTAATTTTGTCGGCATCGGTGTCACTGGAGAAGAAGATGAACTGTGTGTCGTCCACATAGGATGTTAATTTGATGTTATGGGCTCTAGCCAAGACGGCTAGGGGGCGGACGTACACATTAAATAACGTGGGGCTAAGTGCGGACCCCTGGGGGACGCCATGACCCAGAAGGAACCTTCCTGATTTATACGGTGGAGCATGCACCTGGAAGGAGCTGTCCTTCAAAAATGAAGCGAACCTCTCTAGGGCTCCATCTCGGACCCCGATCTCCCACAGTCTTCTTAAGAGGATCTCATGGGAGACCGTGTCGAATGCTGCACTCAGGTCTAACAAAACCAGCGCTGCTGTGCCACCTCGGTCTTGCACCTCCCTCAGTTGTTCCGTAACGGCTAGCAGGGCCGATTCGGTACTATGATTCGCTCGGAAGCCATTTTGAGAGTCATCTAAAATACCATTGGCTTCTAGATAGTTGATCAGAGTGGAGTTTACATGGGATTCCGCTATCTTGGATAGGTAAGGTAGCAAGGATATTGGTCGGAAATTTTACGGCTTGGAAGGATCTAGAGTAGGTTTTTTTAATAGAGGGACGACCTTAGCGTGCTTCCAGGATCTAGGTATTGTGGTAGATTCCAGGGTTTTATTGATCAAAATCCCACCTTCTGACAAAATCGGATCCTTATGAAGTCGCGCCATTTCGGGTTTTACAGGATCCTCAGGGGAACCGGATTTGATTTTAACAGTTAGTCTATCCATCTGATCTGCAGAAATCGGTGGGAGGGTGTCGAGAGAGTATGGGAGATCTTGTAGTGACTCAGCTGTGGAAGAGTCGGAGCTTGCAACGTTTGAGGGGAAGGATTTATAAATACCCTCTACTTTATTTATAAAGAAGGTGGCAATCTCGTTACAGTGCGCATTGGATGTAATCATATTACTAGGTCCTTCAGGAAGTTTAGTCATTTCTTTAATCATGGAGAATATTGTTTTTGATTGATTTGTGCTTGACAGAATCATGTTGGTATAGTATCTAGCTTTAGCTATTTTTATTAGTTTGTGATATATTTTTGTAGCAGTCCTGAATGTAATTTTGGCTTGGGGATCATAAGATTTTCTCCAAGCACGTTCGAGCAGCTTACATTGCTTTTTTTGTTCAGCAAGTGTCTCTGAGTACCAGAGGTGAGATTGTCCGCGTTTAGATTTAGATAGTATTATGGGAATCTGCTGGTCTAATGATTTGTTAATCCATTCTCTGTATGTGGCATCAGCTTCCTCCAGATTCGCCGACCAGATAGGGCATGTGGTTTTCAGGTTGTCTATAAATCGGCTGCTATCTAGTTTATGCCATGGGCGCCTTGGGATAGAAGGGGGGGGGCTGTCTTTTAGAGTTATCAGCTACCTGGATGGTAAAATGAACCAAATAGTGGTCGGTCCAGCTAAGAGGATAAGGTAGGAAGGCAGTAATGGCCAGAATGTTAGAAAAGACTGGGTCCAATAAATGGCCGGCTGCATGGGAGGGCTCTTTGACAAGTTGTGTAAGTTGGCATGCTTCTAAGTCATCTTGGAGACCTCTCACCGTGGGTATCTCACTGCTTTCAAAGTGAAGGTTTAAGTCTCCCAATAGGCTAAAATTAGCGGAATTCAGCGTCATGGTGGAGACAGTGGCCACCAAAGATTCACAAAAGGAACTTGAAGGGCCAGGAGGGCGGTAGATCAGAAGCCCAGTTAGGGTGAAGGTGTCCAGGATCTTAATCTTAAAAAGAGAACTCTCACAATCCACAATATTAGCCGGGGAGAGTGAGCAGGAAAAGGAAGATTTGAAGATCACTGCTAGACCACCCCCTCTCTTTACAGGTCTATTCTGGATTTGTATTAGGTATCCTGGTGGAAGAGACAGAGTGGGAATCACCAAGGTATCTTTGGTTAACCATGTTTCGGTGAGAAACAGTAAGTCAGGAGTCTGGTCATCTAGAAGATCATAAATGTCTTCATAGTGGCGGACCAGAGACCTGCAATTCAGACTAAACACCTTAAGGTGTGTTAACTTATCAGGGGGTAGGAAGGTCTCAGTAGTTGCAAAGCCACAGTGAGGACAGTGCATCGTCGAGGAGCCAGGGTGAAAGAGATAGGGGGTGCAGACTGTCTGACTCCGATAGGAGAGAAGCCTCTCCCGTGTATATTTTAGCATATTTGAAAATATAAGTGCAGGGGGACTGGCAGCGTGCAGCGGACTTAGCGCGGACGGGCGCAGACGGGCTTTCCTTTGGCGCGCCTTCGGCGTGCCGCCGGCGCGCCGCTGCGCGCGTCCGCGCCTTCTCCCCGATTAAATAGTGAGGGGGCGTGCGATGCGTGCAAGGCTAGAACGCTAGCTTTCAGTGCAGCCGGAAGTGAGTCTGAGTCCCAGCGACCCTCCGCTCAATCGGCACCAGCCGTGGCGGAACGGGGTCAGGGGCTACAAGCAGGCAAGATCAGCAATACAATTCAAAATAGTATTAAAAAGATGTGCAAATATCGCGTGTCAGAATGTTTTTAAAAGATGTGCAAATATCGCATGTCATGTGCAAATGAGCAAGGTTGACATTTCATGAGTAAAAATAGCAATTTTAAAATAGAACTTCCCACAAATAGCTGGCTAAGGGAGAGCAAATACCCAGCAGTGGCCTCGTAGTCTTGGCAGCGCTGCCCTTTAGTGGGGATAGGTTCAAAGAGATAATAATGATAGATCCCTGAGAATAGCAGCTTTATTTCAAATAACACTGGAGGGCAGAATCTCCGGAAGTATTATATATTTCTCTGAGATAAGAAGTGCCTTAAGATGCACACCCATTTAGATGTGGAAAGTTTAAGAAATGAAGTTTATTTTGGACTTGCTCTGCACTAGATTCGGTGTTTCTCTCCCGGTGGTGGGACTTTTGGTCTGTTGATTATGTTTGGAGACAAGGACCTGTGTATATACTGGCAAGTACAATAATGGTGTTTATGTAATTTATATGTTATTAGAGTATGTTTCTTTTTATGTAGATTGCTGCTGTTTTTCTTGTCCTGAAGAGGCCAAAAGAAATTGATTGGCTGAAACGCGACCGCGTCGACAGTTATGTTGTACAGAGGGACCAGAAAATAACTGAAATTCGTGTGGATTTAACAGTTTCGCATTGCTTTTGAACTGGTGGAGATATATTCCCGTATGCAATGTATATGCCCTCTGGGTAGTCCACACTAATGAAAGGTGGTTCTACGAATGGAAATTATTTTTGTTGGACAGTAGCTTAGTTTTGTTATAATTTCAGAGGTGCTGTTTTGTAAATACATGTTTTTTATATATGCTCAGCGATAAAACGATGAAAAGGAATTGTGAATATATACACATATGAAAGGATAATTAAAGGTGTCCTTGATCAAAAAACATTGTTCTATTTTTTCCTCCTTACCACTTTTTCCTTAGATTGTGTTTTCCTTACCCAGGTAATGGGAGGGTAATTGATGGTACCCCTAGCTAACAGAATTGCTCTGGCATTCCAACACATATCTTTTAATTGAAAACTCTCAACAAGCTTTCTACACAATGTTGGTGGAACTCTCTTTGGCACCATCATAGACTTGATGTGGCATTTGCCTCCTCCTGCACTCCCACTCTCAATAGAGATCTATTCTGGTTACCCCTTACAACATACCTTGATCGCATGGCCTTGAAAACCATTTCACATTTCTCTTCTGAGAATTTTAAACCTCCTTGAATGGTATTTGCTCTGTCCTCCTTCTCTTAATTTTTCATACCTCTCCTATTACTCCTACATTCAACTGATTAATATGTTTTTGATTTTCTTATTTGCCTATTCAATATGCCCTATTTTCTTCATATTTCTTTTGTAGTGTTTTCATTCCCTCTTTTCCTTTTACTTCTCCCCTTTTTGTTTCCCTTCTCTCTTTTCTTCCCTTCTTACCTATAAAATTTTATAAAATGCTTTTTGTCTTTTTGCTAGATGGTATTAACCTATTGTCATCTTAGTTAAGTACTGGATAATATTATTTGTAATGGTTGGTATCTCTCTGTTTTAATAATTTTCTCAATAAAGCATTTCAAACTTTAAAAAAAGAAATGAATGCAGTTGGGAGTAGGTGGATAGAGAAAGTAGAGGTGAGAGCATGTTGGATCAGCAAAGCTGATCTAGGCATTACTAGATTCAGGCTTCAGCACAAAGTGTAGTCAAGACAGTGTCAAGACTAAAACAATAGAGTGGATAGTGATTGCAGAAGAGTCAGAAACACGGTGGGGAAAGAGGAATTAGGATTAATGTGGCCAGGATAGTTGAATCAAGAACTGGTGGCATTTGTAATCAGTGGTCACTGAAGTCAGGAGTCAGTGGAATCACTAATCACTAATGGGTAATAAGCTGAGGGATAAGGAACATATAGGAATGGTTTGACCCCTGGATGATAACCTTGCTAAAGAGGCACAACTTTTTATCCTCGTACCTACAGATGAATCTTTTCCTCCCTTTAATAACGAAGATATTAGCTAGAGAAGCTACAATTAAGAGGTAGACCCATCTTCAAAATAACATTTTGAGTTCCCATACTCTAATGTGGTCTCCTCCAATGAACCACAGAACGCACTCTGAGGGTCACCTTGGAAGAATTTTTTCTCTTAATGGGGAAACATAGAAGATAACATGTTGGTCTTTCTAAACCTGTCTTCAGAAAGCTTCCATTACACTTGACTATTGTGATCTATGGATTATTTCTGACACAGCTTAGTTGGTTATTTTGCACACCCTTCTGCTTTATAAAGGGTTGCTAAACACAATAAAACACATTAAACCGTTCTGATGACAGCTACAGTAAAAGTTAGCAGGCATCTCCTTGCAACAGCGCCAAAACAATAATATGGACTAAGGTAGATTACACCACTTTATTGTGGAATGCTCTTTTGAAGAAATCAATTGGCAGAGATTCTAACCGACTCAAGCACGTCACTTCTAGTGCAATCCCTCCATGGTGAGCAGTTCCATTGAGAAATGTCATTTTTTTAAAACTGGAGTAGGGTTCTTTTTCTCAGTTTGTCACCCTTGGCCTGATCTATGGACACTATGCTAGGATCACGTCTGGAAGTGGGGCGTGGGTACACTGCCTGCGTGAATCAGTGAGGACATAGAGCGACAACAACAATTGTGAAATATTTAGGAAGCGTGGTTGCATCTACGGGGCATTCTCTCTTTTTGGCCATGCAGGAGGGTAGCCACTGAAGAAAGAGCTTGTTTTTTAGATATACAAGTGAGTCTCTGTGATGGCAATCCCAAATTTCCTGACTTATTATTCTAATTGAAATCTTAAAATTGAAATAGAATTTGATAGCCTCCTTTTCCCAAAGCTAGGCAATCTTTGCAAGAGGACAGGAAATGCTGGGTGCATACATGGAAGAGTGTTGTCTCTGTCATTAGGCCTAGCAGGGTTAGGGGACACTTTACATCAGGTTGAAGCTTCATGCAAATTATGGCAGCCCGACACAGCTGTTTGTCAAGAACCGGACAACAGACAGCACAGTCTTGTGGGCCTGTACAAGGAGACTGTGGCATAGTGCGGGTTGTAGCATAGGCTTACTATCTTTTATGCGTGCTTCACTGGATGAGGACCAAATACTATATGTATACAGATGCCAATTATTGTTCACTGTGTAGGATTCAAAAGGAACTCATTTTTTATGAGTGTAAATGTGTATAACTGGTTGTTGTAGGAAAGAGTGTTTTTATATATGTTTTGTACTGTATTCAATAATTGTATACATAATGCTTTGGGTATAAACACTGAACTCAAAAATGAGATTTATAAAGCCACACAAGGCCCCCTTGTGTGCCCCTGAGTGGATCCATAAATCTCGAGTAAAGCAATGCAGAGCAAATCGCTGCGATGTCTTACTCTGCGCTAGGGAGGCGTTCCATGGGCGTTGCGTGGGTGTTCCCACACAGCACCCATGGATTTTGACGCATTGCCAGAACTTGTAAACCTGGGAATGTGCCAGGAGAGGAGTAACGACGAGAGATATCTTTATTTCTCCTTGTTACCGCCTTTTTCTATGTGTGCTTCATTCTGCACACACATAGATAGAGGAAAATGCCTCTCAGGGTTGTTTTTGTGCAGGAAGGTGCCCCTTCCTCCACAAAAACAATCATGCATGCAACGCAGGCACCCTTGCACTATGGTGCAAGGGGGACCGCGTTGGCGCAAGGCAGCCAAAACGGCGCCAGCGCAGAGGAAAAGGCAGGAATGCACCATATTCTTTTAAATATAAATACATCTCATAAATATGCCCCTGAGTAACAATTATGACTGGATATTCTTTTATAAATGGTAAAGACGCATCAGAATGCCACTTTTGGGAAAGTATCTTTGGAATGGGCAGAGTTCCTTTTTGTCCCTATTGATCTACAGATACCCCTGTCTATCACCCTTGATCTGGGGGTTCACATTTCTTGTGACCAGGTTCGGGATACCATCCTCTATGTTCCTGCACCGCTGGACCTCATCAAGCATATGAAGTCTTGTCTTTGAATTCACCAGCGACACCCCCCTTTAGCTTTTGGTCTTCATGTTGTGCATACGGATATTGTTGTTTATACAAATGTTTTGTTCTCAGTTACATTTATTGTTTCTGAGTCTCTTGCCATTGGTTGGTATTGTGAAAGATAAGTGCCAATTTGTGCTTAATTTTTCCCTGCAAAGTTTGCAAGGGTTGAGAGAAAGAGAGTCAGTGGCGGCTGGTGATACTTGAAAATGGTTAGTGCTGCAGAGAGATAGTAAATTCAAAGTATTTTTTTGAAGCTAGGCCTCTGATATCTCTACAAAACGTAGCACACATACAGACAGGCACACATTTACTCAAGCATGTTCACACATTCTCTCTCACTCTCTTTCTCTCTCTCCTGCACACCTTCATGGACAAATTCCCAAACTCTCACCCGTACACACAAAGCATTTGAGAAGTTTTCTTTGCATTGTACTTTCTCGTTGCTGGTTTCAGGTCCTCACAGTTGAAGTCCCAGCATTGTGAGTCATGGAGAAACGTGTGCAGTGTAATTGGCAGCCAGGACCTCATTTGGTACCGACCACGCTGTCAATCACACTGCAAGTGCATTGCAGGCCCTTGCAACTTGTTGGAGCACAGAGAGGAAGCGCTCCATTTGAGAGCTCCAAGGCCTGCTTGAAGGCCTGCCTCTGCTCAAACAGAGCACTGCCTGTCAGCGCTCTATATACAAAAACTGCTCATAACAACCCGAACGGGGTCTCCTCGCTACCGAAGACGTGCAGTTTGTGGATGCTTTTTACACAGCTTCAGACTTGATTTTGATTTGATTTTAGATTTATAAAGCACACTATTCCCTAAGGCATCAAAGCACTACCACCAGAAAAGAAGCGGTCCATAGAAGGAACAATTATGGAAGAGAAAATAACCACATCTTCAATTTCTTACAGGTTAAATTAGCACTGTGGATCGGCAATGTGTTCCACAATTTATCAGCC
The DNA here is from genome assembly GCF_964204655.1 of Triturus cristatus. Classification (NCBI taxonomy): domain Eukaryota; kingdom Metazoa; phylum Chordata; class Amphibia; order Caudata; family Salamandridae; genus Triturus; species Triturus cristatus. Next base: position 463,789,642 of record NC_140593.1, read on the forward strand.
GCTAACGAAAAGGTGCGGCCACACCATCTCACCTTCCAAAACCTAGAAACAATCACTTTCCTCAGAGATGAGGATCTCAGCTGTCTTTTAGGCAAATACCATTGAAATGCAATCTGAGGGTAAGCGGTCCCTGAAGATACAGTGCCCGATAGACCATGCACAGTGCTTTGAAAATCATCCTCTTCCTCACAGGTAGCCAGTGTACGTAGCCCAAGTCCTCCCTCACTGACTGGCAGTTTGGTATATACAATATCAAATAGACAGCCGTATTTTGAATATCTTGGAGTTTACTGAGTGAGGATTTATTGATATTAAAGTAAAGAGCATTGCAGTAGTCAATCCGAGAGGTAATCAATTCAATGACTACTGCGGCTCTGTGTGCCACAGTAATGAAAGAAAGGATCATTTTCGAAATTGTAATGATGAAAAAGCATGTGCTTGTGTTCTTATTGACCTCAGTATTAAAAGCGTGTGTGTTATCAAAGAGGACTCCTAGGTTTTTAACAGGAGCAACTGGAGTAGGTTGGGGCCACATGTCTCTGGCCACCACAGCTCTGACCACACCGAGTGCTGAGCCCCACAGACCAGGATCTCTGTCTTCTCCGTATTCAATTTCAGACAGTTCTTCTTCATCCAGATCCCAATGTCCAACATACAGAGTTTGACTTTCTCTGCCACTGACATACTGTCAGACACTGAGACAATAATCTGGGTGTCATCAGCATATGAAAAAAACCTGGAAACCAAATGACCGGACCAGAGTTGCCAGTGCTATCACATACAGATTAAACCAAGTGCGGGCTGAACGAGGGCTGCTGCAACACCCCACAAGGAAGCTGTCACCTCAGCTGACAGTCTGGGTTCTGTTGGCAAATATGTAACAAGTCATCAAACAAAAACAAATGTGTTGAACCAGTGAATGAATCACAGCCAGCTTGCACCCTCCAGACATCGACAATAAAGCAGCTCAACAATCGGGTAGCATGCACCCAAACAGCATTGATACTGCATGGCTAAAGACTAACACGCCACCTCACGAAAACAACATGCTAAGCTACCCAGCAAACATAAACATTACTCGTAGTCTATCTTGCAATGCTTTTATTTTGTTACTAAACCAGCAACAAAATATGTGTGGTCATCGCACAACAGTTGACTGATGAGTTTAGACATGATGTACTACCTGCAAAACACACGGCAATTGACGGCACATTGGAAAGAGCCAATGGGGGTGGTAAATGCTGGAACTGAGCTGTCAGAGAGAAGGCTTTCGTTAGGTCTTGATACCACTGGAACAGCAAAATGTCCTCACTACCATCCTTAGGCCCCATACTGGATGAGCATGTATGCTTACCCCTCCACCGCATGCCCCGCAAGTGATTCAATTACTATGCCTGAAATGGACGAGGTCTCTGTAACTGTGAGAACAAGAGGTGGCCCCTCACACCAGGGGAACAGGGCACTACAAAGCTGTAGAAAAACTGTGACTTTCCCTTGAAACCACAACTATAGCTTCATAAGTAAACCAGTTACTTCATTCACCGAACTCAATCACACTTTCCCAGATCCAATTCTAGAAATACAAATGCCACTAAACACGAAATTCCACATCAAAGGATTTAAATTAATAAAACATATCTCACTGTATTTCCTTTCTACATAAAAAATCATCTATGAATACATTTTTTGGCAAACAATGCCAATTAAATTAACAATTCACAATACAAAATATACATAAAAACACTATAGAATAATCAATAATATTGTGTAAACACACGAGAGAACCCTAATGTATAGTGAATATAGTTCTGTTACATATATTGATCCAGCAAAAACTTTTAAAATGGAGCCCTGGTGAGGATTGTAAAATTCATTCCAATTACTCTTTATGGCTAAATTTTTTAAAAACCCTCAGCGTGTTTCGGTGGTTTGGAATCATACACCCCACCTTCTTCAGGACAATATTACTTGGGTAACAATCTCCCACACAAATTGGTTTTTTCTTTGCACCAATGTGTAATCTAAAAGTTGAATAAATATGTTCTTGAGTAAAAAGGAAACAAGTATTCATACTATAACACATAGAATTTTTTTTCTTTTCGCCGTCATATCATATATTATTCAAAAACATAAAAAACATTAATATCTGTTTAACCTTTGTATTTCCTCTCTCATTAGTGGCACTACTCATCAAATTATTTGACCGGGCCCTATGCGAGACCTCGGAAAGCCAGGGCCCAAGACTAGGTTCAATATTGAGTAAAAACCCTAAGGGTTTAACTCGAGCTAAAACCAAATGTAGGAGTCTAAAAGTACATAAGCTTACACAGCAGAAGCCCTTCCCCTCAGAGATTCAGGGGTCGGTAAAAGACACGGCTGCTTCACCACAACAGCAGTGGAATATGGAATCTGGAATCTGGAATCCTGTTTTTGTAATCATGGACTTATGGACTTCTTCCTTGAAAAAGGTAAAGAGCGTTTTAGACATGTAATTAAGCAGGAACTTGTCCCCCTATGTCTACGCCTAGATGTTATGAGTCGCACATTATGATTTTAAAAAATATGCTAGAAAAAAGGCTGGGGCAGGTGATATGATTGCTGTGGACCCTCTTCCGGCTAATACGAACCTGAGGTACCATGTGCAACAACCTGAGTGGCAGGGCACAACAGGGACCTTTAGTAGTGCGAATGAAACAACATATGCCCCTCTAATACCTCCCTCCCCGATACCTAACCAACCATTAGTCTCAACTAATATAACCGTAAATGAAAAGTGAGGGCCTCAAGGAAAAGCACATGGGACGGCACAACGCCCTCCCAAGGGATAACCAAAATTACCCACAGAGTGTACCCCCTATATTATTATATTAAAAGATGTTCCATTGCTATCTACTGAAAATAGTGAGGATTACACAGCAGTGAAAAATAAATTGGTACATTGGCTGAAAACAAACTGTCTGGTTGGGCGATTTCACACGGGAAATGGTGCATATGAAGAGGACTGCATGGTTGGGAGCTCACCTGAAAGACAGCAGGGGATTGCATAATTGTAAATTTTAGGAGTCCACGCATTGTTCAACAATTATTGAAGCGTCTTGCACAAATGACTCCTTGTATGAGCAACATCAAAGCACTCCTGCTAGGGTACTTCTATACACCCAAAAGGTAAGGCAGATCTATGACATCAGTGCTATACTCCCGAGAAGAATGTGCCCATCAGTCATGGGAAAGATACGTATTAGGTCCAGAGCTGCAAACCCCATTATTCTATCACCACATCAAAAAGATTTGTCCCGTTAACCCAACTAGACGACTAAGATTGACATGAGGAGGTAAAAGGGCTGGGTATCTGTGAGAAGGGCTTAGAGTTACAGGGCCCCAAAGAACATACAAGGGATAGGCAGGGGGACATAAACATAGTAAGCTACACTGATGAGCATATAATAACCAAATCCTGGAATGTTGCAGGTGTGAAACCAGAGTTGAATACCCTATATTAGTTGAACATTATAAAGTCTGCCCATTTAATATGTCTGCAGGAAACCGGGCTCAGGGAAGATTTCTACAAAGATGGATTTGTCTCCATACTTACTCCAGCCACACCTTCGGTTAGCGGGCAAGCCAAGGGAGGCTTGGCAATCCCCATTTCAAATCTGTTGCCTATTGTTATGAAGAACATTTTAAACAATTACCCTATTACCAGCTGGTTCTCCTATTAATGGATCAAAAGTATGAGGTCATCTTAACAAAATGTTTATACCAACGTATTTAACAATACACATAATGTGATTGCTATGGAATTGGGAAACCTGGTGTCAATGAGTCAACAATGCTTGAAACTATAGTCACGAAGCGTTGGGAAGCCTCTGTTATATGCACAGAATGGGGGACAGATTTTGAAAGACTGGTGAAGGCATGTCATAAAATACCTTCAGCAATAGCAGAAAATATAAAAATCCCAGTACATGATTTAGGTAATGTAAGAACAGATCAAGGGTGGTTTAACTCTCACGGCACTAGAGTGAATCAGGCCCTAAGGAAGGCTTTGCGGGATACCCTGAGAAATAGGGGAATGATCAAGTAGCTAAGAAGGAATTATAAGGTAGCACTAGCTACAAGGATAAGGGAACTGCAGGAGCAGGTGTTGGAAGATTTGGAACGGGCAGCAGATACTGGTGACTGTAACTTGTTCTGGAAAACTGTAAATTCTCATGTTCTTACGGATAACTCTATGTCAACTACGGAGAGTTCAGTTTTACCGGATGCTTGGATTAAACACTTTGGAGGTATTTTTAATCCTAACAACGCAGCCATTGATATGCCCCAGGGCTCCATTTATATGACCACCGTAGAACCCTTAAAGCCAATAACCATGGAGGAAGTTGGCATAGCTTTAAAGAACAGTGCCCATGGAAAAGCCTCGGGCCTAGATGGGGTCCCAGTTGACGCATTTAAATCCCACACATTATTATGGGTACCGATATTAACCAAGATTTGTAATGCAGTGGCAAAAGATCACACCCTGAAATTATGGAGACATAGCATCATCGTTCCAATATTTAAAAAGGGGGACAGAGGTGATGCCAGGTGTTATCGTTCAATATCATTACTGGATTCTTCTGTGAAACCTATGGAAGAGTAATCTTAGGAAAGATAGAATCCTGGACCCAGGAAAATGCATACTGACAGAATCACATTATTGGTTCAGTAAAGAAATTAGCACTGTGGAGCAGGGCATACACTTGCTCCTCATAATTAGCATATCCATAATGGTACGAAAGAGGCACATTCATCTACCCAGCCGGACATCGGACATTGTTTTCCTCATCTCCCCGTTGTTTCTTTTCCCTCCCCCGCCTCCTCCCTCCGTGATTCATGATCTGCTCCTCTTTTCCAGTCTGACCTTTTCTACATCCCCTGAAGTACTTTCCCCCTTGCCGTTATTTTCTATGTTATGCAATGCTATAGTAACTCTTGTAACTATGTTATACTGTCTCTCTTTCTATGTTAGGCGACGCTCCAGAAACTGATGTAACTATGTAACAATGTTCTGAAACAATGTCCTACCTCATGTAAAGCGCTCTGATACCTCTGGGTCTGGCCAGCGCTATATAAAACTTTTCAAATAAAATGAAATAAAATAAATTCCCCAAATAAGACCCGTGGCTTCTGAATCTACCAAGGTGCCCATACGATGGAAAAGCCAGACAAATAATTCATTTTTTGTTATTTTGTAAATGTGCTAAATATATTAGATCCAGTATACTATGTCCCCTTTTTCTGACACAGGACCTTATTTACCATCAGGAGGCCTTCAACTTCTTAAGAAATTTGTCAAACCCCGAAAAATGTTTATATAAAGAAGGTCATCTGAAGGCATAAATCACTTATACATCTAGAATGCCTACGTTATGAAGAAAGTTGTACTAGTGAATGAAATGCCGTAATGATTGACTTTGAACTGTATTATTGATAGCACTTTATTCAGCAAATTAATGAAATGTATACTCTGAATTTTTAGCATTGTTTATGCACATGAGACCTTACGATTTGCCCCTTTCAGCACTTAAGAGCTCTGAACATATGAGGAGTGCTTTTCTTTTAAATCTAATGTGTTTTTAATATGAGGAGATTTTTAAATTGGTGCAAAATAAACTGATTATATTGTAATATTTACATTGTACTTTGGTCTTTGACTTTGCACTTTTAACCGTTTTTATGTGGCTATCTGTACTGTAATCCCTTACGATTAATACATTGGTTTTGTTTAAATTATTGTATGTGGATATATTATAAGATTTGTAGCTGTTTTCTTTTGCTTTTATGGATTTGTATATAAATTTAAATAAAGGTTTTGAGTCTCTGTAACTCGTTGTTCTATTGGTGGATCAGTTCAACATTCTTTCCGTTCAAAAAGAACTCTAACTTTGACCAGTAACCAATTGTTTCGTTTCTAATCCGGCCTCTTATTGTTGTGTTCTAACTAGTAAGCCAAGCAGCCTCTAAAATGGGAAGCATCCTCTACTGTACAGACCCTACTGCTTTGAACACTTGCCAAAAAGGCAGTACAATGTACAAAGCTCAAATCATCTTTAGTCAGATTTCTATTATTTGGCAGTACCTGAAATATAACCAACTCTGGGGTTCCCTCTATTTTTTGACTGATAATTTTTTATAATTTTTTGTTCAGATGCTCCCAACCACTCATCAAACATGCACATGAAATAAACATCTGGAGAACATGAAAAAATAGAAGCTGGTGCTTACAGAATGCTTTCCTTGAAGTTTTCTTCATTTTACTGATGTTTTGACGTCCAATGTAGCCTATGTTTTGTAAAAATATGGACCCTCTTTAAAGTAGCTGGTTTTCGTTTTCTTTGTACTGAACCAAGGCATACTTGACAAGGGAATTCATTTGAAGGTGTTGGCCTGCATCCTTGCTATACCATTCGCATCCGTGCCATGTCATGTTCCTCCAAATGACACAGATCTTTGTACCAGGTTGGTACTTCCTTATTTATGTCATAGCCACCCTTCCCCAATAGCCTCTTGTCAAAATCCTGAAGATCTAAGATTTCAGGTCCAAAACTAGAACTATGTTTCTCTCTTTTTTTCTTACCATGAGGCAAACCTTTCTCTGTCCCCCAGAACCTACTGGGTTTTTAGAGACTTTGAAAACCCCATCCATGAACTTTAGTATTCCTGGCAAGTCTCAGTATAGTTCATAATGACTGTAGTATGTTATCTAAAGGCCCATTCTAGTCTTAAGACCAAACATAAACTTCTCCAGTTAGATCAATACAAAGACATTACATTTACACTATTTAGGAACCATAGATCAGACCATTTCAGTTTATAGTTTATTTTTCATCAGTATATTTTATGCTTTACAATAAGGCAAAGAAAATAATTCAAAGCTATATACATGGATTTTGTGAGCTCAACATAGGTTAAGAACATACAGAAATAAAACAAGAAAACATTACAACATAGTATAATTCAAACAAGCATTTACAATGCAATGGTCTCTGCAATATTATAGGTAGAGCTATTGGTATTGCTCATTATTTTTGTATCATTTTTGCATCCCTAAATAAATGGCATTGTCATTTCTATTGGCATTAGCTTTTTTTTTGCATATGTGATACCTATTGCATTAGCAGAGAGAGAGTGAGGTAGTGAGATAGAGAGAGAGAGTGAGGTATTGAAATAGAGAGTGAGGTAGTGAGAGAGAGTAAGGTAGATAGAGAGTGAGGTAGTGAGATAGAGAGTGAGGTAGATAGAGAGTGAGGTAGTGAGATAGAGAGAGTGAGGTAGTGAGAAAGTGAGGTAGTGAAAGAGTGAGGTAGTGAGGTAGAGGGATGTTGTGAGGTAGTGATATATAAGCATAGAGTGATGTTGTGATGTAGTGAGATAGAGAGAGAGGTAGTGAAAGAGAGAGTGAAAGGGAGTTAGTGAGATAGAAAGAGTGAGGTAGTGAGATAGAGAGTGATTGAGGTAGTGAGTGAGAGAGAGTGAAGTTGTGAGGTTGTGAGCTAGAGAGTGAGGTAGTGATGTTTTGAGAGAGAGAAGTTGTGAGATATTGAGGTAGTGAGATAGAGTGGAGTAGTGAGGTAGAGAGAGTTTGTTGTTATGTGAACACACAAGCGTTTAGCAAGCAAAAATACTTCCGTGTGCCATATAACGGTATTTAAGACTGCGTGATCAGAGAAAAACAATGTCACAAGGAAATCTGACCCCCCTTTTTACACATGGTTTGTTCTTAAAGACCAAAAATAAGTATGAATGAAGAAGAGTTAAATACAGTTTGTAACCACAAACAAGATGTGTGTTTCATTTCAAACCGGCTTCTCCGAGGAAAATGCCCGTCCCAAACCACTCACTGCTGCTTTTTTAAAATAATAGATAGGTATATCTTTTCAGCAGGTTTGCCATGGCATATGGGTTTCTGTTTGCTGCCAAGATAGGTGAGATCGTATCCTTGACTTAGTACTACAACTATTCTTGATAAACAGGCAATAAGAAACGGCGGGAGGATTAACCTTGGTTAAAAAACACGAAATGCTGGTAATATTATTTCATAACAGGAAAAGGAGCTCAGCAAGATATGAAGATGCGAACAGTTCTACAAAAGGCTTCCGTGGGAAAACAGTACATGATGCCAGTTGTAGAGACATTTAAGTAACACTGTTTGGAGTTACATTGAGTAATGCGCCTTAATTATGCTAGAACTTACTATATTAATGTGCTAGTGCTTTCGCTATTTAATTGAAATATAAAGCTGTTGATTTGGAAAAGGACTGAAGGAAACTCGACAGCGTCGCGTGCTTTGAGCACAGGTTTGGGCCAGGCGCAGCTGAAGCGGCAGCCACACAGTGACCTGATTTCAACTCGTGCTTTTACCACGGCACCTATATTTTCTCTGGCCCTTGATTTAATTTACGCAAAACAATCAGTAGGCAACTCAACAGTAGCCAGGATCCTAGGTGCAGAGGAAGGCGGCGATTTTCTTTTGCTTCACCTTTGTTTACACGAAAATAAGGAGCCATCTTTTCACTAGCAAGATGCTTCACTTTTCACACCACGATAGACTCATGCGACCGGTCCCGTAGACAGGAATACAAAGCTCTGATGACAAAAATATACAAAACAAAACCCCTCAGGCACAGTCATGAGCACTTGAAGGCAAAGATGTTTGATATTTCAGAGGGGGGTTCTATGTCCAACCTAAGAGAGCAATTCAATTGTGGCTTTACTGTTAAAACTGGGAAAAGGTAAAGAAACGTGTATAAAAGAGGGGAAAAAAAGACAAGCACACCACTGCCTTTCTCCGAGGTGAAGCAATGCCTCGGAGAAACGCAGCGGTGGTTTCAGATTCGGGGGCATGGCTAAAAAGTGGAAAGAAGAGCACGGAACACGCCCCCGAATCTGAAAAAGACGGAGCCTATTTGGAGGGACGGCTCTCTCCTCCAATGGCTGGCCTCCGTTTAGGAAGCCAGCCAATGGAGGAGAAGCAAAAAGAGAGGCGGGCTAAATAGCCACTCTAAGAAACATTAAATCTCCGACTTCCGGTTCTGCCTTCGGCAGACCGGACGGTCCTCGACCTAAAAACAGTCACACCCAGTCATGTTCTACATGGACATTCATATCAGGACATTAGATATAGATATAACATAATATCATAATGATTATTCCATATTATTATTAAAAGAGTCATACAGCTTTAAGAAGCTTTTTTTTTAAAAGTTTTCTTGTTTTGTTTCTGTTATTGTATGTTCTGAACCTATGATGAAAAATAAACTATAAACCGATCTGGTCTGATCCATGATTCCTAAATAGTGTAAATTTAATGTCTTTGTAGTCATCTAACTGGAGAAGTTTATGTTTGGTCTTGTTGCTTGTATCCTTCCCTGGATTAGTTTCCATATTACTTTAGGGACCCTCTTATGTCTGTGAATATTCTAGTCTTAAATCCCACTGCCAGGTAACAATTGATCTTCAGTCTTTTTTGTTCAGTTGCTTCCCCATGCTTATAAAGATAACACAGGCAAACTGCTGGAGACAACATTGTTACAAGCATCCAAGAGTTTAAATCATGGATCCTGCAGGCTTATTGTGAAAAGTTTTAAAAGTATAGCTTAATGTAGGCGAATGTCAGACAGAACCCATGCACTCTTCTCTGAAGAGCACCGAAGTTTCATCCAAGCCAACCTACAAACTTTACAACAACCTCTTTAACAATTTTTTATCTATGGAAAGGATGGTCCCATAAAGTACATTAGGGAACTGGGAATGAGGAATGGACCCCTCCTTTCCCGAGCTGCAAATAACTGACCTGCACATCAGGGATGACATTTTTTCCAGGTTGGCTGATGACTGTGATGTCACTTCCTGAGAACAGTCACCCCCATCTCCTTTTTCAGATATAGAGGTCTTATGTTCCGGGGATGGCAGCAGGGGGATAACAAAAGGCCCAGACAAACCAATGCTGCTAGAAATGGGATTTCTGGTTGGCTAAGGCTTGCGCCAAAGCCAGGCAGAAACCACCACTCTAGTCAGGGCAAGGGAGTTACACGCCAAGGAGAACCCCTGCTCACCCCCTTAGTAGCTTGGCACGAGCAGTCAGGCTTATCCCGGAGGCCATGTGTAAAGCATTTGCGCGCGCGCGCACAGCAACAACACCCTAGGCCCACCACAAAAGAAACTCCACACAAGGTTTATATAAAAAATAGCATTTGTATTATAATAAACACATTAGATTCATAATTTACACTGTGCCAACTGGCACTGGGCAGAATTTTACAGGGGACTATTTACACAAGACAGGGCCACATGGGCCACTGTCAGAATTAGCACAAATCACCAATTGTAAATGTAGAACATATACCAACTGTAACACAAATTATCACTGTAGAGCACAACCAGTAACTACTGGCGCAATAATGACCTCAGCATTATCATAATAGAATCAGGTATAAAACCTATCCTGTATACATCACAGGGGCATACACACATTATGCAATTTCTCATAAGTCTAACGCATTAGACCCTACCTCCTAAGTATAATTACACTAGGGGCGTACATCACACAGGGAAGTATAATCTCCCTAACAAAAACCTAAATAGGTAAAACAACCTCCTATGCAGAAATCATATCTAGAGGTATAAAACACAGGGTGCGCAAAACATACTACACACAGTACATTTCCTAACACCCAACGCATTAGTATATAAATCACAATAACACCTAAATCACATTAGGGTCCAGGTTGCGCCAGAACCTAAACGTAGCAGCTGCCCACTACTTGCTGGGCCGCTGGGGACAAGAAAAGGGCCTAAACGCTGCAGCTGGCACTAAGTGCTGCGCAGCTGGGGAAGTCAAATGAGGCATGGGCTCTCAATGGCCCTTGAAATAATGTCAAAACGTTGGAGCCACCTAGGCTCTAAAAACAACATGTCCCCCAGTACTGTGGAGCCGCACGGGGCTCCTGAAATTAATATGCGCCAAACGTTGGAGCCATCTAGGTTCTAAGAACAAACTTGCCCACATGTTGGAGCCACTCAGGGCTCTGAAATAACTATCAAACTTGCCCCCGTGTTGGAGCCACTCAGGGATCTGAAATAACTAACACACTTGCCCCCATGTTGGAGCGCACTGGCTCTAAGCAAACTATGCCCCAAGATCGGTGGAGCGACCCACTGCGAGGCGGGGCCGCTCAACATTGGGCAATGGTATGGTGCCTTGAAGAGCATCAAGCGACATGGAGCCCCCACTCATCGGGGCTCCGCAAATAAGTGACGAACCGTTGGGGCAGCCCTCTGTCAAGCGGGACTGCCCTGAAGAGAAGCACCGGCGTGGTGCCACGATTCTACTCTCCCCCAGCCGGCTTCACTTACCGGGTCTGCGATGGGGAGGCTCTCTCCCCGGATGGTTGCTCCTCTTCGCATGCGGTGGGGGCAGGCACCGGTAATGTGCCTCGAGCCCCCTCCGCCTTCCACCTGCACTCGTCGGCGCCTGCGGGGCTCTCCCTCGGCCATGGGAGCCCCGCACAGGCAGGCGCCATCTTCCTCCCTCCGGGCGACTTCTTCTCGGTGGGTGGGACTTCCCGCCATACTCCTCTTCCAGCTTCCGTCCACAGGCCCCGCCCACAACCAGGCAGGCAGTCCCACATCGCAGCACGGCGCTGCAAAACTCCAGCTGGCAATTTGTAATCCAGCGCTCCCAGGCGCTAGAAGGATGCAAAGGTCCTGGGGAAAAGAAAATAAGTCCCCAAAGGTCCCAGAAGTCCATCAGGCATCCAGGGGCTGGGCAGGGCCCAGGGAGGCAAGCCTTCCCCTGGGCCCCAGCAGCAGCACGCCCCTGGCAGATTCGAGTCCAAGAACAAGAACATTTTCATGGGGTCACAGCCCCTCTTTTCTACACAGAATCCTTTGTCTCCAAAGGTGCAGGGAAGGGGCGAACCAGATGCAACTGGTTCCTGAGCACTTTGTTTTGCTCAGCCCCTCTCCCTATTCACAGGACAGGCCAGGGACATCAGACGCACCACAGGGGGTGGAGCCAGCATTGTGTAGGAAAAGCCCAGCCCTATTCAGGTCCCAGGTGTACTCCTCCCTGCCATCAACATGCAGCTCTCTCCACTCACCACCGGGGCAGACCCATCCTGACTCCTGGAGACAGACACACCAGCCAATCGCAAGCCAGACAGTCACTGCACATTTATTACACAGACAGGCCAGCTTCTAGAAGTGGCACTTCTACACAAGACACCGTAACGCCGCACACATCATTGCGCAGCATTCACTCTCACGAGTTCGCACATACCAAACTCGACCCTGCACTCCTCTCACATCAGGACTTAACACGGTCACTCAGATCCCCCATGCATTCCTATGGGAGGGCAGGTCAGTCTCACTAAAACATACACAGAGCGCACGCACTTTACACTGGACCACAGTGCTAAAGGGCTCAGAGGCCTAAAATCACCAACACCAGGTTACAGAAAAAGGCTAGGAGAATGCAAAAAGTTTCGGGGTGAACCGGCCAGTAGGGCCAAGTCCAACAAATGCAAGTAAGTACAACTGAACTGATTGCTCCTGCTCGGTTGGCTGCATTGAGTGCACCCCAGTGTTTTCACCCCACATCAGTAGATGGTAGTGCCAGGGGCACCAAAACCTTTCAATCAGACTACAGCAAACTCCTCCTTGTTCCTGGAGCCTAGCCCATGACCACAGCAGCCTTGATGCTACATGGATGCCATTACTTTCAACATAACTGCAAAAGTGCTTGCCTATTGTACCCCATTAGTGAAGATTTACAGAGTGCCAGTGCCCCTTGCCCCATGGGTAACTATCAAGCATCAGGTAGCATCTACAGGACCATTACCCAGAGCAATAATAGCTCCAGTGCAGGCAACATAGTCGACCGCACAAGCAAAGTCACAAAACAAGTGCAGGGAAGGAGCCAGAAGCAGAGATCCTGGGGTTAGGTCTTCCATAACAGCATTCGTCCTGCAGGCCTACTTGGTGATTGAAAAGTAATGATGACTCCTACTATTCCACATAAAAACATGGATGGGTTCCAGCATACGAGCGGATAAAGGAAAAGGTTTGGAAGGGCATGTGTGTGCTTATTTTCATAGCTATGTGTTCATATTAGTGTTAAAAGAGAAGAACATTAATTTAGGTACTGTAGGCAATGCATGATTACTGTACCATAGCAGATTTGGGGGGGTTGAAGGTGGAGTAACGTATCCAGAAGGGGCATCAGACGTAGAGAGTAAGCTGAATAAAAATAGGGCTCCAAAGTCGGGGTCTTCTAGTATAGGGGAATCCTTTTGGGCATCTTCCCCAGAAGACGGGAGGCAGGAAAGGGGACCGTTTGACCTTCAATAAGAAGAGATGTATTAGAGGCCCTGCCTTGTGAAATGTATAGCATGCTTGCTCTTATTGTGGCCTGCCATCTCACCCAGAGTCCAAGTGCCACAAAAAGAAAGAGGAAATGACTCTCGAGGTAGAGCCCCCTCCTTTGCCCTGAGCTTCTAGTTGACTCTTCTGTTTCAGTTCATTTTTTTCACCAAGGCATCCCATTTTAACAATATACTTTATTGGTTGACCCACTACACAGATGTGGATGGACCCGGACTTTATATTTGGGTTTAATGGATTCCTTTATATGATAGAGTGGGAAACACCCCCAAAAATCAACTGTTTTTGATTGAGAAGGAAATGTCCCTCAGCTGTGTAGTCGGCATATTTAGTCACCCTCCTTCCCCATCCTTTATGTGTTCCCCAAGGGGAATTGTGCTCAGGAAACAGCCTGAAGAAGCAGACCAATACACAATCCATCTTTTATACTATGGTTCCTCAGTAAATGATGCGACTGACCCCCACATTGCGCTTAGTTTGCTATGCCTCGCTTGACCAGTCAGTCAAAAAACTGAGGGCTTCAGGAACAACGACTCTGATGGGAAAATCAGATTTTGTGATCACTACCTGTCAGATCACTACCTGTCCGCCTGCCTGATTTTCAGATTGCTTGTCTTCCAAATTGCTGGAAAGTTTTTTTGACAAGTCAATGCCACTGGGCTATGTGGTGTCTTGCGCTGACTTTGAGCGCTATAGCTCAATCATTGTATGGGCAGCTAGAATAGTCAGGGGATATAAAGCAAATCATTATCTTGATGATTTCCTCTTTTTGGGAGCAAGACGGGCCTCAAAGTGTGCAGACACTCTTGCGGCCTTTGTTCCACAAATGAAAAACTGGCAGTGTCCTTGACATCAGTAAAAACCACAGGCCCAGCCATGACAACATCTTTTCTAGTCACTGAGCTTGACTCAGTCAGAGGTCACTGTTGCTTGCCTAATAATAAACTTAGGGCATTTCAGGAGTCTTTTGCCAACTGACAGGAGTTACAGAAAGTGACTTTAAATCAGCTACAGCTCCTGGTGGGTTTCTTAAATGTAATTCAGCGAATTGTCCACATTAATTCTCACGCTCCATCACAAGATCTAGTCATGGCTCAAGGCTAAATGTCACAGTATCCTTTTGTGGAAGGAAGTCAAGGCTGACCTAAAGATCTGGTTTGAGGTATTAGGAACTCAAATGGCTCAGTTATTTGGCAGTCACTCCTTACATCAAGAGAATAGCTAAGCTTTTTGAGTGACTAAGCAGGGAGCGCATGAGCGGTGACATGTTTGATGGTTAGTAGCATGTGCAGAAGTAGTTTTCGCAATGATTTGAGTCTGGTGAGAAACCTCAAGTTTCTGGAGCTGTTCCATAGTGTTGCAGCACTTTAAGGAAAGGAGCGTAGTCTTTTACCCAGACAATATGTCGGTGGGAGATGCAGTAAGTGAGAAGAGGGCCACATGCTCTATGATCCTGTGGCTTCTGAAGAAGTTGGTGCTCATCTGTTTGGCATGGCATCTAGAGTGAGACATGTAATGGTGCAAAATATAATGCTGCTGATGCTTTGCCTCACTGTAAGATGCAGGAATTCCGTGTCTTCTACCCAGATGCCTTAGAGAAGATAGCTGATTTCTCGACTGGTCTGTGGAAGCTTGGTGTCCCGTTTTCCCAGGATTATTAATATACTCACCGGCCCCTAAAACAAAGAGGGGAGAGAAGTTTGCTTTTTCATCCAATTTCCTATTCAAGCAAACTGTGATAGAATGAGAAATGACTTCTGGCTTTACGTAAGACACGTAAACGACTTGAGACATTTCTAAACTAATAGCATTATTGGGGACACTTAAAGGAATCTGTACATCTCTAATTGAAAAACTGTATTTCCAAGTGGCATATTTGTTGGCCTTCTTTGGGACATTTCGCATCAGCAAGCTGATTGCACCCGTAAAACAGTCCCCACAGGGGACAGGGAAGCTATTTAGTTGACCATTTGGGGGAGATCACCCTCAAATTACCCAGGACAACAATTGATCAGAGGGTAAGAGGGGCCATTATCCGCCTCGTCCTCAGTCAACCTACATCCCTGATAAAGGCACTTTCTGAGTACCCCGGAGTGCATACAAGACAAATTTCACAAAATGTTTTTTTAATTGAGAAGAACAGGGCAGCATTGTTCAAATATCAATGTTCAAAGTGTGTAAGGCATCTTCACAGTAGTGTGTTGGGATATTGTCAATTTGTCACCTCTCTCCTTTAGGCATCTACATCAGCAGAAGGCTTGAGTCTGGGTCTCATTTAAGTTATGTGGATCAATCAGTCGAAATCCAACTGATATGCGCAAACCAATTTTTCGCAACTAGCCAGGTCATGCTGTGTGACACATCTTTGTTCTTTAACTTACTTCATGTCTGTCATGAAGATTACATGGGTTGTTCAGCATTCTTTCATCAGGAACGAGGCTGTCCATGTGGAAGATCCTACTGTGAGTCATCAATAAGCCCCACACAGCAGAATATTCTGTCTATTGAGCAGAGGCAGCCCCCAGTTGTCTGTCTTGCAGATCAAGATTCTGGGTGCTTTACGTCACAACTCTTTCCTCTCAGGGGACCTGTCATTTTTACGCACCTGGGTCAATGGCTTGGCCTCACTTTGAAAGAAAGGTGTGAGTGAAATATTTTTTCAAGAGCAGAATTTGATTACCAACATGATTTGTAAGAAAACTCCTCAGGTCATTGCTTCATTTCAAAGAATCTCTAGGGCTGTGCGGGTAGTAGGTATCAAACCCCAAGTACTGAACAGTTCTGTTCACAAGTTTGACCAGGAGAATTCCAAGATGGCTGGAAAGAAGGAGTGGTTTTGAAGCACAACACACAGCATAATCGTAGAAAGGCAAATGTTAGATCAAGATGGGTAGATCTTTTGGGTAGATGTTATCAAAGATGTCATTTAACACATCATAAGTAGTTTCCGGGAGATCCATCAAGTGGGGGCCATGAAAAAGGTGGGGGTAAAAAATGTGTTTTCCCCATATTAATTTCTATAGAGATTTTTTACATGTCTACTGCCTGAACCGCTGGATGCAATTATATCAAATTTCGCAGAAATGTAGCTCTTGGTCCAGAAAGAACCCTTCGTGTTATATGGTGTAAATCCATTCAGTAGTTGTAGAGAAATTAAAGGAAATACAAATTTGTGTATCTAGGGAAGCAGATCCTCTGAGATCCTGCTGAAATTTGATTGGTTGCAAACACTCCAATCAGGGAGTGTTGGCAGCCATTTTGGGACTCTACTTCAGCAAAACAAATTACAAAAAGAAAAGGGGGCAGGGTAGAAAAATCCTGACCCCTTAACTCTGTTCATGGAATCCCAGAGGGACCCTGCCAGGGCAGGAGAGCATTTTTCTTTTGCAATTTTTGCTGTGGCAAAAATGTAGAAGTAAACATGCGCAGGCTCCCATGATTGCTTTAAATAGCGTCCCTGGATGGGCCAGGTCCCAGGCAATTTTGTTTTTAAAGGAGGGGGCACACAGGGCCCCCCTCCTAAGGCTCAATGAGCTCCAGGTACCACCACTTCCAAGGGGCTTATTTTTAAATAATGGAGGGGGGCCACTTGTATGCCCCACCTGGGCTTCTAAGAAGTCTCAGGGACCACCGCATCCCCGGGACTAAATAACAAATAAAGGGGGGGACCCGTGAGCCCCCCGGCCCTGGGAACCACCACCTCCCCAGTGCAATGAAAATGAATTGGCGGGGCTGTAGGGACCCCCTGGACCCTGGGGACCCCCACCTCCCAGGGGCCTAAATAATAAATAATACTGGGAGGGGGCTGTGAGGCTCCCTTCCTGGGCCAAATTTGGCCCCGGGGACCACCACCTCCCCAGGGCCGGCCTGTGCTCAGAGAAGGAGGGGGGCTAAGCTCCTTCCCCCTCTACTGGAGCCAATTATGGTCCTGGGGGCTCCCACCCCCCAGGGCGGCTCCTGCTATATCCCAGGGTTCCCAACCCCGGGACATAGCTGTTTGCTTGCTGGGAGCTGACAGCTCCTGCCAAGAGAAAGCAAACACTCGATTTCCAGCAGGCATGAAATGTCAAAATTCTCCTGCTTGCTGGATGCGGAGGTTTCATCTCTTTCCCTGCCTGCAAGCATGCATGCAGGGAAAGAGATGAAACTATTGCTCCTGCAAAAAGGGAGCTGCATTTCCAGCAGCACCCTGCATGCAGCAGCAATGCTGGGTCCCACAGGAGGCAGGGAGCCGGCTGGGACTGCAGGATCCTTGAGGCTCCCCCTGTGGTCCCCATCGTGCACACTGGGTGCCCTGGTTGGGATCAGGGCATCCAGAGACACGTGGCCGGGCCTCAGGGATGGGGTTCCCAAAGCAAAAATTGTCCCAGGGAGGAGGGCCCCCTTCCTCCATTTTAGAGGGAAAAAAAAGAGGGAAAAACAAGCAGACACAGCAAAACAGAGGGGAGGAAAGGAAGCAGAAAAGACAAAACAGATGGCAGAAAAACAACCAGGAAAGGCAAAATAGAGGACAGGAAAACAAGCAAGTGGAGAAGATGTGGCCTAACGGCTAGAACGTTCAACTTTGAAGCTGGGGAACTGGGTTCGCGTCTCGGCAGGGACTCTCAACATCCTGTGATTTTGAGTAACTCACTTAATCTCCCCGTGCCTAACAAAAAATGAATGCGTTCGTCTGTAACGCAACTGGTGCCCATGTAAAGCGCTCTGATACTTTCGGGTCGAGTTTGTGCTATAAAACTCCCAAAATAAAAAAGGCAAAACAAATGGTACAAAAATGAGCAGGAACGGCAAAACAGAGCATAAGAGGGCAAAACAGAGTGCAGAAAAATGAGCAGGAAAGGCAAAGCAGAGGGCAGAAAAACAAGCAGAATAGGCAAAACAGATCAGAAGAGGGCAAAACAGAGACCGCTCGAACACTCACACAGCCCACTCAGAGACTCACACACCCACTCGCAGACCCAACGACACACTCATACACCCACTCAGTGACTCATGCACCCACTCTCAGACCCACTCACAAACCCACTCAAAGACTCACTCATCCACTCACAGACCCACTCAGGCTTGTGCACCCACTGACAGACCCACTTAGAAATGCATGCACCCAATGACAGACCCACTCAGACACTCATGCACCCACTCACAGACCCACTCTGAAACTCACACACCCACTCAGAGACTTACAGACCCAAGCAGAGACTCATGCACCCACCCAGAAACTCTTGCACACAGTCACAGACCCACAAACAGACTCACGCACCTACTGACAGAGCCACTCAGACACTCATGAACCCACTGACAGACCCACTCTGAGACTCAGGCACCCACTCACAGTCTCATGCACCTACTCAGACACTTACACACCCACTGACAGACCCACTCAGACTCACACAATCACTCACGCACCCACTGACAGACCCACTCAGACTCATGCAGTCACTTGCAGAACCACTTGTAGACTCATGTACTCACTCAAAGACCCACTCAGAGACTCACAAGCCCACTCACAGACCTACTCAGACACTCGTGCCCTCACTCACACACTCACTGTCAAAGGTTAGTGGTTATAGTTAGGAAATACAATTAAAAAAAACCTTAGAAATGAACGTAATAAAATAAAGGTTATAGGGACATTATAGTTAGGAAACAACATAAAAAAAAATACTTAAAAATTCAGTGAAAACAACAAAGATTACCGGGACGTTATAGTTAGGAAATAGAATTTTAAAAAACTTTAGAAAATTATTTGAGTTGCCATCAGTGATGTCACTGATCATGTCCTAAGTGGATATAGGAAAAACCGAAGCACGGGCTCCCGTGCCTTGTTTAAAAAAAGCCACCGGGTGGGCCAGGTCCCGGGGGCACTGGAAATGTATTAGCGGGAGCCCACGGGGCCCCCGCAGCCCCGGGGACAGCCACCTCCCTGGGGCTGTAAAAAAAACCTGTGGTTAGGTGTTCCCAATCATAACCCATGCTGCCCTGGGGACCGCCACCTCCCCGGGCTCTTTTTTTTTTTTTAAACCTGTGTGGGGGGTCTCAAGCCACCCCCCCCCCCCTGGGGCCCACCACCTCCCCGGGGCACTAAATTTGGAAATGCTGTGGTCCGTTACGGACCCCTGAGCCCCGGGGACCACCACCACCTACTGGTAGGGAGGGGGGCAATGCGGCCCCCCTCCTGGATCCCTTGATGGCCCTGGGGACCGCCACCTCCCAGGGCCGGCTCCTGCAGTGTCCTGGGGTGCCCACCCATGGAACACTGCTGTTTGCTATGGCAGGGCGGGAGCCATGCAGCTCCCGCCCTGTCATAGCAAACTCTGGTTTGGATTTTGAAAGCGAGCAGATTTCCTGCTCTCGCTTCCAAACTCCAAAGCAGATTGTTTTTCCACAAGGGGAGCTGCATGTTAGCAGCTCCCCGCTGGGAGGCGGGGAGCCGGTGGGACCGTGGGGGCATTGGGGCTCCCCCAACAGAGTGGCCAGGCCCCGGGGGATGGGGTCACTGGGGCTTGAAGTGGCCTGGAAGGGGGGACACACAGCCCCCTCCCCCCCATTTTTTTTTTAAAAGGGAAGACCTGCCCCGGCGGATGGGGTCCCCGGGGCCACACGGCCCCCCCAAATATTGTTTAAAAAAATTTAAATACTGGCCATGCCCCGGGGTCCCCGGGGCCGAAAATGGCCTTGGGAGGGGGGCCACCCGGCCCCGTTCCCGTATATTTAATACAAATTAACAAAATAGGGGTCAGGCCCTGGGGGATGGGGTCCCCAGGGCCCAAAAATAGGAAAAGAAGGGGGGCTACACAGCCCCCCTTCTCACAAATAATAATTTTTTAAAAAGGCATCGTGCCGGAGGCCCTGCCCCCTCAGTGCATTACTCTGCAAACGCGCCCTGTGGTGCGTTGTAAGTTGGGGAATTAATTCCCCTTGAATACTGGGGTTCCCTGGGGGCTACCTAGCCCACCAGGTACCTCCAGTATGCGCCACAGGGCTGCATTTCAGAGAGATGGTCCGAGGCCACGCCCCTTTTTACACCTCTCTGCAACGCAGCTTTGTGGTGCTTACTGAAGGTACCTGGTGGGCTAGTTGGACCCCAGGGACCCTCAGAATTCAAGGGGACTTAATCCCCCAACTTAAAACGCACCACGGGGAGCGTTTGCACAGTGGTGAAGGGAGGGGGCGGGGCCTGATGTGACATGTGTGCAAACATGTCCTGTGGAGTGTTTTAAATTGGGGGATTAAGTCCCCTTGAATCCTGAGGGCTCCTGGGGGCCAACTAGCCCACCAGGTACCTCCAGTAAGCGCCACAGAGTTGTGTTGCAGAAAGGTGTAAAAAGGGGCTTGGCCTCGGACCACCTCTCTGCAAAGCAGCTCTGTGCTGCTTACTGGAGCTACCTGGTGGGCTATTTGGCCCCCAGGGACCCTCAGGATTCAAGGGGACTTAATCTCCCAACTTACAATGTGCTAGGGGGCACGTTTGCACAGTGATGCAGGGAGGGGGCGAGCCTGATATAAGAAGTTAGCAATCCTGCTGTGTCGGACTTACTGGTGGTAATGAAAGTGATAGTTGGCCCACAAGGTTGATGTTGGGGGCTAACTACTACTCCTGTTACCTCCAGTAAATCCCACACAGTGGGATTGCTAAGAGGTGTTTCAAAGGCCACGCTCACATTTCTCCACCACTCTGGAAATGCGACTGGTATGTTATAGTTTGAAATTAGCATTTAAAATACCTTTAATATTCACTGAAAAACCATAGGTTTCAGGGACGTAATAGTTAGAAATTAGCATGTAAAAAACCTTTTAAAATCACTGAAAAAAACAAACGTTTCAGGGATGTTATAATTAGTTGGACATTTCACTTGTAGAAAACCAGAGAAATTCAGCCGTTATAGTTAGTTCAGCTAACTATGACTTGCGCCCCAGCAATGCACTGCTGATGATGTCACATATTACCTCATTCATGACATGGTCAGTGACATCACTGATGACATCTCAAATTACATCACTGATGACATCAGGTTTTTTTAAATGCTAATTTCTAACTATAACGTGCCTGAAACTTACGTTTTTTTCTGTGAATTATATATATATATATATATATATATATATATATATATATATATATATTACCTACTGGCGGTCGCCAGTAGGTAGTTATAGTTAGGACCACGTTTCCATAGGAAAACCTCAACATTCTATTTTGAATAACTTTGGCGCCGGTCGACGAATCCTCGCGAATTTCTCAAAATAGGTGGGGCGCTATGCTCCGCTCCTACCCTGAAAGTCTCGGGGGGATCCGTCAAGCGGGGGCTGAGATAAAAGGGGGGTCCCAAAACGCGTTTTTCCCATGCATTTTTCCATAGGACCTTTAGAACGAGCTACAGCCCGAACGGCTGAACAGAATTACTCAAAATTTGGCAGAGAGGTAGTCCCTAGGTCAAGGAAGTGCCTTTTGTAGGTTTGGTGTAAATCTGTTCAGTAGATTCTGAGAAAATAGCCTTTAAATCAATATATATATCTGAGCCCGCTTACGGTACGCTTACCGTACGCTTACGGTAAGCGTACGGCGGCGTGCGCGAGCGCGATTCTGATTGGCTCTTAGATCTTAGTAAACATTCGAATCGGCCGAAACCAGGAAGCGGCGGCCGCCATTTTGTGTATTTCACTCTGAAAAAAAAGAGTGAAAACAAGGAAAGGGGGCAATGAGGAGAGTTACAGACCCCCTAACATTTGTAAGGGGGTCAAAGAAGGACAGAAAAGTACAAAAAAAACATTTATTGATTTTAAAAAAAATCACGGGGTACGCGTACGGTAAGCTTACGGTAAGCGTACGGTAAAAAAAATAAAAATAGATAAATGAAAAGCAGATTTAAGAGTTTAGAAATTATTGAGCTCTAAAAAGAGCTGTTGTGTTTATGAAGTCATTTTTTTAGTGGTACCTACAAGTAAGTACCGATGCAGAGTCTAAGGTTCAAGAGGAAGACTCTGTTCCCTTCATCATTGAAGTGCACACCATCTCCTCTATAAATGTCTTGCATGTCATAACGCAAGTTGTTGTGGTAAATGGCACCCATACCATAGTCACGGAGGAAAGCAGAAACAGATTTGTTGACGTGCTTTCTTGCTTTGTCAATCTGTGGACAGAAATGATTGGACCAGTTCCATTTTTGCCTTTGGCATATGTTGGAAAACACAAAGGCAGTTTTAGGGAAAAGTGTAAACAGTTGTGCAAAGGTGTCCTTCATAAGCATTTCCAGACCTACCCCAGTCAAAGTGCCTAGGTCATTGCCACCACAGTGCACTATTATGAGGTCAGGGTGTTGGATTTGAATGAAGGATTTCACCAATGGCATCAATTGGTGCCACTTTAACCCTCTCTGACCAATCCATTTAATGTCTACATTTGGCAAAGCAAGGTCTCTCACCATATCTGTTTTCTCTGCAAACTTTTCACTCCAGAAGACATAGCTGTGCCCTACAATCCACACTGTGAACATCTTCAAAGGAGAACTGGATGCACTCAGGAGGTGTCTTTCAGTAGAATGGCAATATGAAAAGAAAGACAGTTTGGAAATGGAGGCATACATATTTTTTTAAAACAAAAAGAACTGATTGGCTGTTTCATACCATTCTAGAATAAAAACTAGGCTGTATGTGAAAATTAATAGAAGCATGTTTTGTATTGGTACAAAAAAATGTGTAACCAAAGAACAGTACTATGGATTTGCTGTAAGGTTTGAAAAGTCAAGCACTCTTGCTCTGTGGAATTGAAACATTGTGTGTCAAACTTCTGACCTAACTGCACACAGCAGTGTTCCATGAGCTGTTGCTATGGTAGCAGGCAGAAGTCAAGTTGGGGGAAGGGTACTAGGCAGAAGTCAAGTTGGGGGCAGGGTACTTTTGGAAAAGGGTTGGTTTTCAACCAATAGAAATGTGTGATTACATTTGAAAAAAAGGGGGAAGCACTGAGATTTGAAACTTACATGTATATGTGTGGAAAAATAGAGGGAAAGTTTGCCATTATCTGGTTCTGCTGAGAGGAGAGAGGTGAACACAACAGAGATCCTGGCTCTGATAATCTGCTGTTTGAGTGTCACATTTCTTTCACAACTAACTAATTTTAAAGGTGAGTTTAGAGTTTGAGAGGGGATGTATGTGGTAACTTAAGAAATGAATAATAGAAATGGGAATTGTTTTTGTTGTAGTTACACATGGTGGTTTCATAATGTGACAGTGTGTAAAAGTGATTTACACTTGCCCCGAAAAAAAAAAGAGCAGTAAGTGTGCTTTCAAATTGGCAAAGAAATTTCGTTTTGGGACTAATGTGAAAACATGACTCTGTGTGCATAGAAGAATTATAGGCAGAGATTTATTGCGTCTTGCTCTGGTGATTTCACAGTTGCATTAGATGGAAAGGGGGAGCGAATTTTTTGGGGAAGAAGCAGAGGCTTAGCACACACCCATGTGCTTGCCATGTATAGTCATGCACAGTATTTAGAAGCCAGTGGGGTTTTCAGGTTTAAGTCTGTAATGCAAATACATTCAGCATCACTAAGGCTGGTTGCCCTTGGTGGAGTGTAGGCAGTCACAGAGAATGCACATGGTGGTGGTCTGAAAAAAAAACAGCTTGGACACGTGCAATTAAATAAATCAAAAATAGTGGTTTCATAATGTGTCAGTCTGTAAAAGTGATTTCAAATTGTAAAAAGAGATTTTCACTTGGCCCGAAAAAAAAAGAGCAGTAAGTGTGCTTTCAAATTGGCAAAGAAATTTCGTTTTGGGACTAATGTGAAAACATGACTCTGTGTGCATAGAAGAATTATAGGCAGAGATTTATTGCGTCTTGCTCTGGTGATTTCACAGTTGCATTAGATGGAAAGGGGGAGCGAATTTTTTGGGGAAGAAGCAGAGGCTTAGCACACACCCATGTGCTTGCCATGTATAGTCATGCACAGTATTTAGAAGCCACTGGGGTTTTCAGGTTTAAGTCTGTAATGCAAATACATTCAGCATCACTAAGGCTGGTTGCCCTTGCTGGAGTGTAGGCAGACACAGAGAATACACATGGTGTTGGTCTGAAAAAAAAACAGCTTGGACACGTGCAATTAAATAAATCAAAAATAGTGGTTTCATAATGTGTCAGTCTGTAAAAGTGATTTCAAATTGTAAAAAGAGATTTTCACTTGGCCCTAAAAAAAAAGAGCAGTAAGTGTGCTTTCAAATTGGCAAAGAAATTTCGTTTTAGGACTAATGTGAAAACATGACTCTGTGTGCATAGAGGAATTATAGGCAGAGATTTATTGCGTCTTGCTCTGGTGATTTCACAGTTGCATTAGATGGAAAGGGGGAGCGAATTTTTAGGGGAAGAAGCAGAGGCTTAGCACACACCCATGTGCTTGCCATGTATAGTCATGCACAGTATTTAGAAGCCAGTGGGGTTTTCAGGTTTAAGTCTGTAATGCAAATACATTCAGCATCACTAAGGCTGGTTGCCCTTGGTGGAGTGTAGGCAGTCACAGAGAATGCACATGGTGGTGGTCTGAAAAAAAAACAGTTTGTACACGTGCAATTAAATAAATCAAAAATAGTGGTTTCATAATGTGTCAGTCTGTAAAAGTGATTTCAAATTGTAAAAAGAGATTTTCACTTGGCCCTAAAAAAAAAGAGCAGTAAGTGTGCTTTCAAATTGGCAAAGAAATTTCGTTTTAGGACTAATGTGAAAACATGACTCTGTGTGCATAGAGGAATTATAGGCAGAGATTTATTGCGTCTTGCTCTGGTGATTTCACAGTTGCATTAGATGGAAAGGGGGAGCGAATTTTTTGGGGAAGAAGCAGAGGCTTAGCACACACCCATGTGCTTGCCATGTATAGTCATGCACAGTATTTAGAAGCCAGTGGGGTTTTCAGGTTTAAGTCTGTAATGCAAATACATTCAGCATCACTAAGGCTGGTTGCCCTTGGTGGAGTGTAGGCAGTCACAGAGAATGCACATGGTGGTGGTCTGAAAAAACAGCTTGGACATGTGCATTTAAATAAAAGAAAAAAAAGTGGTTTCATAATGTGTCAGTCTGTAAAAGTGATTTCAAATTGTAAAAAGAGATTTTCACTTGGCCCGAAAAAAAAAGAGCAGTAAGTGTGCTTTCAAATTGGCAAAGAAATTTCGTTTTAGGACTAATGTGAAAACATGACTCTGTGTGCATAGAGGAATTATAGGCAGAGATTTATTGCGTCTTGCTCTGGTGATTTCACAGTTGCATTAGATGGAAAGGGGGAGCGAATTTTTGGGGGAAGAAGCAGAGGCTTAGCACACACCCATGTGCTTGCCGTGTATAGTCATGCACAGTATTTAGAAGCCAGTGGGGTTTTCAGGTTTAAGTCTGTAATGCAAATACATTCAGCATCACTAAGGCTGGTTGCCCTTGCTGGAGTGTAGGCAGACACAGAGAATACACATGGTGGTGGTCTGAAAAAAAAACAGCTTGGACATGTGCAATTAAATAAATTTTTAAAAAAGGTTTCATAATGTGTCAGTCTGTAAAAGTGATTTTCACTCGGCCCGAAAAAAAAAGAGCAGTAAGTGTGCTTTCAAAATGGCAAAGAAATTTCGTTTTGGGACTAATGTGAAAACATGACTCTGTGTGCATAGAGGAATTATAGGCAGAGATTTATTGCGTCTTGCTCTGGTGATTTCACAGTTGCATTAGATGGAAAGGGGGAGCGAATTTTTTGGGGAAGAAGCAGAGGCTTAGCACACACCCATGTGCTTGCCATGTATAGTCATGCACAGTATTTAGAAGCCACTGGGGTTTTCAGGTTTAAGTCTGTAATGCAAATACATTCAGCATCACTAAGACTGGTTGCCCTTGCTGGAGTGTAGGCAGACACAGAGAATACACATGGTGTTGGTCTGAAAAAAAAACAGCTTGGACACGTGCAATTAAATAAATCAAAAATAGTGGTTTCATAATGTGTCAGTCTGTAAAAGTGATTTCAAATTGTAAAAAGAGATTTTCACTTGGCCCTAAAAAAAAAGAGCAGTAAGTGTGCTTTCAAATTGGCAAAGAAATTTCGTTTTAGGACTAATGTGAAAACATGACTCTGTGTGCATAGAGGAATTATAGGCAGAGATTTATTGCGTCTTGCTCTGGTGATTTCACAGTTGCATTAGATGGAAAGGGGGAGCGAATTTTTTGGGGAAGAAGCAGAGGCTTAGCACACACCCATGTGCTTGCCATGTATAGTCATGCACAGTATTTAGAAGCCAGTGGGGTTTTCAGGTTTAAGTCTGTAATGCAAATACATTCAGCATCACTAAGGCTGGTTGCCCTTGGTGGAGTGTAGGCAGTCACAGAGAATGCACATGGTGGTGGTCTGAAAAAAAAAACAGTTTGTACACGTGCAATTAAATAAATCAAAAATAGTGGTTTCATAATGTGTCAGTCTGTAAAAGTGATTTCAAATTGTAAAAAGAGATTTTCACTTGGCCCTAAAAAAAAAAGAGCAGTAAGTGTGCTTTCAAATTGGCAAAGAAATTTCGTTTTAGGACTAATGTGAAAACATGACTCTGTGTGCATAGAGGAATTATAGGCAGAGATTTATTGCGTCTTGCTCTGGTGATTTCACAGTTGCATTAGATAGAAAGGGGGAGCGAATTTTTGGGGGAAGAAGCAGAGGCTTAGCACACACCCATGTGCTTGCCATGTATAGTCATGCACAGTATTTAGAAGCCAGTGGGGTTTTCAGGTTTAAGTCTGTAATGCAAATACATTCAGCATCACTAAGGCTGGTTGCCCTTGGTGGAGTGTAGGCAGTCACAGAGAATGCACATGGTGGTGGTCTGAAAAAACAGCTTGGACATGTGCATTTAAATAAAAGAAAAAAAAGTGGTTTCATAATGTGTCAGTCTGTAAAAGTGATTTCAAATTGTAAAAAGAGATTTTCACTTGGCCCGAAAAAAAAAGAGCAGTAAGTGTGCTTTCAAATTGGCAAAGAAATTTCGTTTTGGGACTAATGTGAAAACATGACTCTGTGTGCATAGAGGAATTATAGGCAGAGATTTATTACGTCTTGCTCTGGTGATTTCACAGTTGCATTAGATGGAAAGGGGGAGCGAATTTTTGGGGGAAGAAGCAGAGGCTTAGCACACACCCATGTGCTTGCCGTGTATAGTCATGCACAGTATTTAGAAGCCAGTGGGGTTTTCAGGTTTAAGTCTGTAATGCAAATACATTCAGCATCACTAAGGCTGGTTGCCCTTGCTGGAGTGTAGGCAGACACAGAGAATACACATGGTGGTGGTCTGAAAAAAAAACAGCTTGGACATGTGCAATTAAATAAATTTTTAAAAAAGGTTTCATAATGTGTCAGTCTGTAAAAGTGATTTTCACTCGGCCCGAAAAAAAAAGAGCAGTAAGTGTGCTTTCAAAATGGCAAAGAAATTTCGTTTTGGGACTAATGTGAAAACATGACTCTGTGTGCATAGAGGAATTATAGGCAGAGATTTATTGCGTCTTGCTCTGGTGATTTCACAGTTGCATTAGATGGAAAGGGGGAGCGAATTTTTGGGGGAAGAAGCAGAGGCTTAGCACACACCCATGTGCTTGCCATGTATAGTCATGCACAGTATTTAGAAGCCACTGGGGTTTTCAGGTTTAAGTCTGTAATGCAAATACATTCAGCATCACTAAGGCTGGTTGCCCTTGCTGGAGTGTAGGCAGACACAGAGAATACACATGGTGTTGGTCTGAAAAAAAAACAGCTTGGACACGTGCAATTAAATAAATCAAAAATAGTGGTTTCATAATGTGTCAGTCTGTAAAAGTGATTTCAAATTGTAAAAAGAGATTTTTCACTTGGCCCTAAAAAAAAAGAGCAGTAAGTGTGCTTTCAAATTGGCAAAGAAATTTCGTTTTAGGACTAATGTGAAAACATGACTCTGTGTGCATAGAGGAATTATAGGCAGAGATTTATTGCGTCTTGCTCAGGTGATTTCACAGTTGCATTAGATGGAAAGGGGGAGCGAATTTTTTGGGGAAGAAGCAGAGGCTTAGCACACACCCATGTGCTTGCCATGTATAGTCATGCACAGTATTTAGAAGCCAGTGGGGTTTTCAGGTTTAAGTCTGTAATGCAAATACATTCAGCATCACTAAGGCTGGTTGCCCTTGGTGGAGTGTAGGCAGTCACAGAGAATGCACATGGTGGTGGTCTGAAAAAAAAACAGTTTGTACACGTGCAATTAAATAAATCAAAAATAGTGGTTTCATAATGTGTCAGTCTGTAAAAGTGATTTCAAATTGTAAAAAGAGATTTTCACTTGGCCCTAAAAAAAAAGAGCAGTAAGTGTGCTTTCAAATTGGCAAAGAAATTTCGTTTTAGGACTAATGTGAAAACATGACTCTGTGTGCATAGAGGAATTATAGGCAGAGATTTATTGCGTCTTGCTCTGGTGATTTCACAGTTGCATTAGATGGAAAGGGGGAGCGAATTTTTGGGGGAAGAAGCAGAGGCTTAGCACACACCCATGTGCTTGCCATGTATAGTCATGCACAGTATTTAGAAGCCAGTGGGGTTTTCAGGTTTAAGTCTGTAATGCAAATACATTCAGCATCACTAAGGCTGGTTGCCCTTGGTGGAGTGTAGGCAGTCACAGAGAATGCACATGGTGGTGGTCTGAAAAAACAGCTTGGACATGTGCATTTAAATAAAAGAAAAAAAAGTGGTTTCATAATGTGTCAGTCTGTAAAAGTGATTTCAAATTGTAAAAAGAGATTTTCACTTGGTCCGAAAAAAAAAGAGCAGTAAGTGTGCTTTCAAATTGGCAAAGAAATTTCGTTTTGGGACTAATGTGAAAACATGACTGTGTGCATAGAGGAATTATAGGCAGAGATTTATTGCGTCTTGCTCTGGTGATTTCACAGTTGCATTAGATGGAAAGGGGGAGCGAATTTTTTGGGGAAGAAGCAGAGGCTTAGCACACACCCATGTGCTTGCCATGTATAGTCATGCACAGTATTTAGAAGCCAGTGAGGTTTTCAGGTTTAAGTCTGTAATGCAAATACATTCAGCATCACTAAGGCTGGTTGCCCTTGCTGGAGTGTAGGCAGACACAGAGAATACACATGGTGGTGGTCTGAAAAAAAAACAGCTTGGACATGTGCAATTAAATAAATTTTTAAAAAAGGTTTCATAATGTGTCAGTCTGTAAAAGTGATTTTCACTCGGCCCGAAAAAAAAAGAGCAGTAAGTGTGCTTTCAAAATGGCAAAGAAATTTCGTTTTGGGACTAATGTGAAAACATGACTCTGTGTGCATAGAGGAATTATAGGCAGAGATTTATTGCGTCTTGCTCTGGTGATTTCACAGTTGCATTAGATGGAAAGGGGGAGCGAATTTTTTGGGGAAGAAGCAGAGTCTTAGCACACACCCATGTGCTTGCCGTGTATAGTCATGCAAAGTATTTACAAGCGAGTGGGGTTTTCAGGTTTCAGTCTGTAATGCAAATACATTGAGCTTCACTAAGGCTGGTTGCCCTTGCTGGAGTGTAGCACTGTGGACATGGGCTTTTTAAAAAATCTGAAAAGTGGTTTCATAATGTGACAGTTTGTAAAAGAGATTTTCACTTGCCCAAAAAAAAGAGCAGTTTGTGTGCATTCAAATTGGCAAAGAAATTTTGTTTTATGACTATTGTGAAAACAAATGTAGTAATATATTTAAATACAATAAAGGATTTTTTTTTTAGTTTTTTTCAGGTATTGCTGAAGAACAGTGAACAAAATTTAAGATGCCTACAAAATCTCGAGCTCAAAAAACGCTAAAAAAAAACCTATATTTGAAGACAACTGGAGGACCAAAGTTAGTAGAAGATGCTCATGTTGGGAAAAAGAAAAAATCTTCTGGTAAGCAGAAAAAAGAATTTCTTAACAAAATATTCAAAACAAAGAAAAATGTACAAAATGTCTGTCCTCGGAAAAATGTAACAAAACATAGAGAACAGCAAAAAATTGAGAATTTAGTTAATGCAAATACACCTTCTGCAATTGAAAAGTTTAACATAAACAGAAAAACAGCGTTTAAAGAGATACGTAGAAAAATGTTTCAGAGAAGAGTTATGTCCAATTTGATAAAGGATGTAAAGAAATATAAGCAAAAGGCAAAATATTTCAAGAGAAAAAAAGAAATTGAAGCCATTGCAGCAAAAGCATTAGAATTAAAAAGGAAACTATTCATATTAATTTTGAATAGGATGCGTACATTAGATAAAATGGTTAATGTACTGAAATCACAAAGCAAAAGCAAAAGAGTAGTGAACAGAACAAACTTTTGTAAAGTGTTTTTAGGAAAGTGGATGCATAGTTCAAGTAGTGAACCTTTTTTTAATGAAGAGAGCTATTTTCAAAGTAATAGTTTGCTGCATGCAGTTGACACCAGAGGTCGTTCATACGAAGTAAAAAATGGTTGCATAATGGAGAAGGAGATAATGGTTCCAAGAGATGAGGTACAAGTGATGGCAGATGAGGCAATGGGGAGACGTCCTAAAGCCCCAGTGTACACTTGGAATTGTAGTAGTATTTGCACTGTGCGTCAGGAATCTATTGACAGATTTCGAGAGTTTCTAAGAGAATATAGTAAAAAAAGTGTAAAACAAAAGATTAAGGTGCTTCAAAGTCTGGATCCATGCAGAGTGAGAGAGAATACTGGTTTGCAGGGTCATTCTCTTGCTTGTCTATCTAGAAAAGTGTGCAATAGTGTTTTCCATCATTTTAGGATGCTGGCTGTTCATCATACTGAAATGAGAAAGTTTGTGAGACGGTTGTATTTTGCCAAAAGTCCAGCAATAAAGTTAAATGAATTGAATAGGGCTCTGTTCCGAGGAACGGTATCAGATGTAGAGAAGGTTGTTGATGAAATTCAGTTTTGTTACTTTGGTCCTGAACAAAACAGTGCAGAGAAGGACACAGTAAATGAGGCAGAAGTGGAAGAGAATGTAGAACCCTCTGTAAGTAACATATTTAATGATCACATAACAAAATTTGCAATAGTCTCTAATGAAAGACCAAATGTTACTTGTATTTGTTGCCGCAGAACTCATTATAGAAAACAAACTAGGAATGTTGATCTCTACAGAAAGAGTGAAAATGAAGATAATTATAAGTGGATGGATTTTGCCACATATATATTTCTTGAAAATTGTTTTGAATTGGGTGAAGATCAGCGTATTTGTAAATACTGTTACAACAAGTTAGAGGAAAATAGAATGCCGACCAGAGCTGTACATAATAATTTAGAATTGGATGCTATTCCTGCTGAACTTTCTGAATTAAATACATATGAGTCTATACTCATTCAATGTGTTCATCCGTTCCAGACCATAGTACGTATGGAGCCCAAAACTGGTAAATTACCTCCTTCAGATTTACTGAGAGGTTTAAAAGGTAGAGTGGTGTATTTGCCCTTGGATTTGAAAAAAAATATGGAAACTATTGATGCGGATACTTTGGAAACTGAACCATTAATTATTCTGGTTAATGGTGTACCTACAAAGAATAAAAAGATTTGGCAGGAGCTGGTAGATGTGCGGAAAGTACAAAGAGCAAATTTGTATTTGAAAAAAAATAACAAATGGTATGAATCAATTTATATAGAAGAAGAAGAAGAAGAAGAAGATTTTCAAGAACACACAGAAACACCAACTGGACAAATTGAAAAAGTGGACAAGTCAAAGGAAGAAGAAATTTATGAACATTTTAGCATACATCCTCTCCATTCGAAAGAAGTTATGGGAGACAATATTGATCTCTTTCAGATGAAGAAAGCAAAAGGAAATCCCGTGAGTGTATGGGAGGAGAGCTTGGAAGCTCGATGTTTTCCCCAGCTGTTTCCTAAAGAAAAAGGAGGACGATACGATGAACGTCCAGAACAGATTCCAGCTTCAGAGTATCGGACTACAAGACTATATGCTGAAGATCCCAGATTTCGACAAAGTATTCCTTATTTGTTCCATCTTTTATTTGAAAGCGACTTGTCTGCACTGTCTTATGCAGTAAATCACATTTTAAAAAGTGGAGTACATTTACAAAATGTGTCTGCTAAGGATTTTATGGAGAAAGTGCAGCACCGAGATGATCATTTGGAAACACAACTGATCAATCTGATGGCTTGTCAGCGTGGGACAAATGAATATTGGTACCGACGCCATGGTGAACTAAAATGCATGTTACGCAATTTAGGAACACCAACATGGTTCCTTACCCTAAGCTGTGCCGAGTACGCTTGGGATGATTTACTGGATTTTCTACGAGAGGCCAATTCAAACATTAAAAACATCGAATACAAGACAGCAGGAGAACTGTGCTCATTGGATCCGGTTAATGTTTGCAGATATTTCAATCATAGATTTGAGGCTATGATGTCCTTAATCTGCAATAAAAAAAATCCACCCCTTGGAGAAGTAGTGGATTTCTTTTGGAGAAAAGAGTACCAGGCAAGAGGTGCTCCTCATATTCATATGCTGCTGTGGATCAAGGATGCCCCAAAGTTTGGAACAGATACTGATGAAGCAGTGTTATCTTACATTGAAGAATATGCAACATGTGGTATACCAAAAAGCAAAGAAGAGAACAAGTTAAAGGAGCAAGTTCTACGTTTCCAAAGTCATCGGTGTGGAAAATACTGTCGACGGAAATACAAGAGCAAAGAAAAATACTACACTAAATGTCGATTTGGATTTCCTAGACCTGTTCTTTCAAATGGAAGAGTCAACAGTTTTATGTCAGCTGTGAGACATACTATCACAAGAAAATCACCTAAGAATACCTACAACCTTAAAAGAAAAGAAGAATCAAAAAATATAAATGACTACAACCCAGTCATTTTATCCATGTGGAACGCTAACATGGATATACAGTATGTAGCTGACAATTCCATTGCTGTTGCACGATATGTAACGTCTTACATTACGAAATCAGAAAAAACAGAATTGAAGGAAATGTGGGAAGAGATTTCTCACGAGAAGACTGTCAGTAAGAAGCTGTACAGTTTCAGTTTGAAGATGTTATCGCATCGAGAAATTGGATCCTACGAATGTTCAGATAGGTTATCTTCTGCAAGTCTCTACTCGAAGTCAAGAAGAATAATTTGGGCAAGTTTAGGCCTTGCAGCAATGAGAAATCGGGTACTGAAATCTGTTGGAGAAATTGAATATTTGGCCGAGAATGACCCAGAAAGTACAGATATATTGAAAACAAACATGTTGGACACATATTATCCCAAGAGAAGTCATCATCTGGAGAACATGTGTCTCTATGAAGTGCTGCAGAACTACATTTATTCACGGAAAGCTGCAGAAGACATCAACAGTGGAAAATATAAAGTTGTTGGTGAAGAAGGATGTTTGGTGAAGCAAACCAAAGGAAGTTTGATAAATCACCGGAAGCTGAGTTGCGACACAACCGACAAGAAAGAATTTTACTACTTGGCTCTTTTACAGTTGTTTAAACCATGGCGTACAGAGGATGAACTACTGGGAGAATTCCAGAGCTATGAAGATTCTTTTAATGCTTGCAAAGACAGCATACAATGCAGTACATTCTCAACTTATCTGCAAATGTTAAATGAAGAAATTGAACAGGAAACTACAATTGCAGCAGAAATAGCTAGAGACAGTTCTCAGGACAGCCAAAGTTCAGGAACATACAGTCAAGATCCCCTAGGACAACCAATCGTTGAAAATGAAGCATCAATAGCCATGAATGAAGTGGAAACGGCTATGAATCAAGCTCAAGAAGAATTTATAGACTTACAAAATTTGGAAAGACAACTGAATCAAGAGCAGCAACACATTTATGAAGAGATCAAAAACAAAATTGATCACGGATTTCTACATATAAAAAAAGAGTGCTCATGCACATCATTTCATCCAATCAGGATGTATGTAAGCGGACAAGCTGGCACTGGAAAAAGTTTCCTAATTAAAGTCATCAGAAGCTACCTAAAGCAAAAAACGGATTCTACTTTGTCTTGTGTGGTTACTGCTCCAACTGGGTTAGCAGCATATAACATAAAAGGAATCACCTTACATCGTTTGCTAATGTTACCAGTGGAGCATGAGAACAAAATACAATTCAACAAGCTAACTGGAGAAGCATCCTTGGAAGTTTCAAGAGTATTGAAGAAGATGCAAGTTCTCATTATTGATGAGGTGAGCATGGTATCAAACTTAATGCTTGCCTTTGTGCATTTAAGAATGCAGCAAATTTTGAAGACAGACTATGACGTGTTATTTGGTGGAAAACACGTCATAGTTTTTGGGGATCTTTTGCAACTTACTCCAGTTAAAGGACAACCAGTGTTTAATACTGTGACACATGAAGACACGAAGAAGTCATTGGGAAGCATTGGAAATACAAATATTTGGTCCTTCTTTGAGTACAAGGAACTTACAACTAATATGAGGCAAGCAAACGATGAAGAATATGGAAGTATTCTGAAAGATATCAGAATTGGACTACTCACAGAAGTTGGGAAAAAAGCATTACAGAGTCGGCTGCTACATAATTTATTTCCAAAGGAAGAAATAGTTGCAGAGAAAATATACAAGAATATTGCAGAAAACAAAAGTGTCATCTGCTTAATGCCAACTCTACGTGAATGCTCAATATTTAATGAGGAGCTTTTGAAATTGGAAAAGGAAGAGATCAGGAAATTGGAAGCAGTGGACAAAATTGAGGATGGAAGAATTACTGTCACAGTAACAGGCAAACTGAAAAATAAATTGGACTCACTAGAGAAGAACATCTCCAAAACAGCAGGATTAGAAAAAAATCTATATGTTTGCATGAACTGTAGAGTATTTTTAAGGAGAAATTTGGATGTTGAGAAAGGCTTAGTGAATGGAGCGATGGGAAGAGTTGTGGGTTTTATTAATTATCAGAAAAAAGAAGGAATTGAATGTTTACAGATAAAATTTGATCAGATAGATGAAGTTAAAGATATTTGTCGTTGTACAGTTCGTTTTATGCTTGTGAAAGACTTATATGTACGTAGGAAGCAGTTTCCGTTTTCTCTAGCATATGCTGTAACTATCCACAAGTCTCAAGGATTGACTGTAGATTGTGCATTTGTGAACATTGGTTCAACTGTGTTCAAAGAAGGTATGGCATATGTAGCTTTGTCACGAGTCAAAACATTATCAGGTTTATTCATGATAGACTTTGATGACTCAAAAGTTAGTGCTGATACAAACTGTGTAAAGGAGTATAATAGATTAAGAAGAAGCTATGCTCCTCATTTAGGTCAGTATCCTGTGTTGGAGAAACGTGTAGTTTCTCGTAAAAGGAGAAATGAGAATATCTGTAATGAAGATATAGAGAAGAGGAAAAAAAAGAGGAGTGATGTAATTGCAAGCAAAAAGAAAAAGGACAATGAAGAACAGGTTGTAGGATGTCATTTTGAAAATAGCTCTGGTGTCAACTGCTACGCTAATGTAGTGCTGAATGTTGCATTTTATCTGGAAAGTTTGCAAGAGCAGATAATAGTAAATCAGGGAAAAAGATTCTGTTCAGAGCTGAGTCTCCTTTTTCAAAAGCTGAGTAAAGATAAAACTCAAATAGAAAGTGCTACTGATATTAGAAAACTTTTAGATGTATGTTCAGGACGAACACAGTTTTCTCAAAATGAACAGCAAGATGCACACGAATTTTTGATGTATTTTCTTCAGGTAGTGGAAGAAGAAGGAGTTCCCATTGACATTTTTTTTGGTCTCTCTTATAAATGGGAACATAGTTGTGATAATTGTTATAATATATGTGGCTCTATTGTTGATAATGAAAGGTTTATTTATTTGACATTGCCAGAGAGTAAAACAGTCACTTTTGCAAAATTAGTTAAAGATGCTAATCATAGCATGAAATGTGGTGAGTGTAATTCTGACATGTTTTCAACATTAATTTTAAGGGAATACGGACAGTATGTAATTTTAATGATGCAACGATGTAGAGCTGATGGTTCAAAATTGGATACTTTAATAAAGAAGTTTACAGGACAGCAATTATCAATTTCAGGAAAAACTTTTGTAACTGTTGCAATAATTTTCCATGATGGACCTACTGTTACTTCTGGACATTACACAGTTTATCTAAAATGTGAAAAAGGCTGGACACTGTGTAATGATTCCCAATTGATTTTCAAACAACGTTTGCCTTTTGATTTAGCAAATTCCTATCTAATCTTCCTGAAACCTAAATTTTAGAGAGACTTGGCAAGATCTGGACAAAATAATTTTACCATTTTACTGGATTACCATTGCAATTTTGTAGAAAAAATATTTTTAAAATTATCATTTGGCCTAAAGGAAAGATAACCAATTGTAATGTGGACTTTTTTAATTTTTAATGCAATTTTGAAAAACCAATAATTTATAGATAATCGGTAACTTCTGCACATTTTAAATTTTGGAATGCTATTGGACTGCCATTGGAAATTTTTTCAAAAATGATTTAAAAAATTACTATTTGGCCATGTGGAAAAGTAAGCAATTCTATTGTGGACTAAATAAATTATTCAAAAAATTTTCGTGAACCAAAATGTTACAGAGAATCGGTGAGATCTGGACAGATTAAACTTTAGAATTTTAATGGATTTCCCTTGGAAATTTATTCCAAAAAAAAAAAAAAAAATACTATTTGGCCTAAAGGAAATGAAATCAGATGTATTTTGGAGTTATTTGAGATATAATATTGTGATTATACTTCTGAAACAAACATATCAGACGGTATTTTAAAGAAATAAGTATTGTTTTTAGATGATATTTTTTTAGAATAATATGCATTTCTGTAATGATAAGTTTAAGTGAGAAGAGATTCTGGGCTTTTTTAATACAATCTTTGAGATTGTTATTTTTTTTTTGCCCGCTGTAAAATGATGAATGCAATTGCTTTCACAATTTATAGTGAAATGCAATATATTCTGAAAACAGCAAAAATAAGGCAAAAATATTTTTTTGAAAAAAATGTAAATATGTATACTGTATTATAAATTGTTAAAAAAATATTAATACTTTTTTCTTTTTTTTCAGATCGATATAGAAAATTTTCGAAAACTACAACCATTTTTAAAACTATTTTTTAAAAAAACAAATGAATAAATATTTTTTTGAGTGAGTATGGTAAGTCAATAATAATAATTGTAGTCTCTCAAGGACCTTGTAATGTGATAATTGATTTTTAGTGTTTTTTTTAAAAAATAAAAAAAAGGTACGCGCACCGTACGCGTACGGTAAAAAAAAAAAAAAAAAGGTTTTAAAAAACATATGTAAAAAAAAGATGAAAGATAAGGTTGGCTCTTAAAAGAACCGTTGTGTTCATGCAGGGACAGAGGAAAGGAAGCATGGGAAAATCATTCAAAGCTACAAATGTGCTGATCTATTTTGTTGTTCACTAGGGAAACACTGGTCTCCCTATGACAAATTAGACCTTTACAAAATGTGCAATGAATATCAACCTTCCGAAATCGAAGGTTCATTTCCAGAGGGCCAGCAAAAGGAGATTCTCCCCCCACAGATGAAGGGCTCACCTGACCTGCAGAAGAAGGAGTCAGCCCTGCAGATGATGGTCCAGGCTGAGCTGCTGTGGATGTACTGGCTCGTCTTTCTGAAGAGTTACCTCCAAAAAGATGACCATGTGTCCTTCTGTGTACATCCTGGAGGTGTCTCTTCATGGTGTGATTCCCAAAGGAATACTTCCTGTTAGGATTACCTCTAGAAAGTACACGCTTACACAGCTTGCAAGTAACTAAGGGTGCATTCACCTTTTGCTGGCCTTCTGGAAAAGTAAAATAATCCCAAACATAAGAAGGCTTTTGTTTCCTCGATCTCTGCCTCAAGACAGTGCTGCTGGTGCTAGCCTCACTCTCAGAAGAGCTCTGCTGTTCTGCCATCGTATCCCAAAGACAAACCAGCTCCTTCTCCCAAGGGATCACAAGCAGAAATGAGGGGAATGGGTGTGGTGTAGGAGAGTTCTAGAACTGAAAGTAGTTTCAACCAATCAAAAGTTGTGTTTCAAGATCACATGACCTACCGTACGCTTACGGTACGCTTACGGTACGCTTACGGCAAAAAGTACGCGTGCGCGTAAAAAAGACACGCGCTTGCGCGCATGCGCATAACAGTCACTCCCCGGTACTTCCGCGTAACGTGCGCGTGTTGCGTAAGCGCGCACGCGTCCCACGCGCAGTACGCGCGGCTACGCAAAGTGCGTAACTATACGCAAGCAGCGTAGATAGATTACGGACGTTGCGTAAACCGTACGCTTACCGTAAGCTTACGGTACGCGTACTATAAAAAAAAAAAAAAAATCTGGTAATAAATTTTACATGTTTAAATTAAAAAATATATTAAAAAAAAATATTTAAGGATTTTAAAAATTTAAGCATAGTCTTTATAAAATGAAAGAAAATTAAATTAAAAATATGTTTGAAAAAAATGAAGAATAAAAAAAAAATTAGCATTTAAAAAACCTTGCAAATTCACTGAAAAAACCATGGGTTACACACACGTTATAGTTAGGAATTAGCATTTAAAAAACCTTGCAAATTCACTGAAAAAACCATGGGTTTCACACACGTTATAGTTAGGAATTAGCATTTAAAAAACCTTAGAAATTCACTGAAAAAACCATAGGTTTCACACACGTTATAGTTAGGAATTAGCATTTAAAAAACCTTACAAATTCAGTGAAAAAACCATAGGTTTCACACATGTTATAGTTAGCTGGACATTTTACTCGTAAAAAACCAATGAAATTGCCCCGTTATAGTTAGTTCAGCTAACTATAACTCACGCGCCCGCAATGCACTGCTGATGACGTCACATATTACATCACTCATGACATGGTCAGTGACATCACTCATGACATCACTGATGACATCTCAAATGACATCACTGATGACATCACTGATGACATCATCCTTGTGATAGAGTGGCAGACCTCCTCTCACCTTAATATAAGCTTTGATACACACATTCAAAAATAGAGACTAAAATTTTCAAAACAATGGACATACCAATACCAGTTACAACAACCTCTTCAGTAATTCTAAGATCCACATACACATCCACTCATTCACCAACAGTCCTATACAGTCACTCATACATGTACTCACTCATCATATGTACTCATACACCTATACATCCTGTTACATAATGCCACTCATCCATAGAGTTACTCACACACATAGTCACTCATGCTAATAAAGAATCAAACATACATTCACCTGCATATACAGTTATACACACACCACCACACTTACTTCTACGGAAACTTACACATACTTAGTCTTTTAAACAATCACTTATAGAAACACATACTTATTCATACAGGAACTCTTTCAATCTCTCCCTCTCACATATACTCACATATATACACCAATAGTCACATATACTAGTTTAAAACATATGTAGTTACTCCTGAAGACACTATTGGGACAGTCATTCACTCACTAACACACCCATACACACACTCATCCACCCATACAGTCCTGCACACATGCTGTCTTCAACACATACAAACAGTGAGTCACTCATTCATGCACCTATGCACTACGTAATACCCCCCACCGAACCATACAGACACTCAGACTGATACTCAAAAAAACAACTACTAACCTATATAGACACCCATGTAGCTACTCACCAACCCATGCAGCCACTTATACACAAAGTGAGAGATACACTTAATCAGTCAGTTACACAATCAATTTTTTAAAAACAAATCATCCATTTAGACACTTATATACCCATTTATTCTTCCATCGACCTTGAGATATACATATATAAAACATATTTAATTTTCAGAAAAACACACATTCACTGGATGATGTCATCAGTGATGTCATCAGTGATGTCATTTGAGATGTCATCAGTGATGTCATGAGTGATGTCACTGACCATGTCATGAGTGATGTAATATGTGACGTCATCAGCAGTGCATTGCGGGCGCGTGAGTTATAGTTAGCTGAACTAACTATAACGGGGCAATTTCATTGGTTTTTTACGAGTAAAATGTCCAGCTAACTATAACATGTGTGAAACCTATGGTTTTTTCACTGAATTTGTAAGGTTTTTTAAATGCTAATTCCTAACTATAACGTGTGTGAAACCTATGGTTTTTTCGGTGAATATATATATATATATGGTGTGAAAAAATAGTGGAAAAAAATGCAACCAATTGTAAACCTTAAGTTATTTAATGGGCTTAATTTTTCTAACTGACTGTCTGTGAGCAAGGGCGGATGCCCGAAACGCGTCAGATTGGTGAAACTCGGCTTTAAATAAAACAAAAGAACTGTGCCTTACTTGGATTTGCGTGGTTTTCATTTTTCGTTGACACGGATTTCTGTGTGGAATATATATATATATATATATATATATATATATATATATATATATATATCAATCAAGCGATTTTAAAGGTTCAAGGACAAGTTAGACTAGCCTTTTTCTTCTGGATTCCAGATAGCGGCGCCAACCTCATTCCCACCGAGAAGCTTTAATGTTGTTGCGGTGCAACCTACTTGTTGCGACGGAGGCCTTCTCTCCCACTTGAGCCCTCACTGTGCCAAATTAGTGATATTGCATTCATAGGTGCAGCCATGTGAAACAGGGTGGAGTGGCTGGAGACTAACAGCTCTCCACTGGGAGATCAGTGTGCCACGAATCTGTGTATACAAAATCGACCAGATTTATTTAGGTATCTGTTGGAAGGAGAAAGTTTCTTTAATCTCACGTGCTAAGAGCTGATCTGACGCAGTGTAATTTGCTGCAAATTTCATATTGGAAATAGAAACATCAACATAGACGTCTTATCCTATCAACTTAGAGTTTGGAGTCCCGCTGAGATATCCCCGGTCTAAACGTGACTTTTTTTGCTTGCGAGACAATATATGAAAGTGTTCCAGATTGTACATCATTTCTAAAGGACACTGCTACATATCTTGCCAGAAGGTCCCCTGGGTGTTTTGTGATTCTTGTGGGTATCTGGATAGGTCCTGAGGAAGGTGGCAATATTGCTTCCGTCATGCTACCGAAACGCAAGTTGACCTGATGTTCAGATCTTGTTGAACATACACATCACTCTTGGTCGTGGAGACTTTGCGCTCTGTAGTCTCCCCTTTTTCCAGATATATTCTTTTATGAATGATGTATAAGTTTGTATGAGACTAGATGAGATTGTATGAATTTGTGTATTGTTTGGTCTTGGTATGTGTAAATGTCCTTTTATTCCAGGGGTCATTTGTTCAACAACACATTGTATGTATTTCTGAATTTCATGTGTGTATACTGTTGACCTTTTATGTACAAAAAGTTATTTTTTTTTAAAAAGGAAGAAAAAAGAAAGAAAATTAATTTTTTGTGATATAAATATCTTGAATATAAAAAAAAGCTAAATAAACAACGATGATAAAAGAAATGTTGTTAGTTCTGTTGATATGACTATTCTGTTGAGCCCATGCTGAATCCAATTTCATTGTGACAAAAGAAATATAGGTCTTGAGGGAGCCCTTTATTGTGTGTTTGGTTTTTCCCCTCTCCTCCCTGACCTTAAATTATATTCCTTTAGAGGAGGTCCCCGCTTTTGCATTTACTGTAGGGAACAAGACCATGGATTTGGGCCTCTCACTGGCCCCGATCCCTGGAGGAGTCGGCCAGCAGCTGTTATGGGTAAAGCTCTTCCAGTGGGAAATGACAAAATGGTGGGATTGATTGAAGGCATTGACAATTCTGTGTGGACAAGGCAGTTAGGCCTATGAAATAGGGGCTTGCTGGGTTGTCTCTGGCCCTCTTGAGTATGAACATAAAACTATCTCCCAAATCTATGGGGAACAACATAGGGCAGGTGGTGACTTTTGATCATATAGAGCTTCTTCCTCAGCTCTTACCAGTTCCCCAAGGTCTATCAGTTCCCCTATGGGGTGGAGTCAGCCTCTAACTACAAAGAAGGTGCACAAACAGGTACTAATAACCAGGCAGCTCTTCTTCTATCCAGACAAGCTGCAGATGCTGCTGTATATCTATCTTTACAGCCACACCTGCTACCAGTGGCAATCCTGTCCAGCCTTATATGTTAACAGCTTTGACTCTACACTCCCAGCAGCAATTGCAAAACAAAGGCTGGTCATTTTCTTGGGCATGTGTGTTAATCGCTCCGGCCAGCACGCCCTATTGGCAAGGGCAAAAATAATGGAGGCAGAACCAAAGCCGTCCAATGAGTCCTTAAAAGGTAAGAAAACCCAAAGTTGAGGGAGAAATTACCAAAGGTTTTTTTTGTTTCCACATGAATCAAACTGTGGTCCAAGAAAATAATTCTGAGTTCTGCTAACAAGCTGTTAAAGGTGTACAGAGATGGGGGGGGGGGGGGGGGGGGTCAGCATGGCTGGGTTATGACAGGGTTATCAGATAGGCTAAGGTAGATGACCAACACATAAGATGGGATCAAATGGAGGTGATGTTCTGGATAGATTCTGTCTGGGGCAGGAATTCAGGTTTTTGGCAGCATTCCTTTTGGTCTCATCAGGTGGGGGACAACAGAAAAGGAGCTTACTGGGCCTTCAAACAGGAGGTGTGGGACTTGTAAGTTTAAGCACACTTGCTCCGTGTGCGAACAAGTATTCTACCCAAGTGAAAATGTGCAAAAATAGGCCAAAGATAAAGTCAAAGATAAGGATTCTTCAATGTCAAGTCAATCATTTTTGGGATGCCTCAGGGTAGCAATGTGCTTTATAAATGCTTTTATCATTTCATTCAATCAATTTGGAATTCCTTTATTTGTGTCTTAATTGGTATCCTAACTATGAGGCTGCTAAAGCTTTGTACTTTGTTTTTTATGAAGGTTTCAGAATATTAGACATTGGAGTAGAGAGTAACATTAGTTGCAAGAATCAGAACTCAGGGTTTAGGAACCCAGGTGTGGAGGGGGACAATTCCAGGAGTTAGCGTTGGGGTTTCTTGAT
This sequence comes from Triturus cristatus, assembly GCF_964204655.1. Classification (NCBI taxonomy): domain Eukaryota; kingdom Metazoa; phylum Chordata; class Amphibia; order Caudata; family Salamandridae; genus Triturus; species Triturus cristatus. The sequence continues at coordinate 463,833,065 of NC_140593.1, forward strand.
AGACCTCCCTCAATTTAAACACTTTGTGTGCCCCACTCTCTGGGTGGTGCAAAAGGAGGAACTGGAACAACTTTGGTTAATTCACAATCTTTTTGCCCAAGTGGTCACGTCAGTAAAATATGCCATTGACCAGCTGTTATGTTCAGTTTTGCTATGCATTATTAGACTGCTTTCTGGAGAAGCTAATGGGGTGGATCCTAGGCAAGCTCATGGTCATGGTGAGCAGTGAGTTGGCATTTAGGCTACTGCCAGTGCATGTGCATGATTCTTCTCTTTACACCTTGAATTTGAGGATTCTCTATATTATGCCAGAAGCGTGCCGAAGGATTGTGTCATTTCTTGTTCCCACTTTGATGTGTTTAGTACCAATTTAGAGTGTGCCTTCAGAAAGAGGTCTGGATCAGATTGGGTTCTTCACTACCTCAATGACTTTCTGTTCATGGGCACCCCATCATCTGATGAATTCGCAAAGTCACTGAACACATTCATCACGCTGATGAGAGAGATGGGGATCGCCCTGGTTAGTGAAAAGACTGCAGTTCCAGCCTCCATCATTGTGTTCCAAGGGATAGAGATATACTCGCAAGAAGGGTTGTGCAGGCTGCCAGAGGATAAGATTAAATAATTCTTGTAGTCAACAGAGGCCAGCTTGGTGGCTCTTAATGCTAATTTATTTCAGCTCTTGGTATTGGTAGGGCATCTGAATTATGCATTGAAGATCATTCACATGGGTCGCCTTTTCTCATGTTCTATAGCAGAGCCATGGGAGGTTTACGAAAGAAACATCATTTCATGAGGGTAGTAGTGAAGACAGGGCTCGAGTCGGGGTACCACGCGGGTGGACGGCATCCCCCCACTTATTTTACCAGGTTTTTCCGGGTGGACGCCGTCCCCCCTGCCCAAAAGCTGGACAGCATTGTGTGAGCAGAGAGCCCGGGTGGGAGGGAAGTTTCCCGTAAATTACCAAAGATATGCTAATATTTGTAATTGGAGACTTTAAGAGGCACCGGTGGTGTGTGCAGGCTGGAGTGATTGGGAGGCGGAGCGAGCAGGCGTTGGCGGTTAACGCTTGGAATGTGTGTCCTTCTGTATCTTGTGCACTTCGTTGTGCAACTGGGGCACCCCCTCGGGGGAGTGGGGGGGAGGGGGGGTTGCAAAGGACATCGAGGAACAGACCAGGGGTAGCAGTGCTGTGAAATGCCCCGTCATCTAAAGGCATATGAATACTCATGAGATTCCTGTTGTGACGTCACTTCCGGTGACAGCGTCCCCCCACTTCTTTTCATGAGATTCCTGTTGTGACGTCACTTCCGGTGACAGCGTCCCCCCACTTCTTTTCATGAGATTCCTGTTGTGACGTCACTTCCGGTGACAGCGTCCCCCCACTTCTTTTTTTAGGACTTGTGCCCTGAGTGAAGATTACCGGTAAGTAACCGGGGCATTTGTCATGATGGAGTTAATAATTGCAAAGATGAAAACTGTGTGTTTTTCAAAGTTTTGAAAATCAGGAACGTTTAAAAAACCTGAATAAAATATGACTCGCTTGAACCACTTAAGTAAGAGTTGTGTGCTCAATGGGTGTGGGTGGAACCCATACTGTACACCGCCAACCCTATGTCTTGATGTACACTTCTTAAATACAGTGCCACGCCATGCATATTTGTTGAACTATTTCAACCACCTAGAAGATGCTTTAGATTTTAGAATGCACAAAAGAGTACAAAGGTTAGGAAACAAAGTAGCAAATACAAACAAAATGTCTTTAAAAATGATAAGTATTTATTTTTACCCTTTTCCAAAAATTATATACGGGACATCTGGGATCAGACTCAGTAAAGTTTTTTTTCTGTGCAGAAACGGATTCAATTAGTTTAGTGCAGTTTATCTCCTCTTTTCAAATGTGAACGAACGGCACGAGACGAAAGCTGTTTAAAAAAAAAAAATACAGGTTTATATAGCGCAAACTCTACCCGAAGGTATTGAAGCGCTTTACATGAGCACCAGTCATGGACAAGGAAAAATTCACAGTGTGTTCCATTTCCATGTGAACCATTTAAAAGTGTAAACTATATTTGGACCTATTGGAAACTCCATTCCTTGTCACAGAAGCATTAAAATAAAACTAAAAGGAATTACACCATTGTCACCGCAGTACACACCTTAAGTAAACGGGCTCGGCGATTTGGACTCAAGGACAGGGGGCTTGCAGCCTCTTGGTTGTATCAAATGGCGCCAAGGCATCGGTTACACCTCCATCTAATCTGCGAATTTCAGCCAACTGCATTTGCATTCTGGGAGTTGTAGTTTACTTTTACTTTAAAAATTGGGTTGAAGATGTCACCCTTGTGGGGATATGCAGCGATATCCTATTGTGAATTAAATCAGAACACGCAAAGCAATACCTAGACTGGATACCCTTATTATATATGGCTATGAGTATCTTGTCAGCTCTGCTGGTGCAGAGTACAATTGTGCGCAAAAAAGCAGTAGCTCGTCTGAGATCTTGGCACAGACGCATAGCCGCCAAGTGCTCTCATTTCATTGCACCCTGTCATGTGTGATATATTAAGACAATGCTAACCTGTTAGTCCACAGCATGTTGCATTCTGGGACTCGTAGTTTCACCTATAAAACAGTGCGCTTTGAAATATCCATCCCTGCATACAACGAGCAGTTGGTTGAAAAGCCGAGACTGGCATTTATAAGTCATGTCATGTGTAATACATCAACCGGGCCTTGAAGAATTAAAAATTCCACAAATCGAGTATTGAACGGCTAAAAAGACAGAACGGCTTCTAGCGATATTGATAAAAGTTCTCAGTATATGAAATCGTTCTGCTGCGTTCATTCCCAATGTGAGCGACCATACAGTTCAAAACAAGAAATGCAGGCAGCTTTATAGCGAATGAATGCCCTTTGGCATATCCACCCCACCCCTATGCGTGACTATGTTATTAGCCGCCGATATAGCCACACACAATAGGTATAATATGGGTCCGGGTATAGCGCATTTTGGCGGGAAGATTAATCAGAGCCTCTAATCAGAATTTACAGACTTCTAAAGCATTCGTTCCAGAGTAGCAACTGTGCGCCCAGCGGTTGGCCAGCGGCTGCAAAGACGTTGTTTGCTGACGGTAATGAGTAAAAGGTGGATTAATTTGCTAGGTGTGCGCATTGTCGCCTCATGGCGCGAGGGGCAGGAAGGGACAGATTCTGAGCGGACTCCGCTCCACCTGAAGCTAATTAGCAGCAGTGCCGCATGTAAATAGACCCAGGGGGAGGCTAATGGGAGAGGCAGGGCTGCAAACTGTTGTCAGAACACGCTGATTAGTAATATTGTGCGAAAAAGAAACAGTGGAAAACGCCTTCGCATTTCAATTGCATCCCGCACCTCTCATTACAATTGATGGCCTGCATCTGATTTCACGGAGCTAGCAGAAATTATTATATTTTTTGCCGATTTACGGCCGCTTTGCCCTCTGGGACCTTTTGCTTTATTTTTATCATTGTAAGAAGGCGCCAACATTCGAAGCGCTCAAGTGCGGTTGTGAAACACAGAGATGACACGCGAGTGGGGCCCCAGATGTGCACCTCTGCTTACAGAGGGAAGCTGTAGTACTATGCTTTTTTCATATCCAGGCGCTGTTACAACTGTTCCTCGTGACTAGACAGTGAGGGACAGGAAAACTGGCAAAACTACTTGTATTCTATTCAAAGGTGTGACAACCTTCTGAAGGAGCTTCAGATTTGGCAAATGAATCACTTTGTCACACAGAATGGAAGGATAGACAAAAAAAATGAATTACCTTTGCTAGTAGTCTTTCTGGTGAATACTCTAACTGCAGATTCCTCACCTTTAGAATTCCCCCAGATGCTAGACTGGATCCAGAAGATTTAAGCAACATTGCTCGCACAAGATGGTAGATTACACTCTGTGTTGATTTCGTTCTGCCCTAGAAGGGCTGATGGAGCCATACTTATGTGCCTCACCAGCGCATCAATGTCAGTTTCTTTCTTGACATTTTTCGGACATGTCCAACAAGAATCTGAGGTACCCCCATGCAGATCTCTAATTTGGTATATATTTAGATGGCAAACATAGGCCATTCCACAAAACGGAGAGTAGGGAGGGTGGTGAGGATCTTCAGTTAGATGAAGTATCCATCAGAAGGAAGGTTACTAATGGTAAGTAACTTCTTCTTCTGATAGACACTTCTCGCCACAGATTCCTCACCTTTAGAATACATAACCAAACAGTATCACCTTCCAAGGTTGTGGGTCTGTGGAATATGCCACCTTACCACGCATGTTTTTTTTTCCGCATGCAATTACAACGCGGTTGTTACAACGACCCTGTTGTAACAATGCATGTCATTACTCCGCAAGTCGGAACAACGACTTACTTTAGGGGGGGCGCTGGATGTTGGAATAGTATAATTTACTATTCCAACTCCAGTCTGTGCAACAATAGGGAAGGTGTTGGATTTTAAATCCAACACCTTTCGACCCCCAGAGCAAGTCGTTGTTCCGACTTGCAGAGTAATGGCATGCGTTGTAACAACGCAGTCATTGCAACGACCGCGTTGTAATTGCATGCGGTGTTCCAGATTCAGGATAAATTATGTTTACCGGGTCTGTGGAATGGCTAATACCAAAAAGTCCTGCAGAACTGAACAGGCAAAATACCCTTCTCGTCAGACCTGACTGTCAAGGCAGAAGTGCTTTTGAATGTGTGTAATGATGCCCATGTAGTGGCTTTACAGATGTGAAAGACAGGCAGGCACTCCGTGTGCCAGCACAGTGGTAGCAGCATTGGCCCTGGTAGAATGAGCCCTTAACCCCTCCTGAGACTGCCTATTGGGCATTGCATAGAAGATCTCAATGCAGAGGTCTATCCACCTTGACAAAGTATTTTTCTGCACTGCCTTGTCTTTTCTGTGCCCCAGAAAACTCCAGAAAAAGCTGATCATTCGCCCAATGGGGTTTGGTGCAATTGATGTAAAAGCTTAAAGCTTTTCAGGGGTTCAGCCAATGGAATCTCTCCCCCACCTGCAAGTGATGAGATGGAGTAAAGACTGCTGGGAGTCGTATGGATTACCCAACTGCGTCATGGGCCAGCTTTCTTTAAAGCACTCTGAGGCTGATTTGGCTTTCTCACCGAACAGGCAGGATCCATTGATTTGCAAGTCCATCAGAGAGGCTTGCACTGCACATTCTCACATTGAAGCATCACACCAGTGCCAACCGCTCTGATTAAGCAATCAGTAGTGTTCAATTCATAACAGATAATGTATTTTGCAGCATCTTGACCATCTTGTATGATTTCAACCAGATTGGACCAAAATTCTTTGTGGACTGCTGGCAAAATCTCACTAACCATGTTCCATGAAGCATGGGTATATCTCCCCAGCAGACAGCTGGCATTAACTGACTGGAGCACAAGACGCGCAGAGGAAAACTTCCGCTTCCCAAATGCCTTGATTACTTTTGACTTTCTGTTTAGGGGAGTCATGGGGAATAAATTGGGTTATACCCTACTGGTGGAAGCCTGAACCACCAAACCTTCTGGTGTAGGGTGCTAAGTCAAAAAGTCAGGATCGCCTGGCCTTGGCCTGTGGTATTTTGGTATGCTGCCTGTTCATTGGTAGACTGGAACAAGGATTAGACTAGGCACCATGAGGGTATTAGTCAGGGCTTCATTAATAGTCAACATTGAGCCGCACAATACCACCTACCGGCGTGCAGCAGTAATGTTGTTTAAATCTTCTGGATTCAGTCTGGCACCTGAGGATATTCTAAAGGCGAATAAAGAATAAAGAATTGCTACATAATAATGCTATTCGTGTTCCAATTGTTCTCAATGAAGGTATTGATACCAAGCTTGTTAACTTCACCATTAAGAAGTGAACATACAGATATTCCAAAGGCTCAAAGAGATGCTTTCATAGAGCTTGGAAGACCAATAGTAAATAACATGAAGGGTCTAAAGGATAGACCACTGGACGAGTCAAAGTAAAGCTCTTTAAAAGACAGGATGCTAGCTCCTAGATAGTTCTAAAGCTTTATCAAGGTGCAAATAGCTGCTTGCCTTATATGTTTGGAGAGTTGAAATGAAGAGAGTCATAGAAAACCCATGCCAAACAAAGTGCCGAAAGGATAGACACAACAGTCTAAAGTGGAAATTGAGTTTGACCCTCATAGCATTTGAAATGCCCCCCAACGATGAGCCTGGGGATTGTAATGTGGAAGGTCTACAAGATGGAGAGATCTACCTTCCGGGTACGATTCCCTTTCTATTACCAAACCGATAGGGACAAACGTCTTGATGGAGGATAGAACATGTGTTATAGAGGTGATAAATCCTGCAGCATAAGCAATGGTGACAGGATTGCTAGATACTTCTTCAGGGGAAACAAAAGACATTAGAGGCCAAATGGGAAGCCCTACAATTACACTGGATCATCCTCCCTGGTCTATTCCAATAGTCTGAGAACTAAATGAATTGGAGGCAAGACACAAATGGGCTCTTTAGAACATTCCATTATTAGAGCATCCACCCCTGTGCTCCTTTCATTTCATAGTAAGAGCATATCCTGGGGATCTGCACATTGCTTTGGGATGCAAATAGGTCCAGGAAAAGTATCTTGATCTTCCTTCAAGTTATATGAAAAATGGATGGAGTCAGATATAGATCCTGAGATTTTGGAAATAGACTGCTCAGATGGTCTGCAATTATGTTGTCCACCCCCCTGATGTGTGTTGCTTTTTGCGGCAGAAGATAACTTTCCACCCAGGCACTCAGTAGAAGTGCTTCCAGACCCAGGGACCTGGGTCTGGTAGCACTTGTCGATTTGCAAAAGACACTGTCACCACATTGTGCCATCTTATAAGTAGAGTTGGCAAGCCAGTAAAATAATAGGGGGAACTCAGCCAGATCAGAGCAAAGGGTCTGGCTTAGTTCGATATATTTGGACTGTAAATAATGCAACAGGCATCATTAAAATAAGATAAAATATTCAAAATTCAAAAAAGTGTGTTTCACTTTAGTATGTTAGATTGTATCACTGCATTGAGTGGCATTTATGAGCAGTGATAGTTTCTAAACATGAACTTAGAAAAGTTAATTACCCTCCTCCAAGTCCCCAATGACAATGAGATCAGTGAACCACGAGGCAACTCAGTTGCCATAAGTATTCTTTCTACATGCAGTCTTGATTGTTATAGAGGGAGCACAATTATAATCTTTTAAAACATATGCAATATTTTTTTGTACCCTAAGACCACAAAATTCCGTCAAGTGGGGAAGGGGGAAGGGGGATGAAGCCCAGGTTTCCTGGTTTCATGTGGAGTAATTGGGTCGCTAGATGGGTTTCCTTTTCTTTCTCCTGTTTTACATCAAAGGTTAATACTTTGCCTTTAAGTCTTTGAGGAACTACAGTGGTACATAGTGCTAAATACATAATTGTATTGCATTTTATATTGAATTGAAACAATGCGCAGTTCTAGACTTAATGTGTAGTTCAGTTAAGGTTAGTCTGAGTACTTTATTTTAATATTTATCTCACCTACTTCCCCAGACTTAACAGAGAACCTAATTTCTAGTGAGGCTTTTCACCTTGAGTGAGACAATTACGTGCATCCACATCACAATGTTCAAGGAGATCCAGCAAAATTGCAGGTCTTTGTGTATGGCACAAGTGAAGTGCAGAGCTAGGTTACTTGTAGACATTTGGAGAGTGGCCACACTGTGCTTTTAGAATTTTTCGTTACCTCCAGAGGTGGGGGCGGCATTTCAGATGTTCTGATGATCAAGATCCTACACCGTACTGTGACAGTGCTGTTAAAAAAATCATCAGTATAACAACTGTCTCTGAGCACTTTCACAGCACTCTGCAGCATCTTCAATATCACCCCACCTGCGGACCAAACAAGGTGAAGCGCAGGGCAGAAACTCATCTGCTGCAGCAGACGTCTGTGGTGATTGAGTTAAGGGAGTGGGCAGCAGAAGCCACCTCAAGGCTTGCCTCGTTTATGGCTCGAAGGTCGAAGATGACCCCTAGATGAGCCACTCATCTGGCTAAAACCTGGCTTAAGCTTTCAGTGGCTAGCTCACCTCTACACACTTCCCTTTCACTTGAGATGAGAAGTGTTCCAGAGCTCTAAACACTGCTGTTAGCTCCATCCATTTGGAAAAATGGTGAATTACAACTATGGATAAACTCCCCTAGATTGACAGGTATGTCAACATGGCTCCCCATATGAAATGTGTTACTACCACTTGTGGATTCCATGAATGATGGCTGTTCTTGAGAAGGAATGTTTCTTGAAGTTAAAAAGACCACCCTCTCTTTAAATTCAGGGTCAAAGAGAAGGACCCTTTCAAATGGCATATGTAACGCTGCTGATCTTTGAGAAACAGGCGCATGGCAGTTCTTTGATGACTAGTTTCTGCAAGCCGACATTGTTGCTCCTCTTGCCAATGCTCATGTTTGCACAACTTCAAACAGCAAACCAGACAAAAATTCTATTTGTCTGTTCATCCCTTACTGAAGAGTAGAACGTTTAGTTCCTTCTTCAATTGCTTTAAGTAAATGTTTGAAATCTGAGATCAAAGCTCCATAAATGCTCTCTTATTGCTAAATGGGTCTAGGCTACGCCCTTTTCAGACAGGAGTTCCCATCTGTACAGTCTCTCCAAGTGCCATCATCTGACATAGAATTTTAACTCACTAGGCTCCCAACCGATGAATCAATGCTAATGGAGTCTGGTAACAGGTATCCATCTCTTCTAAGAGGTATACAGGTGGAGCAGAGTCTCAGTAAAAGTACCTGCAATTTCAGGAGGTGGAATCCCATTTTTTCTGTATATACCACACAATTACTGGTAAAATGTCTCTTCCAGTATGTTTTTCTTTTTGTTCTTTAGGGCTAGCCTCATTTTCCTCACTTGACAAGGTCCAATCTGAGATAGTCTGTCTTTCAAGAGTTTACTGAAAATATTTATGTGAAACCTATTGCTGAGATTTTTTTCTTCATAGCAACAATAGTTTCAGTGACAAGTCTTCTCAATCTCTCCTATGAGTCCTTCTATTTTTCTTTTCAGGAAAAAGATATCTGGATCTTGACTAGCAGTAACATTAAAGCTGTCCTCTAAGATCCTGGACCCCTGTAGCTTATGAGAGACCAAAAATAATTAAAATGATCAACCACAATGCAGGGAAATACCAAAAGCAAACACTGCTGTACAACATTTACCTGTCGAGTTTTGCTGAGCGTTATATACCAGAGCCTCCTTCCTGGTGAGCCAAAAGCATGCACATGCACACTTGACACGTTTTCCCTAAGTGCACATGTTTGATAGAGCACAACTACTACTAGCATTATTCCCAAAGTGGTTCTGATTGTCTTTACTTTCAACCACTCTGAATGCCCCAAGACAAAAAAAGAAGTAAAGAATACCTACTGACAAAGTATCATATCCCTTCCCAGGTTCTGACTATCAAAACCAGTAACTTCTTACCATGACTCCAGTGTCACACGATAAGCTGAATCCAAGTTTATTAATATGGCGATTTATACCATCTCCACCTACAAAGTGTTTAGCCTTCATCTTAGGGGCCTCATCTCAGTCACAGATTGGGAAAAGATCAGGAGGATGCGTGAAAACAAGTCCATTTATGGTGCCTAGTGGAAATAGATGGGACATACATTCATAGTATTTTTCTTGGAGATGTTTCCTGTCACATGGCGGATTCTAACAGAGGAAAAATGACTGGAATAAGGACGATTATGAAGGGTCCTGAGTTTTTAGGATCTTTAGGCAGGAAATATGAGATTCTAATTCCTGTTCCTTCCAGTGTCAGAGTTTCACCTCCAGTGATTGATGAAGGTGCATCTCAGATGTGTGTGCCCCTGTGGCCTCCTCATCCTATGGTTTTGACTACTAATGTAATTAGGAAAAGTTGGAGTTCAGCGCATCTTTTATCCAGGGTCATGGTTCTCACTTGAGGTTTGCATGTCCTCGAACTGGAGGCAGGCGAGAGCAGTCTGCATAGCTCTTCAGTAATTGTATGTTTGACTCAGGACGTGGCACATCTGGTCAAGACTGACAATCTGGTACCCAAGGGCACAATTTAGACAGCTAAATGAAGGAACCAAATTCCATAACGCCTTTCGCGCCATCCCACCAACATGGAGTTAAATGCTCAATTCGCACCAATTTACAGTTTCAAGTTGAGTTTGTGAAATGATGGTGGAAAGAAGGTGGTAACCACCACCAAACATGGCGGTGGTCAGCCTTATTGCTGCTGATCCAGTAATCACTAACCTAATCACCACCATGTGTTGGGCACTCTGGAGTCGATGCAACTGCTTTGGGAGTCATCTGGTTACGTTTTTAGAATTGAAAATAAAGAGCCTTTACATAGTAAAAGCTGTTGGCATGTTGAGGTATTCTCTGTTAGCCCAAATGCCCCAATATGGCATTACATGAGCAATGTCCGGAGCTCTGTGATCGTCAGCAATGGTGTGTGAAATCCAAGGCTGCACACCCCATATGGGTTTCCTCAGGAACTATACAAAAGGCTGAGAGAGATGAACAAGCACATAAACATTCCACACCCCCCCTTGCACAGTTCCGTGTGCTAAAGTGAACAAATGTATGCCTTTCGTTAGTGGCAAGATGGCCCAGGTAAGCTTGACTGCATCGGTCTGGGGCATGGAGATCATTCTAGTCCTTATCCTAGGCCTTCTTACCTGAGGCCTGATGAAGGAGCCTATCTTGCAGATCATTGTCCTCCAGTGATACAGCAAGGTTGTGAAACTTGTGTGTCAAGCCTGCCCTGAAATGCCAAATACGCATCCTGACCTTAGTACAATATTGAGCGTGGCCCATTCGGCTTCCATACAAGGATAGGGAGAAAGAAAAACAAAGAGAGAGCAAAGCATATTAACACTTTTCAAATATTAACTTTAGGTTACCACATTCAAACCACTATGCCACATCTGTGAAATGTTTTAGTGCTGAGGTATGCTTAAAGTAGAAATTAATGGACAGAAGGAAACGTTTATATGACTCTTATTTGCCAAATCAATTAAATCTAGGACTAATAGTCATGGCTTAGTTCAATTGACTATCACACTTGAAATACATGATTTGCTAAGGGATGGTCCAGAAATGGAAAGGCTTTGTCCTCTCCACAAATACTTACTTTCAGTAGTGGAGCTAACAAGTACCGGTTTGTCATACTTGGCATCAAAGACACCTTCTTAGGCATAATGTTAACAGATGACTCTGCACCATTGAGAACGTTTTCCAGTCCATTTTCCAAACCTTTGTAATCCAGAAGTGTAACTGATTTTTTTCAGATTAGTTGAACTATTACTACATTTTCAGAAAGCATTAGATTGTTAAATGAGTGCATAGGGTTGTACAATGATGTCCCTAAAGTCACCAGTAACCTTAGCCAGGGGAAATGATATTACAATGCAAAAACCATGTCAAATTGTTTCTCCTTGTGCAATATTACATGTTGCTTGAGTTTACAACAGTTTACATGCAGTTTTAGAAATGCAGACCTTTTCACCTGTGAAGTTGAGGTGAAAAAAAGTCATTGTAATATCAGGTCATCGTAGGTAGGCTGACCTTGTTGGCAGGGCAACTTCCTGGCTGACCACAAGGCATTTTGATCACCATTTTGATTGAAGTAATGTAGTTCCGATTCAACACGAAGGCAGCCTGTAGTGTTGTTACTTTTGGGTGCCCACCTCATACTGTGTTTTCATGGACACTATTTCCAGTTTGTGGCCTTTACGTGACTACCAATTGCAGCATAAGTGGGCAAGTCTTGGTTTGTGTCCATTGATCTAATCAAACTAATGCACCTGATAGCAACAATTTGTAGGCTAAAAGCATAGGGATGGAAGCAGTGTCTGTGGAGTGATATGGAGTGAGATGGCCAGTCTATGCCACTTAAAATCATCTAGGATGCGAAGTGTGAGACCGATCCTTAATTGATAATCTTCATCCTTGTTCCTCGCCATACACCTACTTCTGGTGAGATCTGCACACACTTCGACCTCCTTTTCCACCCTTGAAGGAATTTACTTAGTTTGATGATAAGGTATATGTCAGCTGTTAATAAATTTGTAAGGTGTACTGTTTCTCTCTCCTTTTGGATGTGTAGCTCTTTTTTAGATGTGTTGCAATGAGATTGTTGTGTAGAGCTATACTGTGATCAATTTTTATTTGGAGAACATTGCAATTAATGACTAATGGAGGTTCATAATTACCATACTATCAATTTTCTATGTGTATAGACCGTATCTTAGGCTAAGTGGCATTTGGCTCAAATCGCTGCCTCTGTCAGCGACCCTTGATCTTGAGGTGGGCTGTTAGGGTCTTCATCTCTTTTCTCAGTGTTTTGGTGCCTAGGAATATCCTCAAGTGTGTGTCTAATAGGATATAGGGTAATTGCGCATGTTTGATGGAGTGGTGTCTTTGATGAATGGTCTAGCCTGGCCCCTGGAGATTGTTTGGTAAAACCAATGAGTTGGCAATGCTAACTGCTGAATTTTACATGGATTTTTCTAGGTAGGTTTGAATGTGATATTTGTGACTCAAAATCTATTCCACCAAATGCAGTGACCTGGTTTCTCTCAGGCAGTGAGGAGGCTACAGCCACACGGTATAATGTGCAAATTTAATATAAAAAATTACTTAAATCTATTCGTCCAATCTTGGATTGAAGGATGTGATTCAAATCATATAGAAGAGATTCAGAATCAACTTTTAGAAAATATATTATGGCGCATAACTCATAAAGCACCCCACAATGACTAGAAAGTGCACTTTTCTGTGCAGAAAAGTTTTTCACTAGCTTTATTTTTTTTTTAAATGTTTTATTTACTTTGGTGTAGCGTCTTCCCAGCCTGGGTACCACCAATGACTACGCCACACACGGAGCTTAGTACTACACGTCTTTATTCTCGCGAATAACTGTGAACTCACCATTCTAAAACAAGCTTTCATGGCATTGCGTTCTGGTAAGTTCGTCACAGCTCTACGGAGTCCATTAGGAGTCGAAAGGGTTCCATCATAAAATATCTCAAGACACTACATCTTCGCCTCTGTTAAATAAAAAAAAAATATTTTTTGCAAATCAACAGAAATATATATATTTATAAATATATATATATTTATATATTTTTACATGTCTTCAATCAACCTTCTTGGTGCTTTAATTATTCAATCTAATCTGGTTACTGGAAGCTGTCATCTTCACTGTCAGAGACTTTCGAAGATAGTGAAGAAATAACAACAGTCACTGAGTTTTCAGGTTCAGTCTTTCTTTTACCATCTTGCTCAGAAGACCAATGAATCAAATGCTGAAAGTGAGCAGAGTCTCTGGTATCAGACTTCCCAGTACGATGGGCAGTCACCATATGTCCCTTGGTGGACACAAAGTGGAGCGGTGCAGCATCATATGGAGCATCAGATTTTCTCCTTCGCATTTGGCGGGTGATCACTAGATCTCCTGTCTTAAACTCAATGTTCTTTGCTTGTCGCCTCTTGTCGGCATAGGCTTTCATCTTTTCCTTATTAACCAAGTCCTTCATCTGAGTTGTATTCTCACTTCCTTCTCTTTTGTTGGTCCATTGAGGTAACCCGTTTGTCATTGCTCTCCCGAACATCAAAGTTGCAGGACTTTTGCCTGTGGTCAAGTGAGGTGTTGAACAATAGACTCGTAGGGTGGAATTCAAAACAGTCGTGTGTGGCAGGACTATGTACTTGCCCTGACTCTCTTCATGCTCTTTGTCAATGGCTTAATTTAATTCCTGACTTAATGTGATGGAGATTCCCCCTGTCTTGCCAACATTAAGACCCCTGCATTGATGTTTGCAGATGACACCTTGCTATTATCAAAGTCACCAATGGGGTTGCAGAAAACTCTGGATTGTTTTGAGACCTTCTGCAGACTGATAGGCTTGGAAATAAATGTGGCCAAAATGAAATATATGATTCTGAACCCATGCCATTCTACAAGATCAAACCGAAAGCTCCTAGCGACCCCCTTGGAGTGAATACAGACATTTGAGTGTCTGAGGTTAACACTTACAGAACAGCTAGACTGGATGCCCCATATAGACAAGTCCAGTCTTAAATTGGCACAAAACACGGGGGATCACTAGACTGCTGAAAAGATCACACTTCTGCCCAACGTCCCAAGCGATTCAGATTTATAAGCAGCAGGCATTAGGATCAGCCCTTGACGAAGTGGAGTTGTGGGGCCACAAGGATGTTGGAAAATTACTAGTTGTGGATAACCGTTTTTAGGTCTCGCTGAGCCAGCGCATGCGCTGCTCTGCGAGAAATTTAGTGTGCGTATTTTCAAAGTGCTGCCACAGGCTTTTGGTGGCCTAGCGCTTGCGTTCACGCGAGCGTGCTCGCACGCAGCCGCCATCTGTCTTTTCTCCATCACGGGTAATTAAGTGCATCGCGATCACTTTCACTTTCGGCACCCGCGCAGCCAATGCTTTTCGCACGCTCTTCTTAAGGAGTTGACAGTGGTCTACTAAACAAGTCCATTTACTAATATCATAACCAGGCAGATTGGATTTATCAATCCTTGATTGTAATTTGTTTCCTGAAAAGCAAATATGTTTACGATGTAAAAAGAATTCGGATTCTCATTGCCATTAACGTAAAAGCCTTCCTGTGGTCCCTTTAAGAATGCAGGGGGCGGTGCTAAGGGGTCTACTGTAATTCAGTTTAACACGAGGAGGAAGCAGCATGGATGTGGAAAGCCGTGGGCCCTAGAGGGTGAGTACATTTCTTGCAAGTTTGACTTTAGCCCGGGGTGGGGTTCTCCACGCAATAGGACAATGTCTTCTTGCCTTGAAGAAAGCAAAGCTTTTGTTTTTCTTCTCCGATTTTGCAGCAGCACAGATCCAAGCAAGCCCATTTCCCAGGAAGATTCTGCGCCCTCAGCTGTCCCAGTGACATGCGTGGCAGCTTCCTAGACAGTATTCCACACGTCTGCCAGTCCAGCATGTCTCGAGAGCAGCCAGGTGTACCTAAAACCCTCTATACCTCCTTCCTGTAGGTCGATAGAACCCACCCGAGCATGGCTGCTCGTAGCTCTGACGTCCAGCATGTCTCTCCTGTAGTCGTTCAACGTGTCTCTCCTGTAGACTCACAAATCTGTATTTCCAATGTGTCCCGCCTCTTGTTTTCTCTATGCCAAGGTCGTGCTTTTAACAGGTCTCTGAGTAGACATTTATAGATGTTTACGCTCTGTGTCCTGGGAAACGCACATATCAGTCTTTATGCCTTCGCTTGATGTGATACGCCTCTATATGTTAACAACCTTCAAGTGCTCTCTGACATAAACTACCTGCATAGGCCTGCTAGTGCTGCCCTATTGAAGGTGGTAAATTGCTCTTGTGATTTTTCTGGCGCTGCCACTTTTAAAGAAATGCTAGTATTTTGAGCGGGCAAAGCGTGCCTACCAATAGAAATTGCACGTACATTGGCCTGTCTGCAACATTACCTTTGGCTCTGATTCCTAGAACTTAGATCCCCCAAGTTTTAATTCTGTATAAAATACACAAACAATTCCTGCACTTACATCTCAATCACTGTTTCTTTTTGATAATGACTTCACTACCACCCCCCTGATTTGCCTTTCATTCACACACTTTTGCCTTTCAGATCCCCCTCTGACAGAAATGCCCGAAGTCCGCGTACACTTATTTATGTAGCACAATTTATATCACACTACAGCCCATGCTTTCTTTTTAAATAAATAGAATACATTTACTCTACCTCGTCTCTCACTAGAATCTTAAATATAAATTTGGCCATATCCCCTCTTTAGGCGGAGCAATCCTATTTAAAAAAAAAAGGAGTTTGTTCTGCATTTTTACAATGTCTCTACTAAAATGCTGTTCAGACCAAGAGAATGTATATAGGCATTTTCTGTCCCACAAGTGAATCTCTTTTCAGATTTCTTGACAAATAAATGGAGGCTGACATCTTCCACTGACATCATATATTTAAAATGCTTGCCATCATTTGTTTCTATAAAAAGTGAGACTGTACGTTTCTTCTAATTTAATGGACAGCCTGCCACCATCTTTGTTTCTTCCCAGTTCCTGTTAAGTGCAAAAAACTCCGTTTGGATCAGGTATTCACGCAGAATATGTAAAAACACTTTAATGAGTGATGCTGCAGCTTAACGCACAGACCTGTGGAAGGCATTGACCAATCATTGTTAACAGGGATATATTGTGCCATGGGTTTCAAGCCCTGTTACTGACCAGTATATGAAGCCCAAATGGACTATGAAATATTCTGAGCCCCATGAGACAGCCGTGTGCATGCCCCTCCATCCCTCGATCTGACCACACTCATGTCTGTACTGGGGCAGTGGAGTTAAACAGGAGGGTAGTGAACTGAAAAAGGGGGGAATAAAAAGCCAAAAAAGTAGCAGGTTTTCACTTTTTGCCCTTTTGCTGCCTCTCTTACCTCTTTGCCCTGTTGTATACAATATTGTATTGTAGTTGCATTAACACTTCAAACCCCGATGAGTTTCTGAAGTGGGTATCAGGCAGCTAGGTGGAAGTGTCAGTCTGCCATGTGATCTGCGTGAGTAGTGTTTGATGGGTCTGAGGACCAGTGTGATTCGCTTGTTGTGGTTTTGGTGCAGGGTCATGGTGTGTAATTGGGTGTTTTGTAAACTGCCGTTGCACTGAGAACTCTGCAGCTGTGTACAATATATTGCATTTGGGGTGCTGCATTAATTACAACAATATGTTATGCTATGAGGTTTTGTTAGTACACACACATTTCAGAAGCGCAGTCACAATGCTTTGGTGCTTTAAATGGGCAGGTACTGAGCGCTTGAACTGCTTTAATTTGAACAAGCATTGGCATAGCCAATAGGTCTCACCTTTGGGACCTTATAAGTATTGAGTTATGCAACACAATATCATTGGTACAACAGCATCAACTGTTGCATGGCTAAACACTTATAAGGTCCCAAAGGCGAGACCTATTGGCTATGCCAATGCTTGTTTACAACAGCTGACGGGACTCCTAAGTAGCATGCTTCTGCTTCCTCTTAGGTTGGATATGGGTCTCAGGCCAATTACAGAGGTGGTTGGAGTTAGGCCTATTATCTACCGGAAATGTATGTGGTCAATACCAGAGCTCTGGTCTTATCATGGGGGGATAAAGGATGTCTTGGGCATCCCGGGTTCAGGTAGATTGTCCTGGATCAAGTATGTAAAGGCCACCCTGGTCAAGATGGGGAGTGGACATTTTTGGGACAACCCCTCAGAAGTCTCTACAGTTAGCAAATTTCTTCTGAAGGAAAAGTATAGGCAATATGTCAACAGGCAAGCACAGGCACAAGACTCTTGAGGCCCCCGCATAGATTTATTTCTCTCTTTCAATTATGACTATGTCTTTGAGCACTTCCTTGATGAAATTGAACCCCACAAACCAGAAAGTTATATCTGTAGTTTAGGCACATTGTTCTACCACTAGCATCTTTCACTGTAAAATGGGAGGATGTGCTCAGCCAGGCCGGGTGCGCATGTCCTGTCTGTGGGGCTAAAGAGGAAACTGAAGGGCATGCCCTGTTCATCTGTCCAGTTTATCAAACTGGTAAGAGAAAATAGCTTGTACCGGTTTGCCATTCTCTTGGGGTAAGGAAATATGCTAAAGCCTTACGTATTTTAAAATCAGACACCAAATGGTATCTAGTTTTTGCTTTGTCTCGTTACCTTTTATACATGTGGAGAACCAGGCAAAAGGTGAGTGGCCAGAAAGATTAGACTCCTTACCTGTGTAAAGATCTGGGTTATGTAAACAATTGATGGCATAAGTTCTCTTGGATGCAGGACGACCGAGTATCTGTGTTTACACTATTGGTATTTTTGAATTTTTAACTGTTGTATATTGTATTCCTATTTTATTCAATGGTTTTAAATCTGTTGTCTTATTTATGCTTTTATGGCAAAATGCTGAAATAAAGTATTTTGGTGATGACTTTACAGTGAAATTAATGTAAGCTTCAGCTATCTTGGATGGAGTACCTTGAACTTGTATAGGCTCTATGGAAATGTAATCAACAGGGTTTTGATCCTTCACTGGATTATGCACAATGGTATAATCATACTCTTGTAATCGCAGTCCCCACCTTTCAAATATCAGCGTAAAAGGCTTTCCATACAGGAATCCATGGAAATGTTTACAAGCCCATACCACGGCTAAACTTTCTGTCTCAGGTTGTGAGTAAGCATGTTCTGTCCAAGATAAACTTCTGATGGCATAGGCCACAATATACTTTCGAGCATATGCCCCCATATGGGATTCCCCAGGAACTCCAGAGTTTTTGCTTGATAGTCTTGCAAAGCCTTTGAAACAGAGTGATGTCATCAGATAGGGACAGTTGGTGGACGATGGGCAAAGGTTAACCTGGAGTGTTTGGAATAACAAGATGGATGGGGCTATTTCTAGGTTTAAAATCTACCAAGTAAATGCTTGACTTAAAAGCCATAACTGGTCGGAAGCCAACTCTGGACAAATGGAAATAGACGTTCACGACTTAACAGTTAGGAAGAAAGAAGTGGCGCATTGGTACCAGTATCTGCTGATGGCAGAGGACAAAATTAACACCGGGAGGAGCAGACAGAGTTGCTCTAAGCGGAGCTCTACGGAATTGGGCAAAAACTCTGCTCCACTCCTCTCTGCTCTGCGCCTCCCACCCCCCTCAGTAAATATTTATAAACAAAAAATACAAATTAAGGTAAATAAAGCACACTTTCCTTTATAGCAGCGTCTCCGGGCTGTCCTCCTCCTCCTTGCCGTGGTCCTGTAGAATCCCCTACGTCAGACGTACACGCATGCACAGTCCTACCTAAACGACATACTTGGGTGAGAGCTTTATCATGCTCCGTCTGTGTAGCTCAAAAATAAATATGTCATTGCTATAATTGAATGCATTCACACCAAAACGTAGTCTCTTATATGAAAACAGACTGACATATGTAGAAAAGGTTGTAATATACTTGCAATCTTCTTAGAGTTTTAACTGATGATAATATTTATTTAAATCAAGGCGCGAGAAGACCTTTGCACCATTTAATTGCGTTATCATGTCAGCAATGTGTGGACCTGGATATCGTATTCGTTCAATAGCCTTGTTTGCTTGGCACATATCAGCGCATATGCGTACAGCTCCGTAAATGTCCTCTTGGGGCACTACCACTATGGGAGAAACACATGGCACCGGTCTAGTTGAACTCTTAATAATGTCATGCTTAAGTAACGATTCAAGTTATTTTTCAACAGCTTCTTGTAGATGAAAAGCAACTTCTCTATGTCTCTGAGCAACAGGACGGACATCATCATTAATATGTAACTTTACTTTCATAGTCTTAAGCTTTCCCAATCCTTGATCAATGAAGGAAAATGAGCATTTATATTGCAATTCACAGAAATCAGTCCCAAATCCGCAGCGGTACTGAAAATGAGCAGACAGGCACTTGCCGCTGTACCTGGAAGCATATGGTGCTTGTACCTTCGTTTTCTTGTGCTTCAGTGTCACTACAGATGAACCATTAACTTTTTATTGGGGTCCTTCATTCTTACTTATTCAGTTAGCCGGCACTTTTTCCTGTATTAGCACATAACCACCTTTTGCAGTATCACTCCGCACGACTTACAATGTTATCTTGCGTGGCAAAGCAGTATCTTTATGTATGGCTTGACAAGCAGATTCTCTACCATAAACGTGTTGATTCTTGGCAACACTTCCGTTGTCTTCACTTGCTTTACTGTGTCTGGAGTTGCGCTTTGACTCCACATGCATGAAGCATCAATTCCATTCTTCAACAGTGAAACACGTGTCATGCACAAGCAGTTTGCTAGAACCAAGGCAAACCCTCTGGGAGAGCACTGTTGTTCTTCGGGTTACTTATCCTCTATCTCGTCGCCATTTGTAACATCTTCCCATCCTGGGTACCCACCAAGGACTATGTCACACACAGAGCTTAGTATTACATGTCTTTATTCTGCTGCATGTAACTGTAAACTGAACATTCCAAAACAATCTATCAAGGTATTCCACTCTGAAACCTATATCACAGCTCTACGGAGTCCATTAGGAGCCAAAAGGGTTCTGTCATGAAATATCACAAGACACTACATTTGGTAGTCTCTATTCATTTCTTTGCTGCATTTTACTGAGTTGTCTAGGGGTGTTTGGTGTTTGGGGATTGCATTTGCAATGCCTTTCTGAGGGCCAATTCCTTCGCACCAATCTGTGCCATGTTTGGGGATGGATTGGAAACATCCCCTTCCTGAAATCTCCTGTGCCATTGGACTTTATATATACATGGCAATTGGCCTCATGTCATGCATGCTAACTTCAGCCATTACTGACGGTTTGACCAACAGTATTTTGAATTTTCATTTAGTGACTTCTACAGGAAACCTGAAAGAAAATGAACCTCTGCTCAAGATTTCCACCTTGCCTCAAAACCACACCATAAAAGAAAAAGACCATAGGTGTCACATCTCTCTCTGTTCAGGCAGTCAAACCATGGAATTCATTACTTCCAAACATAAGATCCACGGATAACTATCTTATCTTCTGAAGACTACTCAAGAGTTGGCTCTTTCCTACATAACAACCGTACTCAAACACTTGGCACATATCAGCGCATTAGTATTATAATTATGGTTTTTAAAGTATGTAGGTATTCTTTAGGTCTGCTTAACACATGTATATATTACTTATAGTTAAATATATCTATTGTTATCTATCCATCTATCTATCTATCTATCTATCTATCTATCTATCTATCTATCTATCTATCTATCTATCTATCTATCTATCTATCTATCTATCTATCTATCTATCTATCTATCTATCTATCTATCTATCTATCTATCTATCTATCTATCTATCTATCTATCTATCTATCTATCTATCTATCTATCTATCTATCTATTATTAAAATCAGACAATCAAACACGTAGAAGCTCACACTCAGGAAACAGTTGAAGGTAAAGTACGAAAAGTTTAAAGCAAAACTCACAAAGTGTTTCGACTGATGGGCAGCCTTGCTCAGGTGAGGTGAGACAGAGACGTGTGCACGTATATTCAAGTTGCAATAAACAAACAATGGACAAAGTGTCTCGGATTTACTGAAAACTGTCACTGCCAGGCGACCATGATTGAATGTCTGAGAATCTGCAGTAAATATTATACAAAATATCACGACTGATATGTTGACAATCTAATTGACATATACGTTCACAGAATTAGATGCCAAGGGAAAATTCTAAGATTGCGGCAAAACAAAACACCAACCACAATGCCGCTGCAGGCTAAGTAGTCACATAGTCAATCATAGTCTTGTGTGGTACAGGGGGGAGGCCAAACACGGGCACCTCATTGAGAAGAAATACATGAGTAAAATACACTAAAATCAATCAGGCCAGTTGCCCCCAGAAAGGCAAATGCAGGGAGGCAATGTTGAGCACATCATGCAGAGGAAGCATGGTGCGATGAAGAATGTCGGCACACGGGCCAGATGGCTGAAAATAAGAAAATTGGAACATGGCTCAGGGCTATGCATGGAGCGAGGAATGAGTGTGCCCGCCCGATGGTGAAAGGCAAAATGGAAGTGGAAACAGACAGGGGAGTCAAGGAAGGTGCAAAATCATGCCCAAGTGGGCAAATAAATCCCCAGGGTGGGAAGCATCCACATCTAGACTGGACACATTCTCTGGTCATGTGTAAGGCATGAAGAGTGAAGTACCCATGAGCAATTTAAATACAAAAACCTCAAGTCCCAGTGAGTCAGAATGTCACCCTTGGTAAGGGGTGAATAGAAGGCCTGGCCCAGTCATGTGGGCTCCAGACGCAGCATAGTCCAAAGAAAAATACACATATAACAAAACAAAATGTGTGTAACAAGGTGCCCACAATCTTATCTGTGACGGTGCATCACCAAGCGAAAGGCAGACAAAGAAAAAGGTAAGAATCCCATCCAGCTGGCAACGTTTCACAATGGGGGCCCCTTACTTTCCTTCTGTAACAAAGGGAATAAAAGTACAATGTTAAAATCACAGCAATATAAAATCATAGAATGTCCCAAAACTGGATGAAGAAATAGAATGGTATGTAGGAACGGTCAGGGCAGGACAGAGATGAAAGAGGTAAAGTGCACAGAAAGTGGCAGGGAACAGCTCAAGGGACCACTAATCTTCATTCAAATGGACTCCAAGTTCTTCATCAAGGTTCAACCCACCTGGACTCTTGGTTTCAAGATCAAAAATGTATTTTAACTTCTTTTTCCTTAATCTCAAAGTCCTATGCCCATCCCTGGAGTTGGAATACACATGTTCAATGGCAAAGTAGAAGAGACGAGAGCTATCAGAGTAGTGTTTGTCTTGAAAGTGCCTCACCACAGGGTCATAGGGGTCCTTGTTGTTTATGGCCCTCATGTGCTCAAGAACCCTTTTGTTCACCATCTGTTAGTGCTCCATATATATCTCAAATTGCAAGGACATTCCAGGATGTATAGAATGTAAGTTGAGCTGCATATGAAGAACTATAACATCTTTCTGGTGTGGCCCTGTCTCAGCGTAGAGAATTCTTTGCGCATTGTGCTCTGTCTGCATGCCTTGCAGTAGCCGCATGGAAAGAAACCTTGGAGGTGGTGCTCCCTCACTTGTTTGGTAAAAGTGATGTCACTATGGATAAGTATGTCCCTCAAACTGCGTTCCTTTCTGTAGGTGATTCTGGGTCTTTCCTGACTGAAGGGGGTGCCCTTTTGTGTGATCACTAGTGAGTATATTCCAGTAGTTCATCAGTATTTTCTGGATATCCCTCGAGTTGTTATTGTGTGTCAGAATCATTTGAGTCTCACTCTCCGTATCAGTATCATTGATGGGCTTATTGTCAAACAATGTTTGATCTCTGGAAACATTCTTGGGCTTCTCAATGGCTCTATTGGGAACCCACTGGGGATAACCTCTCTCTCTGTAACTTGCGACCACGGTGGTTTGTTCAGCTAAAAAGCATTCCTCAGTACTGCAATTATGTTTGGCCCTCAGTAGCTCACCATATGGAATACTCCATTTGAGGGTGTCAGGGTGAAGGAATGAAGGAGGCGGTTACATGCCTTGGACTTGCGAAAGAGTTTGGTCTGTATGGTGTCATTGATGATCTCAATACTGACATCAAGGGTGTCTACGGTGGTCGTACTCATGGTACAGGAGAGGATACAATTAAGTGTGTTGTCATTGAGCTTGTAGACAAAGTGACTCGCTTCATCCTCAAGCCCCTTCCAGAGGATGAACAGTTAATCAATATAGCTCAGCCAGAGTATGACCTGTTCAATCTTTGAAAAGTTCTTGATGTTATTGAAAATGTCCTCCTCCCACTGCCTCAGGAAGAGGTTGGCAGAACTTGGAGTAAAACATGTCCCCATCGCGGTCCGGGGATTTCTTTGTAAAGGGACCCATAGAGGAGGAAAATATTGTTAGAGAGACAATGCCTGATCATTTCAAGAATCATAACTGTGTGTGCAAGGTGTCTCAAGGGTCTAGGATAAAAAGAATTGACGTCCAATGTGAGCAAAATATAGTCACTTTCCCAATGGATACCCTCTAGCTTGTCCAAGAAATCCCTAGTATCTCTTACATGGGAAGGGAGATTAGTCACGTATTCTCTCAAGAAATGGTCTACATATTTAGAGACATTCTCCAAAGCGCTACCCCAACAGGACATGATGGGCCTACCTGGGGATTGGTGCTGTTCTTATGTACCTTAGGGAGGAGGTAGAGCACTGGTATTTGAGGTGGTCTTTTTTGAGGAAAAAGTACTTCTCCCACTCAAGTATCCCCCTCTCCCTTCAGTCAGTGAATTTTCTCCAAATGTCAATGACGCTGTTCGTGTACATTACTCTATTGATCGCTAAGTTGACGTTTGGCCTCTACCTTATACATCTCCCGGCTCATCAGTACAACATTCCCCCCCTCCCTTATCCTCAGGTCGTATAACAATACTGTCATCTTTGGCCAAGGACATTATGGCCTGCCTTTGGGATAGGGAGAGGTTGTGTAGGGGATTGCCTTTTTTATGGCAGAATCTAATGAGGTTTTTGTTTTTCACATCATGGAAAGTATCAATATTATCTGGGGCATGGTGGGGTAGAAGGTAGAACGTGGTTTAAAGTTAGTAGAGGCAGCATAGTTGTATGTGATGCCTAGGTCTTCTAACAGGTCATGAATATTGCCTGGGACATTTTCATAACCACCGCCCAATTCTAACTCATGCAAAGTCAGGAGAGTAAAAAGAACTGTTGCTAATGCTACTGGATTCCCCCCTCCCTCTTTCACCCTAGAGACAGAGTCATTTTTTGAGTTTCAATTTCCTCACAAATTTATATAAGCTGGAGTGAGTGTCTGTGTAATTAAACTGTTCTGATGGGCAAAATGAAAGACCTAGGGAAAGAGTGATTTTCTCAGTGTCAGTGAAAGGTTTGTGGTGAGATTAATAATAGTGTTGTTCACCATTTCCATTTCCATTATGCTGTCAAGTTGGAGCGTCCTGTGTTGATTTCCATGCACCCCTTTCCTCTTCCTCTTTTCGTTTCTTTGTCGGAGTCGTTGTCACCTCTTCTGGCTCTTCCCTGACCTCTTCCTGGTCCTCTCTGTCCTTTTCCTCGACCTCTAATCTGGGGTCCTGTTGTTCCCCTTGTCGTCTGCCGGCCCCTTCGCAAGAGCCTGTATGCATTAAAAAATGTCGCAGATTGCCACTACGATCACTGCCAGTGGTGATGCTCTGAGATATCCCAAAGTTGTCTGTGTCATTGTCACTTATTTCCCCGGTTATGACACAGAGGGTTCTGGTGCTGTGATCAGTGCTACTGGGCCTGATGTTTTGGACTTGAATACATAATCATACTTTTGGCTGAAGGTCAGAATCCTTCCACTCTCATAATTCTCATAGTCCCTATGGAGTTTCCTCTGCTTTCTTGCCTATATGTCCTCCTCATATTTTTCATTGCTTCCATGAATTTCTCATTGGGGTCTCACTCTGTTCTTTGATTGAGTTAATCTTTATCACCCTGATTTCTAGTAGCAACACCTCCCGATATGTTTATGCATATTTTAGTAGAATAAGAATATATATTACTCTGTTCTTAACATGTTTAAAGGTCATTGCATAGTTTTCATATAAGTTATTTGATTAGATGTTTATGGGTCTCTGTTTTATTCATCTATCAAAATATGTAAATATTACCAAGATTATTTTTTCTAAGTGCTTCACTATTGAAATATTGAAGAAAATAAAAAACAAAAACAAAAACAATATTTACAAAAAATACAAAAATAAATTAGCTTCAAGAACAGCAATGCTTGAAAGTCCCATTTTGAAAAATGCAACTTTAAATCTTGATATATTATCTTCTGCATACATGTATCCCATTATATATATAAATATAGAACTATATCTTTATTACTGTACTCCTACTGTTGAAGAAAAAAACACCTTTGACTCTCTCCAGTGCACTACACCCTATAATTCTCTCAATATATCTTATACCTCCACTCTCTGACTCATTTATTTATTTTATTTATTTTAGCGATTTCTAAAGCGCCTGGTGACCCAAGGGCATCCCCGCGCTATGTAACTTGAATCTTATTGAGAGGGGAGGAAACCGAAGGGTGTTAGTTGGGAAACAGATGGGTCTTTAGTTTTTTGCGGAAAGCAAGGAAGTTGGATTCCAGTCTGAGGGCGCGAGGGAGTGCGTTCCAGCCCTTGGCCGCCTGAACGGAGAATTGTCGGCCTCCTGTGCGGGCTTTTTTGAATCTGGGGATGCGAACTAGATTCTCATTTTGAGATCGTAGCGATCTGGGTGCTGTATAAGGTGTGATCATTTTACTAAGGATCGCTGGACCAGATCCGTTGTAAAGCTTGTGTGTAGTACACATTGCTTTAAAGTGCACCCTTTGGCGCACGGGGAGCCAATGCAGGGTTTTAAGGGCTGGCTTGGCGGATATTCTGGGGGGGGTGTTGGTAATCATGCGTGCTGCCGCGTTCTGTGTCCGCTGGAGTTTCGTGATGGTAGCCTCGGGGGCTCCCAAGTAGACCAGATTGCTGTAGTCCAAACGGGACAACACCAGGCCCTGGATAAGGAGCTTTCTGGACATAGGTGGGAGTAAGGGCAGGATTTTACGGGTCGTACGCATGAGCCCAAAACATGTGCCCGAGGTTTTGGTTGCCTGGGTTTTCATCGTAAGCTGTGGCTCTAGCCACACCCCGAGTGTCTTGATTTCAGATTTAGGGGGGGGAATTTCTCCGAACACATCGGGCCATATTGTGGGAGAGATGGTTGTCCATTGTTTGCCGAGTAACATTACCTCTGTCTTAGTCCCATTCAATTTCAATGATGATTCGTTCATCCAGTTGTGGATATTAGTGAGGCAGTTAGTCAGATTTTCAGGATGGTCAATCAGCTGGGACAGGGAGACGACTAGTTGGGTGTCGTCAGCGTAACTCACCATTTTGATGTTAAATGGTGTTACCACATCCTCGAGGGGGGCCATATAGACATTAAAAAGCGTCGGGCTTAGGAAAGAGCCCTGGGGGACGCCGCTAGTGAGTGGGAGGGTGGATGAGTGATGGCTGTCATCCCACACTTGAAAAGTGCGTCCTGTAAGATAGGATTCGATCCATTTGATAGCTGTCCCGGTAAGTCCTGCATTAGCCAGTCTACTCAGAAGGACACGGTGGTTGACCGTGTCAAAGGCTGCACTTAGATCCAGGAGGATCACTGCCACTGATCCTCCTGAATCTAGTAAGCCCCTTGCCTCTTCGATCACTGCAAGGAGTGCGGTGTCCGTTCCGTGGCCTGGGCGAAATCCGGTTTGGGATTGTCGGAGCAGTTTATTTGTTTCGAGGAACTGGGATAGCTGGATGTTTACCAATTTCTCGGTGACTTTACTAATGCCAGGGAGTAGGGATATTGGCCTATAGTTGGACAGGTCCGATGGATCTAGCTGGGGTTTTTTTAAGAGTGCTTTGACCACAGCACTCTTCCAGCTGTCGGGGACGGTTCCATGGGAAAACGAACAGTTGATAAGGTCCGTAATGGTAGGGACAATTACTGAGGCTATGGTCTTGAGGAACCTGATAGGGGCTGGGTCCAAAGGGGATCCACTTTTCATTATTTTCTAGGGTTCGTTCAACCTCTGCGGGGGTGACAGGTCGGAAAGTCTGAAGCGATGGACGACAGATGCTTTCAGTCGGTTCGAGGGAAGTACTACCTTCCGTGAGGCTGGGGGAGCTGGGGGGAGGGAGGGAGGCCAGGATGCGGGTGATTTTCTCGTTGAAGAAGTTGGCTAGCTCATTACTTCTGTCAACTTTGGGGGTGTTGGAGGAGGAGGTGGTGGGGACCTTGGTCAGCTCTTTGACGATCAAAAAAGATTCTCGGGCTGAATTGGATGCTTCTTGTATTCGTGTGTTGTAGTAAGAAGCTTTGGCTGATTTGATAGCCTCTTTGTAGAGTTTGACCGCAGACTGGTAGGCTTCTTTGTTGGCATGTTGCCAAGTCTTTCTCCAGAGTCGTTCGGCCTTTTTGCAATTTTTGCGCAGTGTTCTTAGTTCTGCGGAGTACCATGGTGCTGATCCATGTTTGCCGTTTTTATTTTCCCTATTTCTGAGAGGGAGTACAAGGTCTAGGGAAACGGTAATCCAGTCTCTGAGTCTTCTGTCTGCCGTATTTGGGTCTTCGGCCTGAGCAGGGATGTTTTTTTCCAGGGTCTGAGCCCATTCGTCCGTGGAGAGTCTGGGCCAGGTCCTAGCCTTACTGAAGGTAGGGGGAGTACGGTTTTTCGTGAAGGTTCCAGGTAATTGGAAAGGGACCAGAAAGTGGTCTGTCCAAGGGAGGGGAAAGCCCTCCTTTGCTAACATTGAGGACGAGTTGGTGAACACGGGGTCTAAAAGGTGGCCCTTGGTGTGGGTGGCTCCGGAGTTTAATAGACGGATATCGAAAGCCACTAGATCTTGAATCAGGTCATAGGCTACCGAGTTGGCCGGGTCTTCTAGGTGGATGTTCAGGTCTCCAACTATCATATAGTTTGATAAGGAGTGGGCCTGAGTTGTGACTAAGTCCAGAAGCGAACAGGTGAAGGGACCCGGGATGCCGGGAGGGCGGTAAATGAGGAGTCCTGTAAGAGAGGTGGTTGGGTTGAGTGTGACGGTAAAATGCAGACTTTCTGCGTCGGTAATCTGTGCGTCGTAGGTTTTGCAGTGGAGGTGTTCTCGATGGATGATGGCTACCCCGCCTCCTCTGCCTAGAGGACGGGGTAAGGATTGAATACAGTAGCCCTGTGGTGTTGCTAGGACCATGTCTGATTGTGAATGAGGGCCGAGCCATGTTTCCGTGAGGAAGAATATATCAATTCCATGATCTTCTATGATGTCGGCAATCTGAGTCGCATGTTTAGGAAGTGAACGGCAATTCAGAGAGGCAAAGTTAAGGGTGGCGGGTTTGCTGGGTTTAGTGGGTAGCGTGAGCTGCACTGGTTTGCATAAGGAGCAACGAGTGAAAGGTCCCTTGAGATTATGGATATAATCACAGGAGGGTGGGGGAGGTCTGAGGCTCAATAGATCTCTGCGGGAGTACTTTATAGTAGGGTGAAGGGATTCGGGCAGGGGTTCTGGCCCTAGGCCCGGTCGTGCGCGGACGGGCGCAGACGGGCTTGCCTTAGGCGCGCCTTCGGCGCGCAAACGGCGCTCCCGCTGCGCTCGTCCGCTGCGCTGGTGAGGGCGGCACATTTGTAGTGAATGGTAGAGGGCGTGGCCTCGCAGGGGGCGTGGCTACGCCTTTGCCGCGCTGGCGGAGAGGGCGTTTTCTAGCTCGCTCTGGGGGTCTGGCTGGCGCTGAGAGGCAGCGCTTCAAGGGGTGAGATCGTGACAGTCAAATTTTAAAATCAGGTAACAGTTTTTTAAAAGCAAAAAATCAAAAAAACAGTGCGTAGTTAAGTGTCAAACCTCCGGCTTCCGCCTCAGAGGGAGTTCAGGTTATGTGGAATCGTTGCGCTTACTAGCGTTCTTATACTGGTTTCCTAGGTGGGCGTGGCCTCGCAGGGGGCGTGGCTACGCCTTTGCCGCGCTGGCGGAGAGGGCGTTTTCTAGCTCGCTCTGGGGGTCTGGCTGGCGCTGAGAGGCAGCGCTTCAAGGGGTGAGATCGTGACAGTCAAATTTTAAAATCAGGTAACAGTTTTTTAAAAGCAAAAAATCAAAAAAACAGTGCGTAGTTAAGTGTCAAACCTCCGGCTTCCGCCTCAGAGGGAGTTCAGGTTATGTGGAATCGTTGCGCTTACTAGCGTTCTTATACTGGTTTCCTAGGTGGGCGTGGCCTCGCAGGGGGCGTGGCTACGCCTTTGCCGCGCTGGCGGAGAGGGCGTTTTCTAGCTCGCTCTGGGGGTCTGGCTGGCGCTGAGAGGCAGCGCTTCAAGGGGTGAGATCGTGACAGTCAAATTTTAAAATCAGGTAACAGTTTTTTAAAAGCAAAAAATCAACAAAACAGTGCGTAGTTAAGTGTCAAACCTCCGGCTTCCGCCTCAGAGGGAGTTCAGGTTATGTGGAATCGTTGCGCTTACTAGCGTTCTTATACTGGTTTCCTAGGTGGGCGTGGCCTCGCAGGGGGCGTGGCTACGCCTTTGCCGCGCTGGCGGAGAGGGCGTTTTCTAGCTCGCTCTGGGGGTCTGGCTGGCGCTGAGAGGCAGCGCTTCAAGGGGTGAGATCGTGACAGTCAAATTTTAAAATCAGGTAACAGTTTTTTTAAAAGCAAAAAATCAACAAAACAGTGCGTAGTTAAGTGTCAAACCTCCGGCTTCCGCCTCAGAGGGAGTTCAGGTTATGTGGAATCGTTGCGCTTACTAGCGTTCTTATACTGGTTTCCTAGGTGGGCGTGGCCTCGCAGGGGGCGTGGCTACGCCTTTGCCGCGCTGGCGGAGAGGGCGTTTTCTAGCTCGCTCTGGGGGTCTGGCTGGCGCTGAGAGGCAGCGCTTCAAGGGGTGAGATCGTGACAGTCAAATTTTAAAATCAGGTAACAGTTTTTTAAAAGCAAAAAATCAACAAAACAGTGCGTAGTTAAGTGTCAAACCTCCGGCTTCCGCCTCAGAGGGAGTTCAGGTTATGTGGAATCGTTGCGCTTACTAGCGTTCTTATACTGGTTTCCTAGGTGGGCGTGGCCTCGCAGGGGGCGTGGCTACGCCTTTGCCGCGCTGGCGGAGAGGGCGTTTTCTAGCTCGCTCTGGGGGTCTGGCTGGCGCTGAGAGGCAGCGCTTCAAGGGGTGAGATCGTGACAGTCAAATTTTAAAATCAGGTAACAGTTTTTTAAAAGCAAAAAATCAACAAAACAGTGCGTAGTTAAGTGTCAAACCTCCGGCTTCCGCCTCAGAGGGAGTTCAGGTTATGTGGAATCGTTGCGCTTACTAGCGTTCTTATCCAAAACCTCATTCTATTACTATGATCTCCCAAACAACCCTTTCTAAATTCTTCCCTCCTTCACCTCCCCTTTTCTCATCCCAAACCTCAACTTACTTCTATGATCTTCCAAATAGCACTTTCTAGACTCTCCCCTCTTCTATCTCTCCATTAACCTTTTCAATCCAACTAAGAGACTTGCATGTCCACCACTCAAATTAACTCATATTTCCCTATTCTAATCCACCACTAATCCTTTTTAGGTTCCGGAGTAGAATGCTACTCCCCGAAAAGCGCTTCAACGCCTCATCAGGGGTAAGAAACACTATTTAAATACAATTTCAATACAATACTTTTGTTTTTACCATCATAAGTATGATCTAAAAATCCCATCCTTCAAAGAACTTGTAGCGATGCCAACCTTGAAATGGGGCCACTTTACAGTTTTGTTTAATAGAAATGCATGGCTGTGTCATCAGCAGTGATGGCGCCATTCAAATTCAGAATCAGGGTGGTGTCCTGAGCCTTGCCTGGCATTACTTTGTCTACATGGTGCTACTGGGCATGGACGACCTCCATAGCTTGTCCCACTGGTGCTTGCATCAATCCTTAGGCAAAATAACTGGCCCACAGATTTGCTATTGTTTACCTTTTATTACTAATTGGAGCCCCCTTTCCTGTTCGATAGGTGTTCATTTGCTTTAAACAAGCACAATTGCTACCTGGCTTCCAACGAATTGGGGAGTCAAAGGTACGAGCAGAGTCTGGGGGTGGTGTGGGGCTGTCCTTAATTGCATCCTCTTCTTCCGTGGCAGCCATATAGATCCTTTGACTTCCAGCAGATGCTGGTATCTGTTGGGGCCCTCGCTGGTGGGAGCAGCTGTGGGCATGACCCAGCTTGCTTTATAAAGTGAGGGGTCAAGGGATGTGCGAACTCACAACCACCTCCTTCCCTACTACACACCAACGCTGTCCACAGATTTGACTTCCTGTCCCTTAGAGGGTAAACTGAAGTCTCCCCCTTCTTTTACAGTTGACAACTTTCTTTAAACAAGGACAATCGGAGCATCAACTTTTGGTTCGAATTGCACACTTTTCTAACTTAATTGTTGTATTTTTCTACCTTTCTAAAAGTGCTGTCTACCCAAAGAAGTTTCTTTTTAGGTCTCGCCTGACCCAGCGCATGCTCTGGTCTGGCGAGACTCATTGAGAGGGCTCCAAAAAGTGCTACCAGGCCAGCCTAGAGCTACAGTGCATGTGCGCGGACGCGCGCGCTGCGCTTTACCGCGATTATTTTCACTTTCACTTTCGCAGCCACTTTGCATAGCCAATAGGTCTCGCTTTTGGGACCTTATAAGTATTTAGTTATGCAACTGTTGCATGGCTAAACACTTATAAGGTCCCAAAGGCGAGACCTATTGGCTTTGCCAATGCTTGTTCAATATGTTTTTCCTCAACAGTTCCTAATTCCGCAAGACTAGGCCCTACTTAGGAAGGCATTCACCTCGATTACTCTGGGCTTTATAACCTTACTGTTGGCCATGCTCCTGTTGACATTGTACTGCCATCTGTTAAGCTTGAACTAACTAAAAGAGGTCTTCCTGGACATAGCTGGTTGCTTTACAGATTCCGGTGGATTTCTATTGGTCATTTATGCTGTACTTCCTTTGTCTTGCCTTCTAGGAAGGGTCATTTGTTCATATTCCCATATTCTTCTATTCTAAGTCTGGGCAAGGTATTTGAAATACATTTTAATGTTTCTCCTGATGTTTGTCTAACTAACCACAAATTCTTCATTCCTTAAGTCCAAGTCGTGGATGCTTCTGAGGATATGTTATCTTGTTTTTTTTTGCCAATTTCCCTGCTCTGTAATTTTATTGGGAAACTGAGCATTGTGCATTTTGCAGAAATTAAACTGCATTTGGCTGTCAACATCTCTTCTGCAGTAACTGTGCACCATGGCAGTCTTGTCTCTGCTATGCACTGAAATAACAAGAAGGTATAATAGAGCTGTATGGCAGTATTCCAGCACTCCAAAGGCTTTATTTCTGAAAACATGTGCCTCATCTAAAGAGTTCCTCCTTCGTTCTTTGTGTACTCTTCTCAAAATCTCAACTGAGCAGCAGAAGGGATTTTCATGCGCCGATTTCCTTTTACCTGCCACATCGCAGAAATATGGAAATTCGAGTTTCAAATCTCACATTTTGTTTCCAGCTGACAACGCAGTCTGCTTCCTGCGTTTACTTTATTGTAACGTGTGCTTTTTCCTAATGTTGAAAGACAAAGACATGCAAATTTTAATCAAAAAATATGCACGAGTGGTGAAAGCGATATACATGGGTAAATTTAGCTGTAAATTCCATTTGTGGATTTTGGCTTTGTATATTATTCCAAGTCAATATGTCTGCAGAGAAGCCACCCACTGTGCAGGGATAGGAGACAGCTACTTGGAAAGGTGAAAAGTTTAATTATGAAAGTTTACATTTCTGCAGGGGAAGAAAAAGGCAAATAAAAACGCTCTCCTTTTTTTCCTCTTTACTATTTGACTGGGCGGAAATTGTCTTTTACATTGGTTACATTATTTGTTGTTTTGAGAACAGAGAAATGAGTAACGTCTGGCCGGCCTCATTTCAAGAGAAATTATTTATTTGTGGTGAAAAAACATAGCAGAGGAAATACTTTGTTGACTGCTAAAGACAAATGCAGCCAGCTAATGACATTTAATAAGGCTTTGAACATGTAAGAAAAATTCCTCTTAAGAAGAAATCTATTTCTGCAAATTATTGCATGGTTTTTCTATTAAAAAAGTAGTACACTTCTGCTGGTTGTCATGGTCAGCAGCGCATTCTGAAAGCATTCTGAAAAACACTCACCTCTTTGTGGGCCGTACAAGGGGAAATGGAAATCCTATACAGTGCAGCCATTTCTTTCTACTTCTCCATGTCCAGACCCCTTTGTGCCTTTTAGCTGGTTGTTTAACTCTGTGCACTGTTCCCTGCTAACTACTGAGAAAACGCCTGTGCCCTTCGTTTCAACATGATGAACTTGTCCCACCCCTACTTGGCATATTTAACTTACCTATACGTCCCTAGTACATGGTACAAAAGCGTATCCAGGGCACGTAAGTTAAATGTCAGTTGACTGCAGTACTCATTGTACCATGCCCTACAGTGACAGTGTAAACTTTACTACAGGCCTACCATCTGTAGCAAGTCTGTGCAGTTTGAAATGCAAATTCTACCAGTGAAAATAATCTCTTTGGACAGGCCTAAACCTTCATTTTAAATATTATTAAGTCATCACTAAGTAGGCCTTACTGCCCATAAGGGATTATGCATGGAATTTAAACATAGGACATGTAAAGGTTTAATGTTAAACTTACAGTGAGAAAGCCCATAAAGCTATTTTCATTGTAACAAGGAAAACATTGGGATGCAATAGTAAATTGAATAATGCCATCTACAGATAGGACACAGATAACATTTCATTCTTGGAATTTTTAAAATATTTCTTACAAACCCAATTCACTGAAGTAAGATTTGTAATAAATAATTTGGAAAAGGTATTTAGTAAGTTACCATTTTGCTGTATACCGCCCCTGGAGGCCCATTTACATGAGCTTCAAGTATCACCTTCCAGTTGAATAGCCTCCTTGATGAGGTGTGAAAATTGGTCACAGAGCAGGAGAAAGGCCTTGGCTGTGGGGAGGTGTCTCTTCCTCCGGCAAGATAACCATCTAGGCAGTGCCCAGAAATATGATTAACTTCAAATGGCCTACCCAGTCACTAGCAAATGTTAGCTGACACCAGGGCAGTGCCCATCTTTGTTTCCCCCAGTCAGACACGGAACAATCCCAGCGGGATAGGAGCTGCCCCCAAAATTGTCTTAGAGTGCCCACAGAGGAGAGGTTGCACATTTTCCTGGCCACACCACTGGTAAGGGCATACAGGCTCTGCACGAGGGGAGATGGTTTTCACTGTCTTGGATTTGGGCATAGAGGGGCACTGTGGGAATATTTGCAGTAGGGCACACAGGAAGTACTGCCAAGGTTGGGAGTGTTGTCCCTGGAAACCTTTACCCTATTCGTTAGGGAGGGGCCAAGAGTCACCCTCATCCTCACGCTGGTGCCAGGCATAAATGTGGCCCCCACAGTACCCTCCTCAGACTACTCTCTGGACCTGTGAGAGAACAGAAAGGAGACTGAACCTGTTCTCCATTACCTGGGAAGAGCCTGGATTACTAGGCTTGCTCTCCCTCTTGTACCCAGGACAAAGAAGTAAACTCCAAGGATCATAAGGCTGACCTACTGCTCAAGCTACAAGGACATGCAAGCTACAAGAGCCGCTGTCTGCAACTGCCCCGCTGACCAGTTCCAACTGGACATGCCCTGGACCATGATGCTGACCTCTGCTGGAGTCTGTCATGACCCCCAAGTGCTGTCCACAAGGCTCTGAACCCTTGGCTGCAGTGAAAATGTCCTCCTCCTATCATCTCCTAAAACCTGGGACTTAGAAGCCTTTTGACTTCAAGAATCTCTGGAAGACAAGGATTAGCCTCCCAAGCCTATCCGATGAAGATGTTTTGCTGCTGGCCCAAAGATTCAGGTTCCTCCCATTTGGAGCTTTACCGTAGCAGCAAATCTGCTTCAGTGGGACTCCACGGAGAAGGTATCTGGCCTCAATAAATCCTCTTTGGTAACAGCCTGCAGTCTTTCCGTGCTAGGAAAATCTGAGTTCCAAATAAGTGAATAAGTCCAAAGATAGAATTCTTCACCAGGCGAGATCACCAAATGTATATAACCAGTAAGGAACCTTCCTTGGGCACGAAATTCAAATTTCTTATGCTCTGAGCTTTCCCCGAAAATGTCAGCTGTTTCATTAAGGCCTCTTACAGTGGCTATCCAATGTCATGGAGCCCACTTTGGCCACAGCCAGCTGCTTTGCCCGCTGAGGATTTTCTACTCCAATTTCAGAGTCTAAAGGTCTGATTTAGAGTGTAGTGGAGAGGGCACTCCATTGCAATGATGACAGATTACTCTCTCCACCAAACCGAAGGTCCACTCACCTCATTTAGAGTCCAGCAGACCTTCATTATGTTGACAGCTCAGAACATTCCATCTCTGCTGTGTAATGGCCCTTGGAGGTTTTGCCATTTGTCCTCCTGCCCTTTTTTGAGTGGTCCATCAAAATTTCAAGGCATTTACTGGACCCAGCTGCTCCTGGAAATGCAGGAGATGTCCACTGGGCTGGGGAACATCTTTAAATTTGGCAGGTGGAATACCCTCACTGTGGCGGGAGTAAAGTACTGTAAGCCATGCCCTAAGTCTGGAGGTAAACCTTCCGACTGGGTTGAACCCAGTTTCTGTATTCTGGCAGGAGTCCATCTTGGTTGGCCTTAACCTGCACCTAGGCACCAGTCATGTGCAACCAGATGACCACAGTTGGTGCTTAACACTTTTTGGCATACCTTTTGAAACTTAAAATTTTTATTTCATAACTCTGGATTACTTCATTGGATATTCATAATTTTGGTGCCAGTTTATTTAGTGCAAAAATGACTGTAGTTTTCTAAATTGGTTTTAGGATTTTTCTTATGCTATGTTTTAACTTTATTGCAGTTGTAGTACTGCGTAAATAATTTACTCATTGCCTCTAAAGTGAAGCCTGCCCGCTCTGTGCCACAGGTATGAGTGGCTTAAACTCAGGTTAAGTTAGTGACTTTAAGGGTTCACCCTGACAATGGCTGTGGCTATTACTTGATGTGAGTACTCACACCATCAACTAATACCCTACACTTATCTGTTATTTTTTCTGCTTAGTGCTAAAGATTTTCTTCCATTTCTGGCCTCTTACTTGCAAGCTTTTCTGAACCTTTTTATACCATTGCCACAGGCACTCATTTTAGTGGGAAGTTTCTCAGCTCATAGTTTCCTTTTCAAGGGTAGCGTCTGATCATCACAGTATTGGACTGGAAATGCGTCTGGTCGGCTCCTTCAAGCATTGTACGATTTAATTTAG
Organism: Triturus cristatus; assembly: GCF_964204655.1. Classification (NCBI taxonomy): domain Eukaryota; kingdom Metazoa; phylum Chordata; class Amphibia; order Caudata; family Salamandridae; genus Triturus; species Triturus cristatus. Next base: position 463,869,608 of record NC_140593.1, read on the forward strand.
CATTTGTGGCACCATTTAGTATTAGCCCCCATTTTGGGTAATGATTGAAACTAACGTCTGTCTCAACTCGTGTCTGCCTCATCGAAAAGCAGCTACCAATGTGCCCTCAGTACTTGTATTTCTTCAAGGCTGTGTTTTGCTGTGCTAATGAATTAAGCGCTATACTACTGCATACCTTTCTGTCTAGATAGGCCTGCTCCGACAGCTCAGAATGGTGTGGGCAGACAGAGTAACCTTGAATGCAAGATAATGTGTGCCCTGCCCCAGGATCGTATCTCATCCTTCTGTACCTCCTTTGTTCACCAACTCCCAGACTGGAAAATTCCTGTCTGGGTGTGTCTTCAGGGGTATTGGAAATGCACTTTATTCTCTACCATGTTGTCTAGAGTCAGTCCCTCTGCAGCAATCTGAGGAGACTGGTCAAACCGGACTCCGCTCAAGCGTATACTAATAAATAACCATGGGTTGTATTCTCTACTGTCTGACCGACTCTTCATTTGTATGGAAGGCTGAGAGGTGGTCACGAGTGACCCAGGTGCCCCTAATCAGATCACTTCCTTCAACAGAGACTACTGCCTTCATAGGAGGCCGACTTGAAACAGGTCCTTTAATCAGTGGCGGTCTGTTGGAATGCTCCTGCACATCTCAGAGCCACATCTTGACCATGTTGGGAGTGACCTAAAGCCAGGAGTCATTATCACCATACAGAGCATCAGCTGTGTAAATATGTGCACTGCTTGGTGCGAGGAAAGACGTTTGTTTGTGGTAATTGTTTGGTGGCTGTCCTGTCTTAGTTGGATAATGGCAATTTCATCTTGAATACCTTTGTTGAAGCCATGACAGATATTGGATTGTAAAAACAAAAACTACTTAGGCAACATTTTAACCTTCTAGTGAATTGAAACCTGGGGTTGTTTGTCACCAGGTAGCTGAGGCTGATCTACTCCTGTCAGATTGGAGTAAAGAATGATTTTCACATGCTTGGTCTCTCTCTGTAGCAGTGATGTAACACAACTTGAGCCCCCCCTGCAAAGTACATGGAGGGGCCTTCCAAGCTTCGGACCCAGTCAGGGCCACTCAGGTCAGGAGCCTGCCACCCATGCACTGTGCCAGAGGAGACCCCTGGAGCTCTGCCCACCCTACTCCCTGCACCACGGGGGCTATTGTTATGCCATTGCTCTGTAGTGGCACAGTGGGAAAAAAACGAAGGACTGCTATGCAGCCCAGCACAATTATCAATGGTTCAGGAAAATTGAAATGGTGAATGCATCCTTTTTTTGTGTGTGATGGGAAAAGTGGCAGTCATATGTGGTTCCCTGTGTTATCTTCTTGTGTCTGTTAAAAGAAGGTGGGGACAAATCAGCTGATGGTTTTAATGACATCATAACTTCACCTTATAAATTGTCGTTTTAATGTTTTTCTGGTGCATTGCATATTGAGAGTCAGTGTTTAGTGCCAAATATCATAAGGTTAGTCTGGCAGACAGGTGGTGGATGATCTGTGCAAATGAGATGCTGTCTCGTTCCAATGGCGCATTCTCTTGGCCTACACCACCAAGTACAAATGATCAGCTGGGTTTGATCACAAATTTCTCTGAAAGTGGTGGATGTCCTGTTATTTTGAGCAACGAATTATGCATGCAACTTTGACCTCAGCACAGGTTTCATATAGTTAAGCTAGGTATGAAGTTTGGATTAGTACAGACTAACAAAAAACATTAGTGTTCAGTCATCAGAAGACTTAAAATATTTTTTAATTCTTGTAGTTTGTTTTCAAAAATGGACATTATATGCAATGAATTCAACAATCAATGAAAAATATCATGGCTTTAAGTGCAGCAGAAACCACGCCTTTACAGATCATCTACACAAGAAAAGTTGCACCAATCATTTATTTTCACACTGCAACCTCAGTATGGAGACGTCCATCTCCTGCAACCCAACAAAAATCCCCTATCTTTGAATGGCTCTAGGAGGCAATGTCAGTTCAATGATACAACTTTGTGAAAAAAGTGTGATTTCCTGACCACAATAGAAGCCCCCAAAGAGTAACCCTACAAGATTGCTTGACCTCTCTAAAACTTGTGCAATGACAAAACAATACATATTTTGGGTTTCAGACTAGGTAAAATACAGGCTGCATGCATGTCGAGAGCTAGCCGCTATGTGCACAGGAGAGATCTATTTATAGTCACCTAAAACATAGCTAGTGTAATTGGAAATACCCTTTGCAATGAACATCTGTCTACCTAGTACAAGTCAACTCTTGCTTTGCAGTTTGTTTGTATTAAGTAGCATTTAAACATTGGTAGTTTCCTTATAAAAACCACTTGACTTGTGTCAGGCCTCTTCTCTTAGTTCCTGATTTAGGCCTCCGCAGACAGTACTGCGGCTTTCAGGGTGGCTGAAGACGTTACCTAACGATTTAGAAATGGCTGCCTGTCCAGCGGTTGTAGTGTCCTCCCCAGCCTGGGTACTTGCGAATGATGCCACACATGGAGCTTGGTATTATGTGTCTTTATTCATCTGTGTGTAACCGCGAACCCAACGTTCTAAACCTGCATTCACTTCACTACGCTCTGACACTTAGACGTTACTGTTCTACGGAGCCTATCAGGAGCCAAAAGGGTTCTGCCATTTCTAACTCATACAACACTACATCTCCCCCTCCATTAAATAAAAAATATAAACTTTTTACAAATATATACAATCATAGCTCTTCAATGAGGCTTCTTGGTGCTCTGATCACACATCCTGATTGTGTTTTCAGAAACTGGGGATAGGCAGTAGAAATCATTTCAGAAGGGTTGCTAGTGCCTCCCTCCTAGCTCCGGTACAACTACCAAACTGGAATTATTTTGGGAGGGGCACCATAGGAAACAGGAGAGTCTCCACTTTCCTACAGTCTCTTTCCGCTAGGTGTCTGGGAAATTTGCATCTTCTTTTATTTTGGACAGAAAAGCAGCACAAATACCTGCTGCTTGGTGGCTTTTCCTCTCACCTGTGGGGAAGAGAGTGTGAGAGTGTGATGATTGAAAGTAAAGCTCCAATTGTCTTTTCACAGCAAGGGAAGGGTTTTTGAGTTGAGGTTTGGGCAAAATTAAGCCTCTGCGAGGTGTCTCATCCCCTTGAAAGCCCCTAGAGTGTACGGGAAAGGAGTTCAGTAGGTTTCAGTTCAGTCACAGTGGGACAGAACCCTTTGCTCCCCTCTCTCCCCAAATGTAGGGCATGATTAATGCATTACCCCTTCAGCTATACCCAATCTCACACTTCCTGGGGGTGGAGGGGACGTCAGGGGTTAGTGCGAGGAAGGGGGCTCTACTTGCAGCATCACAGGTTACAATAATTATAGGAGAGGTATGTTAATGTGAATAATTTTAGCACAGTAGTTACCCCGAAGGTTGTTTAGGGACTATAAACAAAATAATGCCAAGTGTAGACCTGGGTTTAGCTCTAAAAGTCATGTTTTCAGCTTTTTTCTGAACCAATCAGGGCACAAAATTCTCCCATAGAGCAGTGTTTATTTTGTGGTGGTGTTGGCCCATACTTGGCACCGGTACTCAATTCTTAACACCAGTACTTATTTATGACAGCTCACCACAATAATACTAGCATATTCAAGGCTATTCCTACCTTTCTGGGTGACCTGGAATAGTCAAAATTCTCACTTTTCTAGGCGTGCGAAGGTTAGTAGGTAGCATTTGCACTCTCATTTGGCATTGCTGGTAGGGGCAGTGGGAGGTACAAGCTGCAGTGGGCATCTAAGAAATATTTGGGACCTGACACTTACTTTTTGGAAAACTAAGCACTACCTAAGAGAAACCGGCAGCTCACTCCAAAGCATAGCCGGTAAGTAGCAGAAAGAGTGACCACCGCCTCTAACGTTCCTTATGTTAGGAACCACGACCAAGGTGGCAGTTGAGGAGTGCAGAGAACTGGGAGGTTTGCAGATTCGGTAGAAGGGGCCTAAGTTGAAAACTGCACACAAAGATTTGAACTGTGCACAGTTTTTCATTGGGAGGCAATGAAGTTGGCTCAAGGCAGTTGAACTAGAAAAAGTGACAGGGGCATTAAGAACCAGGCAGATGGCAGAGCTTTGTTTAGCTTGGAAACAGTAGAGGAATAGTCCAGGATGCTGAGATGCAGGTGATTCCTGTGATCTCGTTAAGAAAAAATGAGGGAGTGAATCACTGTTTCCTTCATGAGACAGAGAGCAGGGGAAGGATTATTCTAAGCATTCTCAACTGTACAATATTACAAAACACTAGCTTGTAATCAGATTAATCTGAATGGAAAAAGGCAGGTTGTGATCAATGAGGAAACCCAGATCTTTTGCGGATGCATCTGGCAACGAAAGAGGACCTAGTTCCATAATTCAAGTGTCCACCACCCTTTTACAAGAGCAAAGGTTGACTAGGCTGAATGCAGGCTCTTTCGAGATGGAGATGATTATCTTGGTGTCATCAGCATAAGAAACTGTACCAACACAAAATTATCATGGGGAAGGCTGCAGTTAGGATTTGGTGGAGCCAGAACAGAAAAAGACAGAAAAACGTTTACGTTCTAAAGGAGAGAAATAAAGCAATCTATTTGAATGCCTGTTTGCAGATCCCCAATCCTCGCAGTCGATTTAGAAGGATGTAGTAGGAAACCATTTCAAAAGCGGACTTTAATCTTAAAGAATTAGAGTGGCTGAGCCGCCCTGGTCAAGAGGAAGTCTGAGATTGTCTGTGAAGGATGTCAGGGTGGCTTCAGAAGTATGGTCTGGATGAAAGCCCGACTTAGATGGGTCCAGCATGTTGTTAGTTTCCAAATAAATTAGGAGTTGTTTATTTGTAGTGCTTTCCCAGATCTTAGACCAGAATGACAAAAACAATATGGGTTCAAACATTTATCAAGAAGAAAACATCAGCTGAGGGGATTTAACAAGGGTAGTCACTAGGGCATTTCCAGCTATTAGGGTATGAAGCAGAGCAAATGGACTAATTACATAGCTACATAATATTGTCTCCCATGATTTCAGGAGTGAGAGCAGCCAGCCACAGGGGACAATGGAAATTCTGATTTATTGGAAGAGAGGAAATTCTATGTCTCTGACAACGTATTTTGTTTAGAACTGTCTAAGGATTTCAGAGCAGAGAGTGTGGAGTCGTGCCTGTTGAAGGGGAAACCTAACTTGAATGGAGGCAATGTTCTTGTGAAAGAAAGTGGCAAGGCTGTCACAGGGTGCTTGTGAGTGGGAGATGGATTTCCCACATGACTGTGACGGTGAAAGATATTTTACAATGGCGAATACCGTGCGTGCAGAGTTAGAGCAGGACTCAATTCTCTAGGCATAGACATCAATACGAGTGGCCTGTACTAAATGTTGATATTTCTCAATAGTAGCTTTTTAGGTAGGTCTAGCTTCAAAGGCAAATTCTAGACACCGTTGCTTTTCAAGAGCTTTGCATTGTCACTTAGCAACTCTAAGTTCCTCTGATTCCCAAAGGACCAGTGGTTTGCCATGGTGGGAAGTAAAGATTTTACAAGAAGCGAAAGAATCTAGAGTAGTGGAATCAAATTACTGAATGAGTCTTCTGACATGAAAAAATCAGAAATATAAAAAAGGCTGGAGTCTTGATGGAGACACAGTAGTTCTCATACCCATATTTTTTTCCATGATAGATTAGGTAGCAATAAAAGGGACTGCAATATTATTGGTCCAGTTTAGCAGAAGAGGTTTGAAAGCGCTGTTCCCATTTGTATTAGTAAAAAAGAGGTTGAGCAGGGCCCTTGCAGTATAAATTGGGATTAGGACAATCTGCACTAGTCTGATGACTTTCCTGGTGTCTGAAAAAAGTGACAGCATAGTTATTGGAAGTGTCATCTAGATTGAAATTAAGAATATTTAACATGAGGAAACTACTGAATTTAATTTTTGAAGGGACTAGAATTTGCTTAAGGCAGAGAGGGCATGATTATGATGTCAGAAGGACCACCACCTACGGCCTTTCGGTGGTAGTCCGTCCGACATTTGGTGACGCAGTCTGACCGCCGCTTTCTGTTGTGTGGCGGTTGGAAGCAATAGGCGGAAGGACCAACCGATGCTTCTGACCATCAGTTGGAATGTAATACCATACAATGGGGTGGTGCCTGCAGGCACCGCTGTAGGGATTACGATAACTCAATCCGACTGCCTTTTCATGATGGTCCGACCAGAAGCTGCAATAGAAAAGGTTATGATACACGGCAGTCGCATCACAATTTGGGTGGTGAGACCTCCGACTATGGGGTGATTAGGTGATTAGGATAGCGGGCGGACTTAAGTCCGCCCGCCACTCTAGCAGAAACGGGACCGCCCACCAGCCATGCGGCGGTCCCGCCACCCAAATCATGATGCGATCCACCAATGCAGCAGTCTCATCCTAACATTGCAGCAGGTGCTGCTGGCTGCAGCACCCACCTCAATGGTGAGAATGCCATGTTGTGCATTGCCCTGCACAAAGTGGCAGGCACCGCGCGGTGCCTGCCACCATGTGCAGGACAATGTAGGGGGGTACCATTGTTACCCCCCCCAAGTGCAGTCCAAAGGGGCCCACAACGGGCCCCCAAAGTGAGTCCCTGCCAGTCTGTCAATGGCGAAAGGCCTTGTTTTCCCCACATTCTTTTATGGATGGCAGTGCCTGCTAAGCACTGCCCCCATATTGTGGCCCAAATCCACCCGGCTGGCAATCGGAATGTTTGCTGACCAGCGGAAAAGCGGCGGACGCACTTTGCGTGTGCCGCGATAGCCCCGCTATGATGTCGGTCGGATGCTCATCTGACTTGCATTGTAATGAGCCACTTAATTTAGACCCAGGTGGTTGATAAATTAACTCGCCATATTACGATGACGTAACATCAAGATAAAGCGTTGGAACCATACTTACCCCAAGGTAAAGGCAGAGGATTGAATGAGTCAGTATTTAAGGGTGGAAGGATAGATGATGGCTACTTCACCCCCTAGGTTATGCTGGCAATGTTTGTGTATGATGAATTTAGCTATGGCAGAGGCAATATTGGGGGCTGAAGATCCACAAAGCCAATGTTATCAGGACTATAGGAAATTATAAGGTCAAAGATGTCTACCTGATGTTTAGGGAGTGATCTCACATTGATAAAAAAACAATTAATTAGACAATAATCAGAAAGATAACTCGCGTGAGAGAAATGGTAAGCCCTCGAAGAGGCATGGACAAGCCATGTTTCATGATTGTCAGAAGGTTTATTAGGTTGAGATGAAGGACACCTTTCATTAGTAGGAAATAGAGTGGAAAAAAGGCTTTAATTTGAATGGGAGATAGGGTACCATTTTTAGATGGTTTACCTGCTTGACTGAAAGCAAAGAGCTCTTTGTTTGAATAGGGAATTCTGGTCCTGTCAAAAACCAATGAAGTAGGTCTAAAGGTCTTGTCGCATGCCAGGTGCAGATGGGTATAGATGGACTTGCCTCTGGCACACCATTGGTATGATGCTGTTGTGTTGGTTGGGTGGACACCCTGCAAGGTTTATTAACTACTCGCCAGTGCTCATTTGACTAGCTGGAGAAGCAGTAAGCAACACCTGCACATTATGGCTGCTCCTAGTGGGCTCCTGTAAGTGAGAAAAATGGCAGACCCTGTAGTCAGGTGGTCGACCACTCTGAAGTAGTGAAAAAGAAGAAAACGGACATTAAAAAGACCAAAAGATAAAAACCAGTAAAAGCTGCACACCAGGCTCAAAGTGAGATTTAATATGTAAACAAGAGAATTTCTTGCAACATGCCCAATAAGTAATTACCCAGCATCCACTAGTGACGGCCCACAGGATGAATCAATAGTACCCTACTAAAAAATAGTGGTAAACTCACAATCAGCAATACATTGGTGGAAAAACTCAATTAATTTATTTTGCTTCCATCTTAGAACCGAGACACACTGCGGTTTGAATTAAATACAAGCCTTCGCACATGTGAATGTAAGCAAGAGAAGTTATTGCAACATCCACGAATAATAGCCTAATCGCCCCCTGCCATCACCCATAGAGTCAATCAGTAGCCCCTCACAGTAAAACAATGGTAAACTCAGAAATATCAGTTTCAGTGGCAGATAATTCTAATTTACTGTGCTTGTTAAGTCTCACCTACACAGCGCATGCATTGTGTTGCGCGATGTTTATTTACAGTTCAGTGAACTTATAAACTGCCACAGCATACCATTAGTTGTTTTCGTTGTCACTCTCATTTTCAATCGTTCGATTGCTTAGGTGTCGTAGGCTTCTCTTTCTTTCTTGTGTTAGCTCCTCCCTGGAGCACAGACCAAGCACATGTGCTGTTCCTCGTCTTTGTACGTCCTCAAATTTTTGCAACACACTAATATTGTATAAGCATTTCAGCAGGGGGAGACTAGGCTATTATTTGTGGGTGTTGCAATAACTTCTTTTGCTTACATTCACATGTGCAAGGGTTTGTATTTAATTCAACCTGCAGTGTGTCCCTGTTCTAAGATGGAAGCAAAGGAAATTGAGTTTTTCTACCAATGTATTCTAAGAAAGCCTACTGCTTTCCATGTTACTGTCACTGGAGATGTTGTTAACACAATATGCAACATTTAACTAAGACGATTCACAGGGGCGTGGCTTGACGCCAGAGAAGATGGCCGCTCACTAGGGAGTGTCGACCTCTTCATGGACTCGGGCCATGTTTCTGCAGGTATGAAGGACTCCGGATATGAAATATGCAGATTTTGTCCACCAGTAAGCACTATTTTTCATTTGTTACGGTCCGCGCGTTTCTCCACATGCCCACCATTTTGTTTTAGCACCACTCCACTCTGAACTCTAAATGGTGAGATATTTCATTGTTCGGTTTATAATATGCAGCCCAACATGCTTTTGCTCTGCTTTTATTGATTATATCAGAGTTTTTTTCCTCATGTTTTAATTTATTGAGATTTTCCCTTGCAAATAGAGACACTCTATTTTTTAAATATTTTAAAAAAAATTGTTTTCTCTCCTCATGCTTTCACTTTTTTGCTTCCCAGAGATTGTATTTATGCATCATTATTTGGTGGCTTTTAGTGTTTTTTCTTATGCCTTCTGCACCGTATTGACGTTATTCTTTGGATGGCTACTTCTCTGAGCACAATCCGTCTGCCTGTGTGACTTTTATTATTGCTGCATTCCCACCAATATATATGTCCTGACTAGAGTTTATGGGGAGAACGAAGTCTGCACGTTATTTTTCCGCTACTTCTTCAGTGTCCTCATATTTGGCGGATTATAATCCTTTTAATATCCTTCAAAAAGTCATGGAAGAGCCTGAATGCCGTACGCCATCTGCTCCTGTGGGTGCCACTTCACTGTCATCAAATATTAAGCTTCCCACTAATAAACGTACTTCTAAATTAGCTACTTCATCTACACTCTCCTATGGTAAACGTTTTTAAAAAAGACCCTCCCTCACCTGCTTTATCTCCTCCGCCAAGTGCCATGGAGTTACTTCCTGAGGAAATTCATGCTCTGCGTCCTTATATGGAGGAAACTAATAAGCGTCTGCAAGCCTTAGATGATAAGTGGTCACACTTGGAGAATAAGGTTGTGCAAATTGAGCAGTGTGTTGACTCTTTTCAGGCTGTGGTGAACAAGGTTCCTTCTATGAAAAAGGAAATTACTCACCTTAGAAAGCAAGTGGAAAATCTTGAAAATCATAACAGATGTAACAATTCACACATATATGGTTTGGCGGAAGGTTTAGAGGGCTCAGATCCTATCTCGTTTTTAAAATAATGTTTTCCAAACGTTCTTGGCATTTGTAACTCTCCTGTTTTGCACATTCAAAGAGCACACCACCTGGGTCATAATCTAAACAGGGCATCATCCTCTATCAAACCAAGATGTGTTATTATATATTTTTCAGAATATACTGACTTATTGGAAGTTTTCCAAGCAGCCAAACTTAAAGGATGAATTTCATGGCAAGAATCTCCTCTTTTCTTTTCTCAAGACTATGCTAAAGAAACAGCAGATAGGAGAAAGTCATTTTTGGACATGAGGCCAGCACTTCGCAGTCTCAACACCAGATTTGGCACTTTCACCCATGTCTTTTTAAAGTCACATATAAAAATATAACTACTTTATAACTACTTATTTCTTTTTCTACTATATTCAGTTTTGCCGGTATAGTTATGCATGCTCTTTTTTAGTTTGTATTGCTCATATGGCTTTATTGTATTTCAAATGTTATGGTTCTTTTTATCAAATGTTTATAATACTTAGTGCGTTATAAATGGCTTTATGAGTTATCTCTTGGAATGTTAAGGGTTTAGGCTCTCCTATAAAACATTAGAGGGTATTAACACATATGTCCAATTTGAATTGTGACTTTGCTCTAATACAAGAAGTTCATATTTCACACAAAGAAATATATAATCTTAAAGACAATGGGTTGGTCATGTTTTCGCTTCTCTGGGTACGGGAAAATGTAATGGAGTAGACATTTTATGTCACAAACATCTTGACGTGCAGGTCATGGGTAAATGGGTTTCTGCTTCTTTGTTGGTTGATAGAATTCCCATGATTATTTTAATCTTTATACGCCCACTGCTTCAGACTACTTTTTGTCCCGCAATTTTATCTAAATTGATGTTCTATCACAATGATTATTTAATAGTTGGTGGTGACATGGTTTTTGACCCCATTATTGGCCATAATTCTAAATCCAAATTCATTCCCTCCCACATGTACTCTCAGTTTACATCTACTATTCAGCAACGGTCTCTAGTGTATACTTGAAGACAAAGTAATCCTACACTTTTCGAATATACTTTCCTCTTCTCTGTACATTCTTCCCAATCCCAATTAGATTATTTGTTTCTTTCTAAATCACTCGCACAACATATTACTCACTCAGATATTGGTTCCATACTGATTTCGGACCATGCTCCTGTTATTTTAGACTTGGATCTTTTTCCACCTACTCAAGGGTACTAGAAGGTGGAGATTCAATAACTCTCTTCTTTTGGATTCCAATTTTATTCAAAGGTTTGAATCTTTTGCTACTACTTTTTTTCTTAAAAATGAGATCCCGTCCATGTCACCTCAAGTTATATGGGACACTTTTAAGGCTGACGCCAGGGACTTTATTATTTCTTTTGTAGCTCATAGAAAAAAAGCTTCTCTATGTAGTTTAAAGTTACTTACGGCCCATATTAAGCAATTAGGCCATTCTTACTATCAAACAAACTCCAAGACTTGTCTCAAAGTACTTATTAAATCCAAATTTGATTTCAATAAATTATCCACAGAAAGTGCCAATTCGTTTTTACTCAAAGCCTCTGCTAAATATTATGGAGGTCAAAATTAGGCTGGGAAGCTTCTGGCTATTTATCTCAAAGTGAAAAAAGAGTATACCTAAATTGATTCTATCCTCACTGCTACCAATCGTATGGTTTATAAAAATGAAAATATATTATCAGAATTAACACAGTTTTTTCAGACTCTATGTACTCCAGATTCTTCTGTACTTCAAGATATTCTCTGATATTTATCTTCTATTACTCCTCCTTATTCTCCTTTAATAGATTTTTCAGCGTTAGGTGATGATATTCGCAGCCAAGACATTCTTACTGCTATTCGTGCTATTAAATGTGGTAAAGTACCGTGACCTGATGTCTTTCCTATTGAATTTTATTCTCATTTCTCTATATTTATTATTCCTAAACTACATCAACTTTTTTTTAAATGTATTCTCAAAAATCTAGTGGTTCTTTTCGAGATGCTTTGATATGTCTTCTTCCCAGGGTTAGTAAAGACAATACTCTCTGTAAGAGTTATAGACCCATTTCGTTAATTAATTAAGATTACAAACTTTTTACAACAATTTTGGCCCTCCGATTGGAATCTTTATTACCTCAATTGAGTGGACGGGAACAATGTGGTTTTATTAGGGGCAGACATATTTCAGACAACACTAGACTATTTTTCAATGTCCTTAGCACATCAAAATCCTATAAGAACTCTTAAGCAGCCATCCCATTAGATGCTGAAAAGGTGTTTGATGGTGTTGGGTGGCCTTTTATATTTTCTACTCTATCCTGTATTAGTTTTGGCGCCATGTCCATTAATTATGTCTCTGTGTTATATTGTTCTCCTGTCTCTTCTAGCTTGGCTAACGGTCTCATCTTGCCATCTTTTTCTTTATATCGTGGTGTTAGACAAGGTTGTTCCCTCTCATCTATTCTCACTCTTGAACCCCTCTTGATTATAATTAGTCTAAATCCCAAGATTACGGGTTTTCAATATGGCGCTAGTCAATTAAAGCTTTCTGTTTATGCGGAGGACATTTTGCTCTTTCTTTCACAACCACAGACTTCCTTACCAGCTTTTTTATCCGAAGTAAATCACTTTTGTCTCAGTGTCAGGTTATAAATCAAATGTTAATAAGTGTGAAATTCTTCTGTTGAATAAATTATGTTTTTCTGCCAATTATATTTCTTCTGGTTTCATTGGAGCTCAGATAAAATCAAATATCTGGGTTTAAGATATAAGTCTTTTATCAAGGACTCTATATTACTTAGTTTGAAAGTGTTACAGACAACATTGAGGTCTTTTACATCCAGATGGAATTCTCTATTTTTTTCTTGGTGGGGGGTCACCTTGAAGCAATAAAGATGATGCTAGTTCCTATAATACTTTTTTATCTTGCTAAGATTCTAATAAATATTTTGAGCTTTCACTATATGATACTTTACTCTATTTTATCCAAATTCTTATGGAATAACAAAAAGCCTTGCATGTCGCTCCATAAACTCAAATGGCCTAAACATTTGGGGGGAGTTGATTTTCCGGATTTCAAACCTATCATGCAGCATTTTCCCTCAAACAATCCTCTTTGTTACTGCAAGAGGATGAAGAGTCAATATTACTGTTATGGACTATTACCGAAAAATCATTTTTCAGCCTTTTTCCTTTCAAGAATTTTTATCATTTACACATAGAGCTCTGTCACTTTCCCTTCCTATTTTTACTAATACATGTAATCGTCTTCACCCTGTTTTATTGCTTATCACAATGCTAAAGATCAAGTTCTGCAATCCTCAATATGGTACAACAAATATCTTAAAATTAAAAATTAAATCATTTTTTGGAAGGACTAGCATGTTAAAGGACTTCGTTGGGTTCATCAACTTTTCGAAGGTGACACTTGTATACCTTTTATCATTGCTCAAACATGTTTTTCTCTACCTTCTTCTTATGCACCTAAATATGCATCCTTAATTTTGATGGTCCAATAAACTTATAATCACCTCTGGCATACTGCTACTTCGCCTTCTTTCTCTCACTTCATCTCAATTGTATAAACATTTAACCTCCCTTTCAGTTAGTCGAAATAAGACAGAGGTGGAACTTTCTCAGGAATCTTTAAATTTCCTTCTCTATTTCTGTTTGGAATAGGATTTGGACTAAAATAAGGAAATCTTTTAGAGCAGCTAATACTACTCAAACATTTTTTTGATTTACAATATACTTATGTTTACTCCTGTTTCATTACACAAAATAAATCCTACTCTTTCTCCATCTTGTTGGTCATGAAATGTAACTGCAGCAGATTTAAAACACGTTATTTAACTGTCCTCATATTCATACTTTTTGGACACAAGTATGGTGACACATTAATGACATTTTTCACACACAAATCCCTTTTACATTTGTCAATGTTTTCCTGGGTAGTGTCCCTGAAGATTGGGTCTCATATTCTAATAATTTTTATATAATAGATTTCCTTCTTGCTGTTGCTTTCCCAAAAATTACCAGGACCTGGAAGGATTCTACTAAAGTTTCTTACCAAACATGGTGGTATGAAGTCTGTTACAATCAAGGACTGGATAGAGCGTATGTTTATCCAGTTTCCCTTGCTATCTAGCAAGAATTTCTTTGGTCACCCATAACTATTTTTGGGATATATCTGCAAATACAATATTTTTTCACAATCTGCAACTTGAAGAGGTACCTAAACCCGGTTAATATGTATTTCATGTCAGTGTCACTCAATTTTGACTCTGTTTTGTGCTCCATGCTTTTAGAATAGTTATTGTATAAGTAGTTCTATTATTATAGATATATGCAATTATCATTTACCCTCTTCCTTTCCTTTCCTCCTTTCCCCTTGTTTAGTTATTAACTTAGCAGTTTGTATAACTTTACTTTGTCTTGTATTTTATTATATTTTTACTTTTTCTATTTTATAAATAAAATCTTCTCTTTAACTTAAAACAAAGGCGATTCACAAATGAGCAAGACCAAGCTGAACTGCGGAAACACAGCACAAGAGACCTTGATCGATGCACCCTATCCAGTGCACTGAAAGTTTCATTAATACGCCTTTGTATTCAGAACTGTTAAGAAAACATTACATCAGCTGTCTTCCTTCGCAGAGTCTGTGAGGAAAGAAACTGTGGGGGGAACTAGAAGGGGGGGTGAATGCAGTAATGGAAAACAGAGACAGCAGCAATATCCATTTTGTCCATCAAGGAATATCCATTTTGTCCATAATTTTGTCTAGCGTGGCAAAACTAAATCATATTAATTACCACACTCCTAAAACCTCATATTAAACTTGTTTTAACTGCATACATATTAATTCATTTTTCCGCCCTGGATCTACCATAAAATAATTAATACTCAATATTATTTGTTGCATAAAGATCTGAACTTTAAAAAAACAATCTAACAGAGATCAGTTTTCAGTCCAATATTAAAGTGGAATCCCTGGACACCAGTGGTTAACAGCTCTGGTTGATATAATTTCAGCCCATTGACTCCTGAAGAAAATCCCACCATGGACATGAAATTCCCCGTTGGACACCAGGAAGCATTCTTTGTCAAGTCAAACATAGAAATGGAGTGAGGAGCCAACAACACTGGCCAGTACAAATGATTTGCATTTCATCTCTGCTGTGAGAGAAGATTAGGGATATTACTACTCTGTATGCTCACCTCAAAGGATCCGAAATGCCTGTTGTCCAAGGAAAAAAAAAGAATTAGAGTGGGTAGCCGGGCATCTTGGCAGAGTGTGCCGCTGTCAGGTATCTAAACATCATCTTTCAGCCTCCATCAGGGGAACATTGTTACCATCATTCCGTCTCCATTAGGAGATCTTAAATCCACTAGGGACCACTGGTAACTTATAGTGAAACAAACATAATAAATAAAATGGAAAGCTGGGTGTCCTGGCACAATGTGTCTCATTTTCCTCTGCTCACCTTCTGCTATTTGGCATAAATATTCCCCACTTGAGGAACCAGAATGTCCCCTGGAGACCAGAGATCATTTTAGGGAACAGAAATGGAGTAGGGTGACGGGCATCCTGACATAGGGTGTGCCTCTCAGTCTTTGGGTTCTAGCTATCATTTGCATATGTGTTAGATCCTGATCTTCCCCACGCTTTCCATCAGGGTTCCTGAAATGCCCCTTGGACACCAGGAATCTTTTTTGTGTAACGTAGAAAACAGACACGGCCCGTGCAGGTAAGAGCGGTGGGGTGCGGTGGGGGGGGGGATTTCAACGGACAATGAGGAGGGAAAATTAATTATTTATTTAATTTTCCTTCGTCATCGTCTGGCGAAATCCCCCCCCCCCCCACCCAGCCCCACCGCTCTTACCTGCACGGGCAGCGGCAGGTAGAAAACAGAAACATATGAAACTACGCACAGGGCATGGCAGCTGCGTGCAACTAAAAGCCATTCCCCGATTTGACTCCAAGCTTGTCTTTGCTCTCACACTATGATTGCAATATTGCCATAAGTATAAAGTGCACTGGATATGTAATAACCGATTACCACTCTTCAAGTATATACACTACTCATTTTGGCACAGACATATGTCATAACTAACTAACACACTTTAGAATCAACACCTCAATCCTTTACAGCTTAAATATCCAATCAGTTTGTCTGTGTCCATACTTGTGGGATTGTTTTACTGCATTTTTCCTCCATTAATTATGCTGCTAAGAATTCCCATGCTCTTTTGGTGAAGGCGAGCTTCCTTATTTTGCTCAGTGCCCTCTGTCTAACAAGTCTTGTCTCATAATAACTCCCAGTGCTGGAAGCACAACTTAGTTGGAGCATGCTGAACCCCATTGATATATTTTCCCCTTTTCCTTTCCCGAATAGGTTAAGTTCTTAAACCACACAAAGGATAATAATCAAGCAAGCAGGTTACTTTTCTCTAAGCAGTATAGCGCAGCAAGTCAAGACTAAGGAACGGGAGAACTTGGCCAATCAAACTTTATAGCCATAGATTCTTGCTGAGAGGCCCTTAGAGGGCTCAGTAAGGAGAGCAGCAGGTTTGGTAAAACATTTTTCAACTATGTAAGATCCATGATACATGTCACATATTTGCTTGTGGGTAGTATGTATCTCACATGGCTGCCTGCAGCATCAAGTCCTTTGTGACACCATCAACCAGTTCTGTCTTTTTAACGCACAACACTTTTTTTTGGAAATTATAAGTGTCCATTTACTCAGTAAATGTCAAATGTCTTTGTATTGCATAGTTAACTAAATCCTTTGCAAGACAATACACACAAATATAAAATGCATGTTAAAAACATGCAGTACAATACATGCTTCTTTATAGTGATTGTTTTGCTTAAAATGTTAAATTTTGTCATTAACGTGCAGATGTGCCAATGCTTAGGATGCAGGCAGGCCTGTGCTCGCCAGTAATGCAGGACAGATGCAGTATAGATTCTTGATCAGGGTGACTCCATCAGGGGCTGACTGGCCGTAGCAGGCACTGGGCATTTTCCCGGTGGACCGGAGAGGTGGGGGCCAGTTTTGTTACTGAGGACCGGTTATGCAGTAGTGCTGCAATATTGGCCCCCTGTAACAAAAGCGGGAGCGGTGTTTCTCACTAGCAACTCCCCTCCCCCATGCCAGTCGAGCAACAATCTGCCAGGGCTGGTTGCTGTTCCCGGTCTGGCCGTGGACACCATCTACTTGTTTTATCAATGGTCATATTCAACCATTGGGACGATGGTCCAGAGAGGGCAGACCGCCCAAATGCTGGCTCATAGGCTGAATTTTGATGAATTTTGAGTAGGTGCTGTCCAGTTAGAATTGCCTGCCAAACTGTTGATAGCAGATTTACTCAGCATATGCCTAGGCCTTATAACCTTAGCATGAGAAGTGTGGTGGGCTCAAAAGCTAAGAGTGGATGAAGGTTTAACGTCCATGACGAGGGCACACAGTGGCTGTGTTAATGTGGAGACACTTGAGGAACTGTGGAAACATGCTCATTCCTGCATGTATATAAAATATTTAATGGAAGATTTATTTCATAGTGCCACTTGATATTGACAGTGTCATTCTCTTGTGGAGTGGAGGGGGTGATGAGTCCCGGCTGAGGAGAAGCTCTCAATGGTGCATCAAGTGCAGCAGCACCGAGGTGGAGTAGTGTGAAGACTCCTCCAATGTTGTGGCTGTGTTATTACTATCAAACCAGCGTTCGGGGATAGGGGGAATTAATTTTCCTTACTTGCATTAGGACCCACAACACCCTTGCTAGGAGTGTAGTTAAGGTAAGCGCATGCTCACAGCAGTGAGGAATATTTGCAGTGATTGCATACCAGCGATTTCAACATGAACAATATGATCTTACCACAGACAAGTGGATCTGTGTGCAAATCCATAATTTTAAATATGCTTCTTCCCTATTCAAATACCTGCCCCTCGCTCTCATATTGCTCCCACTCCCCCAGCTTGTCTGTTTCTTCCCCTCCCCACTAGTTTTTTTTAATCTTTGCTTATTTATGAACCCCACATCCAGCTCCTCCAGTGCTTCCTCCCACTGTTCATTTTTGCTTATTGGCCTGCCCTGTCTGCGCCACTGTCTTATTTTTTATGTTTTGCTGGGCTGTTCCTTTCTTGCAAACAAAACAAACAAAAAAACACTTTGGCACACTTTTGATATTTTTTCCTTGTACTATTCCAAGATGGTTGTCTACCATCTTAGAGCAGTAAATTAAAACAAACAACACATTGGCTGCCGCCTAACGCCTGAGCCGCCGTTGTGTCACGACACATACATGTGCATGGTTGAAAATGCATGCACATGTTTAACCCATTGTGCTTTTCCCACCAGCATCGGGAATAACCATTTTTTTCTTCTTTATGCCGATGGTAGTGTAGGTAAAAAGCATCAGCAAAGCCCGAGACCTATTGATTTTGTAAATGCTTGTTTTAACAGTAAAAACCTGTCCTTAAATGTGTTTACCAGAGGTGTGGATGGGTTAGATGCCCCTAGACACAGCCAGTGCTTAGAGTTCAGGCGTCTGAGATTTACCGTTCCTGTGTACCATGTCATTCCGAGTCCTATAATTTATATAAAAACACACGCCTCGTGGCTATCACGTTACAGTTGCTAAAAACTTCCTTTTATTATGTGTATTAGCGGAGGAAAATCACGGGATTATGTGTCCCGGAAACCCAAAAGTGTTCCGGATCTCCATCTGTAATTATTGTTTACTTGATCAGACCGTCAGGAAGGTACGGTGGCCCGTGCATGATTTGATCTCAGTCTGGCAGACAGCGTCAGCTTGTTTTCAATCTGGACTCCATACGTCTTCCGATGAAGACAAAGAGGCGGACAAGCCGGCTATTGTGAGGAGGTAGAAAGTAGAATGAGTCATTTAAATATAAAGAGAAAAGCTTGCTTTGATTGCGTTGGATGTGTTAAACGGATATTTCCGTCGTGCAGGAAGTGTAGACATATACCGGCAATGTATCTCATGTTTTTTGATCCAGGCAGCTCTTTGGCTAGGTGACAAATCGTCAGATAATTTCGCAGCTGAGAGGAATTTCCACGATAAGACTTATGCGGAACAGAAAGGCCATATTAGTACCTTTAATGAAAACCTTGAAAAGGTATATCTGGTCCCGCGGAGCACAAGTAAGCACAATTCCAAAATCAATTAAAAGAAGTATACATGATTGCTTTGAATATCAGGTAAATCTACACTTCTAACGTGTTTTCTTTTTATTTTGCAGAGAGTAAAATCATATGACATTCATTCTCTATTTTAGCAGGGAGCACAAGCGGGGTATGACCAAGGTCCATTTCACAAAAGGGTTGAGCGTGTGGGCATGCAAGTATGACCTATCATTCAGAACAAAGTCCTCCCATGCTCGAGGGGGGTGGACCATACCAAGCTACAGAGGGTGACTCTCTATAGGGGAGGACAACTAAGAGAGCAAAGGGGCCAGATTCAGCTAAATATGGCTCGTCCCCAGTTGTGTGACACGCCCAGGTGAGCCTCACTTCCATTCTTTTGATGAAAGCGGTTATGTTCACTACATGTATCCCCCGCACACAGAGTCCATCATGGAATTAGTAATAGTGCATGTGATGTCCCCGAACGCACCTTGATCATTGCAGCTTCAAGTTTTACATAGATTAAGTGCTCCTATGTATGCTGTGGATGGTACACTTAACGACTTGACGACCCTCTAGCACATGGATGTCACCAAGAATTGCTCCATTGTACTCAGTAACCCGGTGAGGAGCCAGCTACATGTTTCGCTCTCCCAAAAAGGGAAATGATGGATTCACTGCAGTGGTGGCAACGTTGCAGGCGTATTTTGAGACTCAAGTGAAAGTTGCTTGTGAACGATATTCTCTGCTCGAATGGTAAGTCAATCAATGCATTTTCCAAGGAACCTGATGAGTATGTGCAGAGTGACTAATCCAGGGACGGAAGTGTGAGCAGACACAAATCAGACGTATGCATCATTCAGAATGCGACAACATGTCATGCTCCATTAGAGCCTTTCAGAATTGGAGTGGTCTCTTAAATTGTTCAAAGTACAAGCGGCATACAAGGATGCAATGCTGTGGTCGAAAGTCAATGGACAGGATAGACAAGACCTCAAGCTCAGTCAGCAAAAGGAAATCCTGGGAGAAGAGGAAAACGGTTATACGAGACATCTCTGTGAACAATGCAGAAGGAGCTATCCACCCAAAGAGAGTGAAAACACAAACCACTATCAGTGTAGGTAAATGTTTTCATCACTACAATATGTTTCAAATTTGATGTGCTCATTTCAAGTGACTACACAGTCATACATCAAACAAGGAAAGACAAACTATTGGTAGTCTTGCTATCATCCATAAACCACCAGGCCATTCACCCCTTCACACCCTCCACGCAAAGACCACCATATTCCACTTCTACAGACTACCCATATACAACAAAAACTGTCATTACACTTCTCCTAATTTACCTCTTCAACCTCACACCCTCACAATGTACCTTGAGTACTCTACCCTTTCAGGAGTCCCTGCTACATGGACAATGATATATACTTGGAGCTCATTAAATATATGAACCTCATGTCATACGACCACAATAATATAATACAGAAGCAACACATTATACATCATATTGTTTGCTACAACCTTATTAAACTGGCCATTCTACTATGCTATTTTTAGGACAAACCACCAAACCTTCCCATTCAATGTGACACTCTGTTACCCTTACACAAAAATCAGCTAAACCTGACATATATCAGGTTATTCCAAAACGTATTCCCAGACATACTCAAACAGGTTTTAATCTGACTACCAACAACCCTACACCTCACATTGCCGTCCTGCTCAAAACACCCTTATAACTTTTGGCATCGGGCCAACATTCATTCATCACCCACCAGTTAACTCCCTACACCAAACCATCTGTAATATGCCACTCTCTCTCTCTCTCGATGCAAACAAATAAAAAACCCACAACGTTAAAATGCCTTACACCAAGCACACCCAACAAATGTTTACTCTTACAACAACACACCAATTGTACGCCAGCTAAGTCAGATCTGAATTCTACATCAACACCACACTCTATTCTTAGAAGACGAACAATTGCATTTTCAAGGACATCAAACAATGCATCATCTGACCCGCCTGCGCATTCCATATCTCAAACATCAACTCATATCAAGTACTACTTTGCCAAGCTATTAGCATAATCAAACATGAATGAAACACTCCCATTGAGAACTCACAAAGTCTCACTGTGTCATCTTGAGCTATCATTTATGCAATCCTCTGAACGTTCATGCCATTGTCTGCATCATCAACTCACTGACAACACCAGAATGCTTTCCTCCTTCCTCAAATCATTCTTACACTCACTCACGGCGATCCCCCGCTTACATCCAGTTCAACCTTCTGCATCATCTTGAAAGTCATCAACAGTGATTAGCCAGATTTCTTTGCTGAGAACCTTTCCACACAAGGCTGACTCCACACCACACAGAGTGCCTCCAGGCCAGGCAAGCTGATCCACAGAGACCAAAAAGAAGGACAAGAAGACAGACCTCAGTGCCTCAGGAAAGTCCTTTCCTTGACCATGAGATGGTCTTCTCCAACACTTCAAGAAAGGGCTGTAAATTCTCATTTTCAAAAATGTACTTCCTCTCTATAGCTAACCTCTTCTTTCCCTCCGCCCGACTTACAGTCAAAGTGACCCAATTTGTAACTCTTGAGCTATTGATAAATAATCCTTTTATTGAACCCTGAGTGCTACCAATAACCAGGCACCACCAGGTGCTTAAGTCCACTTGCTCTGTAAAGTGATTCACTGGCTTGCCTGGAAAGATCAATGTAATACAAATAATGCTAATAAGGTAATAAAATGACACAATGCATTCTCCACGATGACAATGATTTATGGAAAGAAAGAAAAACACTGCACAAAAGTTTACCTTTGGCTGGTCTGGTTTCAACGTAAGGGGTGTAAAATGGGGTGAAACTCGTTGCTGTGCACATAAGAACAGAAACGTGCTGCCTGTTCATCTGCACAAGAGATCACCTGCGGCTATGTGGTGGGGGAGCAGTTCGCTGCAGCACACAGTTATATAAAAACAATACACTCATTATTTTAATAATAGTATGCATTCAGTGTGGTTCACTTATTCAAACAATTTAAGCTTTTATTAAGATGTAAGTGGCAACAGACGTGGAATAATGTGGGACGTACAGTAGCAATTTGTCACCTACGTTGTTTCAAAGATGACCGACCAGAGTTTTCTCTATTACGTTATATTATGTTATGTTATATATATTTATAGCGCGCACAGATACTCCACAGAGTGTCCCAGCGCGTACTTGGAAAAAAGGAAACAGAAACCAGAGCAAAAAACTAGAAGAGAAGGGTTTTTAACTTTTTCTTGAAGATTACAGGATCCTGAATGCCGCTCAATACCAGGGGCAGGGCATTCCATGACAGAGCAGCTTTCCAAACAAAGGAGCTCCCACCAAGCCTTTGGTGGTTGAACCTCTGGGTCTGCACCAGGAGTTAAGAAGAAGAACGCAACTGTCTCACTGGATTGTAGAAAGCTAATCTCTTCTGTAGGTAAATAGGTCCCAGGCCATGTAAAGCACTATGGGCAATAGCCAAAATTTTAAATTTTATTCGGGACTCCAGTGGGAGCCAGTGCAAAAAGCGCAAATGAGCGTGCACACTACTCCTGCTAGACGACCCAGCAGGAGTCTGGCAGCCAAATTCTGAACCACCTGCAATTTATTCAAGATATAGCCGGGGATGCCAGCATAAAGTGCGTTGGCATAATCCAGGCGGGACAGGATTAAAGCGCGGACCACAGTTTCTTTAGCTGGTCTTGGGAGGAGAGGAAGAAACTTCCTCAGAGCTTTCAGAGTGCCAAAGCAGGTCCCAACCAGCGTCTTGACTTGGGTGGAGAAAGTAAGGTTCTCATTGAACCAAACCCCCAGATTTTTTGCAACGTTTTCCCTTGTACTAGGCAAGGGGAAGCCCTAGGGCCATAGTCTCTCTCTAAAGTTAGCAGGAAATACGCCATACAAGAGAACCTCTGACTTCTCTTCATTACACTTCAGCTGCGCCTGAGCAAGCCAGTGAAAAACAGAGGACAGACAGTGTTGAGCAGCAAGGACTGAGTCATCGTCCCTTCCCCAAGAGAACCGAAGCTGGGTGTCATCCGCGTAGGCCATCACCTTAGCCCCTAATGTCTCCACTAGATAAACCAGCGGGGTGACATAGATGTTAAAAAGGAGGGTACTAAGGGATGACCCCTGTTGGACACCCGTGGCCACTTGCTGGGGTGCAGAGGCACACGGTGGAAGCCAGACCTGCTGCGTGCGGCCTTCCAGGAAGGACCTGATCCAGCCCCAGACAGACCCGGATATGCCAATCTCCGAGAGGCGATCGAGGAACAGGGAGTGGGCACTTTATCGAGTGCCGCCGAGAGATCTAGTGTGACAAATGCGGCTCCCCGCCGGCATCCAGACACTCGCGGATCGCTTCTGACACCCCTATTAAGCCCAATGTGCAACAGAATGCTACTGCAGTGTACCGGATCAATAAAGTAGTAATATGGGAGGCTCATAAACAGAAGCTGTGGAAATAATTAACTCTTGCCTATCCGGGCTTGATGAAGCAACTATAATTTGAACACTTATAAGAACTTTAGGGATTCTCCTCTTTCAAATTATACATATGAACTTCCATCTTGGTTATTCCTTCATACCCTTCTGACCTTGCCTTCATTTCTTATTTCCACTCCCTTTTTTTTTTTACTGCCTACTGACCTTCAACTATACTTCTTCCTTTCTCTTCTGCCCCCCTTGATCAGAAGGCAATGGCAGAAATGAAAAACGGATTCATTATCCCTGTTTTTAGATTGCGCCTCTCAGACAGCTTGGTTGCAAAAGGCTTATTGTGGACTTACCAAGAACATGGAGGGGCCTGGACCCCACCCATTGTTTACGATTGGTTAGTTTTCATGTCACTCCTATTTGGCTGTTCCTCACTTGATGGCTTTTTGTCACTCTTGTGTTTGTCTCTCTCAAGGTGCATAGACTCTTTACCATCTATTTGAAACCTTGTCTTCTATGCTTCCTCTTCTAACTTTTAGGGAACTACTTTTCTATTTGTGTTTAAGCACTACATGAGAGTGCATGTGTTTTCCAGCTGTCTCCCTCCTGTGCTTTTCTTCCCCATCGCACTCTCTGCCCAGTTGGGTCTCTCCCCCGACTCACACTCATGTTGCTCTGTCATCCATGTGCTTCTGCCCCCGTGCTCCACGTTGCTCTCTTTTGCTGTGTTCTCTCCTTCTTGATGCTTCTCCCCTGCACACTGTGTTGCTTCTCCCTCTGCAACATGCTGCTTTACCACCACCATCTCCCCAACCTGTTCCCTCAACCTGCTTGGCCATTAATAAAAAATAAAAAATAAACACTTTCATGCTAAGTTTTAAAACCGCACTTTAACACAACCTGTTCATCTCAAATCGGTAAATAGAAAAAAAAACATAAGTATCCTTTTGCAGCACCTGAATGCATACTGAACACGCGCACACTGTCAAAATAATTCTATGGTTGCTGCTAGGTGGTTCGTTGTTGTAAGTCATTACTTAACCTGTTAAGGGATTCTACAAGACCTTATCAAAAGATTTCTCTTTTTTTTGTTAACACCTTTTCCCAGCAGATTCTATCTATCTATCTATCTATCTATCTATCTATCTATCTATCTATCTATCTATCTATCTATCTATCTATCTATCTATCTATCTATCTATCTATCTATCTATCTATCTATCTATCTATCTATCTATCTATCTATCTATCTATCTATCTATCTATCTATCTATCTATCTATCCATCCATCCATCCATCCATCCATCCATCCATCCATCCATCCATCCATCCATCCATTTATTTATTCATTTATTTGCGGTATTTATAGAGTGCAACACTCATCCCAAGGGATATCACGGCGCTATGAACCAAGAGAGACTACTGGAGGCATATGCTGGAAGGTTACATTTTGGGGAAAAGATGTGTTTTTAGTTTTTTTCGGAACTGAAAGTAGTTTGTGGTGTGTCTTAAGTCGGTAGGTAGATCATTCCACCTTTTGGCCGCCAGGTAGGAAAAAAGCGCGACCGCCTGTTCTGACTTTATAGATTTGTTTGGGTTTGGCCAGGGCTGAATGGCTCGACCGTAGATTCCTGTTGGGGACATAGAACTCGATTTTCCCTTGAAGAATTATAGGGCCAGTTTTATATAAAGCTCTATGCGCATGGCTAAGCAGTTTAAAGGCAGACCTCTGACGCATCGGGAGCCAGTGGAGTTTCTTTAGGCATTCCGATGCCGAGTCTCGTTTGCCTTTATTACAGACCAGTTTGGCCGCTTGATTTTGCAAGACCTGTAGACGGGAGAATAGTTGTTCATTCATCCCTTCGAATAGTGCGTTGCCATAGTCCAGGCGGCTGACCAATAGTGCCTGTGTGACTGAGCGTCTATAGTCCAGGGGTATCCAGGGAAATATCCTTGCGAGGAGTTTTAGTATAGCAAAGCCCTTGCCCCAAAGGGAGCGGACATGATCCTTCATGGACAGGGCATCGTCCATAATGATTCCCAGATTTCTGGCGTGTTGTTTGGGAATGGGGGCCATTCCCAGCGAAGGTGGCCACCATGTGGCATCCCACACACGTTTGGCTCCACCAAATAGGAGGATCTCAGATTTGCCAGCGTTTAGTTTTAAACGATGGTTGTGCATCCATTGGGCCATCTCAGAGAGGCAGTCATCAGCTGTGTATCATCTGCATAAGAGCAGATGCCAATGCCCCACTTCCTTCCAATGTCAGCCAGAGATGAAATATAGACATTGAAAAGAGTGGGGCTCAGTGAGGCCCCCTGAGGGACCCCACAGCCGATGGGTTTGGGTTTTGAGTGGAACTGGCCCATATGCACTGCCTGGGTGCGGTTGCTTAGGAAGGATTGAATCCAATTCAATGCTGTAGATTGAACTCCTTTACTCAGGAGTATGTTCAGCAGGCAGTCGTGGGATACCGTGTCAAACGCCGCTGACAGGTCAAGCAGTATCAGTGCCACTGCTCCGCCTTGGTCGGTGGAGGATCTGATGCTGTCCGACACTGCCAGCAACGTTGCCTCGGTGCTATTGTTAGCTCTAAATCCAGTCTGGGAAGGATCCAGGAGAAAGTTGTCTTCTAGATACTTAGTCAGTTGTACGTTGACCAATTTCTCCAAGGCTTTGGAGAGGTAAGGGAGCTGGGAGATGGGTCTATAATTCTCTGGGTTGAAAATATCAGATCCCACTTTCTTCAGGAGGGGGGTCACGGAGGCGTGTTTCCATGCCTCAGGGAAGATGGCTGTAACTAGCGATTTATTGAAGAGTTGGGTGACAAAGGGGCAGAGCGTGGGTGCGATTTTAGAGAACATGAAATGGGGACAGGGGTCCGAGGGGGAAC
This sequence comes from Triturus cristatus, assembly GCF_964204655.1. NCBI lineage: Eukaryota > Metazoa > Chordata > Amphibia > Caudata > Salamandridae > Triturus > Triturus cristatus. The sequence continues at coordinate 463,895,913 of NC_140593.1, forward strand.
CGGATTTAACTGTGTTTAATACCGCTAAAACCTCTTCTTCAGAGAATGGTTCAAAACTGGTTAGGCGGGGTACATTGCATGGGTCTGATTGGTCTTTGCATCTTTCTGATGAAGTAACAGTCTTACAAAGATTGTCTGGGGTACTGAGAGTATTTTGGGGGGTAAAGGTAGAATATATTTTTTTGATTTTATCAGAAAAGAAGGTGCTAATACGCTCACAAGCCTCAGTTGAGGGGGTGAGGGTTTGTGAGGTGCTCGAAGGTTTACTAAGCTCTTTTACTATTCTGAACAGTTCTTTAGCTGAGTTGCTATTCTCCTGAATGCGCTGGGTAAAATAGACCTTCTTTGCATCTTTAATGGCCGAGATATATTGCTTCCGTTTATAGGTATAGTTTAGTCTTGCTTCGCTATCTTTCTTCTGTCTCCAAAGGTGTTCATGTTTTTGGCAGTCCCTTTTAAGTTTTTTAGGTGGGGGGTGTACCATTTCTCTGTTATAGTTTTTTTCCTAGAGTCCCGCATAGGTGCTAGTTTGTCTAATGTTTGCCGTATTCTGGCATCTAATAGGACGACGTCGTTACAGACAGGGGAATCGTCCGGTTGTGTAGCGTCCACTTCGCAGAAATATTTCTCAAAGTTCGAATCATTGATTAGCCTCCAGGCTCTATTGGAGATAAGAGGGGCTGTTTTGAGCTTCGGAGGTTTGCCAGGAAGTTTAAATGAGAAGGATATCATGGAGTGGTCTGACCAGGATAGGGGAAGGATTTCTCTTATCTCGGTGGATTCGATATTGGTAAATAGTAGATCTAGGGTATGGCCAGCTAAATGCGTGGGACCCACTATCCACTGTCTTAGTTGGAGAATTCCCATATCATATTCCAGTTGGGAGGATCCTGGGGCATCCGTTTTCTCATAATGGATGTTAAAGTCGCCAACAACCATATAGTTTTTGTTTTTTAGACAGAGAGGTAGCAGTTGGTTCAATAGTTTGGCGCCGAGACTGGCTTGTTGTCCTGGGGGATTATATATAACTGCACCGGCTATGATGGTAAGACCCTCAAAAAGTACTTTGAATGGTAGGGTCTGATGTTCGATATAGGTGGTTATAGGTTCGGTGAGGCATGTTAGAAAATCCCTGAATATCACAGCAACTCCGCCACCTTTTTTGCCCAGTCTAGCTTGTGTGATGATTTTGTAATTGGGGGGAAGGGTGTTTGCTAGGTCTGGAGCACTGGTTTCAGATAACCAGGTTTCGGTGATGAAAACCAAGTCTGGGGTCTTGGATATTAGTAGATCCCAGATATCAAGGGAATGTTTAGGGAGAGATCTTGCATTGAGATATAAACAATTCAGTGCGAAATGATTAGTATCGGGGTTTATTTGGTAATCTGTTAGAGTTTGACTCATGCTGGACCACCGACACGCAAGGCAGGAGATGGGTCCATAGGATAAGCCTGGGCCAGTTTGGATACAGGGATGTGGTTTTGTGTTTGTATTGGCTTTGTTAAAGGCCAATAACTCGCTGCGCGAGTAGCGAATTGGTGTGGGCAGAGTTTGGGTGGGACCAGTAGGGGGTGTAGCCCCTAGTCCCGGCCGGTCGCGGACGGGCGCAGACGGGCTCGCCTTTGGCGCGCCTTCGGCGCGCTGATGGCGCGCCCTCTGCGCTCGTCCGCTGCGCTTCCGGTGAATGCACATTAATGAAGAGAGGAAGAAGGGCGTGGCCTTGGAAAGTGGGCGTGGCCCAGGGATCGAGCGCGCGATGGCGGCGAAGATTGTTCCCTGCCTGTAACAGCGCTCAAATCCGCTGTGCAGGGGACTTCAAGGCGGTTGAAGGGACGTGCCCAGGGGTGAGTGAGTGAAACGTGCGTTTAAAACAACAGGATACAACAGTTTTAAAATTACACACAAAGCATACTCTCCCGGCTTCCGCCTCAGGAGTGGTTCAGCGATCCATCCATCCATCCATCCATCCATCCATCCATCCATCCATCCATCCATCCATCCATCCATCCATCCATCCATCCATCCATCCATCCATCCATCCATCCATCCATCCATCCATCTATCTATCTATCTATCTATCTATCTATCTATCTATCTATCTATCTATCTATCTATCTATCTATCTATCTATCTATCTATCTATCTATCTATCTATCTATCTATCTATCTATCTATCTATCTGTCTGTCTGTCTGTCTGTCTGTCTGTCTGTCTGTCTGTCTATCTATCTATCTATCTATCTATCTATCTATCTGTCTATTTATCTTAATATATTTAGCAATGCCTCAAAGCAGCCGCTGTACCTTATAGCTAAAAAAACATTCACAAAGACAATAGGTCTTTATGGCCAGACCTATTAGCTTTGCCGCTGCTCGTTTGTTTTTGCCAATGTAACCTCTTCTTCTTCTTTTATAAACTGTTGTTTTACCATATAATTCCTTCACTTGCAGCAAATACAAGAGCATCAGCATTTTTTCCAAATTTTAGACGTGTTTGTGCAATGCTCAGCAACCCCTAAGGGGCTTCGACACCTGGGATGCCTCGAAAACTGACATTGTACCTTTGCCAGGAAGGAAGATTGAGGCCACTGCTACTGGTTATGTTTGGACTGAACGTTACTTGATGAGTAACAGCGAGTGCTTGATTGAATGACAGACTGTAGAGGCGAGCCAGAGGGTAATGTAGGTGAGAGGAGTTTGGAAGGTGCGCCCAGACTGCTGCTGGAGTTCAGAGCCAGCCGGAAGAGCTCGCCGGAGCTCAAGCGCTGCCACTATAGTTGTGGGGTCAAAGGGAGAAGGGTCTCTGTCGAGTGTGCTCAAGCAGTGATGGGACTGTCTTTGTAGGTGGGAAGGACTTTCAACGATCCAAGTCAGTGGTCCTAGGCCAGTGCCAAGCCACAGAGGGGTAGGTTCCCTACATACACCCTACATCCAGATACTCACATCTGGCACCTAAGCTTTGGGGGACATAGCCACGCGAATTAAGACTGGTAGAAGTGGAATCTAGATTGAGGAAAAAGTTAAAGACACGGTTATTCCGGCAGTATTTTTAACATACTTACTTTTCCTCCACAGCTGAATCACTTCGCGCTGGGAAGCCCTCGGGCAGCTATGCGCTTTAGAAATCTATTTAACATAACATAACTCCTATAGAGACACAGGCTAGGAGTTGGCAGGATTCTGGGCTCCAAGGCGAGGGACTCCAAAGTGGCAGTGGGCGGGTTATGCATTCATGACACCAACCACATAGGGTGAGATAGGGACCAGGTGGGACTCCGCAGGATTGTCCAGCCTGTGGGCTCACACTGGCCAATGGTCCTCAGCTAAGTACTAGCTAAACGCTTCTAGACAGCCCCAGGTTTCAAAGGACTTTTAGGGATGCAGGAACGGAAACCCCTCACACTGTGAGAGCCTCAAAGCGGAGAATTTATGAGGTCTGACACATGTTTTCTGAAGGACTGTCATATGTACCCTATGTGCGACATGACTATATAGAGTGTACTTAGCGTTATATATATACTATGAATCAGGTTTTCTCTGTAGCCAGTGAGACATTTTACGAGCCACCTCTGGATCAGGGAACCCTTTTCACCCTTTATGAAAATAAAGAACTGAGAATGCTACCCCAATAGCTAAGCGTGAGTCTATTAAAGTGTGTGCCTCACGTAGGTGGGGTTCCTTCACCTGAATATCTAAGTGGAGACATGCGTGCTAGTCATGAACCATGATATGATATGAGAGGAGTAATTTAAAAATGCATGTACACACATGAGAGTGACCTGTGATCACATGTTTCCATCTGCCCTGCAAGATATCATGTGTATTTGTCCCTGCAGAGCTCAGTGCCACAAACTGACACAAAACCACAGGAGAAGTTGTGAAGAACAGAGAAACCAGAGCTAATAAGTAATTCCTCAATGTAGTTACCAGCTGAGTTTGAGGTACGTCGGGTAGGGCCTTTCACAATACGTTTCTGCAAAACAGAATTAATTATTGTGCAAGACAAAGACAGTGTTCAGTGTTGAAGCAGTGAAAAGAAGGAACGGTTTATGAGGTTGGCGGTTCTTTTCTGTCATCAATATCATTGTACCAAATAAAATGAGGAAGTCACATGTTTTCACTTGTAAAGAGGGCGCTTAAGTTAAGGGAAAGGTGTTGGCTTAGAGACCCTGGGTGTTTTGAAATATCATGATCTTACCTACTTAGCGAGTAAGCAATAAGCAAGTTATTATTCGGCTAGAATAGGCACATATGATCAAACTCTTTCATTTAAAAAAAACAACACATTTACGGCTCCATTGTGATGCAAGAGAAGGACAGCCAGAAATTATGGCTGTGTGACAGAGACATTCGTGAAGGTGCACTTAAGAACTCATGTAAGTCCAACAACAAATAATTGTTCAAGATATTTGCCTTCCTAATGCTCTATTGTGCCCAGACGTCTCACCTAAGTTCGACCCAAGCAAGTGTAACACATGTGGATGTAGTTTCTAGCTCGCTGTGATGCCCTTATTAATAACAGAAAAACTACATTTTGGCATGTTTAAAAAATTCTGAAGAGTCCTGCTATTTCCATTAAAAAGGTAGGCTTTCTTAATGGTAAAAATATCAAAAATAAAGGCTGATTGGCCGATATCTTGCTGGCCCTCTTCTTGGTATCAATTATTCAATTAGCGGTAAGGGGATAATGTTTTACTGGAAGATTAGTAGTTGATAGCACAGCTGTTGGAGGACCCTATGGAAGAGGCAACATAGATAGGGGTGGAAGTGAAGGGCCACCCTATTTAGGGTCGCCATACTGACGCCATTTGCATTCGCTTCTTTCCTGTTCAGGACTCCTAGATCAACCCTGGCGGTCATTAATTGAAAATTCCACAAAACGCTCCCATGAGTTGAGAGAAAGCTCCCAGCACACAAGGGTCCTTCGTTTTGTTGTTTCCCAACAAAGATCACTGCTTTGGGGTTCTGCTTAGGAAAAACACAAGTGCTGACCGGTGTGGTATGCCGCAGTAGCATGGCAGGTCTGCAGTCACTATTCCCCCCCCTGTGGAGTAACTCCAGCAATAAAGATGGAAGTTGCTTTGGGAGAAAAAATGGCAACAACCTGGTGGCAGACTGTAACAAGCATTGGCAAAACAAGTACATCTCTTCACTAAAGAGCCCTCTGCACATGCATGCGGAACCAGGGTGATGCACGTTTAAAGTAATTCCATATCTTCTTGCCTTGGGATTTTGTTAAGTTACTGTGTGTGCTTTTCTGACTGCACAGTGCTAAGTATATGTACATCACTTTATAAATAAGATAGTGTGATATTCCTCTGACAGATCACACCACGGACAGCAAACCTTACATAGCAATATTTATGGGAATATGACATTTTAATCAATAAAATTGCTAAGGGGGGATAGAAAGCCATTGGCAAAACGAAAGAGAGACAAATAGTCATTTTCAAGGGACAAGGTGAAGGTCTAGTTGCCTGTACCACTCATCCAATGGCGGCTCGCAGAGGTAACGCTGTGGGGGCGGTGAGGCGAGGTGGGAGAGGGGCTGGGTGGGGGGTAGTGGAGTCCGTCATACAACGGCAGGTATTTATTTATTCATTTACGTTCATCTTTGCCGTTGTATGTCGGACTCCACTATCCCCCCACCCAGCCACTCCCCTGCCCTGCCTCACCGCCTCACAGCGTTACCTCTGCAAGCCGCCACTGCACTCATCCAAAATTAATTGAGGTTGAAAATTGAAATTATTTTGACAACTATTCTACAAACGGGGTATGAGAACTACAGCACTTTAATGACTAACCTTAACTATTATTACTTAGCTATAACTATCCTTAACTATTATTGAATATTTACTGGCTTATTTATGCTTAAATACCTTTCAACTACCTATGCCAACAACCCATGTCACCTTGCTAAGTCTTCCTTTGTGTTAATGCTTTTTCATCAAATTATTCTGCCTCTGTAAACATAATTTCTGTACTACCCTTCTAAAGAATTGATATTTCTCAATTTGTAGAATTAACCTGAAACCTAACTGCTAATGTCAAATGCGGCTTTTTATGATCCTGCGCTTCCACTGCTTTTAAAAACAATCTTGCCACCCAAATACTAGCTTTCTTAATATGATTGCTGATGCAGACTGACAGTTGCAGTGCCACCCTTACTAGCCTTATTCCTTTATGCAAGTACATTTTAATCTCATTGTTATAATGAATAATGATGTTGCAGATCTTACTTTTAACTCTTATATCTCATGAGAGCCAAATATTTTCGCTTTAAGTCAGCAAGAGCATTTGGTTAAGTGGACTACTGAACCCTTTCCTTGTGTGCAAAAGGTGCATCAGTCTCATAACTGCATGCCTGTCATTACTGTCTTTGTGATTTGGGGCTTTCTCTCTCTCTCTCTCACTCTCTCTCTCTATATATTTATATTTATATTTATATATATATATATATATATATAAATCACCAGTAATCCTTTGTCAGCTCACAGCGTTATCAGCGCTTCCTCCGCCACAAAGGATATACGAACCACCGAAAATTCAGGCAAATCAAATATTTATTGCTGTTTTCTGATGACGCGTTTCGGGCACCACTTGCCCTTGTTCATATATATATATATATATATATATATATATATATATATATATATATATATATATATATATATATATATATATATATATATATATATATTTTACCTACTGGTGGTCGCCAGTAGCTAGTTAGCTGATAGGACCTAGTTTCCATAGGAAAGCATTTTTGACTTGCCTATATCTTTGGCGCCAATTGACGAATCTTCACAAACTTTTTCCCCAAAAGTGTGCTGGTGATTCTAGTTGTGCATGGAAAGTTTTGTGGTTAAAATCGTCAAGCAGGGGCCGAGAAAAAGGGTGGGGTCATCAAAAGTGTGTTCTCCATGTTAATTTGCAATGGGATTTTGAACAAGATTTTAGTCCGAATTGCTAGGCAGAATGACACTTAGTTTGGCAGAAAGCTAGCTCTTGTTCCAGAAAGAGTGCTTTTTAGGTCTCGCCTGACCCAGCGCAGGTGAGGGCGTAAAAAAATGCTACCATGGCTGGCCTAGAGCTACAGTGCATGTGCGCGGGCGCGCCCTGCGCTTGATCGCGATCACGATCCCTTTCACTTTTGTGGCCGCACGGCCGCTTTGATGTTCTCTGTGAGCCAATGCTTGTTTCCAATGGGTCTTGCGCGCGTAGCCTCTTGCCTGTATATCTTTTGGGCATACATTTGATATTAGTGTCCCTTCACCCGCCTCTCAATTCGCAGTCTCGCTGTACTGACAGCTTTTGTGTGGGAGGACGCGAGGCTTTGCGGCTATATATGTTTTTTGTGTGATTAATGCCGAGGCGCCGTCAGAACAATAAACAAGTGGATTAACAAAGGCAAGCAACAGCCGCACACTGGAATTCTCCCGAGGAAGCCCCCTCCCCTGAATATATATTTTTATTTCGCAACGCATTATGAGGTCCCTGGCTTCCTTGCTTGTATTTCCAAGGCAACTGCACAGGGAAGTGTTTCCGCGTCTCGCCAACCTTGTTTTTTATTCAAATGCCCAGATTTACAAGCATTGGCATAGCCAATAGGTCTCGCCTTTGGGACCTTATAAGTGTTTAGCCATGCAACAGTTGATGTTGTTGCACCAAGGCTATTGTGCTGGATAACTAAACACTTATAAGGTCCCAAAGGCGAGACCTATTGGCTATGCCAATGCTTGTTGTTATTTGGTGTAAATCGTTTCAGCTGATTCTCCCTCAAAACATTATTTTCAAAAAGAAAAAATGGCTGGGTAAGAATACCCTGACCCCTTAGCCTTGGTCCTGGGCAAATAAAGCATATTTTGTTAAATTTTTTGCTGCAAAACTGCAACAGAGTTGCAAATCCGCAGCACTTAAAAAAAAAAAGTGCGGTCTTTTAAGCTTGTTTGAAAAAAGGCACCGGGTGGGCAAGGTCTTGGGGGCGTGAGGGTAATGAAAATCACAAGCGGATTCCGACAAACTAAAGCGTTGCCACTACAACTGTAGATACATAAACGGGTCTCCTTCAACCCCTGAAGTAGCCATTGTGCGTATGGGGTTAAAGGTTCGCGTCAACTGATCTTGGCAATAAGTGCATCTTTAAAAAGGCACTTGTGATCCCTTGGGTGCGTTCAGACCTTCCCTAGGGGAATAGTGGTGTCTCCCTGAAGTAGACTGCTCATGAGCTGTTGGAGGGTGCCCTGACCCCAACTCTCTCACCCTCCCAGAACATATAGTTCATAAATTCTCCTAGTGTTTTCATACAGCAGTTCTGCACCTAAAGCTATTCTGCTCCAGAAGCAGCGTGCTTATAAACCTCTTTCAGACCCAGATATAATTTGGTATTATCGCAGCGTGAAATCCCGCTGCAGGCTCCTGAGAGGCCTTTCATAAATCACTTCATTACCGCTTGTCTTCAGGTCCAGATCTAAGTGTGTGTGCGGGGCACTGTGATGTGGATTCATGCACAGAGCAGGTTTCTGTTTCTGGGTACAGGGGGAGGCCAAGCAGTTGCAAGGCCTGCTTCCTCACATATAGCATTGTTTATTTGCCTTTAAATGAACCACAGAGCACAATCACCCACCAAGGCCCCCAGAGGAACACCGCCTGGGCTTTCATTTTGTTTATTGTTGCAGCGTGAACTTTTTCTCTTTCCATAGACAAGGCAATAAAGGGTTGCCGATCGACAAGGGTTCGAATTACAATAAAATTGTCATTAAAATAAAACCACATTGCCGATACCTCATACTTTACATCACCTGTTCACCATTCACACTTCGTCACATGCAGAATGCCTTCCATTCAGCTATACATCTGCTGCAATATTTCTACAACTTTTTACATGAAAAATGGACAGAAGAAAATGCACCACACGTTGAACGAAGCTATATCACGCCGTCTACAACACAAAAAAACTGATAGCTGCACTACATACACCTTCAGTACCAACCTCAAACTCCATATACCGCATCTTTCTCTCTGTAGTCTTTATCGCTCAAAGAACACTGTGTATACCTATGTAAAGCCTTCCCTAACACAGCCCACTAAACTGATTCTGCCACAATATTCCATACTCCACCATGCCTATCTCACAAAATATTAACACTCACACATACCACCCTAGATCAACATCAAACACTACCACCACCACTTAACCACACACATCGATCACCACTATTTCTAAAATGTGTAGAACACCTCACAGTCCACTTAAACCCAACCACAATTTAGCATAATAATAATATGAAGAACATATACCTGCACTCAACAAACCTCTCAAACTCTCTCACAGCCACTCACTGACCCACTCAGACACTTATTCACCCATTACAGAACCACTCGTACTCTCTCACACCCACTCACAGACCTACTCAGAGATTCACACACCGACTCACAGATCCACTAAGAGACTGACACACTCACTCACAGACCCACTGAGAGACTCATGCACCTACTCACAGACCCACTCAGATATTCATGCACTCACTGACAGATTGACACACACTCATGGGGCACTTGCAAGCCAACTCAGAGACTCTCACACCCACTCACAAACCAACTCAGACACTCACTTACACACTCATGCACTGAGTGAGACACTTATGCAGCCACACCCAGACCCACTCAGACACTCACACACCAACTAACATGCCAATTGAGACACTCGAGCACTCACCCACTGAGACACTCATTTACTCACTCACACACTCACTCTCAAAGGTTACAGTTTACAGTTGGGATATAAAAATAAAAAAATGTAGCAATTCACACAAAAAACTAAAGTTATAGGGATGTTAAAGTTAGCAAATAACATTAAAAAAGCCTTAGAAATTCACTGATAAACAAAGGTTACAGAGGCATTATAGTTAGGAAATAGAATTAAAAAAATCTTAGAAATTCACTGACAAAAACAAAGGTTACAGGGACGTTATAGTTACGCTCAGATTTCACTTGTACAAAATCATTAAAATTCAGCAGTTATATTTACCTGAGCTAACTATAACATACTCCCCAGCAATGCTCTGCTTATGACCTCACATATTACATAATTCATGACATAGTCGGTGACATCACTGATGACATCTCAAATGATATAACCGATGACACCACCAATGACATCATTCACAGCCCCACTCATATACAGCCTCTCATACACTCACTCACATAACCGCTCACATACCCATTCACAGACCCATACAAGTACTCACACATACAGCCACTCAGACACAGATACACACAGTCACACAGCCTCTCACATATTATATGTAGTATATTGTAGTAGGCGAGTATATATCTTTAACACTCATAAACTCTTAAAAAAGTACTTACACTCAATGGATGATGTCATCAGTGATGTCATTTCAGATGTCATCAGTGATGTCACTGACCATGTCAATAGTAATGTAATATGTGAGCTAATAAACAGTGCATTGGGGTGCAAGGTGTAGTTATAGTTAGGACCTAGGTTCCTTAGTAAAAGCGTTTTTGACTTGCCTATAACTTTGGTGCCGTTTGACGAATCTTCACGAAGGTTTCCCAAAAAATGCCCTGCTGTGTCTTATGGTGCATGGAAAGTTACAGCCATTCAGATACCTACTCACTCACCCATGCAGCCACTTACACACTCACTCACTGACTCAGGCACTCACCCACACAGCTACTCACATACCCATACAGCCAGTCACATACCCACTCACACACCCATACACACCCACTCACACATGGATACATGCAGTCAGACAGTCACTCACTTAATATATTTTAGAAGTAGTATCACTCATTACTAGTACACATACTAAAGTAATTTAACTTTTGTAGTAGCTTAGTATACATGTTTAACAATCATAACTTGTAGTAAATATTTTCACATAGAAAACCAATCACACACCCATTCACAGACCCACATAGAGGCACTCACACACCCACTGAGAAAGCAACACAGCCACTCACACACTCACAGACCCATACAGCCACTCAGACACCCACTCACACACTCATACAGTCGCACAGCCACTGAAATAACATATGTTAGATATAGTATCACTCATTAGTACTGCAAAATGTATACTAATTTAACTTATGTAGTAACTTAGTATATATCTTTAAATTGAACTACTTTTACGAAACATTCACACTCACTGTATGATGTCATCAGTGATGTCATTTGCAATGTTATCGGTGATGTGACTGACCATGTCATGAGTGATGTAATATGTGAGGTCATAAGCAGTGCATTGCAGGGGCAGGGTGACGATAACTACTGAATTTCAATAGTTTTGTACTAGTAAAATCTGAGCCTAACTATAAAGTGCCTGTTTGAGTGAGTGCAGGCTACCCCCTAAGGCCTGGGATGTCATTTCCCTATACATTATGGGGATACACAGGGGCTACGGCCCAGTACCTTATTACCCAGCACACCAAAAATTCATTTAAGGAGGAGGAGGGATGGATATAACTGTAAAATCACGTCAGTCCTTGATGTCATGAGATATGGAGGAGTGCTGCTCTGCCAACTGCTGGCCAGTTTTTGCTACGCGATACCAAAGGGGATGATGGACGGAGCGTTTGAGCAAATCAAAAACTCACCCCCAGTCAACTGATCTGGGTTTAATCTATCATCATTCTTTAGCTCACTCCACCACCCCAGTTCAGACATGGCCATATTCAAATCAGTCTGACCCTGTGCCTCATGGGAACAGTCCAGCCCGAACTGCCAAGCCATGTCTTCCCTGGACCGGAAACAAGCATCCTGGGACCGGTTTCGGGTTCATAACCCTCATCAGCCAGGCTATCTTGAATCCAGTGGCAAAGTGAGCAAGGGACCCACGTCTGGGCATACCCTGCCAACTTAGGGCGAACAAAGTGATACCAAAGGGGATGATGGACGGAGCGTTTGAGCAAATCAAACACTCACCCACAGTCAACTGATCTGGGTTTAATCCATCATCATTCTTTAGCTCACTCCACCACCCCAGTTCAGCCATAGCCATATGCAAATCAGTCTGACCCTGTGCCTCATGGGAACAGTCCAGCCCGAACTGCCAAGCCATGTCTTCCCTGGACCGGAAACAAGCATCCTGGGACCGGTTTCGGATTCATAACCCTAATCAGCCAGGCTATCTTGAATCCAGTGTCAAAGTGAGCAAGGGACCCACGTCTGGGCATACCCTGCCAACTTAGGGCGAACAAAGCGATACCAAAGGGGATGATGGACGGAGCGTTTGAGCAAATCAAGCACTCACCACCATTCAACTGATCTGGGTTTAATACATCATCATTCTTTAGCTCACTCCACCACCCCAGTTCAGACATGGCCATATGCAAATCCGTCTGACCCTGTGCCTCATGGGAACAGTCCAGCCCGAACGGCCTAGCCATGTCTTCCCTGGACCAGAAACAATCATCCTGGGACCGGTTTCGGGTTCATAACCCTCATCAGCCATGCTATCTTGAATCCAGTGGCAAAGTGAGCAAGGGACCCACGTCTGGGCATACACTGCCAATTTAGGGCGAACAAAGCAGTACCAAAGGGGATGATGGACGGAGCATTTGAGCAAATCAAACACTCACCCCCAGTCAACTGATTTGGGTTTAATCCATCATCATTCTTTAGTTCACTCCACCGCCCCAGTTCAGACATGGCCATATGCAAATCAGTCTGACCCTGTGCCTCATGGGAACAGTCCAGCCCGAACTGGCAAGCCATGTCTTCCCTGGACCGGAAACAAGCATCCTGGGACAGGTTTCGGGTTCATAACCCTCATCAGCCAGGCTATCTTGAATCCAGTGTCAAAGTGAGCTAGGGACGCACGTCTGGGCATACCCTGCTAACTTAGGGCGAACAAAGCGATACCAAAGTTTTTTGCTTCTTCCATTTAATACTTATGTGTTTATTGATAACTATATTGCTGTTATTCACATATCTAAAAAATAGGGCTGTGCAACCTTTTTCATATTTTGCTTGTAATGTATGCCTTGGAATAAAATTGTCACATGTTCAAAAAAAGAAAACAAAGAAAAACAATTATGTCCTGTATATATGAGATATATGCTTGTACTCTATAATTCTGCTACGTGTATCCCGAAATAGAAAAGATTAAAAAAAAAAAAAAACTATATCGTCCCTGTAACCTTTCTTATTTTCAGTAAATATATCTATAGACATATATGCTGTGACCTAAGTGGTTTGTTGTAAGTGGGGCCAGACCCTCAGATGGCAATATAGAACCATATTACACATTATCGGTTATGATATGGATTTTTTTTAATTTGACATGTTTATTTTGAGGTAATTAGCTTGATACTGTTTTTCTTACAAGTGACGCTACAAATGGACACTGATTGCAACAAGACAGCATAGTTTTTTTTGACCATTTATGAAAATAATTGTTTATAAAACAATAGCATGTGGCGAGGTCAGTGGATTTATTTGACTCAGTGGCAGCAGCATTTACCCCATAAGTATAGATTAAGCAAGTTTACTGCATAGTTTCTCACATAATTTGCAGATTTCACAAAAGATGTTGTTTGTAGCTCAAATAGATGTGAATAATGATGACAGACAATTTGCAGCATAATTTGCATTTTTTGCTATATAATTTAGAAACCCTTCAAAAAACCTGTGGTCTTCTATGCCACATAATCCTAGTAGCCCTGACAATAGTAAAGCTCTGCAGAGTGGTTTGGTGGCTGTTATTATGAGGATGAGATCAAAATTTCACATAAAAAGTGAAATTATTTCCATATGTCAACATTCTATGCAACATTTCTATAAAACTTAAGATTGTGCAATAAAGTACGGAAACATGTGATTTATATGCCCACACTACTTTTTGCTCATTGTAGTTTGCTTTTTTGTGGTTTTGTAATTGGCAGAAGTTGTCATATTGGCATGACACTGCAAATACCTGATAATGATTTAGGGTTGTGTCTGAGGTAGACGCATTTATGGAGATGTGTGGTGTATCATGTTCTCTAGTTCTTTACAGGTCCCTTTACAGTGTGTTTTATTCAATAATGTATTTGTACTGGAAGTGCTTGAAATACCAAACATAAGTGTTTCAATGAGAAGCCACTCTACAGACTAGAGATACAGATCCATCTTTGTAGAACTGACTAGTATTCCCTTAGCTGAGCAACGGGCTACACCCGAATCCAACTGTAGAAAAGAGGTCACCATGGTACCCAGACAACTTTTTATTTGGGAGCAAAGAAAACTGAGCTTTTCTTTAAAGCTATGGCTCTCTGATCCTGTCTGAGTCAAAGTATCAGCAGCCCTTTCCACACTTGTGTATTTAAGAAATGTATTTATCCAACTCAAGCAAATGGAATCTCACCACGAAAGCAATACAAATTACAAAGCAAACATTTGCGAACAACCTGTTCAGTGTACAGTAAATATTCATTTAGATAGGTTTGCAGATGGATTAGGGAGAGTGAGTATAGAAGTTGTATTTTAAAGCAGTGTTCCCAAGGCTAATGGCGCAAAGCTCGGTAGTCTATTGTAGTTATCATAATCTCAACCGAAAGAGAAGTGTGTGAACGCTAACAAAAAGGCTCAACATACTTCACTGTTTTATGGTAGGTGCTACATTTTTTAACCTATTCCTTCTTAGTGAAAATTTACTAATGCTGGTAAACTAGGGGTAAGAGAGAAGGAGTGTACAATTGGACAAAAAGGAGGTGCCCTGACAGTTTACCCATCCAGGCTTCTAATTCATAAAATGTGAATTCCTCATTGACATGCTTGAGTAACTCCTCACCTTTCTTGAGGAAGATGGTGTATGGTGACTCATTCAGATACTTCTATTAGAGACTAGACTCTCCTCTGGGCCAAAGGTCTAGGGATATAGTGGAGGGCAGCAAAGCAGAGCAGGGAAAAGGAACTACTTGGTATATCGCACCATGACCTTTCTAACAAAATGAGAGCTCCAACACTTCTGGGAACCAAGGGGGGGTTGCTCTTAAAAGTTACTATAGAGCCACCTCCTCACCAAATACCCTCTAATAAGGGCTGGACGCTGGTCACTGATTCGGAAGCCCTCACTGGATTTCCCTAATAGTGAGTAATCTGCCGTTCCCATGATCCTTCTATAGGCCCGCGACCCCTAGCAACAATAGGGGGTGGGAAAAAGCAAATGTACTTTTTCAGCATTATTCTGAAGATTGACATGCAGACAAATGGTTTTCTCCCTTGTAATCCAAGCACAAATCATGAATCACTGATCAAAGCAGGGAATTGTTTGTTCAAAAATATTGGTTCCAATTTGCAACCAGTATCTTTGCAACGAGAAAGCTTTTTTGTGAACCGGCATATGTATAAATAGTCTGGTTCACAAAAATAGGATTCAGAGTGTGTCGCAATCTGACCTATCTCATTAATATTTATGAGGTAACTCACTCAGATTGAAAGACAGTGCAGGGATGGTGGCCTGCAAGGGTCATCAGACCGCCATGGCTGTGATTGCCTCTCAATGAAGAAAACCTTTAATAAAAAAAAAATGCATCCCATCTTCCTTAAAGGAAATACGGCTGCATTAAGAAAAAAGATTTATTTTTTAAAAAGTTTGTTTAACAATTGACAGTGGTACCATAGACCACTGTGTACTGTAAATTATGTTTTTTTTAAGATTCACGAAGGGGAAGAGGTTCAAGTGGGGCCTTTCCTCTTGAAAAGGAATTATCATCCACAACTTCAGAGTCAATAGGTTTTGTGAATGGATTTCAGCTGCAAAACATTGATATAGCTAATGCAGTTTATCAACTTGGAAGGGATACCTACTACACGGACCTTCCAAAGTGCGTACACATTTGGAAAACGATTTTTGGGGTCAGTAAAACTTTATCAACTCGTCCCTGTTTTTGCTGACAGCTGCATTCCTTCACCGTAACTTTACAGATACCTTTTGCATCAGGTCACACCAACTAAGATTACCTTGCTTTTTGCTTTACCCTTTTATTTACTCTATGTCCTGTAATACAGATGCCAGACTCTACCCTTTGCCTACAGCACTCTATCAGTTTACAATACCTGTAGTAAATATCCAAGAACTTTTTATGTCTTGCCTACTAGACTGGGCACGCACTGTCTGTTGCAAGACCTACTGTTAGCTTAAAGTGGTCTTAGAGTCCACCCCTTTTGCTTAATATTGGTTGGCTTAATTGTCACTCTCATTTACTTGCTCCTTACTCATTAGCATATGTAGGCTTTCCTTCCCCTTTTTGTGTTTGTCCCTCTGCTGGAGCATTAAAGTATTATTGTGTTCTTACTCTGCTCACTTTTTCAGGCTCTACTTTTTACTAGCTGTATATATACTCTAGTAGAATGAATGTTTTTCCGCTGTCTCCTTAGTGTGCTCCTCTTCCCTGATCTGCACTTCTCACTATTGCCTGTCCATGTTGTCCCCACACCCACTTTACCACATGTTGCTTCTGCACTTTCACCCATGTTGCTTCCCCCATGCACATTCCCAAAAATAAATCACTTTCACATGTTTTTTCCTTTTTATTTTCCAATCTGATTTCGATAAGCAAAAAAAGGAAAAAACAGCTATGTCATTTTGTAGGAGTATGTAAGTGTGGTGTGCGTGCCTATAAAATTACGCTATAGGCTTGTGCATGCTGCACAGCGTTGAGGATGCTGTCAACACCTGCTCCCTCAACAGACATAACGTGGAGATATGGAAGCTGCTCAACTCCATTTCCCGCGACGTTGTCTTCTTCACGAAAATCTGGATGAACCCCACTTCTGTCCCGAACATCTCACCTGCCATCCCTGACGGCTAAAAAATCCTCCACAAGGACTGCGCCAACTGGTCGGAATGAGGCATCACCATCGTACACAGAAACACCCTCCGCCTCACAACTAGCTCCGACGACCACTCATCTGACATAGAACAACTCCACTTCCAGATCCTGACCAACCAAAATGCCACCCTTCGCAGCACCCTCGTCTACAGACCTCCCAGACCCCATCCCCCTTCAGCAAAGCCATAGCTGACTTCATCGCTCACCACGCTCTCACCTCAACAAACTACATCCTCCTCGGTGACATGAATTTCCACCTGGACAACCTTGATGACCACAACTCATCATCCCTGCTAGAAAACCTCGCCACCATCTGACTGAAACAAGTGGTCTCCTCCCTAACCCACTCAGCAGGACGCACGCTCGAACCCATGTTCTCTGCAGGCAACAACATCTCCGTAAGCCACACCTCTGAACTACGTTGGACAGACTACCACTGCATCTACTTCTCCTACATCAAACCCACAAACACCATGGTACACACCGCGACCCGCGCAGAAGCTGGAACAAGATCTCCAAAGACCAACTCGCCACCTCCCTCAGCAAAGCCCCAATGCCGATCACCACGGAAGCCAACGCCTCAGCACGCAACCTTCACTGATGGATCTCCAACTGCGCCGACACACTGGCTCCACCTTAGAAAAGCCTCCGGCAAGCAGCACTCTGGGAAATCCAGCTGGTTCATCCCCACCCTCCAATAGTCCAGGGTTACCAGCAGACAGCTCGAAAGAAGATGGAGAAGCAGCAGGACCTTGGCGGACCATGCAGCACTAAATCCCGCCATCACCACACACCACCACCTCATCAGAGCCACCAAGAAAACTGCCATACAAGAACACATCAACGCCAACCCACACAAATGCAAAGAACTCTTCCCTTTAATCAAAGAATTCGCCAAACCCTGCACAGACACCACAGACATACCCCCCTCCCAAGATCTCTCCGACATCCTCGCCACCATTTTACACCACAAGAATTTAGACATCTACAACAGCTTTGCAATTCAGGACCCACCCACCTAGTCGTTAGATTCACACTATTGTATTGGAAGTATGTATTAATTGGATCTCAAAAACTTTATGTGGCATTTATAGATTTGTATGCAGCATTTGATTTAGTTCCAAGTAGGCGTTTGTGGATGGTGCTTGCAATGGCGGATGGCATGTATGGAGGGCGGGGCACAAAAACCCCATACTTTCCTTTATTTGCCATGTAATGTCCGCCTCCCTCTGGCATCTTCTGTAGGACCCAGAAACAGGAAACTGCACTACCCAATCCTGGTGCTGCTTGACAGCATGAATGCAGTGCCAGGATTAGATAGAGCGGCTTCTCTCATCGCTCCTAAGAGCACAGGAGGCCTGCGCTTTCCCTAACCCAGCTGTCTAAGGTAGCTGGGTTAGAGAACTTTAAAATGCGCATGTCTGGATGGCGGCCCAAGGCAGCCGGCTTAAGAGACATGCACATTTTAAGGCAAATAGCCCTCTGCTGCTGTCACTCGGCTGTGCTGCCCCCCCCGTCACTTAGTTCGAGACTGATTGCTGAAAAGTAAAACAGTAATAAATGAACTTTATTACCATTACCATTTTATTTTTCAGCTCTAGGGCTTGTGGAGCGACGCTCCTCCGCTCAAGTGCTAGTTAAGATAGGAGACCCTGCCAACCTGATCAATTTAATTGCAAGGCTGAACGAAAGTAATTATGCCCAGGTACGATGGGTAAACCAAGGGGAACTAACAGAGCAAATTTCAATCCTGAGGGGGGTACGCCACGGGTGTGTTTTAGCACCAACTTTATTTTCCCTATATATAAATAATGTTGTTAAGGAACTCCAAGATTGTAATAATGATTCCCCTGTGCTGAATGGTAGAAAGACTCCAATATTGCTTTTTGATGATGATTCTTTGCTTATTTCAAAAACCCCTACCGGTCTTCACAATGTAATCAATATGTTTTTGAACTTTTGTGTTTCTAGGTGGCTGGAAATTAATGCTTCAAAAACCAAATGCATGATTTTTGGCAAAAGTCTCAGTAGATTAGAAGTACTGTGAGAGTTGCTGATAAATCCCTAGAAAGAGTGCGCTGCTTTGATTATGTAGGTGGCAAATTGACCGACAAGCATAGTTGGGAATGCCACCTAAATAAAAAAAAAGTACCTGGATTTTGATACAGATTTAAGGCCAAACTCAGATTGCATAAGAAGACCCAGTCTAGATCCATATCCCCAGTCTTGGAAGTCTATCGCGCCAAAGCACTGAGTGCTGCCCTTTTTGGTGCAGAATTCTGGGGGTATGTGGATATTAGGAAGCTTACAGTGCAGGAGAATACATTTATTAGATTGCTTATATG
This sequence comes from Triturus cristatus, assembly GCF_964204655.1. NCBI lineage: Eukaryota > Metazoa > Chordata > Amphibia > Caudata > Salamandridae > Triturus > Triturus cristatus. The sequence continues at coordinate 463,915,104 of NC_140593.1, forward strand.
TGTCCCTACCAGCACTCTTTTAATTCCACTTTTTCTGGACTTGGGTAGAAAACATTATGCAGACATGGCACATTTAAAACCATTGATGCTCTGGGTACGTATTTGGTCTACCCCAGAATTAGTAGAATATAGAGATGCCATGAGGGACCGGTGGGGCCCTTAAGAATACTTACTACAATATATTTCAACATGGCGAAGGAAATTGGGGCTGAACTTCTTGTGGACAGTCCTAAGAATATTGGAAAATCTGAGGCTGCTGCACTCAAAACCCGATATTCCGCTTTTTAATATGAACAACAACTAAAATCAGTTTCTTTAGATCATCTCACAATCAGTTTTTAGAGTTCAAGCCTAGTCCAAAGTTTGAAGTTTGTATGGATGTAATTACTCATCCCCTGGCCAAAAGCCTGTTTGTGAGATTCAGGCTGGGCAGACTACCTTTACAAGCAAGTGGACATGAGAGGGAAATTTGGATAGGTGTCCTGTCTGCGTGGCAGCCCCAGAGACAGAGGAGCATGTTTTGTTTTTCTGCCCAATATATTGTGGCCCCGCAGGAAGGGGATTCACCCAGTTTGCTTGACTTTGAAGGTCAATTCTTATAAAACTGCATTTAGAATCTTAAAAACTGACACTTCAGAAGTACTCGTTTTTTCTGCCAGCCAGTATTTAGCCAATGTTTGGAAAACGTGTGCTAACGTTGTAGTTTAGCGGAGAAGAAAGGTGCAGTACTTTCTCCCTCAAGGTATTACATGCGAATTGGGCAAAATGTCAGGATAAGAAATAGATGGAATTCTATTAGCTGGGGGTATTCATTTTCTCTTTCTACAGATTATGGATTTCTTCTTTTATTGTACTGACTGTTGACCACAATGTTTATTTGAGGGCACATTTGTATTCAACTAAAACTAGCACTGGTGTAGTTTTTAGAAGAATAATGATTTTTTGGTATAAAAATACAGTCTTACTAGATTCTTATATACAGGAAGAAAATCTAATGGATTCTTTCACTGACCTTGTTTTTATTTTATCTCTGTATGATTTGTATTTTATGTTTTTAACAATATGTCTGTTTTTATTTGTATGCTTTGATGGTTTATGATAAACCGAATAAAGCTTATTTGATTTGATTAATCTCCTTAATTCCCTTTCTTTGTGTAACACAAGTGCAATGCCTAATTTGAGTGCTTCACCCCAGGTGTTTAAGGTTATAGGACCTACCACATACCTGTAGAATTAATTTCCCTCGGAATGTCCTTTTTAATACACGGTCTTATGTTCATACATGTTTGTAAATGTATAACACTGTTTGGTATGTCCCTTCCCATGGTTTAATAAGTGTTAAAGATATGTGGGGCAGATGTTTTCCCACAGGATTTGAAATGATACTGCACACCAACCAATTTATCTAGCTATTTCTCACATTGTTTAAACCTTTCCTACTAGCACTTAAGTGAGAGGGTAAGGGTCCCCATAGCCCCCTTCTCGCTAGGAGAGGCCTGAGGATGCAAGGCCATTTGTATGAAACGTCTGAGGCATGTCAGGCTCAGTATGTACAATGTAAGTATGCAGTGTCTGAGTGTGTAAGGTATGAGTGTGAAAAGCCTGAGCATTTGAGACCTGACAATGAAAGACATGGTATTGTAAGGCTTTAGAGCATAAGATCCAAGTATGCAAGACCTGTGTATATAAGGGATAGGTATATAAGGCCTAAGTGTGTAAAACCCGAGCATGTGAGACTTGCACATATAAGGCATAAAACAATCCTTGCTCGGCCACTGATGTCAACTTGCATTTGTCCCCTGGTTAGCTAGAGTCCAGCATCACTTTGTAAATATTTGATAATTGTCATTTAACGTCTGATAAATTTCAAAAGTCCGGAATATGTGCGAAGAAACAGGCAGTCTCCAGTGCACAAGATCATTGACCCTATATTTATGTACATTTAAATAAGAAATGCCAAGGAACCACGACAATGAAACATGCAGCATCTGCTTTAGGCATGCTAAAAGACATGAACAAAATCAGTGACCACGAATATACATACCTGTTATTTAATATTGACATGGAAGAGTCGAAGCTTCCCCAAGGTCATTAATTATTGATGGCTCAGCAGATTTCAGAGAATCGGTGAGGCTCTGAGAATCAGGTCTGATGTCAACATTTTTTTAATGTTCATGAAAGAACGGCTATGTTTTTTTTCTCCCCATCTGCCGTATTCTTCTGTTTTGGAAATGTAGAGTTGCTTAAATAAGACAGACACAACAAACAGATAAGTACCGTCCGCTACACTCTTGTGACGTTTTTGCCTGTTATATGGAGAGGGTGCTTCCATAAAATTGTATTAAATTGTGCTCAACCGCGTAAAATGCTTCTAATTTCCCAAAAATAATACTATTAAATCTCGGGCAGACAGAAGTGGCTTGCTTGACGTTCCAAAGGCTGTGACTGAAAAATATACCGTCTCTCCATAGGTTCCGAATGTAAACAGCGTACGTATCGGCTTCACAAAATAGTATGTAACACGCCCAGGGTATAGACATTCGGCCGAAACATTATCCACATTGTGGTGTGAGGGAAGGCGCCGGGCAAGGCCCGTCTCTTCTGCCATGGAGTTAATATGCACTTTGCACGTACAGAGTGTTTAGCGGCTGGAACAGAAGTTCCTTGTGGTCTTTTTCATCCACGTTTGCATGAAACTTGAAATGCATATTTATTTTCGTGCAAGAAATGATTGATTTCATATGCCTTGCAGAGAAAATATATATATCTTCATCTTACTAAGTAGGTATTGAAGGTTGTCATGTTAATCTTCTCGTGTGGCAGGTGAAAAAGGCCGGCGCTCCGATATTTATAGCTCTTTTGCTAAACACTGACAGGTTTAAGTGCAGCCGCCGCTGCTTTAGATGAACGCCTTTTTCACTTTCTTTTGAGTGGCAGACAGGGTGGATCCTTCAATCTCAGAAGATTTCAGCCTTGGCCTGGGTGTTAACGCATTGCGGTCTCGTGCAGCAGGCGTTGCTACATGGGGGATTCTGAGAGACTGCTAACATGTCCGCCATGTTGGTCCACTTCTCCTCTGGTCTGAGCCACATTCAACCAGCACAGAAGTGCAAACAAACCTCTGAGTGACCTCAAGTCCATAACCTCATGGGCTTCGATTCACCAAAATGACATTGCATACCCTTTGACTTTAATGACATCATAGGAAGTGACATCATATGACCCTTGACGCTGATTTTTTCCACATTAACCTAACATTGTAATAATTGACATAGATGAAGTCCTATAATAACTTTATGATTAGTATAACGGCATAACACGGACAAATGGCTATTTTAAATACCATTAATATTATGGTGCTGACTTTATCTTTTAAAGTTCTCGGGGCATAATACTTGCAGTGAATTGGAATGAGCAAGCAACGCGTGTAAGCCTTACCTCTTATAGCGGGATTCTTCCCCATTGAGAATAATTATGTTTACATCCTTTCACGGTGTGCCAACCCAATGAGACCAGACGTTCCCCAGGCGTGGACCCCATTTTTTTCCAAAATGTGGTATAGGTGCCCCTATGAGTAAATAATGACCTTGATTGTTACAGGGCCAGCATTTTGAAATGAGTACATCCATATTCTATGAAAATCCTCTTAAATAAAAAAAACAATATCAAATACTCCTGTGCTAGAAATGTGCATTTTCTGCCATTCATATTCTATAGGATATCTTTATGTCACAAATGGCCTCAGTATGCCTGGTTGCCACCCTCCCATATGCCAGGTTGTCCACCTTTATGTCTAGAATTACATCAGTTATTCTAACACCAGCATTTTGTCACTGTTATCCTCATGCTAAGAATCTCCTCAAGTGTGGAATAATTTTTCACGTGTCCTATATGCCAGTAATCACATCTACTATGCCAGTACCAGCAGTTTACCATTGGTGCCCTCTATTCCAAAGTGTGTCAGTGCCAGTATATCATGGGTGTCTGTCATGCTAAGAATTGCTGCAAGTATGCCAGTGCCAGTATCTTGCCCTGATTGTTTCTATAACCAGAATAATTACCTTCAGTGTTCCAGGGACAAGAACAAACTCGCAAGCATTGTATCATATTCTTGTTCACACTTAATGCCAATAATTAACCCCTGTGTGCCACTGCCAGTACTTTGTCACAGGTGTTAGTCATGGTAAACATTGCTGGAAGTATGCCAGTATCCGTGTTTTGCCCCTGATGTCTCTGTAAGAGAAGAATTACCTCCAGTGTACCAAGGCCAATGACAAACTCAGAAGCATAGCGATTCCAAAGGGGATGATGGACCGATCGTTTGAGCAAATCAAACACTCACCCCCAGTCAACTGATCTGGGTTTAATCCATCACCGTTCTTTAGCCCACTCTGCCACCCCAGTTCAGACATGGCCATATGCAAATCAGTCTGACCCTGTGCCTCATGGGAACAGTCCAGCCCGAACTGCCAAGCCATGTCTTCCCTGGACCGGAAGCATCACATCACATTCTCGCTCACACTCCCATTCACTCATTCACACTCACTGTCACTTTCTTACACCCCCTTATACTCATTCTCATTCATTCTCACATACTCATGTCCCTTCATTCTTTAGCATACTCATTTTTACTCATTCATACTTACTGATACTCAGACCCAGAACCAGACCTTTGTTACGCAAACCAGGCACAAAGTGTTAAAGCGGGATTTACTATTGGACGTAAATCAGGATTTGCATTGCATAGTATCCCAAAGAAACACTAAGTTGTGCTGTGTGCTGCTTTGTGTTACTTTGCATTATGTGGGCATTCCAGTGGTGGTGCGTGGGTGTTCCCCTGCAACTACCCATGTGTTTTGACACAAATCCCTATCTGCAAACATTGGTAGACAGAAATTAGCACCAAAATCTTACACCGCTTTGAGGGCAGGCGTAACAAGGAGAAATCCTTTCCTTACTCCTTTTTTTTTCATGTTTGTTGCAGGTGTACTACATTGTATAGCACACATAAAAATGGGAAAAACCGGAAAGGATAGCTTTTGTGCTGGAAGGTACCCCCTTAAGTAGAAAACATATGCCTCAGAAAACACACAAACCCTTGCGCTGTGGCATGAATTGTGTGTATACTGGTGCATGACTGCCAAATGTGTGCCAGGAAAAGGGGCGAGAAAAAATGCACCATATGTTATTAGATATGACACATTGTTTCCCTTTCCCTTTGACGCAAGGCAGTGCATTAACTTTGGTGCAGTGTGGCTTTGCATCAAAAAATAATAAATCTGATCCTCAGTATCACAAATCACAGTCAGTACCTGACACTGACTCTCCATGACTTTCTCTCACCCCACACATGCTGACACATACAGACACACATGATCATCCATACACACACTTGCATAAAAACACCCTCACCAGTAAGCACAGGCACAAAATCCATGTAAAACCTTTCTACCTACCGCAAAGGTCCTGTTCCAATTAAGTGTGCTCCATTTTTATTACAATAGGAGTAATAATATATTATTCAGTATTAGTGTAATGAAAAACAGGCAGAAAATAAGATAAGGAATACATAGCTGCCCCTGTGTTCGTGGCACTGATATTGCCTCTTCCAAGGCTGGGGGACCAAAAGGCAGGGTCAGGGGTCTCAAGGGGAAAGCCAGGGGTCACTGTCCATGCAAAACTTCAAAAGGTATTTTTGTGCCCATGTAATGTCAATTCTCTCCTCCCTTGTTCTCCCCTCTTCTTTGAACATCCATGCAGCTGCACCGCGGCTCTGTAGAGTTAATGAGTGACAGCCAGAGCAGGCACCATTATAGGTGACCACCCGTGTGATCAATGCGGAATTTGTTTTATCCTGCACAGGTTTACAACAAGTAATACTGTTGGTGGAGACGTCCCTGAAAGCGAAACAATATCTATTAATAACCCTGTTTGAGGCATCGTAATTTCATTTTTGGAGTGAACAGGGGAAATTTAGTATTTTCCATTTGCAACTTTGTGTAATAATATACACCATCAACAGCACAATTATTGCTGTAATTATAACTTGTATACCTGTCCTTAGATAACTTGAAAATACTGCAATATGGTGCGGAAGTGTTGTTTCTTAGTGAACATATTTTGCTTTCATTTGTCTTACTGGTATGAACTATGCATCACCAGCTGTTTTTTGATAACATATGAATCAAATGAAATACTCCTAAAACTGTGTCTTGTAGCTTTTATAGTATTTAATACAACTATTTTGATCATGTTCTGTTATATGTCATTTATGTGTGTATGCTCTTCTTTTTAGGTTTTACCGACAGATAGCTTTCTTGGAAATGTAATTTCCTTGCATTTTATTAAATGACTTTCCTTCATTTTCTTCTGAGTGCCCATCTCATGGAGCATAACTGTTTTAAAGTGTTTCTAACTGGGTGACTTGTATCCTCCAACAATGACATCAGGGCACCTCTTGTATTCTGCCAGCTCTCCAAACGAGTACATGTTTTCTTCCTCTCTTCCCCTTGTACTTCTTCCCCCTTACCTTCTCACTCCCTCTCCATGTTGCTACAGCCATCTTAACCTTTGCTTCTTCTCCCTTCCCATCACACTTGACTTTTTTCCATTTATTTTTTCAACTTCCCAGCTCTTCCTTTGCCCCGCGCCCCTTCAATGTTTCCCTGTCTTTTTTAGGTCTCACTTATCCCACAGCGCAAACTGTCTGATCGTGAAAAACCTATCATGGGCACACCAAAAACTTACAATGGGTTTACAATGCACCAGTGCTTACCATTTGTTGCCTTTATTGTCACTCTCATTTGCTTGTTTCTTATTCATTGGGTTTCCTTCATCTTGTTTGTCCCATCACCTCTTCATCATCCTTTTGAGTGGCTGACTTGTATCCTTTCATCGCTCACTTTTAGGGAACTTCTTTTTACTTTGTTGTTAAATACTCCATGAGAGTGCATTTGCTGCCTCTTATGTGCTCCTCCTGTCCCCACCAAACATCTGCTGTTCTTGCTCCCTGTTGCTTTCTCCCTCATATGCTGCTCTGTCTGTCTCTCTTATGTGCTTCTCCACTGTCAAATTCCCCTGCAACATCGGTCCTCTGTGTTGCACTCTCCCTCATGTCCTGCTGTTTTTTCCCTCCTGCCCCCACCCAACATTATTTTGATTTATTCTCCCACCCACTCCTTATTACTTCCCCCATCTGCTCCTCTCCCCCACCTCCTTTCTTTTTAAATGTTATTATTTTAGAGGGGCAGACAGCAAATTGCTGCTGGCACCTCTGCCTACAAAAACACTTTGATGCTAGTGATATTGTCATGTTCTCTGGTCATTACGATGCTTCGCAGGGGCGCGGAGCACACACGGGCAATATCGCCCACAAACCAACTACATTTCCCAGGAGCGTTTCCGGGTAGGCGCGCGCGCTGGTTAGTGACGCGCCTACCCAGCATTCTTAAGGAGGGGCGGTGGCAGCGCTCGGTGCTGCGAATTCAGAACACCGAGGAAGCGCTGCTGGGACACACCACACGAGGATCCTGAAGCCGTTGACTTCGATTGAAGGGCGGTAAGGGTGACATAGTCACCGCCTCCTGAGGGTAGGGAAAGCTAACGTTCCGAACATTACGAGGGCAATTACAGGCACAGGTGCAAGCGCTCAAACTTTGGCTCTGATAATTAAAGCTTTCACCGATGCTGGCGCAAGGGCACAACATTGCTTCCGATACTTCAGGCATTTACCGACGCTAGGAGCAAGGGCACAACTTTGGTCCTAATTACTGAGGTGGGACGCGATACCTCCAACGTGGGCATGGTTCAGTGACGTTGAGCATTTAATTACTAAACGCTGTGTCATGTGTACGGATGAAACACTTCATGTCATTTTCTCTGTGCTGAATCAACAGAGTAGTACTTAGTATATTCAAGTTGTATTACAATGGGTTGCTGAAACAAAAGAAGCGCTGGGCATGACGATAATGCCTGTTTTCACTTGTTCTATTGGTATTTATGAGTATTGCTACCGACTACTGTATAAGTTCTTGTGCGCTTTCTCTCTCCTAGCAGGGGCTGTGGTGCGAAATAGGTTCAACCCCCTCTGCGATGCAAGTAGCTACTGTCCTAGTGGTGGGTACAGTGTGTGTATTAGCAGGTGTGAGTATGTGAGTAAGTGGTAACGTTTAGTGTGTCGAAACTCACCTTGAACATTTTGTCTCCTTATATTGCATATCAAAAGTCTGCTTATAGGAGGTACCCTCATCAAGAGCTTGGTTACGAAAACGCACATGTTATTTTCCTTTACAGGTAGTTATTGCTCAGTTTATGCTTTGGGTTCTTGGATTTGGATTACTAGACGCAGAATAGGATGGTAATTGTGCTTTATCTTGTTTTGTAGGTCTCCCTCCCTGCTGACCCCATCCTTTCCTTCCCTCGCTTAATCATTTCTACCCTCTGCGCTGTTATAGCATCAGAGGGTGGAGCGATTGAGACTGAGGTGGACCCATTTGAGCAACGCACCGATCCCGGGAGTTTGGAATAAAGACTTGACAGATATTTATTTTTTTACTTACTGATCAATTTCAGCATTTTTTTTTTAAAAAAAGCCATCAATGTAATTTCATAGATGCACGCATTCATGGTGATGCATGTGCATATATATTATCATGCATACATGTGCGTAGGGAATGATTGCTTTTTACCTTCATTTGTTTGACCAATGCTGTTGCAATAGCCAATATGTTAATAAAGTGAGGCTTATAGGCTTTGCCAATACTTTTTTTCTTTTGCAAAGGGCCCCTGTGGCAATTTGCTATCAGGTAACACCCTTTCTCTTTAGTGCATTTCTTCCCACTGTTTTGTTTTTAGGTCTCGCCCATGCAGCGCTTGCGCTGTCTCTCGAGACATGTTGCATCTATTGTATGGGCTTTCAGCATGCCCATCCGTTTCGATTCATTCCTTCAGATGCCTTTCGAAATTCTTTTCTTTTTCTTGGTGAATAGTTTATATTTGTCACTTCTTTTGCTGGTTTGGTCACGCCCTGGAGACTTGCCCTGTTACATGGATCACTTCACTATTTGCCACATAAGTTAGTTTCGACGCACTACTTTTTCTTTTGCCTGGGCTTGTTTGGCTTTTCAAACGCGCTCAGCTGACGGCTGCAAATCATGTCCTTATCTTTTATTCCACTGTCTTTGGTATCACAAGCGCCTTTTCAGCTGGAGGCTTTGTTGTTTTTCATCCTATAACATTTTTAGTTTCATTAGCTCAAATGTTTAAACCATAAATAATATACATTCTTAATGGAAGTGTAGTTTAAGAAGACGACCAACAGTAGGATCAACCTATTTACATTGTGCTTTTGACAGTGTGATTATTTAGATACGATTAAAGAGGTAAACATACTGTTATTGCTCTGTTTTATGAAATGGAAGAAGCTTTGAAATGTGCATTTGAGCTAGAATTTGATGCTTTCTTTTAGGTTTCAATCATTTGTGAAATAAAACAAATATCAAGGGATGCCTACTTGTACTCTTCAAACGTGGCATGTAATGTGAGGTTACTTAACAATATATCCTGCAAATAGACAGTGCAACACCACCTCAGCATCACCGCAGCACCAATTCTACATCGGTGCAGCACCACTTCAGCACAGTCAGTGTCACTCAGCACCACTTCAGCAGCACCACCACAGCACCACCTGAGCATTACTCAACAGCACCTGAGCACCACCACCACACAGCACCATCTCGGCATCACTCAGCTGCAGCGCAGCACCACCTCAACACCAGCGCAGCACCACCTCAAAACCAGCGCAGCACCACCTAAGCACCAGCACACCAACTCACCACCAGCACAACACAACCTCTGCACCAGTGCAGCACCACCTCACTACCAACGCAGCTCTACCTCAGCATCAGTGCTGCATCACCACCTCAGCATCAGTGCAGCACTAGTATAGCATCATTCAGCACCACCACAGCATCACTCAGCACCACCACAGCACAAACTCAGCACCAGAACAGCCCCACCACAGCATCAGCGCAGAACCAGCGCATAACCACCTCAGCATCAACTCAGCAACAATGCAGCAACACTTCAGCATTAGCCCAGCACCACTTCAGCACTAGAGCAGCATCACCTCAGCACCAGCGCAGCAGCAACTCAGCAGCAACTCACCATTACTTGGCACCCACTGAGTACCAGCACAGCATCACTTCAGCACCACCAAAGCATCATTCAGCACCCCCTCAGCATCCCTCAGCACCACCTCAGTATCACTTAACACCACCTCAGCACCAGTGCAGCACCACCTCCGAACCAGCACAGCATCAGCACCACACCAACTCAGCATCAGCAAAGCCCCAACTCAGCATCAGCACAACACCACCTCCTCTTCAGTGCACCACCATCACTGCAGCACCAACTCGGCATCAGTGCAGCACCACCTCAGCACCAGCGCAGCACTACCTCAACATCAGCACCATCTCAGCCTGAGCACAGAACCAATTAGTGCATACAATGAGCGCAGCCCCACCTCTTCATCAGAGCAGTTCCACCTCAGCAGGAACTCAGCACGAACCCAGCACCACTACAGGATCAGTGCAGCACCACCTAAGCATCAGCACAACATCACCTCAACACAGCACCAACTCAGCATCACTCAGCACCACCTGAGCACCAGCTCACCAACACTTGAGCACCAGTGCAGCACTACCACCTCAGCATGACTCGGCACCACCACAGCATCACTCAGCACTAGCACAGCAGCATGCAGTGCCACCACAGCATCGCTGAGCACCACCTCAGCACAAGCACAACATCTCCTCAGCATCACTCAACACCACCACAGCACCACCTCAGCATCAGCACAGTACCACTTCCACATCAGTGTACTACCACCAGCAAAGCACAAACTCAGCATCAGTGCAGCCTCACCTCAATATCAGCACGGCACCATATCAGCATCAGTGCAGCACCACCTCCACATCAGTGCACCACCACCAGCACAGCCCCACCTCAGCACCAGTGCAACCCCACCTCAGCAGCAATTCAGCACCAACACAATACCATTCCAGCATCAGCACAGGACCACGTCAGCATCAGTGCAGCATTACCTCAGCACTACCTCAGCACAGCACCACCTAAGCATGAGCTCAGCACCACCTGAGTACCAGTGCAGCACCACCACCTGAGCACCAGCTCAGCCCCAATTCAGCACCAGCACAGCCTCACCTCAATATCAGCACGGCACCATATCAGCATCAGTGCAGCACCACCTCCAAATCAGTCACCACCACCAGCACAGCCACCAGTGCAACCAAACCTCAGCAGCAATTCAGCACCAACACAGTACCATTCCAGAATCAGCACAGGACCACCTCAGCATCAGTGCAGCATCACCTCAGCACAGCACCACCTAAGCATGAGCTAAGCACCACCTGAGTACCAGCCCATCATCACCTGTGCACCAGTGCAGCACCAACACCTCGGCATGGCTCAGCACCATCTCAGCATGACTCGAGACCAACTCAGCATCACTCAACACCACCAGCGCATCACTCAGCACCACCTCAGTATCACCCAGCATCACTTGAGCACCACCTCAGCATCAGCACAGAACCATCCCAGTATTAGCGCAGCAGCACCTCCTCATCAGTACCCCACCAGCAGTGCAGCATCAACTCAGCACCAGCACATCACCACTTCAGCATCAGCACAGCACCATCTCAGCATCAGCACAGCACCACCTCCACAACAGTGCACCACCACCAGCACAGCTCCACCTCAGCACCAGTGCAGCCCTACCTCTGCAGCAACTCCGCACCAGTGCAGCACCACCTCGGCTTCAGCACAGCATCACCTCGGTACATCATCAATTCAGCTTCACTCAGCACTGCCTGAGCACCAGCACAGCACCCCCACCTCAGCATGACTCAGCACCAGCACGGCTTTACTCAGCACCAACTCAGCATCACTCAGTACCACTTCAGCATCAGCACAGCACTACCGGAGCACCACCACAGCACAAACTCAGCAACAGCACAGCACATCTCAGCATTAGCACAGCACCACCTCTTCCTCAGTGCACCACCACCAGAGCAGCACCAACTCCGCATCAGCGCAGCACCACCTCAGCACAAGCACATCACCACCTCATCATCAGAACAGCACCACCTCAACATCAGCACAGTACCATCTCAGCATCAGAACAGCACCACCTCCGCATCAGTGCACCTGCAAAGCCCCACCTCAGCACCAGCACAGTTCCACCTCAGCAGCATTTCAGCACTAACACAGCACAACTTCAGCATCAGCATACCACCACCTCAGCACAAGCACAGCACAAGCACAGCACCACCAACGCATCACTGAGCACCAACTGAGTATCAGTTAGCACCACCGTAGCACCACCTCAGCACAAACTAACCACCACCTCAGCACTACCCCAGCACCAGTGCAGTACCACCTCACCATCAGCACACCACCACCTCAGAATCAGCACAGCACCACCTCAGTATCAGCATAGCACCGTCTCAACATCGGCACAGTACCACCTCCTCATCTGTGCACCACCACCAGTGCAGCACCAACTCAACATCACTCAGCACCTCCTGAGCACCAGCTCAGCACCACCTGAGCACCAGTGCACCACCACCACCTGAGCACCAGCTCAGCACCACTTTAGCACCAGCACAGCCACATCTCAATATCAGCACGACACCATATCAGCATCAGCACAGCACCACCTCCACATCAGTGCACCAGCACAGCCCTACCTCAACACCAGCACAGCCCAACCTCAGCACTAGCGCAGCCCCACCTCAGCACCAGCGCAACCCCACCTCAGCAGCAATTCAGAAACAACACAATATCGCTTCAGCTTCAGCATCAGCACTGCACCATCTCAGTGTCAGTGCAGCATCACCTCAGCACAGCATCACCTAAGCATCAGCTCAGCACCACCTGAGCACCAGCCCATCACCATCGGAGCACCAGTGCAGCCCCACCACCTCAGCATGGCTCAGCAGCACCTCAGCATGACTCAAGACCAACTCAGCATCACTCAACACCACCAGCGCATCACTCAGCACCACCTCAGTATCACCCAGCATCACCTGAGCACCACCTCAGCATCAGCACAGAATCATCTAATCATTAGCACAGCACCAGCTCCTCATCAGTGCACTGCTACCAGAGCAGCACCAACTCTGAACCAGCTCATCACTACCTCAACATCAGCACAGCACCATCTCACCAGTAGCGGCTCCTGGAGGCAGTGCTGCGGGGTGGTGAGGCGGGGGAGGGGCTGGGTGGGGTGTAGTAAACTTTGGCTCACGGCCGACCGGAGTAATGTAAATAAATAAATAAATAAAACAAATTTCATTGCGCGCGCTGCATCGCCATTAAGCCCACACAGCCCACAAAACTCAAGTGGGCATCTTAGCCTGCAGCTTAACAAAGTGAGAAAAAGTATACCACTTTAGTTGGTGCAGCACACAACTGTTGTCACCTGAGCCACTACTTATTCTCGGATACATTTTGCAAACACATTGTACACAGCCTTGCCTGGCCCCCGGATAAACAAGCATTGGCAAAGCCAATAGATTTCGCCTATGCTAGGATCTATTTCTTTGGCAATGTTTTTTTAGCCATGTTGTACAGCTTGCCTGAAAGTAAAAAATAAAGTGCCATGACGTGGTAAATGCTGGCAGCATCATACCACTTTTTGCTTTACTTTCAGCCATATTGCACACCAGCTGTGCTACTGTACTACATGTGTTAAAAAACATTGATGGAGCCAAAAAGCTTTCGCATATGCAAGAGTTGTGTGGCATTGTTAATTGTTTTGTCACGGGAGGGGCAAGCAAAGTGAGACAGGGCAAGAAATTTAAATGGCACACTCACAAAAAATGTAGATCTGCATGCTAAATTAGAGACACACAGTGTAAGATCAGTGATTGTTTAAGTGATGCTTGTGCTTTTTAAACTTAAAAAAAGTGTGTGTAATCTGTGAGCTTAGTGCATTTGTATTTGATTTGTATGTGATGTGCGTGCCTATGCTTTTTGCTTTTGATATGTGTAATTTGTGACATCATCGCTCTTATCATCAATGTTCCTAACAAAAATGAATATGTTCATCTGTAACGAAACTTGTGCTAATGTAAAGTGCTCTGATACTCAATGTCTCGGGTCTAGTTCGCGCTATATAAAATGCTAAAAAAAAAAAGGTCGCTTTTGTATGTGAGATGCCAAAATGTTTTTATGAGATGCGTATGTTATTTTATATGTCGTGTATATATGCTGCTTCATATTTTTCCTTTGTTTTTGTTTGTGCAATTTTATGAAGTTACATTACACAAGGTAACATTCATTTTATTTTAGGCATGTGTGTTGTTTTATGCTGCGATGTGCGTACATTTGCAAATATGATTGTGAAAATTGGTATGTGTGTAGTTAGTGATTAGTGAACACCTGTTCAGTATGCATATTCCTGGTTATGTGTGTTTGATAGGTATGTGTATCTTTTGGCAGATTATTAATCTCCATGTAGTCGTGTGATATATGTGAGGGTGTGTGACATATATGCCACTCTGTGTGTAGTTCATTCTGGTCATGAAGCACACAGTGTTTGCAGATGTCGCTGCTCTGTTTGTGACCCCACCCAGTGCTTCCTGCTATCGGTTCTGGTATCTCACATATAGGTGCCACCCTGGTCTGAGCCGCATTCCCAGGGCTCAGTTTTCCTGGCGCCCTCAGCAATAACACCCTGGGAAGTCATTAGGAAGGGAAGATGCGGGATGGGGCTTGAGTGACCTTTTTTTCCATTTTTTCAGTTTATTACAAAGTTTAAACCAGTCAGATGAGTGAAGGTAATAGTAGGTTTGAGTTATGTGGATGGGAGTTAGGTAGATAATCTCATCAGGTCATGCTGTAGTAATAAAACACACAACATCAACGCAAAGTGTGTAGGACAGGTGTGACGGCGCTGCAATCACCAGAGGCACGTGCCTTTCGTACTTTTGGTTCAGCTACAATATAACACCGAAGGTCAGCATTAAATATTATACATAATGGTAAATTCAAACCAAAAAGTGCTGAATAGCAAATGTAGGCAAACACATCATTTCAGACAGCGGAAGGAGGGGGCGGGGAAGGGAAGGATGCAGAGCAGGGGCTGCGTACTGTATACTCTTATGTAGTGCAACAAAGGAAATAAAAAAGCTTCAGGAGACCAAGGGATTGTCTTTAAGAAAAAAAGCATGCTTTTGAATGACTTCTTTCACTTTCCGTGTCATACATGTTTCCAATAACAAAAGAGGCCACGAGTTCTATGCTCTCTGGGACCAGACTGCACTTGCTCGATGACCCACAGGGCTCCCCGCCCTCCTTGCCCCATAGTAACCTGTGCTCAGTGGTTGGAAAGCAGCTAAATTTGTTTTTGTGTAAAGCAACTGGTGCTTATGTAAAGCACACCAATACCTTTGGGTGGTGTTCGCGCTATATAAAAGTGGAAAACAAAATTGGAAAAGCAGGGTCGGGGGAGAAGGAGATCTGGAGTGAAGGAGAAGATCTGTGTACAGCAACGGGAGTTTAGCGGTGGCAAGCAGCGATAGGCAGGAGGAGGTGGGGGGACAGGCATCCAACAACAAAGGCATGCAGGGAAAGGGGAGATTACATGCTTTACC
Source organism: Triturus cristatus (assembly GCF_964204655.1). Taxonomy (NCBI): domain Eukaryota; kingdom Metazoa; phylum Chordata; class Amphibia; order Caudata; family Salamandridae; genus Triturus; species Triturus cristatus. Next base: position 463,930,778 of record NC_140593.1, read on the forward strand.
TGTAGTTGAAAGAAGTTGAGTTTAGTGAAGATGCAGTAAAATAAAAAAAATAAAAAAGTACTTCTGCAGGTACGCAGGGAGGATGACGACAACAAGCGGGGAGGAGAGAGGCAGCCTGCAAATGCCCGTGTATGTGGCTGCAAAACAGTAATTATTAACCAGCATTTTAAAAGTGGTGGTAAACCATTCGCAAATGAGAATGTTGGAAAAATATTTTTTAAATGCAGGCAGTGGTCACACTGACCACTGCCTACTCTTAAAAAATGATTTTCAAAGATGAATTGTTTTTAAATAAATTTGGTTTACCTGTAAGGAAAATGGGCTGCAATTGATAAAAAAAGATTGCTTTATTAAAAAGCAATCACGGACATGATGGTCTGTTATTCAGACACTCCTGATGTTTTCTCAGGTTACTAGACACGAGGAGACCTAGAGGACGTATGAAGCAATAGTATTGCTTTTTGTATATAACACAAAACGTAACACCAAGGAGGTGTAAGGTTTATTTGTGCATGCAGAGTGTATGAAGTCAGAACACTTTGCATTTTCTAATAAGTTTGACCTAGGAGTGGTCTCAGGGAGTGTATTCCTTGCAGTGGCGTCACTAGGGTTGGTGTCACCCGGTGCGGGTAACTCATGGTGTCACCCCCTCACGACTTACCCCATGGACCTCCTCCGCCCGAGTCCACCAGTGGACACAGTTGGCAAATAACGGGACCATACAGAATCCTTAGTAACGTTTGTAAATGTAGGTCCTATATTTACAAAATGGGTCTGTTAACAACAGTGTGATAATGATTCATTAATCAGGTTGTACAGTGGGCTACCTGCTAGTCAACAGTTTATTGGAATTTATAATATCATAGGTATGGTACTTTTTACTGGTATGGTGTTCCCACTATCCAGCAACACGATATATCAGTGGTCGAAGTGGGGGAAAAAAAGTAGGGGAACTGTGGGCGGAGAATCAGAGGGCGGGAATAACCCAAGGAATGGATCAGTGGGCAGAGAAAGAGGTGTGGCCAGAATGCGCAAACATCCCAATTTTTTGTATTTGTTTGGTTTCACTGCCCAGTTTTATCAATCAATGGATACACATGATTATTTAAGGTTATAATGAGTTATTGACAGTAAAATGTGTTCACAAAGTGGGATATGCTTCTAATCACAGAATGTCCCCAAATACGATAAAATGTGAAAGCACAAGCCATTTGTCTCCGAGCCATGGAGTTTCTGTCATCAGCACTTCTCCCTTTACCAAAACAGCAGTTCAAACATGAATGGCTAAAAATCCTAGTTTGCAAATGTTTTCCAAATAATAATGGCTCTGCCATATTTGCCTCATAATGCAAGATCTGCAGCATGAACTGACCATTTAAACTAATAATGTGTTTGTTGCTCAAACGTATCAAAAGTTAATAAAAAATGTGACTTGTGTTGCTGCGGAGTAGATGGCAGTTAATAGCTCACTGTTCTATGTTAGGATTTTAACTTATAAACTGCAAGTAACAAAAGGATCTCTCTGACAAAAGCAGTAGCCCACTGGCCTATTTACATTATGTGCACTTTGTGTTCTGCATGGTACATGTTCTTTGCAGCAGGTACATTAACCCTCTGAGCTACCTTTCCATGAGTCAAATCTTCCATTAGACAAAATTCCGATCTCTCTCTAGGAAGAACATTAATCACCATGAAATTTTTATTGTTACCGAAAATTACTGGAGGCCAGGAAGGAGGCAGCAAGCGCTTTTAAAACCATAATATACTTGCAAAAATGATGCCTCCACCTAAGTGAGCACCTGGTGCGGTCACACCGGTTGCACGACTCTAGAGCTGGCCCTTCTCAAGGGTCTCAGTGACAGGGTCACTGTTCTAGGGTGTACTGCTTCATAGGCCTGCCGCAAAACTGGAGGTGAACTTCAGTATGAATAGTGGTGGACAAGCCTTGAAGGTTAACCTACACTTGTCATGCTAGGGTCCACCTGCTGGTGCTTCGACACCGGGGCTTCTAATGTCTTGCGAAGCCTTCTAATGTCTAGCATGAGATAGTGCTCTCTCAGGAGAGTGGTCTGGCGGACTGGTTATTAAGGCTGAACCTGGTTCCCCAGTTCCAAATTCAGCAGCTCTGGCCATAGTGCCACATCCTCTCCCCCACTGAACACCATACTGCCCCACTGAGAAAAACTCAGACTGCCTTCAACTACAACCCAATTGTTGCCAGCTATAAACACCTGGATGCGGCTCAATTTAAATTACGCACTGGGCAAGAGTGCTTTTGCCTGAAAAGTTAAGGACATGACAACAGGGCCCTGAATGGACCCATTTCAATGGCCATTGCTTATATCCTTACAAAACGTAAGCAGTATGGTAAAAAAAGACAACATCCCTAGATACAGAGCAGCAGTACACATTTTGTTTTTCAATCCTCACATTGCAGTACCTCCAGGATTGGTGCACTAGTTCCAAGCCCAGGGAAAACAAAGCCAAGACAACAAAAATAGCGCTTCACTGGCAAACTCTGTAAAAGTGGCGCTAATGTGTTTGGGTGTGAATAAAATCAATCTGGACAGTGGGCTACCACTCTGTCTTACTTTATTTAGTTATTTATTTTTCATATTTTTAAACTTTTATTCCCAATGCTGCATTTTGGAATTAAATGTCAGAAAAATACGACATTGATTTCCAGCAAAAGATATTTTATTTTTTGGATCCATTTCACAGGGAAGCAAATGAAAGAAAGGAGAGGAGACAGTGCGCACTGCGCACAGGCACCTCCTCCTCCTAAAAGGTTAGGTTGCTCTGCGCACACCAGCCCTGTTGGTGTCACCCCATGTGAGGGTGTCACCCGGTGCGGTCCGCACCCCTCGCACCCCCATAGTGACGCCGCTGATTCCTTGGTCCTGACAAAAGCCATAAGGAAGGGTGGGCTTGAAACATGCAGACTGTTTCTTCCAAAGACCGACTTCAGAACTGCTTTTCAAACCCTTCCACTCTTGCATCTGGATACTGGTAATGCCATACTGCATGGCCTCCCTGACTCCATGCTGGCACCCTTTAGGGCATGATACACACCACAGCATGTTGCTTCCAGTTCCAGAAGTAATATGATCACATTACCCTCATCCTAATGGAACTTCATTGCCTCCCCTTGCCACTTCATACCACCTTCGAAATGAGCTGCATCATTTACAAAGTCATCAGGACCAGCACACCAGACAATCTTGCAGACAACCTCACCAAAAAAGTGGTGCCTGGCACATCTGCATCCTTTGCCAGCACAAACTGGGCAGTGGAGAGCCAAAGTGAGAGTGGGCAAACAAGAGTACAGCACAATACTGCACCAGCACAGGCAGACCCCTAATTTAGTTCTGAGAGTAATTCCCCCATTCACAGGAGATGCTGGATGTAAAGTCAACACCTCAGTTATTTTCCTATTGACTACTTCCATCTTTGCCTGGATGCAGACTTCCTTGAAGACATTGTGCAGCAAGAAAATTTGCATAACACACAAGTTCTAATGGAGCTTGGAGAAACTCTGGCACCTCACTCTAGGGTACACCTGTGGACACCAACTTCACTAGGAGCATTGAAAAAACATTCGGCCTAACACTGAACATGGTGCACATCTAACTGTACAGTCCTACTGGTCTACTTCAACAGTCTGAGCAGCACCCAGAGGCAGGTTTCTGATTTTACAGCATATGCTGCATTTCAAATAAAATTCTGCTGCACTGCCACACAAGCCATAACAGGTTGTTCAAATTTCAGCCTGTCGTGGAACATTTGTCTGCCAAGTTTTCAGAGATTTATATTTCTAGAAAGAATATAACAGTCAATGAGTCCTTCATCTTCAATAAAGGGTGTCTGGTGTCCAGCCAGTACATACCAAGTAAAAGAGCTCATTATGGCATCAAGCAGTACAAGTACTTGCAAGAGGTACTGGTTATGTGTACAGCCTGAGAGCATAATAGGGAAGGCCTCTGCAATAAATCATCCTGCAAGCTGCCCATCCACGTTAGAAGTTAGTGAGAAGATTGTATGGGGGTGCCCAATCTCTCCTTAATGAAGGTTATTGCCTTTAAGTAGATAGCTTCTCTATAGGAGACCAGCTGTTTAGTGAACTATACAACGCTGGCACTGTGGCTCGCACTACCATTAGAATGCACTGCAAATGATTTCTTCAGGAGCTTGTTATGTAAGAAGAGATAAAAGGGCCAGGGCAGTGCTTTGCGTTGCAGCAAACTTCTTGATGTCACATTCTCGAATGGGTAGGAGGTATATGTGCTCACTACACTACACAATGAGAGTACTTCTCCTGGCACAGTTCAGGGACAGTTGCCAAGAGCCCAGAACCCTCCTGTATACTTGATTACAACAAGTACTTGGGTGGAGTAGATACAAATGACCAAGGGCCACATGAATCAAAAATCTATTTTGCATTCCTTAAATAACACATTTTAGGTAATCGCTATTTAAGGAATGAAAAATGGTATGTAAAAAAAAAAAGATTACCTAATAGTGATTACTGAAGATTCGCAATCGCAATGAGTTAATCACTATTAGGTAATAGTATGCCATTTTTTCCATGGGCCTGAAGGCCAATAGTTTCAAATAGTTTAGCATTACCTAATTTGCGATTATCTAATTGGTAATCATAAATTAGGTAATGCAATACCAAGGGTGCGACAGGGCCTAAGGACCCCCTAAAGCCCCCCAAAAAGCAATGTTCACATGTAAGGGGGACATATGCCCTAGGGGCACGTATGCGCTACATGGTACTTTAAGAATGTATTTTTGTGCATTTTTCAAATTTTGCACGTGGTTACCATTGACTTGGAGTCGATGGTAATAGCATTTCCTAAATGCACATTTTGCCCTTAGGAAATACTTGGTACATGTGCTAAGGGAATCACAAATTACTACAAGGCCTTTCATACATCTTGAAAGGCTATTTTGTATTCAGAAATGGGCAAAATTACAAATTCATACTATTTGCGAATGCAAAATTGTTAAATATATGTGGCCCCAAATTCTTTGACCATATAATGTAAGTCATAAAATTCGCCCATGGTATAAGAAGTTGGCTAGTCTGGTAATTTGGTTGGCAACATACGTAAACGGTGTGGGAGGTATGATTCCAAGTACTAGAAGAGCCCTCCGTTAGGCTCTCAGTGTTCACGGTGCCAACCTTCTAGACGTGGACAGCACAAAATGGTTGCTGCTGACCAGAGACACATTTCTGCCATCCTGCTGCTGTGCCAAGCTTGAGCAGAGGAAGGTGAAACAATAGGCATCCTGTCACTGGACCACCTCCCGAACAGGATTTACTGCATTGGGACTAGGTGGGTGCGCTTGCCAGCGCCAGAAAGTCTGCATGAGGGGCACATTTGGGTCCCCTTGCATAGTCCAGATTAAACCAGTTCTGGCGTGAAACTGGACAAAGGACATGGTGGTAACCTTGTCCCTGTCCTGACCCTCACCTGGGAGGGTTCCCTGAATCTTCCCAAACCTTTCCCTAGGGTACTTAAGGGCTTGCTTGGGTGTAGGTCCCTAGATTCGTCATGGGATAAGATTCAGATCAGACACCACTGCTCTTCTACCGCCTGGGCACTCTGGAGTTCGTTTGGGCCTGACTTCATCTCCCTTCCAGTCTGCTGCATCGTCTTATTAGTCATCATCAGACTTTGACCCAGAGCAAATGGGAGAAAGGCACAAAGGGGAGAACGAAGGAGGGAGTGAAAATTAGGAAAAGAGCAATAAAAGGAAAAAGCATGGATGCAAAAGAACGAGCAAGGGTGAGATAAAGAGACAGAAAGTGTCCGGTGGTAGAAGAAATAGGCATGAGGTGGAAAAAAGGTAAGACAGTCTGGGAGTTCTGCAGTCAAAGCACTTTGCATCACCAGTGGTGGACCCCGAAGAAAAATTCGGGGCACCTACATGTGTGTTTAACAAATTAAGAACGGATACAGTGCAAGTAAAGCAAATTAATATATAGAAGATTTTGATACCCGTGGTACACTTTTGTCTTAATAATAAATTCATAGCAGCTTATGAACCTTATATACATTGACACCAGGGTCCAGAGTGAATGCCTTCATTGTGGGTGGTATTTTTCATAGGTAGGTAAGAGAATGAAGGAAGACCGTGGTAAGCCAGTTTAACCTCCTCCAACCAAGACCTGAGGATTACTGATGGAGGTGGGAAGAGGGCCATTCTCAAGTAACTGAAGCAATGGTGTAACAAGATAACGAACTGTTGACATAAACTCCTGACATGCTTCATTGTGGTGAAGCCTCTTTGAAGCACACATTTTTCTCAAATTACAAAAAAAAAATCTTCAACAATATAAGATGCAGAGACAATTAAAGAGATCTATAGAAGTGTTGCCAAAAGTATCATATAGTAATATAATTATATACCACATAAATGAAATAGCTTATTAGATGGCCCAGTAAAATGCGCCCTTCTCATTCAGACTAACTATGAGGCCTGGAGCAAATTATGAAATGAATATTCTATTTTCACCTGTGCAGTTATTGTAAACCATAATGCGCATGTGTAAAACTACCAGAGGCATTGACTGGGAAACAACAGAGGTGGGGTGATGCAATTTATATAACATTAGAGGTAGTGATCTTTCCCAGTCCTTGTCTCATCAATTAGGATGTAATTGTTTAAGGATTTTAGTATGCATGGACATCAGGGTATCAGTTAAAGATGTCATTATTCATAAGAAGGTAAGAGGATGTCAGCCTTTATGAAAGCTGTTTTGGATACCCCTAAGAACCGAAGACAAATAAAGGAAGCAGAAATATGGCCATTCTCCTGCTACAGATGATCTGGTCACACAGATCAAAGATTTTAGGCCAAATGTTGTTTTTCTAGAACAATCATTAAAAGGGTATCATAAAAAAGAGCTACATCTCAAAATATGTATTTAATTCATCGGTATTAAATATTTAAATAGTTAAAAGGTTTGGCTGAATGCTTCTACAGATTAATGACTCCTATATCACAGTGAAGTACTTACTGGGATAGGATAACTTTTTGTGTGGTAGTAAAACGAATTAATGAGATTCCCCAAAGGGACTAACACAAACAATTCAGTTGAAAAGCCTTGAATACAGGATTGCATTGAGAAAAACACTCCTTGGCTTGATTAAAAAAAATTGTTAACAGCTGGCTTATCAAAACAGCTAACATACTCAACACAATCAAAAATTGACTTTTGATAAGAAAAAATCAAAACAGATCATTTTGTCGTCTTCACACAACAAATTTGGGTATGAAATTGAACACCACCAGGCATGTACCAGTCATTGAGTTTCTGAAGATCGTCTGGCAATTATCAGTCAGTCACCATTTCCCACCTCCAATTCCCAATTTCTCCCCTTAACTGAATTCTGCTATTGGTAAAACCAATGTCTGCATATACCAATTTCTACCTTCATTTTGGCAGTTTTGAAATCACACTTGTACAGCACTGATACCAAGAAGACAGAACATTGAGTACGTGCAACTCAGGTAGTAGATCAGCCAGAAGCAATCTGCTCTTTTAGTTGGAAGTGGTGCAGCTATTCTGTAGATGTTTGGAACTCTACTGTATTTTTTGTGTGTCGCTATATATGAGATATCTAAGATTTTCCTGTTGGCACCCGCTTCTTCACTTCTCTTCCTGTTTATATCCAAATATATCTATGCATACCTGGGCACTCTAGTGCTGTTAGGAAACTGCTGGTAGAACATTCACAGTGATGTAGTCTTTTGGGAACTAGCACAGAACTTTTACAGAACAATATTAACCAAGCGTCAAAACAGCACTGACGGGTTAAAGGTATATTAGAACTTTGGAATGTTGGGAGCTCCATTAAAGACAATTTAGTGTTTAAGCTTCTAATGGCTGTAAGAAGCCCGGAGCTCCAACAAACATCCCAATGTTTGTTCACAGCTGTTGCTGTGAACAAAAGGCCTCATGGAGCCTGAGGGTATTTCAATCCCCTTTGGCTCTCCGAGGCCTTTATTTTACAAGTTAGAACATTCTGCCCTTTAGGGGCAGAATGTTCTACTAGCCTTAGAGCTCTCTGTAGCGGGCTCTACCGGAGGTTAAAGTCCCTTTCCCATGTTAAAGGCCAGAGCCGAACGCTGGAGCAGGCCTTAAATGGCCGGCAGAGCCAGATACTGCAGGCTCTAAGGCTATAATAACACACACTGAGCAGGTCCTACACACTGAAAACACAGCTGTAGAAGAACCAAAATGAAAGAGTCCTATACCACACATAATGCACTACTGTGGTGACAGATCAAGAAACTGGGCCCTGTACAGAGTGTTAAAGGCAGGCCGAGGAGAATGAAAAGGTGGATAGCAGCTCCTAGTGGTTATGGCTGGAGTATCCCAGGCTCTTTTGTTAGATACAGGTTTGTTTTCAAGCCCTAAAATCTTCTTTGCCCTTTTCAAATCAGGGATATAAAATAATTTAGGATAGGGTATGACAAGTTACAGCTGTTGCGCCTTTAGTGACAAAGTAGGAACTGTTTAAAAGTTAAGTGGTGGATGACAAATAGTCACAAAAAAGCAAGCAGACAAAGGGGAAAACCCCAAACCAAGATACCCCCCAGATTTTTCAGATATCACTTTCCTATGGCAATGTGGGGTGTGATCACGGAGTGGGGGTTCCAGGCCTGTCTCTAGTGGCAATGAGGGGGAGCGGAAGCAGATGGTGGTGTATTGTGCTCACAACATGGAGAAGGGGAGCGCAGCAGGCATGTTACCTAGAAGATAGGCAATGCCTCACAATAACTTCTGAGTGATATGCAAGGAAGAGGGTCAGAAAGAGCACACCCCAACCAATGCCCTACGAAACAAGCATTGGCAAAGCCATCAGGCTTGTAATTGGCTGCGAGCCATTGGACATTTGTCAGTGCTTTTGTTTTTTCCTGGCTTTTGTAAAACCTTATTGTTGAGAGGGATAAGAGGCAACAGACAATATAAAAACATTGCCAAAGTATGTTTTAGTCTTAGAAAGCACACATTGCCATATTAACCCATGGCACTTGTGTTTCGATGTGCTCCTTGTGAATAGAGCAGAATGCTGTCATTCATAGAGAAGTTAGCAAATGGCTTGAGTAGGCAGACCAATAGCCCCATGCTGTGTGATTTATTGGGTGGAAGAAAAATGGTAATGAGACAGCAATCTCCTAATGGGTGTAAAGGGCTGGTCATATCACATAATTATACTAAACGCATAATTTTAGCAAAATCAAAAGCTTGGCTAACGCAGACATAAAAAGGCTGAATCAAGTCCGAAGAATTCGCGTGAGAGAGCACATAGAGGGTGAAGTCATGCAAAGGGATAAAGATGAGGCAAAGCTTAATGGTATAGAGGGAAAGAGGTAAAACCACTAAAAGGAGACAGGTCACCAAGTTCAAGTGAAAATAAACAAAGACAAGTTAGGGCCTGATTTAGAGTTTGGCGGAGAGGGTACACTAATGCAAAGGCTACGGAGTACCCTCTCCCCCAAAATGAAGCACTGTTCGCCTCATTTAGAGTCGGGCAGAACTGAAGTATGTCAGTGGAGGGAAATACTCTGTCTCTGCCGCTCACAGTAGTAGGGCCCTCTGAGGTTTTGACATTAGCCTCCCTGCCTGATTTAGAGTGGACGGTCAAATGGCCAGTTTCACTGGCCGTCCCATGGCACAGGGAGTCATTGTTTTTTTTTTCTTCAAAAAGATAATCCTACTTTGGGATTTTGTTTTTGAAAATAAAAAAAATATTCAAGGTATGCTGTATGGCTCCATCATGTTGACCGAACCGTCCATCAAACTTTCAATGCATTGACAGGAAATGGCATGATTGTGGTTCCTGCCAATTGAAGAGATGTGCGCTGGCTGGCAGACATCTCTTACGTTGGTGGGAGGAGTACCAATGACATGGCGGTAGTAAAGTACTCCACCCTGCCAACGTTAAGCAATCTATACTGAGTTCTAGATGAGGCCCTAAAATTGGTGTATAGTAGACATAAATGGGAATAGATGAAAGAAGCTTTTCTGACAGCTGTGCAAGAAGAAAGAAGACAGAATGTTAATGTGGTGCAACTCATATCTCTGTTGTTCTGAATATGATATAATGTTTGTGACACTGTTTTGCATGAAGATGCTGTCTGCTGAGTAGCCTCGAAGATATGTGCATAGTGTTAGCCATGTTTTTTTTAAATATGGTTCCTATACTTAGTTGACATGCAGGGAAACCCTTGTACTACCCATCCTCCCCATGGAAGGTTTAGGACATCTATGTCAAGAAATCCTGTTCTACGCTGCATTTGTTTAGCACCCCATATTGCTGCATTCTTAGTTGTAGGAAATTCATACAGAGATAATGTTCAGGTTCCGTGTGGTTTAAAGTCACTAACTTCAAGGTAAAAAAACACAAGATTGTTAAAAAAAGAGAAAAGGTGAAGTGTGAAAACTCAACCACAATATGAGAGGGAACTGTGGAGGAGGAGAGGAGAAAGGAAAAAGAGATGGTGAAATCTAACCCAAACATTAAATCTTAAAAATATTTTCAGGTTTATGGCCTAGATCACAGGAGAAGTTTTGTGAGAATCACCTGAAGAATAATCAACTAACTGAGATTTGTCTATTGAAGAACATGGAGGTGGAACAGTCTGTAGGGATTTAAGGAAAGAGACAGTGACTAGCATGTGGTTGACTTCTCCCCATCCCGTTCAGCCTTAATGACACTTTAGAAGACCCTGCCTGGTCTTGAATCTCAGTATTTCCTCATAGCACAGTACAACTCTGACACCATCTAAAAAGACTACCTAAAAACACACGATCTAACTGTTTACATGGGATTACTGGCTACATAGGTGGCATACTGAGCATGGGGTCGAACAAAGTAGTCTGTATATGGAGATATGTTACGAAAGTAGGTGTAGTGTATGAGCAAATGATTGATGCTTGAAGGAATTCCCCACTGATCATCCACGAAGCTAGAAGGATGTTTTCCTCTTGATCCATTGATCTAAAATTGTACAGATGCAAATGAAAATATTGATCGTGTGGGCGACGTCTAGTGAGACAGTCCTGTGTCAAATACTTTGGGATTAAACCAAACTGGAAAAAGGAAGATGACTCATTGCGGAGACTAGCCATGTGATGTAGATCTGAGATGATTTTGATATAGTATGGAATTAACTCAAATGAACAGCAGGATACATTACAGAAAATATTTTCATTGCCGCTTAAGCATTTCAGGTTCTGTACATAGATAAATATAGTGTGTGAGATATGGCTGAACCCATATTACAAATAATGAGATGTCATGAGGATGGATCTGGGGAGCAGATTTGTAAGTGGGACTGTGCTCTACAGCACACTGAGTTTTTTACATCAGGAGGTTAAATGTTTTTCCCAGTATCATATGATTTTTGGCAATAAACATTGGCGCTGAGTTCATAAAGTTACAATGCAAGCAATTAAATTACTAGACCTGGAACCATATTCTAGAGGTGCCACAAGACCAGAACAGGCATTTGTCCTCACTCTTACCTCCACCTGTGTACTTCTATATTGTAGAAGCTACCATTTGTGCTTGTGCTGAACTTCCTGTGAAGAAAAATAATACATGCATAATGTGATCCAGGCATTTTGTCATTTGCTGGGAAGCGTAACACCAGACAAATTATGGAATGCCGTGTGCCTACACAACATTACTGCTGTGGGTGTGCCCTCTGTTGGGTGCGCTAACTCTGTACCACCACAAAGCCGATGTTCAAATTGAGTAGCATCACCATTGCATCATTGGGAGGAGCCTCAGAGACCCAGACCCTCTCAGGGGATGAGGTTATATGCAGAGAAACAGAAACCAGAAATCTAAACCACCATTTGATGCTTCTTTCTAGTACTCACTCCAGGGCATAGCACATGAATTGGAGTCAATCCATTTTATTTTACTATCTCGACACTAGGCTTCTCAACATTTGAGGTTGCAGACCATCTCAAACTGTAGCCATGCACAATCACGGGGGACCCAGAAGCAGACTTGACGACAATATAGAATTTTATTTCCTCATTTAGTTATTTGGGACAGGAAAACCAAGTACGGGCAAAAGCAGTAATTTGTATCTTTAAAACCCTTTGGCTCTGCAGATGCTTATTGCTGATGTTGAATAGCACCGGCAAAAAGATGGAAACGTTTGTTGCCTATGCTGAACAGCATTGGCAAAAGCAAAAAAGCCAAAATGGCATGCCCCCCCAGCACGATTGCATTTATGCACAGGTGCATTTTTCTTTATATTTACATGCCGAAGATGGCAGACAAACTATATGGGAGCAGTAAATTAAACAAGCATTAACATTACCAATAGGTCTCACCTTTGGGCCTTTTGTTTAGCCAGAGCTATTATTGGCTTTGCCTATGACTTTAAGCTATGTTGTAGAGAATTGTGGCTGCAGTGCAGCATGTTGAAAAGTTATAATAAAAAAGTGTTATAAGCATTTTTGTTACCTTATATATAACCAAGAAGACATCATATGCAACTGAATGAGCCTGTTACAAAAAAGAATTACCATAAAAAATGTCTTCTAGTTTTTTTGTCCTTGCAGTTCTGGCAACTTCTTCCTGTCTGTTCTAATGCTTGTTTGTTATAGCTTTTTTTTTGTTATGGGGGCAAAAACTACAGGAGGGGGGAGGTTGGGAAATAGTGACTGAATTACAACACAAGCAGTGGACTGACACTAGGGAGAATCAACAGATTCCAGATTCCGAGGACAGATTGAAAGGGTGCTGAGGTGGTGCTGCGGTGGTGGTGTACTATTGCGGAGGTGATGCTGAGTGATATTGAGGTGGTGCTGAGTGATGCTGGGGGGTGCTGAGTGATGCTGTGGTGCTGAGTGATGCTGAGGTGGTGGTAATGCACTAGTGATCAGGTGGTGCTGTGCTGTGCTGGTTCTGGGGTGGTGCTGAGTTGGTGCTGCACTGGCAGTGGTGCGTTGATGAGGAGGTGGTGCTGTGCTGATGCTGAGATGGTGCTGTTTTGATTTTGAGGTGATGCTGTGGTGGTGCTCAGGTGGTGTGGTTATGATGCTTCGGTGCTGCTTCACTGATGCTCTGCTGGTGCTGTGGTAGTGCTGCACTGGTGCTGAGGTGGTGCTGAGTGATACTGAGGTGGTGCTCAGGTGGTGGTGATGTGCTGGTGCTCAGGTGGTGCTGAGTCATGCTGAATTGATGATGTTCCAAGGTGATGCAGAGGTAGTGCTGCACTGGTGCTGAGTTGCTGCAGAGGTGGGGCTGCACTGGTGCTGAGGTTTTGCCATGGACAGGCTTTGAAACTGGCCATTTGACTGTCCACTCTAAATCAGGCAGGGAGGCTAATGGCAAAACCTCAGATGGCCCTCCCACTGTGAGTTTCAGAGACAGAGTATTTCCCTCCACTGACATACTTCAGTTCTGCCCGACTCCGCCAAACTCTAAATCAGGCCCTAACTTGTCTTTGTTTATTTTCACTTGTACTTGGTGACCTGTCTCCTTTTAGTGGTTTTACCTCTTTCCCTCTATACCATTAAGCTTTGCCTCATCTTTAGCCCTTTGCACGACTTCACCCTCTTTGTGCTCCCTCACCCGCATTCTTCAGACTTGATTCAGCCTTTTCATGTCTGCGTTAGCCAAGCTTTTGATTTTGCTAAAATAATGCGTTTAGTATAATTATGTTATATGGTCTTTACATCCATTGGAGGGTTGTTGTCTCATTACCATTTTTCTTCCACCCAATACATCACACAGCATGGGGCTATTGGTCTGCCCACTCAAGCCATTTGCTAACTTCTTTATGAGTGACAGCATTCTGCTCTATTCACAAGGAGCACATCGAAACACAAGTGCCAAGGGATAATATGGCAATGTGTGCTTTCAAAGACTAAAACATACTTTGGCAATGTTTTTTATATTGTCCGTTGCCTCTTCTCCCTCTCAACAATAAGGTTTTACAAAAGCCAGGAAAAAAACAAGCACTGACAAAAGCCGAATGGCTGACAGCCAATTACAAGCCGGATGGCTTTGCCAATGCTTGTTTCATAGGGCATTGGTTGGGGTGTGCTCATTCTGACCCTCTCCCTTGCATATCACTCAGAAGTTATTGTGAGGCATTGCTTATCTTCTAGGTAACATGCCTGCTGCTCTCCCCTTCTCCATGTTGTGAGCACAATACACCACCCTCTGCTTGCGCTCCCCCTCATTGCCACTAGAGACAGTCCTGGAACCTGCTGTCCGTGATCACACCCCACATTGCCATAGGGAAGTGATCTCCGAAAAATCTGGGGGGTATCTTGGTTTTGGGTTTTCCCCTTTGTCTGCATGCTTTTTTGTGACTATTTGTTGTAAAATCCCCCACTTCCCTTTTAAACAGTTCCTACTTTGTCACTAAAGGTGCTACAGCTGTAACTTGCCAGTCCCTATCCTAAATTATTTTATATCCCTGATATGAAAAGGGCAAAGAAGATTTTAGGGCTTGAAAACAAACCTGTATCTATCAAAAGGCGCTGCTATCCTCCTTTTCATTCTCCTCGGCCTACCTTTAACACTCTGTACAGGGCCCAGTTTCTTGATCTGTCACCACAGTAGTGCTATATGTGTGGTATAGGACTCTTTCATTTGGGTTCTTCTATAGCTGTGTTGTCAGTGTGTAGGACCTGCTCAGTGTGAGTTATTATAGCCTTAGAGCCTGCAGCAGTTGGCTCTACCGGCTATTAAAGGCCTGCTCCAGTGTTCGGCTCGGCCTTTAACATGGGAGTGGGCCTTTAACGGCCGGTACAGCCCGCTACAGAGAGCTCTAAGACTAGTAGAACATTTTGCCCCTAGAGGGCAGAATGTTCTAATTTGTAAAACAAAGGCCTCGCAGAGCCCAAGGGGATTGAAATACCCTCAGGCTCCTTGAGGCCTGTTTTTCACAGCAACAGCTGTGAACAAACATATGAATGTTTGTTGGAGCTCCGGACTTCTTCCGGCCTTTAGAAGCCTAAACACTCTATTGTCTTTAATGGAGATCCCAACATTCCAAAGTTCTAATATACCTTTGACCTGTCAGTGCTGTTTTGTCACTTGGTTAATATTGTTCTGTAACAGTTCTGTGTTAGTTCCCAAAAGACTACATCATTGTGAATGTTCTACCAGCAGTTTCCTAGCAGTACTAGAGCACCCAAGTATGCATAGAGAGATTTGGATATAAACAGGAAAAGAAGTGGAGAAGCGGGTGCCAACAGTAAAATCTCAGATATCTCATATGAAGCGACACACAAAAAATACAGTAGAGTTCGAAACATCTACAGAATAGCTGCACCACTTCCAACTAAAAGAGCAGATTGCTTCTGGCTGATCTAATACCAGAGTTGCACGTACTCAATGTTCTGTCTTCTTGTTATCAGTGCTGTACAAGTGTGATTTTAAAACTGCCAAATGAAGGTAGAAATTGGTATATGCAGACATTGGTTTTAGCAATAGCAGAATTCAGTTAAGGGGAGAAATGGGGAATTGGAGGTGGGAAATGGTGACTGACCGATAATTGCCAGAGGATCTTCAGAAACTCAATAACTGATTGTCTGGTGGTGTTCGATTTCATACCCAAATTTGTTGTGTGAAGACGACAAAATGATCTCTTTTGATTTTTTTCTTATAAAAAAGTCAATTTTGGATTGTGTCGAGTATGTTATCTGCTTTGATAAAGCAGTTGTTCACAATTTTTTTTAATCAAGCCGGGTTTTTTCTCTCAATTTAATCGCGTCTTCAAGGCCTTTTTATTGAGTTGTTTGTGTTACAGTCCATTTGTGGAATCCCATTCATTCGTTTTACTACCACACAAAAAGTAAGTAGGTACTTCACTGTAATATAGGAGTCATTAATCTGTAGAAGCATTCAGCCAAACCATTTCACTATTCGAATATTTAATTCCTATGAATTATATACATATTTTGAGATGTAGCTCTTTTTTATGATGACCTTTTAATGTTCTAGAAAGACAACATTTGGCCTAAAAAAAAAAATAACAACTATGTGTTTCCAATAATTTGTTGTTAACAATCTTTGACCAGTGTGACCAGATCATCTGTAGCAGGAGAATGGCCATATTTCTGCTTCCTTTATTTGTCTTAGGTTCTTAGGGGTATCTAAAACAGCTTTCATAAAGACTGACATCCTCTTACCTTCTTATGAATAATGACATCTTTAACTGATACCCCGATGTCCATGCATACTAAAATCCTTAAACAATTACACCCTAATTGATGAGACAAGGACTGGGAAAGATCACTACCTCTAATGTTATATAAATTGCATCACTCCACGTCTGTTGTTTCCCAGTCAATGGCTCTGGTAGTTTGACACATGCGCATTATGGTTTACAATAACTGCACAGGTGAAAATAGAATATTCATTTCATAATTTGCTCCAGGCCTCATAGTTAGTCTGAATGAGAAGGGCGCATTTTACTGGGCCGTCTAATAAGCTATTTCATTTATGTGGTATATAATTATATTACTATATGATACTTTTGGCAACGCTTCTATAGATCTCTTTAATTATCTCTGCATCTTATATTGTTGATGATTTTTTTTTTTTTATTTGAAAAACATTTGTGCTTCAAAGAGGCTTCACCACAATGAAGCATGTCAGGAGTTTATGTCAACAGTTCGTTATCTTGTTACACCATGCCTTCAGAAACTTGAGAATGGGCCTCTTCCCACCTCCATCAGTAGTCCTCAGGTCTTGGTTGGAGGAGGTTAAACTGGTTTACCACGGTCTTCCTTCATTCTCTTACCTACCTGTGCAAAATACCACCCACAATGAAGGCATTCACTCTGGACCCTGGTGTCAATGTATATAAGGTTCATAAGCTGTTGTGCATTTATTATTAGGACAAAAGTGTACCACGGGTATCAAAATCTTCCATATATTAATTTGCTTTTCTTACACTGTATCCGTTCTTAATTTGTTAAACATACTTGTAGGTGCCCAGAGTGTTTCTTCGGAGTCCACCACTGGTGATGCAAAGTGCTTTGATTGCAGAACTCCCAGACTGTCTTACCTTTTTTCCTCCTCATGCCTATTTCTTCTACCACCCAACACTTTCTGTCTCTTTATCTCACCCTTGCGCGTTCTTTTGCATCCATGCTTTCTCCTTTTATTGCTGTTTTCCTATCTTTCACTTCCTCCTTCGTTCTTCCCTTTGTGCCTTTCTCCCATTTGCT
This sequence comes from Triturus cristatus, assembly GCF_964204655.1. NCBI lineage: Eukaryota > Metazoa > Chordata > Amphibia > Caudata > Salamandridae > Triturus > Triturus cristatus. The sequence goes on from NC_140593.1 coordinate 463,948,014, forward strand.
CTGGGTCAAAGTCTGATGATGAATAATAAGGTCTTGTCCCTAAAAATGTGTGCAGGCTCGCACCACCTGCAACCATCGGCAGAAATTGAGTACACTTCTGTATCCCTCATCGAAACATTTGCCTCTTGCAGTTTGACATGCAGGTACTTCAGGCATTTATATTGATGCATAGTGAAACTTCTAATTATTTAGTGTGTAGGCGCCTTATAATATAATTCAGTTTAAAAACCAGTTCAAAATTCTTCGCTTTCGGCACTAGGCCATAAAAAAACACAAGACAGATAAATATCTAACTCATTTTAAATAGATAATAAAACCCAACCATAAGAAGTTGCTGCCCAGTAATATATAATAAAATTATATACATCACCACAGCTAGGCTTGAATTAGGGTGATACATAGTAAATATTCTTAACTCTGTAGATCTTAAATTAAAACAATAAAAGAGCATGAAGTAAAAGAATGACATTATTCCCTTAAAATGTAATATACAAAAATTGTATGATGATTTTTAATTATTCATTTGATGAACAGAGAGAGAAGTGGGCCCCTATTCCTGGGATGTCTTGGTTATCACATGCCTTGCTCTCAATCACCACATTCTCAACAAGTAACGGATATGTGAATACACCAGTGGTTTACTTGTATCAGGCTTCAAAATCCTGAGGACCACTTTATAGTCCCTAACACCCAAGTTCTTACGTACTCAAATTAACCATTGACTCCTAGCTGGCCTATAGATTGGGTAAAAAAAAAAAAACATACTCTGTAGTCTTGACATGTTCACCGCAAACCGGGCACCTTTTATTGTTAGCACTCAGTGCTCGTAACCATTTTAGCCATGAACTCGTGAAGTGGCAGGGATCCATTTCGGAACTGCAAGTAAAGACGTTTGGCCAGTGGTGGCTCAATGTCGCCAAGGAAATCCTCCTTCTCATAGGAATTCTTAGCCAAAAGATAGGTGTCTGTTAAAATGCCATAGCTACCTGTGTGATTAAGAGAGAATCCCTATGCAGCCAGTAAGCGTTGTTTTATATCGGCCTTGGAAACAGACCCTGCCACCTCTGGTACTGCCCACAGACCTGGCAGTCCGATCGCCTGAAAAGAATCCTTCACGTATTTTAACCATGGGGTGCCACTGGAACTAGAGAAGGAGATTCTCTCCTAAAGCCCTTGCTTATAGGATTCCAATTCTGGAGTTGCCCAATTCCTTCTCCAGAAGCAAGGGACATAATCATACACTGGCAGTAATTGGTCTTAGCTCACAATCCAGCATAAGGGGTAACAGTGGGGTGCTCCCTGGGACTCCGACCAAGTGGTGCATGAACCTTTCTACCCTGACAAGTGATGGTATACCCAGTTGCCCCCACAGCTCCGCACCATATGTGGCAATACCTAAGGCCTGTAGCTTGGATATTTGCAATGCCGGCTGGGATGGGCGAAACTGGGAACCCATCAGTGTCTTAATATTTCTGCCTGTGCTTAGTTTCATCTTTAGCCTTCGCTATTTAATTTATGTTTTACTGTACAATCATAGGCTGTGCATAGAAATGGGGATTTACCAATACAATGTATTTTTAAGGTTCATTGGTTTTCAACAAATTGTGTCACTGATGTGTACTATTGATTTACACTACAATCTCCAGCTCACAGCTTCAGCTCAAATACACAACATGCTATTTTTATAATATCCAAATATACATAATATGTTCAAAATAAAGAGCACTTAGAAAGATCTCCAAAAGTATTAAAGAACAGAAAGTCTGAGGGCGACATCCAGAGAAAATGAACTAACCCAGTTATTGTGGAACCAAAGCGGTCATTGAAGTTCCTGAGCCAGGGTAGTTCAGCACCTATATGTTTTTAATAACATTTTTGTTGTTGTGTTGCGGTCTGCAGGCACAGAGTAGGCTGTCCCCAGGCCAGTTATAATCACATAATTTGAATTATTTATGATTTATGATCGTACTTTGTTCTTTGTAGAGTAAACATATTTTTTTCAAGTTGATACCTAATTGAAAGGCTCCGAACAAGTGCTCCAAAACCCAAAGTGGAGTGGTCATTTTGGTGCCCCCGCTATTAAGAGATCACAGAATTTTAACAATCAAAAGACAAAGTGTGAAGATGAAGTATTTACTTAAAATCCATGCTAATCAACCAGTCAGAAGAATACCTGTCAGGGCTCAACGGAACCACAAAAAATAAGGATGTTAAAGTTTTCATTTTGAAGATAAGTACACCTCAAACAAACGGCCTAGCAGGAGCCAGTTACACCTTCTTCAAGAAATAATGGGATACCAAAGTGCCTCTTTCACCATCGCATTTGCTTGACAACAACAATATCAGAAAACAAACACCTCAGTTGACCTTCTAACATATAAATCATGCAACCAGATATAGATAGGCACCTGCAAACTCTCAATGTACAAAAAAATGTTTTAAAAACTCACCAATTGAAAATTAAAGTCAAGTTATAAAAAAAACCTGTCACAACATCGAAAGGAACGAGTTACAAAAAAGGGGGCTGTAATCTGAACAAACCTAGTGAAGAAAGCTAAAATGTAGTATGAATATGCATGGACAATTTGAAAGAGCACAGTAAAGGAGTTGTCACAATTTATGACTGGCCACATTTGCCCCATCACTGTTAGTGCACTACAGGTTACAGAATGGTGTGTACTTAGAAACACTGACTTACACAACAAGAAAATTAAAAACCCATACCTTTAACACCACAATCATCCCCTAATATGGAAGAAGCTGTATGCAGTGGACAATGTCAATGCAGAGAATCTGCAAGAAGATCTCATACCTTCTGTGCATATTAATGTAAAACGTCAGCAGGGGTGGAGAGCAAAGAGGAAAATGCGTCTGACAAAAGACTACTCACCAGGAATACACTGAAAATGAATTTAGACCTGTCAAGGACATCATCAAGAACCCCACGGGGCATATTATCAAGGACGGCGTTAAAAATGATCGCCGGTTTAGCGGCAGAAAACTGCCGCTAAAGTGCCAATAATGGGCTTGATAATATGCCCTTGAGAATTCCAATAGAAGTCCATGTTCTGGTGTGAACATGGGCTTCTATTGGAATTCTCCAGGGCATATTATCAAGCCCATTATCGCTGCTTTAGCGGCAGTTTTCTGCCGCTAAACCGGCGATAATTTTAACGCCGTCCTTGATAATATGCCCCCATATACCTCATCATATCTCATCTCAAGAAAACAAACAAAGATTTATATCTTCAGTGTAGAGCCCAAATAGCTATCCACCTTAGCTTACTTAGCCGTTAAAAAGAGTTATGACTAAAAAAAATCAACATCTCACAATTATCTCATATATAATAAGCCTCCAATCCACTCAAACCCTATGTGGCATTGCACATCACCTCAGCTTGGACAACACAAAATAACTGGAAGAGAAGGCCTCTGTAATGTCACCTGCTTCCCACTTCCTTTAGGGTTCATCAATGGCAAAAAAGTCTAAATTACCCACAAACAATACAGCAACCTCAGCATTCAATTTATGCAAAGCCGACATAGGTTTTACAACATATTTGAAATGCTTCCTGCGTTCCTGTCTTGATGAAGCCATTTGTGACTGCACTTATCACTATATTGATCTGTGACATCAAACTCAATTTCTGTCTGGCACCTCTATTTTGGGCACATGGGAGCCCCAACACCCACAACTCCATCCTCCATACTTTTCCTCTAATTACCTGCATTTCAGTTCATGATCCATGGCCGAATCTGCCTTGTACAGAGGTCTCAGTTGGGTATTTCTCTTCCTCATTGCTTGGCAAAGCCTGAGAATGTATCACCTTTGTACTGCAACTCCTGTATACATCTCGCATATGACATTCTGTTCCCCTTCTCTCCTAGGCGATTGCCCTCTCACACCCCTCAGGCAAAGCCCAGTAGTATTTCTGCCTCAGGCACGTTTGCGTTGGTTCTTCCTTCAGATACTGTTTTGTGTGAAGATGTAGCTGCTGCCCCAGAAGGTAAGGGCAATCTTGAATTATAGCTGTTGTGCCTACATGGGGGATGAAGGAAATTAAGGAAATGTCTAGAAATGATGCCTTCTGGTGGCTCGTGCTTGATTACCAGATACTGCTGCTGGAGTTACAGTTAGAAACTCAGGCACATTAACGCAATCCAGTTAACCCCTTAACTTCTGAAGGTTTTCCAGATCAATATTTGGGGTTATTCACACTTACGCCTTTATATGTAATTTTGTTTTTGCACATAAGTTATCAAGACCAAATTTGCATTGTTTTATTCCAACATCCTGGTCATTCTAAAAGTACCCAGGGTGTGTAGATTCCCCCATAGGAAACCAAGAAAGTAGCCAAAATATAGCTACATTTTGGGGACTCAATTTTGAAAAAAATTTAAAAAGGCGTTGTGCAGGAAGTATGTGTTTATTCCCCTAAAAATGGCATCAAATTAATGTTTGCTGTGTTAAAATCACCATCTTCCCAGATTGCAAGAGCAAGCCGAGCTGTATAAAACAGAAACAATTTTTACCACAATTTTGGCAGTTCTAGGTTTTTCACTGCAGAGCGCTTGTGCTGTGCTTGTGAAATCTATTGCATTCAATATAAATCTTAAAAGAGGCTTACATTCCGCCCTTGCTTTTCATTGGTTGATGTGCTTGCCAAGTACTTTCCCTCAAATTTCTATTGGCTGTAGCATACTATTTCCTGTTGTTCCTCTCATGTGTTTCTGTTATCAGTGTCCCGTGGCCCAAGTACTGTTTTCATCCGTTTTTGTGGAACTTTTAAAAAAAAAATTGCCTGAACAGCGCTTGCGCTGTCCTTGTTTTTTAAGTGCTGGCATTTTTGTTAGGAGGCTTAATTGGTTGGTCAGAAGATTTAGTTTGCCATCCTATCCGGTGTCTTTCATTTGTGTCTCTGTTGCAGTCTGCGCTGTAACTTTAATTTCTTCCATGAGTCTTGGAACGCATCATTCTCCAAGCCTCGCTTTCAGCCCTAAGCCCCGGTACTCCCACGCAAAAGGCTTTGGAGGCAAAGGGAATTCCCAACATTTCAGTTGTACTCTATTCTGAGCGGTCGACCATAAATTGCTTCTACCTAGTGCCCAATGCCGCAGTATGCAATCTCTGAGTGCTGCAAGCAACCAGAGTACTTTTCTTTGGAAAACAGGTGATGGAAAGCTTGAGTGTCTGCTTGCATTGTGACGCTGTTTTTGTCTTTTGGAAGGCTCCACTGTCAGCAGATGAATGGAAGCATAAATGAACGCACAGGTTTCACCTCTGTTTAAAGACGAGCTAATGCAGTCTCATCGAGATGCAATCAACGGGACAATTGGATGTTGTGTGGGCCTGTACCTTCCACTGAAACCTGAGCACTCAACATACACAATATTCACCCTGTGAAGGGCTGATCTTCTAATGAGGCCCATAAAATGAAACACAATCATATGGAAAAACCCACCACAAAGACCCAGATAAGTAAAGGGACTTATGAAAATACACTTCATTCTGCAAAGTATGCCCCACGCTTCACCCCCCCTTCAGCAAGCACTCTCCGTAAAGTACAGCAGGCTCTGCGATACCGAGCCCAAACCACCACTAGCAGCTAGTGCTAAACCACCACAAGCTGCATTGGCATCCAGCAAAGCCCGATTCCGCAGCCACACCCCCACACCCCTCCCTCCATCTCAGTAGCAGGCCCAGACGCAGTAACTGCACCCTACAATGCACACAAAAGGCAGTGACATATCAAAACCACCATCCACAGCAGCCTTGTCTATGTAAGCACTAGCAGCCATGCTCAGCTCAGCCATGGCACATAAACTCCGTCGGCAGGGCCCACAGCCATTCAAACTGAAGCCCCCGCACAGCTCCTGCTATGGATTTCAACTCTGGCATGCAGCCGTCACCTCTTTGCCAGCATTGGCACCCAGCCCTGAAAACACCACTCCATCCTGACCTGCAGCAAGTTCTGGCCCTCAAGTACGGGTAACCCCAAAACTGTCTGCCAATGCACCTCTCCATGCTCTGTCTTTTAACCACTTTCTCACCCTTTATCTAGCCACCCTCTCTGCCTGTGCCTCTTTCCCTCTCTTGCCAAAGACCGGTGCATTAATATATATAGTTTGCACATTAGCATTTGACCTGGTTAAGGTCTCTTGCAGTTACCTGCCTGTGTTAATACCTCATTCACATAAATGTAATTTGTTTTTATACAAAAATAAAATAAAATATTAATCAAATAGGCGAAACCTACAGCATTTACCGATGCTTGTTCTAAGGGGTAGTCCATTTTCCTTAAATTTTGTGGTTTCAGCCTCCTTGCAGTAAGTGGTAAAAAGAGGTGTGAAATCCTTGGGTGATTCTGGTAAGCTTTACTTTTCTGAAACGTAAATGAAATTCTGTTTGCGACTATTGGTCATTTGTGAAGAACTCTCAAGTTTTTTTTCCAAGAAATTCGCTGTTTAAAAAATAATGAAAATGAGTAGGAAAAAAACAACCATTTGAGACAACGTTTTTATTTGTAAGTTTTGGTCAAGATGGCTGATTTACAAAAACAATACACTGCTACGTCTGTTAGAGCCTTCTGGTCACGAGGAGAGAGATGGTTTGCAAGTTCCCCAAAAACATGCAATACCCAGAGAAAACAACCGAGCTGCACATCACAATGGTTTTTCAGTGTATCCTGAGTATACAGCAATGCATATGGAAAAATATAAATAATGAATAATGGGTAGGCAAAAAATTGGGTTTTTGGCTGAGGGCGGTGAATGACCCACTCAGGCAACAGCCTCAAACTTTGTCAGGGTGAGCCACAAAGTCACAGAATGAACCCTTAGTTAACTCTCTGGTAGCTTGGCACAAAAGCATTAACTTAGGGACAATGTGTAAAGTATATATGAGAAAATCTCAAACCAACTTAGAAAAATATAATTCATTTTGATAAATAAAATGTTAACAGAACGACAAAAATTCAATCAGTAGAACAGGAGATCTAAAATCTTAAATTGTTTAGTGAAAATAGAACCAAGAAGCAGAAAGCACCACTAACAGTTCAGAGCAGGTCTAATATCTAATGTAACAGTTGATTATTGCTGCAGTGTGACAAGCTTTTCGATGGAACAGGCCCAAGTAGCGGGAAACTCAGAGAAAAGTCTAAGAAACTTTGGAACAGGAAAATGCCAATTGCCAAACGTGGCATTTTGAAAATGATAATCTAAAAACCAGCTTTACCAGTAGAGAGGATTTTAAATTAGAATTCATTTCGGTATAAACAACATACCTCTATCCCCTTTTGATCCCCAACTTTAGGAGTTTTTCACTGCTAGGACATGTAAAATGTAACCATAAATATCCTGCTTTCAAATACTCTGTACCCTGCCTTGGGTGTGGTAAGAGCCTAACTATAAGGTGACTTATATGTTTTTAAACGGAAGATTTAGGCCAGGCAAAGGCTTATTTCGCGAGGTTGAAATGACAGTTTTAAACTGCACTACAGACTGCAGTGCGGGGCTTGAGACATGTTTTAAACTGCTACACAATGAGTGCTGCTGCCCACTAGTAGCATTTCACTTACAGACCCTGGGTACATGGAGTACCATTTACTAGGCACTTATAAGTAAATTAAATATGATAAGTAGGTGCCAGCCAATATTATCTTGTTTTAAGGAGAGAGCACAAGCACATTAGCGCTGGTTAGCAGGGGTAAAGAGTTAGAATGCCAACAAAAACAAATTCAGCAAAGATCAGGGAGTGAAGGCAAAATGTTTTGTGGGAATACCACACCAAGGATCTCAGGTTTAACAGGGTATGAAGGAGACCTTTGCATTTCTGAAATGAACATGAGATACTGAGTTTAGGAACCGTGGTTATTTGTACACCTCTGAATTTGTGCAAACCCATGTTATCACGGAAATCAGAGGGTATTTTGTAAAATGCTTTTTTTTCTTGCACACTAGCTTACATTTGGAGGCCACACATGGAGAAATTCAACTGGTATTAACAAATGTTCTACTTTTCTGTATTCCTTCAGGTATCTGGATAAAGCTGATACTACACTTGTGTTGTGGGGCCTAACATCTGGGAGAGCAAACCTACCAAACAGAGGCATTTCTGAAAACTAGACACGATGGTAGGAAGACTTTCATGGATCTTACAAGGTTTCTTTTACCCAGAAGCCCTTGCAAATTTCTAACGTTGGCTAAAAATATACATTTTCATTACATTTCTGTGAGGGAAAGTTCCAGAATCTATGGGTATCTACAAATTTCCTCCCACACATCTCCCGACAAAAACCCAACCCTACTAGTGTGGGTTGGGCAAGCATGCATGACAGGAAATTGTCTAAAGCACAACATGAATAAATTAACGTTTTTTCACTCAAAACCGACCCTTTTTTGCAATGTGGGTATCTGTGGATTTTTGGCCTGAGCTTGGCAATCCCCCAGACAAATCTACCAAACCCGGACATTTCAGATTACTAGACAACCGGGGGAGTTCTGGGTGTCATGACTTTCATGAATCATATCAGGCTTTTTTAACCATAGGCCCTTGCATACCTCAAAGTTTGGCTAAAACCACACATTTTCCTTACATTTCCATAAGGGAAAAAACCACATTCTGCAGGAATGCCTAAAATGTCTACCATCCAGTGTTTCCACACATTTTCTAATAAAAATGCGTTCCCACTTGTGGGAATATGTCAAAAGCCCACAAAAGGAAAGGGCCTAAAGCGCAACACGGATGGAGCAAATGTTTGCACTCAAAACTTTTTGCAATATTGGTAGCTGTGGATTTTGGGCCTTTGCTCAGTTACCAAGCTACAAAACTCAGACATTTCCGAAACCTAGACATGTGGTGAAGTTAAGGGTGGTATGAATTGTATGGATCTCACAAGGTTTTCTTTGCCCAAAAGCTCTTGCAAACATCAAACTTTGGCTAAAAATATATTTTACTCACATTTCAGTCAAAGAAAGTTCTGCGGACATTCACAGATTTCCCTGAGCATCCTGCATTCCTACACGTCTTTCAATAAAAACGTGAGCACACTTGCGAGGGTGGACCTATAGCTTCAACAACAAAAAAGGTCCCAAAACACAATGTGGAGACATCAACATTTCCTATTAAAAATGACCCAATTTGACAATGGAGTAGCTGTGTTTCTGTGATGAAAATTTCAGGAATCAGCAGTGATCCACATTCGCTGGCACTAGGCCCAGCCACACAAGTCCAGTTGCATTTTTATTGGTATAAGTGGGGGAACGCCGACTCGCAGGAATTGTGTGGATCCCTGCAGATTCCAGAAGTTTGCAATACAGAATTGAAGTATGAGGTTAGCAGGGCATTGTAAGAATTAGGCACTGGATCCATGCAACTCACACCAAACTTGAATCCCCTGGGTGCCTTGTTTTCATATATCTGGCAGGATTTGGTAGGTTTCTCTGGGTGGCGGCCCAAAATCCACAACCACTCACATGACCAGTGTCTCCACACAGTGTTTATTGACCTTATGTATTCCAAGCCATCCAAGTGGAGAAGCATTTTTATAAGGAGAAGTGTGGAACACCGGGTAATGGGACTTGTATGGATATCCACATATTCTGGAAGTATCTGTCAAAGAAATGTGAGTAAAATGTATACTTTTTGTAATTTAGGCAACGTTTTAAATTTGTAGGCGATTGTGGATAAGTGAATGGGATCAATGCAAGTCATACCATACTGGATACCTCTGGGTGTTGAGTTTTAAAAAATGTGATGGTGCATTATTATTCCTTCGTAGTTCATCTACAACTGAAGTACAGACTCATAATGGTTGGTTTTGACACTACCATTAGTAATAGGGTTAGAGAATAAATACTAAAAAGAGTATCAGAATTTTGATCCCATCACTTGGATGTAGTGGGCAGTAAAGCCACAATAAGGTTCCAGTCACTTTACAATCCATTCACACCCCTTTCATTAGCACCACAAAAAGCTAATTACACCACCAGCCACGTGCCCAACACACAACAGCACTTGCATCAACAAAACACCACCATCTACCAACAGGATTGAAGCACCAATTACATTGCCACTCAACCAGTCACAAGCATAACTTTTTATACAAACATACTGCTAGTAAACAAATGCACACATTCCACCAGTCACTAGCCAGACATTCTGCCAACCAACAGCCAGGCAATTGTCACTACACACATACTGCAAGCCACTGTTGGGTTGGTGCCTTTACGACAGTTTCACTTCAGCCTTGAGTATCTGCGTTTCACCTACATGAGATCCTATGAAAAGAAGCCTAGGCTAAGCTTTGACTACCTGGACATGTCTATCTCACCTGCAGCCCTAATACTGTACCAGGTGTACCTTTACCAACACCTCACCATGGTCTCCTGCTTAGGCTCAGAAAGAAGTTTCTTTCAAGCACCTTCAGTGCAATAATTGCACTAAATCCAGCTCTTTCCTGCTTGTTGAAGTAAGTTGGGGGTGACAGAGGATGCAAATGAGCAACGTTCCTCAGACATTGTGAACAAATCTACATATTAAAACTGGGCTGAACGTGCTGGGCCAAAATCTTTCAGTCGCTTAAACACACTCACTGCTCTAAATCTAACTCCTTCCTGTGGATGGAAGTAATCGAGGTGTGTCTGAGGATATATTTGGGGTGCATTCCTCAGCAGCGTCAGCAAATCTACCTTTGGAATTGGGATAAACATTCTGGGGAAACTCTCACAAATTCCCCGACGAACACTTCTGGAAATACTAATGGTTTTTGGGTTTGGTGGACAGTGTACTCAGTCAAACATGGGAAATGTCCTGTCCACCATTTTGTGTGGATAGATTGACTGAAATAAACTTGTGATAGAGCGGACATAACATCTGCTACAATTTTACTGGTGTCAGTAACGACATAGTGGCTCATATCTAACTTAGAAAGAAAAATCTGGGATTACAGTTCTTCTTTCAAAAGTAGAGGGAATGAGTACAAAAGCTACACAAATACTCAACTAATGGTCCATGGAAGGTATGTATCCATGAACAGCCATGGGTGGCAGATAGTAACTCCTATTATATCTGCTTCACTACAGCCAGTTTCTGAGAACGTTTATGTGGAATACAGTGAAGCAAGTTGGAAAACACAGGCCAGGCTGAGATGGGCACTGGGGGCATTAATATATACTTGTGTGAAGCTGGCCTGGTATATGATGTCCACTAATGTAAGTGGGCTCCTTGCACCAGTCCAGACAACTATTATGGCAATTTAAGAGGTCTTAGACAACATTAGAAAGCTCTCTAAGTGGTAGCTGTGGAAAGCAGCCTCCAGGCTTAGTACAGAAGGAGTGTAAAGCAGCTTGTCTTACCAGAATGCAATCTTATAGTATAGATTAAGTGAAAAAAAAAACACCAAGTATTTCTAAAAATATTTATTTAGGATATAATACTCTCTAGTATGTTCTAATATCTCCTACACAGATCGACACAATGCACACAATACTTTAGCAAAGAAACAGTAAATAGCACGAAATACACAGTGGCCCCAGGGGTGGACCAAACCATATAGTAAGAAAGTGGTATTCGAACCACGACTCGGATCAAGACAGGGTCGAGAGGCCATAGAAGTGCTGGGACCCCAAGCAACCACCCAAGGTAAGTCGATAGGAACCCCATGGAGAGCGTGTGCTGTGTCGGAGCATAACCGCGTGCTCCATACAACTCTACGTGTATGTTGTGGCTGGATTTTTAAAGATTAGGGACCCTTCCCAGTGGACCCTGAAGAGACCCCGTGGAAGAAAGGAGGTTGGAGATCCAGCCCACCCATGAATACCCTAGTACCCACGTTACCTACACCGGGGAAGCTGGGTGCATATGTGTGAAGTGGTGTCGGAAACCGCTGTTGAACCTAATGGTGGACTTCAAGAAAGTGCTGCTGCTGGAGGAGGAGAAAGTGTCTGGTGGAATCCGAAGATGGATTCTTGATGAGAGGTACCTGCAAGCAGAGGGGACAGTGTCAATGTCACTCAGGGGTGACCAGGAGACTTGGAAGTTGAATGCCCTCTGATATCAGGTGTTGCAGGATAGATGATGATGACCTTGACTATGGAGCTGTGAGTACCAGGCGATGCTGAGTAGGACCAGGAACCATGCATGAGCTGTCCCACAGTGTGGCAGAAGATTTTGGTCCGTGGAGGTGCTTGAGGTTGGAGCTACTTGGAGCCCGAAGATCTTCTTAGAAAGAAGTCAACAAGCCTTTGCAACTGCAAGTTGATGCTGTGCACAGGGGTTCGGTTATTGCAACCCCCAAGGGAGATACTGGCCTCAAACTTGGTGAGAGGACAGTACAGGCACCAGGAGCTGTGGAAAACCACCACCTGTGTTGCAGAACCTTTCGGAGTCCGGAGGAGCTCAGGATCAGCAGGCCGGTCGACTTAGTTGCGGTGCCTGCGAATGCAGGGGAGTGACTCCTTCACTCTAAAGGAGATTTCTTCAAGTGTCTTTAATGCTTCACAGGCCTTGGAAGGTTCCTGTATGATGCACAGCACAGACGATGCAGCAGACTGGAAGGGAGATGAAGTCAGGCCCAAACGAAGTCCAGAGTGCCCAGGCGGTAGAAGAGCAGTGGTGTCTGATCTGAATCTTATCCCACAACGAATCTAGGGGCCTACACCCAGGTAATCCCTTCAGTACCCTAGGGAAAAGGCTGGGAAGATTCAGGGAACCCTCCCAGGTGAGGGTCTAGACAGGGAGGAGGGTACTCTCATGTCCTTTGTCCAGTTTCGCGCCAGAGCGGCAGCCAACGGATCCCTGAAATGGTTTGAACTGGACTATGCACGAGTACACCAGATGTGCCCCACATGCAGACTTTCTGGCGCTGGCAAGTGCACCCACCCGGTCCCAATACACTAAATCCTGTCTCGGAGGTGGTCACACCTCCCTGAGACAGGATACCTATTGTTCCACCTTCCTCTGCTCAAGCTTGGCTCAGCAGCAGGAGGGCAGAAGTGTGTCTCTGGTCAGCAGCAATCATTTTTTGCTATCCAGGTCTAGAAGGTTGGCACTGGGAACACTGAGAGCCTAACGGAGGACTCTTCTAGTGCTTAGAATCATACCTCCCACACTACTTACGGTGTGGAGGTATGATTCCAACATGTTTGATACCAACATGATATGATTCGTTGCAGCCGTTTTCGAGATGGTCATTGCGTAATTATATAGTATATGGCTGCTTCACTGACAATCCGGGAGAATGAACTCCGTAGACTGCTGGGGTGTCCTGCTCATAAAGGGGCACTCTCTCACTTGGATCCAGGCACCCTGCTTTCAGGATTGCAAAGGACTGCTATAGGGGTGACTTATGGGTTTTAAGTGCAGTGACCCTAGATATAGGAAACCTACATCTTTAGTAAGTGGCGCTAGAACCAGCTTACACAGGCTGCAATGGCAGGCCTGTAGTTCCATTTTGAATGATATCTCATGGGTGGCATAATACATGCTTCAGCCCATGGGAGACCTGTGGGGTACCTATGCCCTCTGTACCTTAGTACTTTATTCCAGGGACTTATAAGAGTACCCCAGAATCCAATCTAGGATGTACCTAAGTACTGAACACAACAGTTTAGGGAGAAAGAAGATAGACTGGAGTCCTTATTAGCAGGATCCCAGTCAGACTAGTCAAAATAGAGCTTAGCACCAGGCAAAAAGTGGGGGTAACCATGCAGAAGGATCCTACCTTCCTACAATTCTCACCTACCTCTATCATTGCCAAGCACAAACTCTGCATCAGAGATATCGGTGACTCTATTCTTCTTTTGCAGGAATACGGTTGGCAAAAGTGCCGATCCTGCAGCCTCAAAAAGTCTTCCACACATATAAAATAGAGGCTACTGCTTCTACAGCAGTAAAGCTTTCGATAACAGTCAACTGATGATCAAGGAAGAACATCTGTCTTTCTGTGGTGGTCTGCCGCTAGACAACATATACATTGTATGTTGCCAACCAAATGTGCAGACTAGCCAACTTCTTATTCCATGTGCAAATTTTATGACTTGCATTGTATGGTCGAAGAATTTGGGGCCACATGTATTCAACAAGATTGCATTTGCAAATGGTGTGAATTTGTAATTGTTCTCATTTGTGAATGCAAAATAGCCTTTCAAGATGTATGAAAGATTTTGTAGTAATTTGTGATTCCCTTAGCACATGTAGCAAGCATTTCCTAAATGCAAAATGTGCATTTAAGAAATGCTATTACCATCGACTCCAAGTCAATGGTAACCATGTGCAAAATTTGAAAAATGCACATAAATGCATTTTCAAAGTGCCATGTAGCGCACATGTGCCCCTAGGGCATATGTGCCCTTTACATGTGTACATTACGTTTTGGGGGGCTTCAGGGAGTCCTTAGGCCCCGTCGCACCCTTGGTATTACATTACCTGATTTACGATTACCAATTAGATAATCGCAAATTAGGTAATGCAAAACCAATCGCACCTATTGGCCTTCAAGTCCATAGAAAAAATGGCGTACTATTAACTAATAGCGATTACTAGTTGCGAATCTTTAGTAATCGCTATTAGGTAATCGCTATTTTCTAAGATATCATTTTGCATTCCTTAAATAGCGATTACCTAAAATTCCTTATTTAAGGAATGCAAAATAGATTTTTTTTTCATGTTTCCCTTGGTCATTTGTATCTACTCCACTCATGTACTTGTTGTAATCAAGTATGCAGGTGGGTTCTGGACGTTTGACAACTGTACCCAAACTGTGCCAGGAGAAGTACTCTCATTGTGAAGTGTAGTGAGCACATATACTTCCTACCTGCTCGAGAATGTGACAGCAAAGCACTGCCCTGGCCCTTTTGTCGCTTCTTACAAACAAGCTCCTGAAGGAATCATTTGCGGTGCATTCTAATGGTGGTGCGAGCCACAGTGCCAGCGTTGTATAGTTCACTCACAGCTGGTCTCCTGTATAGAAGCTCTCTGCTTAAAGGTAATAACCTTCATTAAGGAGAGATTAGGCACCCCCATACATTCTTCTCACTAACTTTTAACTGGATGGGCAACTAGGAGGATGATTTATTGCAGAGGCCTTCACTATTATGCTCTCAGGCTGTACACATAACCAGTACCTCTTGCAACTACTTGTACTGCTTAATGCCATAATGAGCTCTTTTACTTGGTATGTACTGCCTGAACACCAAACACCCTTTATAGAAGATGAAGGACTCATTGACTGTTATATTCTTTCTAGAAATATACATTTCTGAAAACTTGGCAGACAAATGTTCCACGACAGGCTGAAATTTGAACAACCTGTTATGGCATGGGTGGCAGTGCAGCAGAATTTTATTTGAAATGTAGCATATGCTGTAAAATCAGAAATCTGGCTCTGGGTGCTGCTCAGACTGTTCAAGTAGACCAGTAGGACTGTACAGTTGGTTTGTGCACTACGTTCAGTGTTAGGCCTAAAACCTTTTTTAAAACTCCTTGTGAAGCGGGTGTCC
Source organism: Triturus cristatus (assembly GCF_964204655.1). Taxonomy (NCBI): domain Eukaryota; kingdom Metazoa; phylum Chordata; class Amphibia; order Caudata; family Salamandridae; genus Triturus; species Triturus cristatus. The sequence continues at coordinate 463,963,512 of NC_140593.1, forward strand.
ACAGGAGAACCCTAGAGTGAGGTGCCAGAGTTTCTCCATGTTCCCTTAGAACCTGTGTGTTATGCAAATTGTTTTTCTTCAAGGAAGTCCGCATCCATGACAATATGGAAGTAGTCAATAGGCAAAAAATTGCGGTGTTGACCTTACATCCAGCATCTCCTGTGAACAGGGGAATTACTGGCAGAACTAAATTCGGGGTCTGGCTGTGCTGGTGCAGTATTGTGCTGTACTCTTGTTTGCCCACCCTGTCTTTGGCTCTCCACTGCACAGTTTGTGCTTGCAAAGGCTGCAGATGTGGCAAGGACCACTATTGATGGTGAGGTTGTCTGCAAGATTATCTGGTGTGCTGGTCCTGATGACTTTGTAAATGATGCAGGTTATTTCGAAGGTGGTATGAGGTGACAAGGGGAGCCAATGGAGTTCCATTAGAATGAGGATTTTATGATCACATTTGTTCAGGGACTGGAAGCAACATGGGGGCATATTCTCAAGAATCTAACGCCGAGTTATCAGCACTTTATTGCAGCCAAAGTTGTGATAAATTTATCGCCCCATTCACAAGCTGGTGCTAACAGCCGATACCACCAGTTTAACTGCGATAGCATCCGCAAAAAACATCGCCACAGATGACCCCGGCAACTATCGCTAATGAGATGCAGAGTAGGCGTTCCCGAGCAAAAAGCTGCGACAACACCACACCTCAACATTCTCAATGACCAGCCAGATCGGCGATAAGACCACAAAACAGGCGATAAGGCGCGTGAGCAGCAGGAAATTAACACCTGGTCTGACCTGGTGCAAAGTCGGACGACAACCTGCACCAGAAAAGGGGAGCCCAGCCCACAGCCACACCTGAAGACCAACAGATGCCATGGAGCCACTGATCATGCAGCTCGGAGCCCCAACAGGGCCACAACACCCACCTCTACCACCCCCAGGACCGCCACCCCCCGAGCACCCCGCCCCCCCCCCCGGACCACCACAGAGGCAGCGCAGACAAAGACAGCAGACCTACAGGAAACGCACCAGCCTCACAGACCTAACACAAGACAATGTTGTTGCCCACTACAGGCTCAAAAGGACAACAATCCGATGCATCCTGACCATCGTTGCCCACAGGCTGACGGTACCAACACAGCGAACAACCAACATCCCACCTCAGACAAAGCTGCTGGCTGTGCTGCACCTGTTGGCCTCTGGTACCTCCCAACCAACAACCGCCAGAGTCAGAGGAGTCTCACAACCAGCCCCATCCAAGTTCCTCACACCTGCCCTGGATGCCATCATCAGCTTGGTACCCCAGTACCTATACATCCCCCACAATGCGCAGGAACAGCTGGAGACCAAGCAGGGACTATACGCCATAGCTGCATTCCCGCACGTGTTAGGGACATTCAACTGCACACATGTCTTACTTGTGCCCCCTGCCCACACTGCACACAATTACCGCAACAGAAAGCACACGCATTCCATCAATGTGCAGGCAATAGTGGACCAGCGGGGACTCTTCACCAATGTCATCGCCAACTACCCAGGCAGTGTGCATGATTCCTTCATCTTCTGACAGTCCATCATCAACCAGCATTTCCAGGATGGCGCCTATGGGAATGCACTGCTCATTGGTAAGTGCCAAATGAACACATCACACACCTCAACTCCACAATCATGCAACTCACAACTCGGGCAATGCACACATTACAAAATCACATACATGCCAAACAACATGCCCACCCACCAGTCATGACAGCACAACTTACTGTGGCAACCTGGGCTAGCCATGTACATGAGCCATCAATGGCATGGCAACTCAGCCACACAATAGCCAAATGTGGGGAGAGGTGGGAACCACGCATGTGCGAAGGAGGCAAGTGACCCATGAATGAGAATGTACACAATGCCAAGTGTGGCAGAAAATGTGCTGGACAGACTGCAGTATGCAGACCACAGACATATCCATGTCTACCTGCACTGCTGGTGTTTGGAGTGTAGTGGACAGTGGGCGCAACCATGTCGCCCCAACCAGTGTGGAAGATCGTGGAAATGTAGCTTGTGACGTCCCCCCTGTAAGCGTGTGCGCCGTGGGCTGGCCCAGTGTACGACAGGCCATCTTAGGGGTGTGAATAAAAAGCACGTAGCACTGGGCGTGGTTCTCTTCCGGAATGCCCAACGTGTGTGCCAGGGTGGCGCCTCCCACCCCGCCACAAGCCCAATGCTGTGAGCGGTGTCGCCTGCGATCCTGTGCGCCTGCTGCACCCCAGGCCGCAGGTCCCCGAATCCGTCTTGCCCGCCCCTGCGCAGCCAGGCCTCACTGCTCACTTGCCGACACCGGCATGTGTCAAAGAGAGCCCACCACATGCCGGCGCAAGCTCCAAGTCCGAGGCCTGCGACCTTGGCAGCCTCCTCAGACCATCACGGCCTCCGCGACACAGGCCCGCTGTGCTCCTTTCTCATTGACGTACTCTACCGCTGCCTCCGGCATACTCTACAGTCAAGTAGGTCACACATTTGGAACTGAGTCTTGATTTCTCAATGGCAGAGTTCATATCATTGCATGCAAGGAGAGGTGTAAGAGGAAGACGCGTTTGGGTCTGGAGGAAAAAAGGATCATCGTTTTGGAGGTGATTGAACACTGCCAACAACTGCTCTGTTGTCACTAACTCTGTGCATCGTGAGCCAATGACACGTGGCTGTGGGCCCCTGCTGACCGCTGCCTCGGGCATACATTGCGGTCGAGTAGGTCACACATTGGGAACTCAGTCTTGATTTATTTATGGCAGATTTGATATCATTGTACTGGCCTCATCGCAGACTGCATCCCCTTTCAGCTCCGGTGCCACTAAGTCTGTTCCCTGACATCCATGGACACTTTCTGGTTGAACTTTGGTGGCGACTGAGTCTATGGACTGGGGGTTGTCTTCATCATCATGTCGGTGATACTGACTTTGTGGCAAAAACGAGGCTGTCCTCCATTTGCCGCTTCCGGCCGGCTTCTGCCCTCTGCATCATGCCCTGGAGGACACCTTCCACTGTCCCCCGCAATCCTCCGCTACATTCACCTTCGTCATCGACAAAGACCCACTCAGCTCGCGTGGCCCTATCTCAGTGCACTGCAAGTCACCGTCCCATGGCGGTGTGCCTGTGCTGGCCGCAGTGCATCCGGGGCCACTAACTCTGTGCAGCTCAAGTCATGGACCCTGTCTGATAGCATATTGGATGGCCTCTGGGTCGATGGACTGGGGGTCATCGTGGCCATGTGTCTGTGGACCTGCGCTGTCCGCTGCCTCCGGCCTCAACTGCGGTCCACCTAGGCTCACACATCAAATCGAGTCCTGACCTGCCTGGATGTCGCATCATCGCAGGATGCACACGCCGCCACCGCCAGGACCAACTCCAAACAACAGATGCCAGAGTCGGAGGTGTCTTACTGCCAGACTATCAGAGTTGCTCACACCTGTCGTGGGTGCCATAATCAGCTTGATACCCTGCTCAGCTCTTCAGGTGCCACTAACTCAGTGCACCACAACTCATGGACTATTCTGGTTGCATATTGGGTGAACACTGTACTTTCTCCGGCTACCGCCATGATGCTTCACAGTTGTTTCTGTTATTCTGGTGTTTTCTGTTTCCGCTACAATTGTGATCACTGTTAAAGTTGTTGCCAGCACCAACGACTCCATGAGTGCTGGCTTACACTCACCCCACACACATCCTGCACAGGCTTCACTGTATATGTGACCTTGGCAATAAAGGTGTTGAGCGCACGTGCCCTTAGACAGTTCAACAAACTATTTGCCTGTGTCCGTGTGCTCATGATGTATGCATTAGGGCCCTGGGCCCTACAACATTACATTGTGCAGTGTACAGTGGACACAGCCATGTCACCGCAGGCAGCGGGTAAGACCTTGCACATGTAGCTTTGTCGTCCCCCACTCAATACGTGAGAGGAGTGAACTGGGCCGGCGTATGCCAGTCCAGTGTGGGGGCTCTGGATGTGGTTCAGTGCTGGAAATGTGCAAAGGCATGTGTCTCTGTCGCAGTGTGGGTCTCCATTGGGGAGTGTAGGTGGACCTGATGGGACTTCAACACCCACGTATGTGATCTAGTTCGGCTTCCATGAGGTAGAACCCCACCCACACCTGTTCGGCCACCCCCTTCTGGCAGTCTGACACCTGGCCTTGAAATGCGATGTGTGCTTCGGTGGGCTGCTGGGAGCCAGCCGTGGTGGTGGGTGCGTCCAGCTGTGTGGTCTGTGCAGGGGGTGGGGTATCCTCGATGCAGCTGGGCTGCCCTGCTCCTGGAGGTCGATTGCCTAAGATGTCCATGAACTGTTGTAGGGCGTCATTGTCGAAAGTGTGGAGGTCCCCTTCAGCATCACTGTAGAGTTGTCTTGTTTGCTCTGCTGGAGGTGTTGTTTGTCCCTCTGCAATGTGACAGGGAGATGCTTGTTGACATTGTGTTGACATGTATGTTGACGCATTGTTCAAGTTTACATACAGACTGCATGAAAATGTACATTGTGACTGTTTGGGAGGAGCGGACTATTTGATGCGGGACAGTGGACATTTGGACTACATGACGTAGGTGAGGTTGTACACGTACATTTTCATCTCACAATTTCCTGCTATGTCAGATGTGATTGGCCATTTTCCACGCACAAGCGAACCCAGGTGTGTCCTCTGTTCTGCAGTGTAAGTGTAGCACTGTGTACCACATTGTCGTCCATGTGGATGTGCTGTCATTGCTATGTGTGTGTGCTGCATTGTGGGAGAGTCGCCCCTGAAGCTGTGATTTTGCTGCCCCTTATCCCTTGGAGGCGGTGTGCCTTTTACTTTTGTGCTTTTAAGGTGCTGTGATGTTGGCAACTTGGGTCATTTGTGTTCTTGGATGATTTTTGTACTCTTGTGCATTGTTTGCCTGCAGATGTATTGTTGATGTCAGTGGTTGTTTGTGCACGTGGATATGTCAGACTGAGACCTGCTCCTTTACTGATGTGGTCCACACTCAGCCACCTCAGTCTCGTGGCGTGCACAATACCATGGTGATTGTACTCCAGCCATGCTGCTCGTCATCTTTGCTGTGGTTCACACGGGTGCATGTGTGTGTTGTGGAATTGGTGATGTGTGGGGTGGGAACCCTTTGGGCACATGGTCGATGCGAGCCTACTTGATGTTTGTATGTGTGCTGTAGTGTTCCATGGGGATCAGGGACATTACCCAGGGTCATTGTGGGTGTGTGTTGTGCTGGATGTATGTCGTTACAACGCACACTTTTACAACGCATGCACTTACAACGCATTTTTTACAACGCAACATCCACTACAACGCATTCCATTACACAGCATGACACTACAACGCATTTTTAAAAACTACCTTTACAACGCATTCCATTACATCGCATACTACCTTTACAACGCATACCATTACAACGCATAATATTAAATTGCATTTAAGGTAAGTATTGGATAGTATAGGGGTAAAAATTACTATTCTAACTCCAGGGGGTGCAACAGTAGGGTAAGTGTTGGATTGCGTTGTAATGGTATGCGTTGTAAAGGTAGTATGCGATGTAATGGAATGCGTTGTAAAGGTAGTTTTTAAACATGCGTTGTAGTGTCAATGATATGTAATGGAATGCGTTGTAGTGGATGTTGCGTTGTAAAAATTTAGTTGTAAGTGTAGTGCGTTGTAATAGTTGCGTTGTAAAGGTTGTTCACCCGTTGTGCTACACGTCGTTGTGCATGTGTGCCATTGTGCCCGTAACCCCCGTCACCCCAGTCCCTGTTCGTTACTCAGCCTGTTGATGTTGTGTCAGGTCATGTTGAGCAGTGTCCGGACTCCCAACTCCTTGCACCGTCTCCACACTGATGACTGTGGCCATCATTTGCTCCAGCTCCTCCTGTGGCGCAGGACTCACACCTCCATTCGCAGTTGCTGCCTTCCTGTTGGCAGCGGGTTTCTGCTTGGTTTGGCTTTTCACATCATGCCAGCGCATCTTGGCCTCCTCGACACTCCGACTGCATTCACGATGGAATGTCATTTTTCTGTCTGTGTTGCCAATGACACGGTGGAGGTGATGGACAGTTGTCGACAATAATACGTTAACACGGCGTTGTTTTCCCACGATAGACTGCGATATGCAAAGTTGCCTTAAGCTAATTTTGCGATGATTATCACACGTTCTTGAGAATATCCCCCTTGCTGCGGTGTGTAGCATGCCCTAAAGGGTGCCAGCATGGAGTCAGGGAGGCCATGTAGTATGGCATTACCGGTATCCAGATGCAAGACAGCAAGGGTAGGAAAAGCAATTCTGAAGTCGGTTTTTGGAAGAAATAGTCTACATGTTTCAAGCCCGTCGTTCCCTGTGGCTTTCGTCAGGACCAAGGAATACACTCCCTGAGACCACTCCTAGTTAAAACTTATTAGAAAATTCAAAGTGTTCTGACTTCATACACTTTGCATGCACAAATAAACCTTGGCCCTCATTGGTGTTACGTTTCATGTTATATACAAAAAGCAATCCTGTTGCTTCATAGGTTCTCTAGTGGCAAGGCAAGCCTGTAGTTACGCTTCCATCAAGGTCTCGTCTTGTCTAGTAACCTGAGTTCACATCAGGGGTGCCTGAATAACAGACCATCATGTGTGTGATTGCTTTTTAAAAAAGCAATCTTTTTTTATCAAATGCAGCCCATTTTATCAAATGCAGCCCATTTTCCTTAGAGGTAAACCAAATGCGTTTTTAAAAACAATTAAACTTCGAAAATCATCTTTTAAGAGTAGTCAGGGGTCAGTGTGACCACTGCGTGCTCTTAAAAAATATTTTTCCAACATTCTCATTTGCGAATGGGTTACCACCACTTTTAAAATGGTGGTAAAGAATTACTGTTTTGCAACTGGAATTCAGCCACAAAACAGTAATGCATACCATACTAATTTGGTATCTGAAAGGGTTGCCCAAAATCAAATTCTGAATCGCAAGGGTTGCCCAAAATCAAATTCTGAATCGCAAAAATTACCAAATCACATTTTGCATTGTGTACATTTGAAAAAGCATTTTTCTGGTTGCAAACGGCACTGTTCGCAAATCGGGCCACTTGCGACCAGAAAAATGCTTTGTACATCTGGTCCCAGGACTTCTTCCCCATCATCAGACTTTGACCTAAGGCATGAAAGAGAACATCAGAAAATGGAGAAGGAAAGAGAAAGAGAGGTAAAAGAAAACAGTGACAAAGGCAAAAAGCGATATCTTAAGGGTATTGGGGGCCGGGGCCAGCACCTATTTTGGGGGCCCCTGTTCCCAACAACTGTGCATTTATGATCCATTTTCAACTAAATGATGTCCATTGATCATTCCTTAAAAGTTAAACAATAGTAAAAGGTAAAAGAAAGAAAAAAATAACAGGCAATTGCTTATTTGAAATCAGCATCTGTAGCTACACCTGCTTTTCTGGAGTTGCCCGTGGACTACCTTGAACCACATACAGCAAACACATTGGCATGGAAGTGGACCATGGGGCAGCCCTGTATGAGGCTGTAGTCTACTCAACAACATTCTATGGCCAAATGAGGTAGAGGCACTTATTACAGCTTGACTATTTGGATAACTTAATGAGTGGCCCTGTCCTGACCAAATAACAAGGGGCCCACATGAAAGGTGGAGCCCTGGGCCAGATTCGAGTCTGCCCATGCCTCAAAACGTCTCTAAAGTAACCATGAAGAAGAAGCAGCAAGAGGGCATGAAAGAGGCAGAAAAATTAGGGATGTGGAAGAAAGGGGCATGAGTTTGGAAGAAGACTAATCAGCCTTGGTAGTCTGCATCCCTGTCATTTGGCAGAGCCAGATATGGCTCCTAATAAAAATATTGGGACCCTGCACTTGCTTACTAATTTATTTAGTTTTGCAAATCAAGCAATGGATTGTGGAGACTAGTGCTGGAATCTCTGGCCTTCGTTCGTATCATCTCCTCATTTTAAACCGTGAACCAGTGGACAATATGATTATATATGTGTTGCAGCTGTTTAGGTTTTGCCTGCGCAGTGGTTTCGAAGTCTCCTGTATTCAGAACAAAATATCTTAAAAGGGGCTTAGAACCTACCTCTTACTTACTTGAACTTACCATTTGGTTATTCCAAAAACTCGAAATTACGTGCTTCTGGTTGGCCAGCACATTGTCTGCTTTAATTTCCAGCTTTTCTTTGCCGTCCTTGCCATCGTGTGGACCCTGGACCAATTACAGCTTCCAGTCACTGGCCACTGGCTACTGGCCAGCTCCCTTCCATTGGCTACTCACTCTACTGGTACTTTTTTTTCATTTACGACTGGCACTACATACACGGGCATTTGCAGGCCATCTCTCTCCTCCCCGCTTGTTGTCGTCCACCTCCCACATGCCTACAGAAGTACTTCTTCTTTTTTTTTTACTGTATCTTCACTAAACTCAACTTCTTTAAACTACAGGTTAATCATGTAATCTCCTCGTGCCTGCCTGCCTGCCTTTGTTGTTGGGTTCCTGTCCCCCCACCACCTCCTCCTGCTTATAGCTGCGTGCCCGCAAAAACTCCTGTTGCTGTACACATATATTCTCCTCCACTCCAGATCCCCTTCTCCCCTGACCCTGCTTTTCCATTTTTCCCCCCACTTTTATATAGTGCGAACACCACCCAATGGTATCGGAGTGCTTTACATGAGCACCAGTTGCTTTACACAAAAACACATTTAGCTGCCCTCCGACAACTGGGCACAGGTTACTATGGGGCAAGGAGGGAGGGGAGCCCTGAGAGTCATCGAGCAAGTGCAGTCTGGTCCCAGACAGCATAGAACTCGAGGCCTCTTTCGTGTGGGGAACATGTATGACACGGAAAGTGAAAGAAGTCAGAAGAAACACGATTTTTTTTTCTTAAAGAAGACCCCTTGGTTTCCCCAAGCTTTTTTATTTTCTTTGTTGCACTACATAAGAGTATACAGTACGCAGCCCCTGCTCTGCATCCTTCCCTTCCCCGCCCCCTCCTTCCGCTGTCTGAAATGATGTGTTTGCCTACATTTGCTATTCAGCACTTTTTGGTTTGTATTTACCATTATGTATAATATTTAATGCTAACCTTCTGTGTTATATTGTAGCTGAACCAAAAGTACTAAAGGCCTATGGTGATTGCAGTGCCGCCACACCTGTCCTACACACTTTGCGTTGATGTTGTGTGTTTTATTACTACAGCATGACCTAATGAGATTATCTACCTAACTCCCATCCACATAACTCAAACCTACTATTACCTTCACTCATCTGACTGGTTTAAACTTTGTATTAAACTGAAAGATAGAAAAAAGGTCACTCAAGTCCTATATGTGAGATACCAGAACCGATAGCAGGAAGCACTGGCTGGGGTCACAAACAGAGCAGCGACATCTGCAAACACTGTGTGCTTCATGAGCAGAATGAACTACACACAGAGTGGCGTACATGTCACACACCCTCACAGATCTCACACGACTACAAAGAGATTAATAATCTGCCAACAGATACACATACCTATCAAACACACATAACCAGGAATATGCATACTGAATAGGTGTTCATTAATCACTAACTACACGCATACCACTTTTCACAATCATATTATGCAAATGTACGCACATCGCAGCATAAAACAAAACACATGCCTAAAATAAAATGAATGTTACCTTGTGTAATGTAATGGGTGCTCATGTAAAGAGATCCAATACCTTCGGGTTGAGTTTGCACTATATAAAATTGCACACAAAAAAAACCCAAAGGAAAAGTATGACGCTGCATATATACTTAGCCCGACATATCAAATAACACACGCATCACATAAAAACATCTTGGCATATCACATACAAAAGCAAACATTGATGATAAAAGCGATGATGCCACAAATGACACATATTATAAGCAAAAAACATAGGCATGCATCACATACAAATCAAACACAAATGCACTAAACTCACAGATTACACACACTTTTTTTGAAGTTTTACAAAGCACAAGCATCACTTAAACAATCACTGATCTTACACTGTGTGTCTCTCTAATTTAGCATGCAGATCTAATTTTTTTGTGAGTCTGCCATTTAAATCTCTTGCTCTGTCTCACTTTGCTTGTCCTTCCTGTGACCAAAAAAATTAACAAAGCTATGCATATGCGAGAGCTTTTTTACTCCATCAATAATTTTTTTACACGTGTAGTACAGTTGTACAGCTGGTGTGCAATTTGACCGAAAGTAAAGAAAAAAGTGGTATGATGCTGCCAGCATTTACCAAATCATGGCACGTTATTTTTTTTATTTTCAGGCATGTTCTACAACATGGCTAAAAAAACATTGGCAAAGAAATAGAACCTCGCATAGGCGAAATCTATTGGTTTTGCCAGTGCTTGTTTATCTGGGTGCCTGGCAAGGCTGTTCACAATGTGTTTGCAATATTTATCTGAGAATAAGTGGTGGCTCAGGTGACAACAGTTGTGTGCTGCACCAACTGAAATGGCATCATTTTTCTCACTTTGTCAATCTGTAGGCTAAGATGTCCCCTTGCTGTATGAGGGCTGAGTGGGCTTAGCAATAGCCCTTTGCTTAATCCTGGTTGGCTTTCTTGTCACTCACATTTGCTTGCTTCTTTTTCAGTGTCTTTCCTTCCTCTTTTGGTACTTGTTCCTCACTTGGAGCACAACTTATTTACCATCTTTTTGGTTGAATGAACCTACATTCTTCCACTGCTCACATTCAGGGAACTTTTATTTTATTTTCCTTTAAACACTCCATGAGATTTGTTTTCTTGCTCATGTGCTACTTCCACCCCAGTCGAATGCCACTCCTCCCCCAGCTTTCCTAATTCAAGCTTCTCTCTTGCTCTCCTACCCAATTCCTCTTTCTCCCACCCTGGTGTTGATGCCTCCCCCACCCACTCCTCTGTTACCCTTCCTACTCAGATGCAATTCAATTTTTGTCCTGTTTTTTTGGGGTGGGGGGGGGGGGGTTAAAGGCTGCTATTTGCTGCCAGGCTACTTCGTTTTCAAAAAGTTCTTTCATGCAAATGAAAATTCATTTTTCCTTAGTTGGGTCCATCATTTTGGAATGGTAAAAAAAAAAAAAGAAAATGGCACTTTCATAATCCTGTATGCATGCACATGCGCATGCATATGGAATAACACCCGAGTTAGGCTGTGTCATGACATGTATGCTTCCATGCATGTGTTTAAATCATTGCACCCTTTTTAACATCTTTTTTTGCCAATGCTGCATAGCAAAAAGCAATGGCAAAATCAATTGACCAAAAAGGCAATACCAGTTTGCTTCACCAATAATTTTGATGTTGTGCATCCTTAGAGTGGTTTGGATAAATAACAGTTTTGGGACAAATTACTCACCCAATTTTCACCCACTGGCAACAAAGCTGATGGATGATTTGCTGAACATTGATGAAACCAAAAATGTCCTTAATGCAAATAACTAAACAAAATTAACTAGTTGAAAAAATGACAATTATAATAAAATTGCACTTGTAATATAGCATTATTATTTTTGTAAAAAAAAGGTAAAGTCCATTCTAATATGGGCATCATCATTACTGTAATTGTAAAATAGATGACTACGGGTTTTTGAGTGTCGTGTGGTCACACTAGGCCCTGGCAGGAACACCACCCTTTTACATGTTCACGTTTAAAGTTGACATCTTTTCTTGAGCGTTGACATTTGACACGTATTTGCTTGCATGCCTGTATGGATAATATTCTAGGAAATAACTTTACTTACATTTACACTTCTTCATAGACATATTATCAGTCTTGAACATTCTGTACGAAAGCTAAATTTCACTGTGGTTTGTTGTGTTCTCGGCGGCAGCTTTGTCAGGATAGAATCAGTTATGACAGCCTGACTGGGATTTCAGCATGGCAACATAGGTGAAGTTTATTATATAAGCAACATCACTCTTTTGCCTAATCAGAGGAGCATTTCACTGACACTGAAGAGGTCTCCCCATGCCGGATTCCCAGCCCAGCTGAATCCTGTTTGCCTCCTGAGAAGGATGGTGTCCAGCCATACACTGAGACGGACTCCCAGATGAAACATACCCACAGGCAACTGGGGAGTTAGATCACCCTAAAGGGATTCTGGCAGATTCAACCACCATAGGGCACACTAGGATAGGGAGTGCTTGGCAGGAGCATAAATATAACTGTATTTATATGCAAGCATATATTCTATGTGAAAGCACAATGGTTAAATTGTTTATTTTCATTACCATTCTAGTGATGCTGAGTACTCAGTTCTGTTTCCTTCTATTGATTATTACAGCACACATATTTTACACACAAATCTTATTGCTTCATTAAATATTGAAATGCCACTTTAAGTATATCTTGTTTCTCCCTTTGGGCATGTATGAGTTACCAAACGAAAGGGTTTCAGATCTGTTTCCATGATTTCCTTGGGGAGTCAGGGTTGTCATGTTCTGAGGTTGCACATACCACCTGTTATCTGACTGCATTTACGGGTACAGATGGTGCACTGTGAGCTAGCCAGGACTCAGGCCACCATATCCTGATGATGTGTGTAGAATCAGTCTTGCACAGTTTTGACATTTATGTTGTCTAACAAATTCACAGTTTTACTGAGAATGTATGAACCATACAACAGGGGAGTGATGGGACAGCAATTGCACTTTGAGTATGACTTAATGGCAGGAAATGCATCAGAAAGCCAGATGGACTTGTATAGGAGTTGTATGGTGCATGAAGCAGCTTCTGCATTAAGCATTCATCTCTGTCTACCGTATACAAATGCAAGGCATGCTAGGTGTTTACAGGGACCTATTGCAAACTCCAGAGTATTTCAAGAAATAAAATCAAGAGTTATAGGGGTTTCCAAACATATAAATATGGGATTGGGAATGGGGGAGCAGCACTACCTCTCAGTGTATGAACAAGGGTGAAGAAAAAGCTGGGCCAAGTGCAGTGAGTTTCACAAAAGTGTAGGGATTAGGTAAAATTATGTTTTTACAGTCTTGAGTTGTAACAAATACATTAATATCTATTCATAAAACATCATTTTTTAGTCCGTTTTCACTGTGATGACATTTTTGTTTATGGTATTTTGTAGAAGGGATATTTGTACACATTTGTAAGACCGTGAGCTAAGTTTTAGAGCTGTTTAACCTAAATTCTCCAGTGTCCGCCGTTAATTCTTATTCAGACAGTTTAGAAAGCCTAGAATAGGATATATTTTGTTGGACATCATGACTCACAGGGTTGTTGTCTTCATAGGACTGGATGAACACTGGTTTGTCGTTGTATTTCCCAATTAAGGCCCCACATACATGTTAAACAGGGAACGTGAGAGAGGCACACCTCGAGCTAAAGGAAGGAGATAAATTATATATGTGGAGACCTATTTATCAGAAAATATACCTTTACATCACATGCGTTACATCGCATGCTTTTACAACGCGGTTGTTACATCGACCGCGTTGTTACTACGCGAGCCATTACATCGCAAGTCGTTTCCCGACTTGCTGTAGGGGGCGCGCTGGACTTAGGAATAGTATAATTTACTATTCCTTCTCTAGTTTGTGCAACAGCAGGGAAGGTGTTGGATTGTAAATCTAACACCAGTGTGCCCCCTACAGCAAGTCGTTGAAACGACTTGCATTGTAATGGCTCACATTGTAACAACGCAGTCGTTGTAACAACCGCTTTGTAAAAGCATGTGATGTAACGCGTGCAATGTTATGGCTGTTATCCATTTATCAACAAGGCCTGGACCCACCCACTGTTAAGAGTGGTGGCAGAGAGATCTTTGACCAAGTGGCACATGAGACATGGAAAAATGGGGGATGGGGGATTCTGTGTCAGTTTTAATAAGTGAAAAACAAGAACAAAAGCAAGGTCTATGACAGGTGCAAGCAGAGTACCACAGCAAACAGCAGCTAATGGCAGAAGATATTTTAATTGAAAAAAACAATTGATGGGTGCATTGCTAGATCCCCAAATGTATTATGCAGTTTCCCCAATCTGGTTTAAATTTCCATAAGAAATATAGTGAAATGACAAATGGTGATGACCATGATTACATAATGTATAATGTGAATTGCCTCTAGGGTTGAATATATTATAAGTATACCATTATTACTAAAATATGGACAACTATGCTTAGCCTGTGACCTGTAATTTCCCACGGTGATTGCTGAACCCACTAAACTATTTTAGCAACTTTATCTTAATTTCAAGTCCAGATGGCTCCAGTTGCAACTCCCACTTCATGTAGACTCCATCTGGTCTTGAGACAACATTCTATGAACATAACAATCCGTTTGTACTCAGAAAGTGACTGTGCCCAGTGGCGACTCCTACGCTATGGCGAAGGAGCATCTCCACACCCCGCCGGCCTCAAAACTTGAAAAATAAAATTATAATAAAACAGGTTTATTATCTTTTTATTTTCAAGGTTCTGAGGGCTTGGCTAGTTCTGGGGGCGGGGCCATCTCGAGGGCAATGGCAGAGGCAGTGGTTGCACTGTTGTCAAAGCACAGGCTCCCAGTCTCTCTGGGAGCACAAATTTCCAGTTCTCTGGCCAATCCTAAGGCTGCTTTCAAACATGAGAGCAGCATCTGAATTGGCTGCCGAAAGGCTGGGAGCCTGTGCTGCAGCAAGGACATGGAAAATAGCATCCGGCGGTATGCAGAAGGTAAGTTCTTTTTTATTTATTTTTTAATGTTTATTTGTTGTCCGTTTCCTCTCCATCCCCCCACCTCTCCGTCGTCCCCCACAACCTCCCCACCGCACCACTCTGCCCGCACACCAGCTGCTACTGACTGTACCAAAGGTAGCCACAACATAAAATCCTTGACTAATTAACTATATTAATCTTACACTATCTCAGTTAAATAATCTTAAACATCCCACAGTTTGCTTCTTGTGCAGTTTTTGCCAAAATCTCGACGATGGCCTAGAGGACTGTTATTGACAGGGCGGAGTGCTCAAACTATTGCCATCCATTTTTTTATTTTAATTTTATTTGTGTCCATCAACCAGCATTATAAATTAACATACCATGCATATTTAGAGAGTGTGTGTACATCCCCAGGGTGTCTGTTGGTGCTATTAACCTATGATTATTGTTAGACAAATTAATGGTACTTACTGAGTTGCTCTAAGATGAATCCCAGTGGGATTCAAACATGTGAACATGTGATCAAACTCAAATCCCTGCAATAGATGATTTGTAGACTACAGAGCAACCAGCCCAACTTCAAAGGGCAGGATTTAAGACTCTAAGAAATTTGCAAAGGTGGTCTTGTAAGCCATAAATCTTTTTACTCCAGCATAAATTACCCCATTGATGTGTAATATTACGTGTATATCATATGCAAGAGATAGGAAGCTGGAGTTCCAAGGTGTGATTAACCTTGATTGTTTGTTAGCAACCAAAAATGTTTAACTTTGAAGGTATTCAGAAATGTATTTCTGGCCCTTTCCCACATTTGGAATGTTTTCACATTTACTTATGACAAGGTTGTGAGTAATCACTTTCCACAATGCTACGGAAGATCTTCTGGTGGATCCCCACCGAGACCAGGAAGACCGTCACCCAGGCCCTCGTCACCAGCCGACTGGACTACGGCAACGCCCTCTACGCCGGGACCACCGCCAAGCTCCAGAAGAGACTCCAGCGGATCCAGAACGCCTCAGCCAGACTCATCCTCGACATCCCACGTAACTGCCACATCTCCGGACACCTGAGAGACCTGCATTGGCTCCCCGTCAACAAAAGAATCACCTTCCGTCTCCTCACCCACGCACACAAAGCCCTCCACGACCAAGGCCCGATCTACCTCAACAACCGAATCAACTTCTACGCTCCCAAACGCCACCTCCGATCAGCCAGCCACGCCCTCACCGCCGTCCCGTGCATCCGAAGAGCGACAACAGGAGGGAGGTCCTTCTCCTACCTGGCCGCCAAGACCTGGAACTCCCTTCCGACCGACCTACGCCTGACCAAGGACCACCTCTCCTTCAGGAAGAAACTGAAGACCTGGCTGTTCGAGCAGTAACGGCACCCCCCCCCCCCCCCAGCGCCTTGAGACCCTACGGGTGAGTAGTGCGCTATACAAATGCTTTGATTGATTGATTGATTGATAATACCCCAAATTTTGCTAGAGTATAGATATAGATTCCATGGTGTACGACCACACATTTGGAAAATGCCAAAGCAAAAAATGTATTTATAATCTTTCCAAAGATATTGCCAGAGAAGCTGTGACTAGTAAAGCTTCTCTATATGTAACCTGCAAAGTATTATGAATTGCTGTAATTCTTATAAAAACATTCCCATGCAGGAGTGAAAACTTAGAGTATAGTTTTATTCATTTTTTAATTAAACTGCCACTAGTCCAGATTCACAAACCTATTTGCATGTGTAAGTTTCATTTAGACGCACAGATTGCTTCATTTACAAATGTAAAACGTTTGTAATTCAGAAAAGTCAGTTTTGTAGTTATGAATGAATGTACTCACACCAATGTGTCCATGTTAATCAATCTGTTCCTGGGGGAACAGGGTGGGCGTTCCAGCATGGAATAGCCCTCGACGTTTGCGAGCACCCATAAAGTTTACACATTTGTGGGTGTTCACAAACTCCTCTCTAAGCTCTTCCCATTCCAGCCCATGGGAAAAATTGGAAATTTGCTCCTGCCAAGCTCAGGACTAAATGCCTTTCCTGGGTGGGAAGGCAATGAGAACACCCCCAGCAAGGGTGGCTGTGTACTGAAAGTGATTTGTTCACGGGGGGAAATAAAATATTTGTCATGTATCTTTGCATTTGTTCTTTATTATGTGAACATATACATTTTAGCATTTACATTTTTGTCTGAGAATATGGAATTCTTAAAAATCTCATAGGATTACACCTAGTAAAGTTTCATCTGATAGAACATCTAGCCGCAGATTCCTTACCTTTGAATTTCTACAGGCATCAAACTGGATCTAGAAGATTTTTTGTGAGCAGTACCCCTGTGTGTCAGTAGGTAGAGTCGGTTGGCTCTGCATGGCATTGTCCTTGCCGGAAGAGACATATAGGTGCCACCTCAGAGGGCTGACGTCAGTTCTTTTCTTTCTGCGCCAGCCACCGCTGACCCAAAAGAAGAGCTATCCTTTTGACAGGATTTTTGTGACGTTTTGTCAATCTTTTTGGAGGTTCACTCCTGATGTGTCGAGGATGTCATTGAGCAAGATAGGTGTTAAACCCTGTAGCGCCTGTCACCGTGCCATGTCGGTGACGGACCCTCAACTTGAGTGTTTGTGGTTTTTGGAGCGCAACCATGACTCCAAATTGCACTCCGACTGCCGGCCATGGTGCCAACGGCTTTGAGTAAGCAGTCCCTGAAGCTGCCACTGGCCCGGCATGCGACTCTGCGGTATTCTCGATCCCGCTCGAGAGAAAGCTTTCAGGACCATTCCAGGAGTCTGAAGTACATCTAGTACCACCCCAAATCATCAGGGCACTCAGGTAAGAGACACAAAAAACATTAGAAGTTGAATCGTGCTTTGATTTCTCCTCGTTTGTTGTCCAACTCGATGAAGGAACATTGGCGTTTAAGGCCTGGATCCTCGGAACTTGCACGTGGGCCGACTCCATGCCTCCCCAGTTCTCCGGGAGCTGGAGTGACACCCGCTCAAATTAAAGAGTTCTATGAGGCCATATGCCTCATTTCGGAGTGGCCTGATCCCTTCGGCGTGCATTTGGGCCCCATGAGGTGGGGCCCCATCTGGCTCCACACCGGTGGCTCTGGCCCTGATGGACCCCCATGGATCTGGTCATGAACCCGGATCAGCGCTGCATGTGCCAATGCGACCTTCGCCAATGCTAATGGTGCCGCTGGCACCTACTGCTAGCGCCAGACTCTTTCTGATCTCCGATGACAGAAAGACGTGTCAACTGACATCGATTTCAGTACCGACAGGACACCAGCATCCTAGGTCAGAGCCTGAGCCCTATTCTGAAGGACTTGTGTAGAGTTCTTCCTGTAATGGAATGTAGAACTTGTTGTGGATTAGAATGTTGATCTTTGAAGGGAAGGTCAGTATTGTAATGCTGGAAGAATAGCTGGAGGTGCTTCCTTTACTTGCTACTAATAAAGATCTCCATCATCACTACTCTGTTGTTGGAAGTGGATCTTTACATTGGCGACGAGGATGGGATGCCAAAACCCAATATGTACAAGAGGTTGACGATACCTGTGAAAGTGTCCAAGAGCTAATGTTATGTGTAGATGGTTTGTCCTTTCCTGCGGAAGGAGATTGTAATGTTGTCAACAATATGGGAATTCCCATGGAGAGCACGGGTAAGTTAGAAAAGCCTCATTCTATTATTTGTCTAGACATGAACAATGTGAAAATGTTAATTGATTCCGGAAGCCTATACACGCTTTTATCTAGGGACATGTACCTTGAAGTGTGGGGAGAAAAGAGTAATGTAGAAGAGTGGGATAGTCCAGACATCAAAGCTGTAGGTTATGGGGGGAGGACAATAGAAATATTGGGCTTCAAGTGGATGTTAATAAGCTTTGAAGAAAAGAAAATTTATGGGCGTGTTTATTTGACAAAACAGGGTTCAAATTTGCTTGGTTGGCGTCACCAAAAAGATCTGGGGATAATGTTAAATCCTAATGCCAATGAACCAGTTATATCCACCTTTGTTCACGATGTGGGTAATTATGGAATGAATCTGATGGATAGATTCCCTGGTGTTTTCACTGACAAATTAGGGAAGCTAGTGGATTTTTCTCATAAGATCATCTTGAAAAAGAACGCCATACCAATTGTCCATAAAGTTAGAAATGTTCCTCACTTGATGAGAGGGCCTCTCCAGGATGAATTGGACAAGTTGTTGAGTCAAGGGATTATTGAGCCCATTGAGGCCTCGGAATGGTTGGCGCCCATTGTGGTTGCTCCCAAGGAAGGAAATAAAATTCGTTTGTGTGTGGACTTGCGTGATTTGAATCGTAACATATGGGTAGATAGACAGCCGCTACCTAATATATCTGAGATGTTGACTGCAATGGGGGGTGGAGCTGTTTTCAGTGTGATAGACATGTCATCAGCGTATCACCAAATTGATCTTTGCAAGGAATCAAGGCATCTCACGTCATTTGTGACACCATTGGGAGCCTTTCGCTATTGCAGGATGCCATTTGGTTTGGCATCCGCTGCAGCGGTGTTTCAAAGGGTTATGCAGCAAGTGTTTTCTGGGTTGGACAACGTGCTGTTCTTCCAAGACGATGTGTTAGTTGTAGGGAAAAATGATGAGCATCACGATAAGGTAATTGAAGAGGTTTTGAGAAGGATGGAAAAACATGGGCTTACAATTAAAAAGGAAAAATGTCAACTTAAGAGGAAAATGGTGACATATTTAGGTCATGAAATATCTGAGGCAGGGATTAGACCTAAAAAGAGTATTGTTTCAGCTATTAGTGAGGCCCCCATTCCACTTAGTAAGGAACAATTGAAATCTTTTTTGGGGTTGGCAGAATATTGTTCCAAGTTTGTGAAAGGATTCACAGAAATAGTAGAACCTCTCAGACTGTTGATGAAAAGTGGTGTTGTGTTTAATTGGAATGAAAAGTGTGATGAAGCTTTTAAATCGGTAAAGTGCTGTATACTCCATGCTCCTACGCTTGGTCATTTCAATGTTAATGCGAAAACAATTATTACAACTGATGCGAGTGCAGTTGGAGTTGGAGCTGTTCTAGCTCAAGTGTACAATGGAGAGGAAAGAATTATTGGGTTTGCATCCAGGAGGTTGCAGGGTGCTGAAGCCTCATACCCAGTGATCGAGAAAGAAGCTCTAGCTTGCTGTTGGGGAATTAAGCATTTCCGCTACTTTGTTTGGGGTTTACCCTTCAAGGTCCGTACTGATCACAAACCTTTGATACATCTGTTTAAAGGAGGGAGAGGCTTAGAAGGTAATGTCACGCCAAGGATCTCAAGGTGGATTCTGTCGGTTATAGAATACAATTTTGAGATGGAATATGTGAAGGGATTGAAAAATGTGGTAGCAGATTGCTTGTCCAGATTACCAGCTGATATTGTAGATGCAGATTCAGAAGATAGTGTAGAAGTAATTAAGTGTAATGTTCAGCAAGCGTTTGAAAAGGAAGAATGGGAGTCTGGTATGTTGAATGATGTGACTTTACAAGCTGTTATGGATTGTGTGTCAACAGGATGGAAAGATGATCATGCACAAGATAGTCGTTTCAAAGGTTATTGGAATGTTGCATCAGAATTGAGTTTGAGCGAAGGGAAGTTATGGAGGAGAAGCCAGTTAGTACCACCAGTTAGTCTAAGAGGTAAGATTGTGAACATAGCTCATGAGGGACATCTGGGCAGGAACATGACCAAGAGACGAGTTCGACAGTCATTTTGGTGGCCAGGTATGGACAATGATATTGAAAGTGTGGTCAAAGATTGTTATGCCTGTGCAAGAAGTGACAAGACGAAAGTCATAAGGCAACCGCCATTAGCGTGTCCAGAGTTTCCTACACGTCCGTGGGAGAAGGTAGCGATTGACTTTTTAGGTCCCATTGCCAAACTGGGGTCACGTAACAAATTCTTGATGGTTTTGGTAGATTATCACTCTAAATGGTTTGTTGTTGAAAGTACTGAGTGCATTGAAACTGAAAAAGTAATTGGGTTCATGGAAAGAATATTTATAAATGAGGGGATTCCCAAGACACTTGTGTCGGATAATGGGGTTCAGTTGGTTTCCAAAAGGATGCAAGAATTCCTCTGTGGAATGGGTATCAACCATGAGAGGGTTGCATTATTCAGACCTCAGGCCAATGGGTTGGTTGAACGAATTAATCGTTTGATTATGGATAATATTCAACTCTCTATTTCTAATGGCTTAATGTGGTCAGAGGAACTCAAGAAATTAGTTTGGTCATACAGGGTTACACCACATTCAGTGACAGGGGTGTCACCTTTTGTCTCTCTTAAGGGACGGGAACCTGGCATGAAGGAGGTTCCAGGTTGGCTTAAGAATAGAGAGTGTGTGTGGGTAGATCGTGAGGCAGTGAAAAATGATGTGAAGGAACAACAACATGCTGCTGCAAGGTATTATAATATCAAGAAGAGTGTCAAGAATCATCATTTTGTGGTTGGTGATTGGGTGGTCATAAAACGTGGAGGTATTGTTACTAAGGGTGAAAGCAAATTCTCACAACCGATACAAATCAAAATGGTGAAAAAGGACATTCTCATTATGACTGATGGTTCTGCCTGGAGCGTAGGAAATGTTTCCAAATGTAATACCCCAAATGTGAATATGGGGGATTAATGTTCTTCCATTGTGTTGTATTAGATGTATAACAGAATGTCTATTTATTTTATTTATTTATTTATTTATTGTTTATTTATTTATAAGGAAAAATGTAAGGAGGGAGATGTGTAGAGTTCTTCCTGTAATGGAATGTAGAACTTGTTGTGGATTAGAATGTTGATCTTTGAAGGGAAGGTCAGTATTGTAATGCTGGAAGAATAGCTGGAGGTGCTTCCTTTACTTGCTACTAATAAAGATCTCCATCATCACTACTCTGTTGTTGGAAGTGGATCTTTACAACTAGCCCTTGGGGAGTAATGAGAGGGTTCACTAGACCCTTTAGAATACCAGTATGAGCAGGATATGGACTGGTGTGAGGAAATGGGTGATGCCAGCAGACTGGACACATTTCCAGATTCCCCCTCCCACTGCTATGGAGGAGGGAGCTACATATGCAATGGTGGTTTGGAGGGTGGCTGGGATCCTCGGCCTTCAGTTGCCCTTAGTGGCAGTCAATACTAACATCTTGAGGGAGGTGCTGCAACCGGGATCGGTGGAGGTGCAGTGAAGTTCACTATATGGTATGGCATGGACACAACCGACTTGCTGGGCAGAGCAGTTTCGTCGACTGTGGCCCTCAGACGCCACACCTGGCTAAGAACATGTATCTTTTCAGGGGGTGTCCAGGCTTCACTCATGGACATGCCCGTAAATGGCACCCGCCTTTTTGGAGACAAGGCAGACTAGGTGCTGGATCACTTTAAGGATTTGTGGGCTACGGCTAAGTCCTAGGATCTCTCGGCTGCCCCACGTCCCAAGTCTGCCTTTCACTCCTTTCATGGCCATGTTGGTGGGTTTCAACTGTGCCAACCTTATCGCAGCCACAGAGCCACGCAAACCTCCCAACATCTTCATGGACGGGGGTGCGGTTCCTACCAGCTTCATGGGTCAGATAGCCACCGGTTTGGTCCAGCCACCCCCCCTCTCTTGGCCAAGGGAGCATTGAGAGGGTTCCAGTGCCAGAAGTAGGCTGTGGTTGCTATTCCGGCTACTTTCTGGTCCAGAAAAAGGACAAGAGCCTTCGTCCTATTCTAGATCTCCGAGCCCTCAACTACTTCCTCAAATAGGAGAAATTCAGGATGCTCACATTGGCTCAGGTCTTGTCTGTCATGGACCCAGGAGACTGGCTGGTAGCATTGAACTTGCAGGATGCCTGTTTTCGCATCCCCATCCTGCCTGCCCATTGGGATTACCTGTGGTTTACGGTAGGCCATGGGCATTTTCAGTTAATTGTGCTCCTTTTTGGCCTTACCAGCACCCCTCGAGTGTTCACCAAGGTGATGGCTATGGTCGCTGTTCATCTGCACAGATAAGGGGTGGCAGTCTTCCTCTATTCCGATGACTGACTGCTAAAGGCGGGCTCGCCCCAGGCTGTATTCTCCCACCTCCAGACTACGGTGGACCTCCTGCATTCGCTGGAGTTTACTATCAACATGCCAAAGTCACACCTGACACCCCTTCAGATGCTCCCTTTCATTGGGGCTTTTCTTGACACAGGGCATTTTTGGGCTTATCCTCCCGAGCAGCAAATTCGGAATGTTCAGGCTATGATACCGATGTTTCAGCCTCTATCCTGGATTTCGGTGAGATTGAATCAGAGGCTGCAGGGCCTAATGCCCATCTAAATCCTACTAGTGACACATGCCAGATGGCATATGAGGGCTCTGCAGTGGGACCTGAAGTTCCAGTGGGTGCAGCATGAGAGGAATCTCTCTGACATGGTCCAGATCTCGGAGGGAACAACAAAGGACCTGCAGTGGTGGCTAATGGGTCAGAGGCAGACTCCTCCCCTCTCCCCAAACAGATCTCACAGTAGTGACAGATGCGTCACTCCTTGGATGGAGCGACAATCTGGGAGATCAGAGGACTCTGGTCTCCAATAGAATTCTGACTCCACATCAACCTGTTGGAGCTCAGAGCAATCCGATTGGCACTGAAAGCCTTTCTACTCTTCATCAAGGGAAGGCTCGTACAAGTGTTCACGGCCAGGAGCACCACCCTGGGGTCCTGCACCAAAGGGATGGGTGGGGTCATGGGTCCTTTGTCAAGGGTCCCTGCATCTCTGGACATGTCTGTAACATCAGGGCATTTCCCTGGTGGTTCAACACCTGTCAGGTTTCCTGAAGGCCAGTGCCGACAAACTCAGCAGTTGATGCCTAGTGGATCACGAATGCTGTCTCCACCCGGAATTGGCACAAGGTCTTTTTCAACATTGGGGTGAGCCTTGGTTAGATCTGTTCACCTCTGCTGAGAACGTACAATATCAGCAGGTTGGTGAGCAGGAGTATCCAAGGCGGCTCTTGATCAGAGATGCTTTTATCGTGAGATTGAGTGGTGGCTATTGATAGCTTTCGACCTTCCTCCCCGAAGTCTTTAATGTTATTCTGGCAACAAGGAGTCCCTCCAACAGGATGGTATACTCCTGCTGTTGGAAAATGTTTGTATCATATTGTGCAGAAGAGTCTATTGATGCTCTTTCTACCTCCCTTTCTGATATTTTACTTTTTATTTTGACCATTGCCCAGCAGGGCTCTGCTCTGGGCACTCTGAAAGGGTATCTTTTTGCCTTGTCTGCCTTCTTGCGGCTGCCTGACCAACCCTCCTTATTTAAATCTCCAATTGTAAGTAGACTTCTAAAAGGTCTTGTACATATGTTTCCACCTTCCCCTTTCATTATGCCTCAGTGGGACCTTAATTTGGTTCTCACATTTCTGATTAGTGCTCCCTTAAAGCCTTTACACAATTTTTTCCCTTAGGTTGCCCACCATCAAAACAGCCTTTCTTGTGGTGATTACATCAGCCAGGAGGATGAGTGAGCTGCAGGCTTTATCATCCAAGCCTCCCATCCTATCTGTTTCTCCAGACAAACTATTGCTTCGCACTGGGGCTTCTTTCCTGCCAAAGGTTCTAACACCATTTCATGTGGGCCACTCTGTCACCTTGCCTACTTTCTATGCTCCTCCCCATCCCTCTAAAGAAGAGGAGCGACTCCACTGCCTGGACCCAAAAAGTGCGTTGTTGTCCTACCATAACTGCACAAGAGAGTTCTAGCTAGAGTGGGCGATCAACTTTTCGTGGGGTATGTTTGTTGAAAGAAAGGTCAGGCGGTGCAGAAATAGACCATCTCTCGATGGTTCATTCTCTGCATCAAGGTCTGCTTCGCATTGGCAAAGAAGCAGCCTCCTAAAGGCTTAAGAACTCAGTCAGTCAGTCAAAAGTACTTTATACGGTTCATATCAAAAACCATAAAAGTATAGTACATAATACAACAAATACAACGAAATTAAGACCTCTTATTTAAAATGTGACAAACCAATACTGCACATTATTATAAGCCATACACTAAAATCACTTATATACAACAATACAAACACATTTAAAAAGCAAAAGCAAGAGGCTCGGACAAAATTCATAATTTCCCACTATGTACTCTATAACCAATTTATTTTTTTCCTCAGTCTCAATGCAATTGATAAAAAATTTGCTATATTAAAAATCACCCGAGGGTTTTCCAACAACTGAAGATACAAAAGAGCAGGTTTAACTTGTCTGAAACCTCTATCTTTAATGAGAGGAATAATTAACTTTTTCCGAATGGGGCAAAGGTGTTTGCAAAAGAAAATAAAGTGCACAGTGTCTTTAATAGAGAAGCTATCACAGGAACAAATCTCCAGATCCATTCCCTTCGTCCACCCTGGACGATCAGTAAGGAGAAGGTGGAATTTGTTCAGTCTAAACTTAGTTAACAGATATCTGTGATTCATATTGTTTACAATTCTCAGGTAGGGTTCTAAACCACTGGAGGTAATTAACAACTGGTGAGCCCGTACTGTTGGTTTACGTAATTCCTTTTCTTCTCTTGCTAGGTATGCCGACTGTTTATATGTGTCTTTCACCCATTTCACATCCCACTTTAATAAATTTTGTGGGTGATCAAACAATTCTGGACGACCCATTTCAATAGTTAATTTTTTGACATAGTTCAACCAGGGGATAGTATTACCATGCTCAAGGGCTAAAAATCCCTGAGAATCTCATGATTCAACTCTAATTCAGGGTTTAACCCCATTAAAATCCTTTTTAATAGCGGGGCTAAGGCGATGCGGTCTCAGAGATATTCTACCCCGCACTCCTGGTAAACAATATATCCAGGTGTTGACTGGGGAAGGGATAAGATAGATTTCAAGAACTTATCCTCTGCTACCTGCAGCGCCTTTACATTTTTCAACCCCCACAGGTCGGCTCCATACGTAGCTATTGAAATACATTTAGCATCATAGGTTTTCAACACTGCCTCTAAAGGCTTTGCCCCTAACTTTTGGGCAAAGTCCAAATCAGCCAGAATAGACCTAGCAAAGGCATTACGTTTAGCAACTAGTTGGGGCGACCAGGTAGACCTGTCATCAAAGATTACCCCCAAATAAGGAAATCTTGAAACCCTGAATAGAACATTCCCTTCAGAGTGCAAGGTCTTAAATCTTTTGGACTTGCTACCCACAATCATTACGTGAGATTTCGAAAAGTTCACACTTAAATCCAGCGCTTTCATAAAGTTAGCAAATACATTTAAAAGACGTTGCAGCCCCACTGCTGTGCATGCTATTAAAGCAGCATCATCCGCATATCATAATGCTGGAATGGAAAACTTGCCAGCCCTTGGAATGTCTTGGCACGCCCCCGTGAGAGCCGCACCCAAATCATTAATATAGAGAGTAAAAAGCAAGGGGGCTAAAATACACCCCTGCCTAACCCCTTTAGTGATCCCAATCTTGCCCGTGCAGTTACCTAGCCGGTCATATCTGACTGTGGCTGTTAGGTCCCTATGTAGGTCAGCAAGAAAATACACAATATTTTTATCTATGCCCAGTTTAAGGAGCAATCCCCAAAGTTTGGAACTATTCACTCAGTCAAAGGCCGAGGAAAGGTCCATAAAAGCTAAATATAGCGTACCCCTTTTGGCAATAGTGTATTTTCCAATTAATAGGTGGAGGTTGAGGCTTTGATCTATGGTCCCTTGTCCCTTCCTAAACCCGTATTGCAGGCAGGAAAGGGTATCTGTGTCCTCCAACCAGGCACTTATTTTACCTAGAACCACTCGCCCCAGCACCTTCACTGCAGAGTCAATAAGAGAAATGGGGCGATAACAACTGGGATCGCCTCTATTACCTTTCTTAAAAATGGGTATGATAACAGATTCAGACCAAGTGTCCGGAATCCCTACAACACATACCCTGTTAAAAACGTTAGTTAAAACTGTAGACCAGGTCTTGAGATCGGATTTAAAAAGATCAGCTGGAACGCCATCGGGACCCGGAGCCTTGTTACTCGTCAACTTACCGATAGCGTCTGCCACCTCACTCTCAGTGACCGTTAGAGTGTAAGGGTGAAAAATGGGGGTAAGCATATTCACCTCCTCAAAATGTTCCCCTTCATAGACTGACTTAAAATGAGAGTACCACAACTGTTCCTGAATACCACAATCAAGTTGGTTATTACATTGGTCATGAAAAAAGGGTTTACTTACAACAGCCCAAAATTTGGCGCTATTCCTAAGTACATCCACGGAGGTTAACTCTTCCCAGGCATCCTCCCGTATATTCCTTCTTCTGGTTTCCAGAACTTTATTATAGTTTTTCCCTAATAAGGCCACCGCGGCCCGATTCACAGGCTTACCATTCAGGGCGGCCTTCAGCTTTTTATTAGCTGACGAGCAGTTATGATCGAACCACCCTTTTTCGGCAGGATCCTTAGCTATCCCTGTACATCTAAGGTCGGCTGAAACCTGAGTACAAATTTTTGAGTAAGCCTCTAAAACCTCCTCATCATCTGCTTCCAAATTCAAACATGTGTCCAGCGCAGATCCTACCTTCCTTATTAAATTGGTATGAAAGTCTCCCGGTATGACTCTACTCCATCTAATCCTACGGGCCTGATCTGTTGGACGGATTTCAAATTTGTCCTTTCTATTTTTAGCTACCTCAGGCTTTGTGATCAGATCCGTGACACTGAGGACCACTGGGTTATGGTCACTAAATTGTGACCAAACCCGTGAATATCCAAGAATCCTAACTCCCAGTGTTAAACTAATGAAGATGTAGTCAATAACTGAGTGACTACCATTCCCCTTGAACGTAGGTATCTCCTCAGCCACCATTGGTGGGAGCATCAAACCGTTATCCGCCAGAATAATTTCAAGGAGATCTCCCTGTACAGAATGTTCAAAATGAGTATCCCCTTGCTCTATCGGACCTAACAAGTCTAATGACAAGCATTTATCAGGGCAACCATGGATGTTTAAATCCCCCATAACTATGATAAAACATTCTTTTTTGTTGGCTTCCTTATAATTTGCCAAAAAAAGATGTAACATGGACAGGTGATCAGTCGGGGTGACTCTGTCATAAGAATTATAAAAGTTAATAATTAAAACGTCTGCCACTCCACTCAGGGAGATTTGTACAGCTAAACAGTTACGTGATCCAGTATCTAATTGAATAAGAGTGCCGGGGATAGTGGGGGAAATTAGGGTGACCAGTCCACCCTTCGCCCTCCCCATATTGGATGGAACCGCCGAAATAAAATAACTAGAATACCCATCCAATGTCAGGATATTCCCTGTATCCCAGGTTTCTTGTAAACCTATTATGTCACCCAGACCCACAAATTCCCTCCAGACTGGGTCATCTATTTTGTGTTTGAGGCCAGCAACATTCCATGGTACCAGCTTTACAGGTGTTCCCCTGGACCCTAGATCACACTCATCTACAAGGGGGACATTTCTTACCGGTGTGACTGTAGTGCGGACACTAACATGGGTAACGGGGAAAAAAGTGTCTTCTTGAGTCCATAGTCACTCAATTTCACCCAGATTTGAGAAGGTATCAAATCTGTTAAAGACTGGGACGGTGAATTCATAAGAATCTCTCCTTATAAGTGGGTCACTGCACACTTGCCTGATATTATGTGGGGGATAAAAGAACCCCAAAGGGAGTACATTTACATGCTCATTTAAGATTCTAACTGACCCAGCCTGCCTCAAAATGTTATCCACCAGCCTGGGAGATCTAAAGCTTATGACGACACAGTCGCCTTCTAAGCTTTTCTTGGTCTTACCCACCCACGGCACCCTTCTAATCATCAAGAAATTGTTATACAAATGCTGTCCCATAACTGTTTTGTTGGATAAATATTGGAGGGCCTTATTTTTTAATGAGGTCCAATGTTCGTTTTGACTGCCCTCAATTTTAGGGACATTAGCAAGTATTATTGTGTAAGGACATGCCTCTGCTGCTAAATGTAGCGACGGTTCACTCTTAGGGGATTGTACTAAAGGACTTAATCTCCCCACAGAACTCCCGAGACCCTGCTGCTCTCCCTGAGTAGCTCCAGTGACTTTTGGCACTAAAGATGGAATACTAGGTCCTACCCCTGGGGAGCTGCTAGGGGTACCGGTTGTTGAAGTGGGGTGATTAAAGAGTCCAACAAGTTGTTAACTGAGGCTGAAGCTACACTTAATGGGTAAGCTACTGAAGAACTTGGCCCCTTCTTTAGGTCGTTAGTATTAAGGTGTGTTTCAATGGACTTCAGTCGTTATTCTATTAGTTCCAACTTGGCCATTAGGGGTGAAGTAAATGACCTAAGGCGTACATCCAAAATCTTAACTAAGTCCAGCATACTTCCCTCGTTACTATGTTCAATATCTAAATTAGTACAGTCAATTCTACACTCCCCCGATTCTCAATAACTATGGTAGGGACTATAGCTTCATTTTGATCCGACCCAGAAGCGGACTTACTATTTCTAGGCTGTTTTGCCTGTTGCCGGCCACCATGAAGAGTATTTTTAGCCTTCCTTTTCATTGGGGCAGTTTTACTACGATTGGTTGCCATGTGGGGTCCGGCCCTCGATAGCCTGGTGCATGTAGCCACAGGGGAAGAGGCTATGCTAGTTCCAAGTAAGGGGGCAGGAGAAATTGTGGCACTGTCTGCTATTACTGACCCATTAGAAATCATATGGGGGTGCGAGCAGACCGATGGAACATCGATAGGGGCGGTTAAAGACGGAGGAGCTAAATGGCTGATGGGATCCAAGGACAATCTACGCTCAACTAGATCGATCTCCCTGGCAACGGCCGTTTCTACCTGTTTCAAATAGCCATCGAGTGTCCCCATACCCACCGCCTTCAAACCTGTTTTGCTCCTAACTTTAGCCATGCTAAACAGTAAATAAACACCAGCTAATGTCTCCCCTTCACAGGTATGCGCAGAATCAAACAATGAGCTGTCCCACACCACCCAACCTTACAATACAAGTTGTCAAAATATGATCACTAAATGAAAAGAAGTAGGCCCAGCCCAGCCTCCTCAGGCCTCTGAGGGCCTAAGAGGGCCCGCCCTTTGCCCGGGCTTAGCCCGCGCGCATCCCGCGCGCGTCCTGCGACGCGGAGGGAGCCTGTTCGTATTTGTCGCCTCCGGGCACGGAAGTTTGTGTGTGTAGGGGCGGGAACACTGCCGGGGATTCTGAGGATTGTAGTCTGCTCCCTCCGCTCGGCTACCGCTACGAGCACCAGCAGCGGCGGCGGGAGACAGCGGCAAGTCAAACGCCAGGCACTCGCCACGCAGGTCCCACCAGCAGCCCAACCGTCCCAACAAGAGGTCCCAGGTATGAACGAACACTGAAGGAGAATGAGACAAGGCTTAAGAACTCATTCCACCAGAGCTAAGGCTGTGACCACTGTATTAGCCAATGGAGTTTCAGTCCTAGACATCTGTGAGGCAGCAACTTGGGCCTCTGTGAACACGTTCACAAAACATTAGTGCCCGGACTGTCAGGTCCATCAGAATGGGCATTTCGCCTGTTTGGTCCTGAGGATTTCTTAGTCTGACTTTGTCCGTAGACCCATCTCCAGGGATGGTATTGCTTGGGAATCTATTCAAAGGTAAGGAATCTGCATCTAGATGTTCTAAATCAGATGAACAAGTTACTTACCTTCGGTAATGCCTTATCTGGTAGAGACAATATCTAGCCGCAGATTCCTTACTGACCCACCTATCCTCCCCGCTCTACGGACAGATTTCTAGGGTCAGGGATGATCCTTTTCAGGGCCCTAGTTTGGACACACCAGTGTTAGTGTACTTCAGAGCTCTGCGCTTCTGGTGTGGAATGTCATGAAAAGTAACTGATGCGAGTGCGCCGAGGTGGCGCCTACATAGGTGAAGCGGATGCCACTTCCGGCGCACAATGCCGATGACTCCACGCCGAGCTGACCGATGCCACTTACCAGCGCACAAGCGTACTGCTCACAAAAATCTTCTTGAAACAGACTGACACCTGGGGAAATTCAAAGATAAGGAATCTGCAGCTAGATATTGTCTACACCAGGTAAGGCGTTACCGAAGGTAAGTAACTTGTTTGACAGGTGTATCTTATGTTGTGTAACCTGGTACAGTTTTGAGAATTCCAAAAAGTTGGAAATATGTACCCGTGTGATCAAGTTAACCTTAAAATGTGGAATTTCAAATTTTACAGAGAATATTCCCTAAAGTGAAATAGCCTGCTTCAGACAGTTTAGTCAAATCGAATAAGTCAGGGTTAGAAGATAGATTTCCTGATTCCTGAGGTGGGCAAATATACGTGGCTTAATGTAAATAATTATGCACGTTGTAAGTTACAATTTAGTAGACATAACTTCCGCATGTGTTGTATAAATGAAGGCTATCATGATTTGCACTCCAGCTGAACTTCTCATGACCTCCTTCCCTGAAAGTGTATATTGAGCGATTGATTTGCTATCACTGTGTCAATAAAGCAGAGCTGTATCTCAAGATTCCAGGTGAAACGTGCTGGCTCACTAATTGTTTACCTGGAGTAAATATCTGGGTTGGCATCCACGTTGTAGCAAAATCCTAAGAAAAACATAGGTTTGGTGATTGTAATTGCAACCATGTTGTTGCTCATCTGGTAAATCTAATATTCTTTCAGCCTCGTGGCACTGGAAGGCTCAATAAAGTGCTATAAATTTGACGTGGGCTGAAAAGTACTGGATGAAAGACAGCACCATTTTTTCTCATTCAGTGGTCAGTATCAGATGAGTCACTTGCCCCCTATTGTTATTCCACTCAGTGACATGGACATTGCTATAACACTCTTCCTATTGACCTCAAAATGCTTGGATTCATGTTCCCAAACAATACCTCCGTTGATATTCAGACAAATCTAGAATGCTTTTCTGAGAGATATTTTATCCAAAGCAGAGCTGGGGTACACCATTATAGTGTCTGGTGGTTATTGGGAGACCTTTCCCCATTCGCTGCCAGTTCTGTGCTTAATAAATCGTTTTGCCTCCTTTCTTAAAGAAAAATTCTGTCTGTCATTTCATGCTTTAAGATTCTTTAAAGGACTTGGGCTGACATTTGAACCGGAATTAGTTTAAAATTCTTTTCACTGTGTTTTGTCATGTTTTTTCTGTTGCTTTAGTATCGGTTGGGAATAGATTAGACAATTCTAAAGTGCTTTTTAGGTATTTCGTCTTGTATTTCTGCTGTAAAGTTACATTTCCAAGGGCAAGAATGCAGGCTTGTACTGATTTTCTTAATTTTTAGTCTGCACATTAGCCTATTCCAAACTGCTGGACACTATCCAACATATCTTTTATCAAAACAAACGGAAACATACTTAAATACAACATAACCATACTGCTGAGACTCCAATGAGCAGGAATTCAAGAACCGTAAAAAGAGGCCACAGGCTGCAGGATAACACAAGTCATGGGAATTCGATGGACATGCACACTTAACTTGATATAATATGACTTCTCTCTAAAGCTCTCTGGTGGATCATTAGACTTAATAAAGAGTGTATACAGCAGTGGGGAACACAGAGAGGGGGTTTCTGACTGACAAAAGAGGCTCTTTGACCTTTCTAGTACCAAAGGATGATGTATGATGCCTTGAAAGCGGTCTCGAGATATGTAGAAACCAACATAAGCATCTATGAATGAATGAATGAAATTACTTCTATAGCGCACAGCTACTCATGAAGAGTGTCCCGGCTCTTTAGGTAAAGATCAGGATGGAAACCAGAAACCAACACATTGCTGACACTGTTACAATCTGAATAAGAACGTTTTCAGCTCCTCTTTTTAAATGTGTTTTCCTCCAATATAAACCTCAGGTTTACCGACAACTGGCTCCACATACCCGCTGCTATGGCGGAAAAGGAGGAACCTCCCCTCCGTTGCTTTTGAAAACGAGGGTTGCAATAAATCTGTCATTCTTGCAGCGAAGAAGTCTCCCTGGGATGCATTCCCTGATGTGTTCCTTCAAATACATAGGTCCCCTTGCATGAAGAGCTTGATGCGTTAAGGACAGTGTCTTGTACACTATGTGTTGGTGCACTGGCAGCCAGTGCAATTTGTCCTTGAACAAGGACAGGGACGCACCTCTAGGAATTTTATACACTAATCAGGCTGCCATGTTTTGCATAACTTGTAACCGCTGAATTAAGAAATCTGGGAGACCCAGGTACAAAACATTGGCATAGTCCAGCCTAGATAGAAATAACGTCCTAATCACAATAACCTCATGCGGAATCAAGCACTGGCACTTCTTCATCTTACGAAGGATCCAGAAGCAAGCCTTCCCTACAGCTGACTCTTGAGCCATGAACAAGAGTTGGTCATCAAGCATAAGGCCCAGATTTCTTGCCACTGCCGATGGAGCGGGCAGCGGGGAGACATTATTTGGACAGGCATCTGACCATCCTGGAAGGGGTTCCGGCCCAAACAGTAAGATTTTAGTTTTAGCTGGTTTACATTGCAGGCAAATAGCCTTCAGGCAATCAAGCAGTGCTGTCATGCTCTAAGCAAATGTGACCCTTACATTGGTAGCATCCCCATTGTATACAAGCCGGAGTTGGGTGTCATCTGCATATGAGATTACTTTGATGTTAAAGGATTCTCCAAGTAAGTCAAGGGTGCCATGCAAATGTTGGACTAAAAGAGGAACCTTGTGGCACTCCCCACTTCAACTCTTTCACGCCAAGGCATATGTCTTCATCCAAACCTCCTGCTCAAGTTCCTCAAGAAAGTAACCCAGCAAGCTCCGTGCTAAGCCCATTATGTCTAGATGTTCTAACCTGTCCAACAAGATGTTATGATCCACCGTGTCAAATGCGGCTGACGGTCCAGCAGCACCAGAGCCACATTGCGACTGGAATCCAAATTGAACTTAATGGCCTCTGAAATCTCAAGTAATGTGGTCTCAGTGCTGTGACAGGCTATAAGATTGAGAAGGATGAAGCAAGTTGTTATCTTATAGGAAGATGGTAAGTTGTTGGTTAACAAACTTTTACAAAACCTTTGATGCTGCTGGGAGCAGGGAAACCGGTCTAGAAATTGCCAGGGATTTGGGATCCGCATGAGGATTTTTGGCTAGATGTGTGACGGATCTCTGACATATTATCGACAGACACATTATCGAACTACACAAATATCGCATCAAATATATCGACATCAAAAATATCGACATTGTATACTTATTTAAAAAACTACACTAATATCGACACTACAATATCGTAATACAATTATATCGATCACACAAATATCGCACACATTAATATCGCAATACTAAATATCGACATGAGTAAATAAATATGACACATGTCACAAATATCGATAACCAAAATATAGACATCAAGAATATCGTTTTTATAAAAAATATCGACTATTCTAACACTAATAAAACCAATATTTTAAACAACATAAAGACAATATTTTCCCAAAACATACATTTTTCAAATGAGATTCTACTTAAACATAAACATAACATTTATAGCGATCTCAATATTTAACAACATAATAAAAAAACACTGAAATAATTATCACATTGGCATTTCGAACACATTTAAAAAACATTCACTACACATTATAAACAATCTTTTTATATATAATGATTTAAAACTCTCCTCCTTTAAAACTAAATATACTCTTACTTAGCATTTTCTATAAAAGGAAACCAATTAACAAAAAAAAAATCAAACCATCCAATAGAAAGGCAACATACAGAAAACAACCAATAACATGGACATTACAAACGTTAAAGGCAGGGAAGGTCCCCTGGGACTATTTTAATACAACATCTTTATTGCTTCCCTTTAACCTTACTGAAAAACAGCAATTAATGTCCATGAAAGATGCTATATATTCATTGTTACATATTGAAAAATTTGAACCTTTACCTTTCTCTGTAGCGGAATTGGATACAGGCGTGTGGTTATTACATGGGTTGATCACTCTCCCATTCGCGCTTTTCAAGTTTACGTCCTGTATAAAAAACTATGCTCTGGGTAGATATGAACAGCTGGGCACCGCTTTCATACATGATGTTTGGTCCCTCCCTTTTATGTATAGATGTACAAGGGACGGTACTGAGGTTTCTCTGACAGGTGAAGAATGTACAACGACACCTGATCATTCTGTAGTATATAGACACATTCAATTACACAGTGCATACAATGTACAAACTCCAAATTTGGCCTGCGTCATGAAAGGTATCCCAGTGCCAGTGATTACGCCATCTTTCACGCTGCTTGCAAACGGTAGTTATTTAATTCTGAACAATGAAGCTTGCTGCGGGATGTTAGTGGGAATCCCTTACATAGTGACTGTATCGCAGAGACTTGTCTGCTGCAATAATGTTCTATTTCCACCCCCGCATGGGCTGCTGGATGTTTCCATCTGGCCTTAGATTCCAACCTTGAAAGCAGAGTTCAACAAAATGAGCAGAATAAAGGCGCTATTGTCCAAAAAGGAGGTGCCATTGACTTCCTCCGGTGAAACATTTGTCCTTCACGTTGCAAATACGCGTACTGAGGTACAGGCGCTTTTGAATACTGACCTCCCCCTACATTTTGGTGCTTTGATCCAAACAATTTTCAATTCCTCGTCCACGACTGGCCTAGCTCATTTTTTTAAGCTTGTGGGCTCGGGCC
Source organism: Triturus cristatus (assembly GCF_964204655.1). Classification (NCBI taxonomy): domain Eukaryota; kingdom Metazoa; phylum Chordata; class Amphibia; order Caudata; family Salamandridae; genus Triturus; species Triturus cristatus. The sequence continues at coordinate 463,998,883 of NC_140593.1, forward strand.
TCGTGACCTCTTTCCAAACTATTTGTGGTGTGATTGCGGCATTTTTTCACTCTATTTTCTCGAGCATCTTTGGAGGTGTCCCGCTGATTCTGGCGCTTGTGGCAGGAGTGCTGCTTTTACTTTTCATACTGCGAAATGGCTGCTCTTTCTGTGCCACACGACAACCTGTCCCGTCTGCATCTTCTCCGTGACAGGATGCTTGAATATTATGGTACGCTACCATTGGCGACTTTGAGCCTGGCGTATGGATTATCCTTCCGGTATTCCTACTTCACCTGCGTACAGCCAGTCTTTCACTGCCTAGATTGTCCCTTTGAATGGCCTTTGGATTTGTGCTTAACCAACATGGTGTCTCCGGTGCCAGATTATGATCGACTGATGAGGCCCTTAGTGTCTCACGAGTTTGCCTGTTCTGGTGTTCGGATTATGGCCTGTGGTGCGGCGCATGGTATCCTGGGTAATTGGGACATCGCAAGAGCAGCCTATAATTTCTTGAATATGAGCTATCTGGAGGAACAATTGGGTTGCCCTCTGATTGTGCTAGAGGCTCCGCTCATTGAAGAACATGTATGTTCCTTTTCTTTGATTAATTGGATGGCTGAAACTTTTCATGGCTCTGCAAACGATTTCTTGTTGGAAGCAGTGGCCACGTATGCTGCATATACGTTCATGGATTGAGTAAACTGTGGTCCTCTATGTTTTTTCTCCCGTGCCTTTGGACTGCTGTCCACATAAACAATTTTTAATTTTTCCCATCACATGTTTGTGGTTTTTTTCTCCCCTTTTCGATTTTCATGTTTTCGGCTTTTGCCTGAACTATAAATTGTTTATTAATTGAATACACCTTGTTCTGCTCTGTCGAAACTGAACTTTGCATTCTCTTTTTTCTTGCCTACTGTATAGTGCTTCCATCAAGGGGGCATGTAGTGAGGACTCCCTTAATACGTACATACATTGTGAAGTTAGCATAACCGCGTTAGATGTTAGAAATCCATCTTGCCGCTTTTGCGCACGACACTGCGTTTACATGTTATTGCTTAAACGAACTGCTGACTCGAGCTTTGCCTCACACGGAAGCAATCTGTTGTTACCATTCCGAGCTCTGCGCAGGGACCTTGGTCTGTACATGGCGTGACAAAACAGTCTGGGTCGTTAGACAAAGCATGTTTTCCACTCCAGGTTGATCGACCCACTATTTAGCCATAACACACAGGCAGCTGCGAATACCTGAAAGTTGGTGCTTTTAATAATGCAGACATCATGTTTAATATTCAGACCGAAGACGAGCCTTCCTGCGAGAAGACTCCTGATGCTCCTGTGATGTGATTTCACTAAGCTGATCTTTGAGGTATGGGGTCCCCTATTGAAGCCTAAGAGACCTTCTATTAGCATAATAATAATATTAGCTTCTTATTAAAGGGAAGGTGATATTATCCACTGTCATTATAATATGATCACCCCTTTTATATTCTATGGTATTGTAAGGAAGCTGATGGTTTTGATTTTAATCATTTGTCTGCTTGTATTAGCCAACCTACTGCATTTTAGGACACGTGGTCTATAAAAATAAACTCTTTTTATTTTCCCCGTGTCTCTGTTGATTCTTCTTGTGGACTGATGTGAGAATAATATACGGACAGGTATTTCGGATTCCCACCATTCCTGAGAGGATACTGAGTCGCTAGTTCTGTGTTGTCTTTTCATTGTGATTTCTGAGCCTAATCTCGGATAACGAATGGGACACTAATACTAGCCAGAGACTGGGTTCTGGGTTCTGAGGTGAGTTTCTGGTACACCACAATTGACTGAGTTGGCAGTATGTGCTGGACACTGAACTAAATTAATTTACTATTCCCACTCCAGTCTATATTAAATTAAAATAAGTGCTGGACACTAAACTTAATTACTTTACTATTCTCACTCCAACCTATATTTAATTAGAGTATGTGCTGGACACTGAACTGAAATAATTTACTATTCCCACTCCAATCTATATTTTAGTAAAATAAGTGCTGGACACTGAACTTAATTAATTTACTATTCTCACTCCCAACTATATTAAATTACAGTAGGTGCTGGACAATGAACGTAATTAATTTACTATTCCCACTCCACTCTATATTTAATTAAGATAAGTGATGGACACTGAACTTAATTAATTTACTATTCTCACTCCAACCTATATTAAATTAGGGTAGGTGCTGGACACTGAACTAAATTAATTTACTATTCCCACTCCAGTCTATATTAAATTAAAATAAGTGCTGGACACTGAACTTAATTAATTTACTATTCTCACTCCAACCTATATTTAATTAGAGTATGTGCTGGACACTGAACTGAATTAATTTACTATTCCCACTCCAATCAATATTTTAGTAAGATAAGTGCTGGACACTGAACTTAATTAATTTACTATTCTCACTCCCAACTATATTAAATTACAGTAGGTGCTGGACAATGAACTTAATTAATTTACTATTCCCACTCCACTCTATATTTAATTAAGATAAGTGCTGGACACTGAACTTAATTAATTTACTATTCTCACTCCAACCTATATTAAATTAGGATAGGTGCTGGACACTGAACTAAATTAATTTACTATTCCCACTCCAGTCTATATTAAATTAAAATAAGTGCTGGACAGTGAACTTAATTAATTTACTATTCTCACTCCAACCTATATTAAATTAGGGTAGGTGCTGGACACTGAACTAAATTAATTTACTATTCTCACTCCAACCTATATTTAATTAGAGTATGTGCTGGACACTGAACTGAATTAATTTACTATTCCCACACCAATCAATATTTTAGTAAGATAAGTGCTGGACACTGAACTTAATTAATTTACTATTCTCACTCCCAACTATATTAAATTACAGTAGGTGCTGGACAATGAACTTAATTAATTTACTATTCCCACTCCACTCTATATTTAATTAAGATAAGTGCTGGACACTGAACTTAATTAATTTACTATTCTCACTCCAACCTATATTAAATTAGGGTAGGTGCTGGACACTGAACTAAATTAATTTACTATTCCCACTCCAGTCTATATTAAATTAAAATAAGTGCTGGACAGTGAACTTAATTAATTTACTATTCTCACTCCAACCTATATTAAATTAGGGTAGGTGCTGGACACTGAACTAAATTAATTTACTATTCCCACTCCAGTCTATATTAAATTAAAATAAGTGCTGGACACTGAACTTAATTAATTTACTATTCTCACTCCAACCTATATTTAATTAGAGTATGTGCTGGACACTGAACTGAATTAATTTACTATTCCCACTCCAATCAATATTTTAGTAAGATAAGTGCTGGACACTGAACTTAATTAATTTACTATTCTCACTCCCAACTATATTAAATTACAGTAGGTGCTGGACAATGAACTTAATTAATTTACTATTCCCACTCCACTCTATATTTAATTAAGATAAGTGCTGGACACTGAACTTAATTAATTTACTATTCTCACTCCAACCTATATTAAATTAGGGTAGGTGCTGGACACTGAACTAAATTAATTTACTATTCCCACTCCAGTCTATTTTAAATTAAAATAAGTGCTGGACAGTGAACTTAATTAATTTACTATTCTCACTCCAACCTATATTAAATTAGGGTAGGTGCTGGACACTGAACTAAATTAATTTACTATTCCCACTCCAGTCTATATTAAATTAAAATAAGTGCTGGACACTGAACTTAATTAATTTACTATTCTCACTCCAACCTATATTTAATTAGAGTATGTGCTGGACACTGAACTGAATTAATTTACTATTCCCACTCCAATCTATATTTTAGTAAGATAAGTGCTGGACACTGAACTTAATTAATTTACTATTCTCACTCCCAACTATATTAAATTACAGTAGGTGCTGGACAATGAACTTAATTAATTTACTATTCCCACTCCACTCTATATTTAATTAAGATAAGTGCTGGACACTGAACTAAATTAATTTACTATTCTCACTCCAACCTATATTAAATTAGGGTAGGTGCTGGACACTGAACTAAATTAATTTACTATTCCCACTCCAGTCTATATTAAATTAAAATAAGTGCTGGACAGTGAACTTAATTAATTTACTATTCTCACTCCAACCTATATTTAATTAGAGTATGTGCTGGACACTGAACTAAATTAATATAATATTCCCACTCCAATCTACATTTAATTAAGATAAGTGCTGGACACTGAACTTATTAATTTACTATTCTCAATAAAAACTATATTAAATTACAGTAGGTGCTGGACAATGAACTGAATACATTTACTATTCCCACTCCAATCTATATTTAATTAAGATAAGTGCTGCACACTGAACTTAATTAATTTACTATTCTCACTCCAACCTATATTAAATTAGGGTAGGTGCTGGACACTGAACTAAATTAATTTACTATTCCCACTCCAGTCTATATTAAATTCAAATAAGTGCTGGACACTTAACTTAATGAATTTCCTATTCTCACTCCAACCTATATTTAATTACAGTATGTGCTGGACACTGAACTAAATTAATTTACTATTCCCACTCCATTCTATATTAAATTAAAATAAGTGCTGGACAGTGAACTTAATTAATTTAATACTCTGACTGAAATCTATATTTAATTATGGGATTAGTTAAATTCGAAAATAAATTTAAAATTTCTAAATATTAATATTTTATAAATTAACAATACATAAACATGTTAAATTAACTTCCCACCCTTATCCCCTATAACCCAACATTCCGCTCCTACAATTATTTGTAACATTCTAAAAAAAATTTACAATTTCTAAATTAATTTTTTTTAAAACTAAAAGATATATAAACATTTTTACAACACTTCCCACCCTTATCCCCTATCAACCAACATCCCGCAGCGAAATATATTTGTAAAAATCGAACATTTATTTCATATTTATAAATTTTTAAAAAAAATTAATTAACAAATATATAAAAAAAAATTAAAAAAATCCCACCCTTATCCCCTATAAACCAACATCCCGCTCCTAAAATTTTATTTAAAATTCAAAATTTAATTTACAATATCTAAATTAATGTTTTTTTTTAAATTAAATAATATATAAACATTTGTAAAACACTTCCCACCCTTATCCCCTATAAACCAACATCCCGCTCCTAAAATTATTTCTAAAATTCTAAATTTAATTTACAATTTCTAAATAAATTTCAAAAAAATTCTAACAATATATAAACATTTTTAATACACTTCCCACCCTTATCCCCGATAAACCAACATCCCGCTCCTAAATTTTTTTTAAAATTTCAAAATATAATTTAGAATTTCTAGAAATTTATTTTTTTAAATTTACAAATATATAAAATATTTTAAAACACTTCCCACCCTTATCCCCTATAAACCAACATCCCGCTCCTAAATTTTTTTTAAAAATTCTAAATTTAATTTACAATTTCTAAATAATTTTTAAAATAATTCTAACAATATATAAACATTTTTAATACACTTCCCACCCTTATCCCCTATAAACCAACATCCCGCTCCTAAATCTTTTTTTAAAATTCTAAATTTAATTTACAATTTTTAACTAATTTTTCAACAAATTGAAACAATATATAAACATTTTTAATACACTTCCCACCCTTATCCCCTATAAACCAACATCCCGCTCCTAAAATTAAATATACATTTCACATTTTAAATTAAATTTAATAATTAAATTTTACAATATATTAAAAAAAAATATTAACTTTTTTAAAACACTCCCCACCCTTATCCCCTATAACCCAACATCCCGCCCCTAAAACAATATAAATATTTCTCATATTATATACATTTTAAATATTTATACAAACAACTTCAAAATATTTACTAAACACACAATAACGATATTTTCACATGTCGATATTATTACGAACGATATTACTTACATCGACATATAAGTAAAAAAAAAATAACGATATTTTTCACATCGATATTAGCTATTTCGATATTTTGGACATTCGATATTTTTGACTCGATATTTATGTCCCTCGATATTAAAAAGTCGATATATAGACTGCTCACCATGTGTGACATTAGCTCTCTTCCAGGCATCCGGTATGACCCCCGACTTAAGGGAGACAACAAACAACTCTTGGTCTAAGATCCATGGAAGCATAATCTCTGTGGGTACGGCTCACAACCAGACACACAACATTGTTCTGAGACCTCTGATGCTGGAGAAACTGGGACTGTGGGAAACTAAAGTCATCATCACCACTTCCAGAGAGAATAGATTCACTTTGAAAAATAAAACAGTGAGAGTAAGTGCCTGAGATGTATCAAACAGGATACATCTTTTTTTTAGACTGTTAAGATTTGGTGTATCAGCTAAAAGTCCACAGAAGTCTTGATGGTACACATTTTGTCCAAAGTAACCAGAGCCAGAACTTTGGAAATATCACCAGAGCTTTTATACTTATTCTGCTATAAAATCCACTATGAATGTCTGTCATTTCAAGCCTCACAATTACCTCCTGTTAGAAAAACACCCCACTCCCACACCTGAGGAGGTTGGTGGTAATGGGGTCTTTTCCCGACACACACAGTGGTAGCTTGGCTCGAGTGGTCAGGGGTCAGGCACCGTGTTAAGCATACGTTATACCCACACAATAACCATGCGTGCATCCGTTCCAAAAACGACACTACACCTTAAAAATTATGCTGAAAATATATCTCTTTATCTTCTTTTCTCTTAGTTGCTGATTAAATAAATAATAAGACAATCACAGTACACAAGGCTTTTTCTGTGGAATGGTACGTCAAATAAATACTGTCTTAACGATTCAATAAATAAGGTAGATCATAAATAATCAAGGCATAAATATAAGTGCATTACATTACAGGCAATTAAATATTATGAGGCAATAAATACTGTACGACAATAAATATTGTGAAACAATAAATACTGTGAGGCAATAAATAGGATAAATACAATAAATACAGTGCTCTCAATAAATAATAAAAGCCAACAGTGACACTTGTAAATCAGTTCACATTCCTGAGGTACTATGGGATGATTTGACCCAATCCCAGCTTGTAAAGATTTGGATGGCCTGAGGGGTATACTCCCTGGCTTGGACAAGGCTGAGGCCTAAACTGAGGTAGATAAAGGGGGAATCTAGAGATCTGGCTCTCCCACACTACACAACCCCTCTGTATTAGTCTCAGCTCACCCCTGGCACAATCAAGCTGGTTCCAGCGCCCTAGGTTAGTCTCTCAGGGCTCCACAGGGCCTTCGGCGCCCTCTATTCCACTTACTGCCCTTTTTATGAAGCTCCGACGCCGCTGGAGTCGTGTCGACGCCGTGAGGCGGCTCCGGTTCGATGTCGGCGGCCTCGGCGCAATGTCAGTTCTTGACGACGTCGATAGGCGGCTCCGATTCGATGTCGGCGGCCTCGGCTCGATGTCGACCTCCGGTTCGATGACGTCGGGCAGTCTTGGCTCGATGTCGACTTCGGGCAGCTCCGGTTCGATGTCGGCGGCCTCGGCTCGATGTCGACCTCCGGTTCGATGACGTCGGGCTGTCTTGGCTCGATGTCGACTTCCGTCGGCTCCGGAGTGCGACCTCCACTCCCGACCTCCGGCACGATTCTCTTCAGGTTCCGGCGACTCCGGAGTGCGATCTCCACTCCCGACCTCCGGCACGCTTCACCTCGGTCTCCGGCGACTCCGGAGGGCGGACTTCACTCCCCCGTCGACGCCGCTCACTTGACCTCAGGTGTCTTCCTCCTCGACCTCTGGTACTCTCCACGACCTCCGCCGGCGCCCTCTCTCGACCTCTGGCGGCTCCGGGTACGACGTCTGCTTTCCAGTCAGCGCCGCTTCTCCACCTCGGGCTCCAGGTCTCAGGCTTCTCGACGTTGGACTCCAGGGAAACCAATAAACAGGTCAGATTCTTGCTTTTCTTTACTTCTAAGGCCTGTTCCTGCTGTCCAGGTCCTTAAGATGGTTTTTCTTGCTTTCTCCCACACAGGGCTCCAGGCTGGGCTCAGTCAGTAGGGACTAGTATCAAGGGTGGGTTTATGGACCCCACTCCAGGCACGAGTTTCCACCCCTGCTGCCTCACTCCTCCCTCCTTCAGGTTTCTGCTGCTCTCTCTTCACCAGTCAGGTGCCAACTGCCAGCTCCAACTGTCAACTCTGGCTTAGCTTCCCAACATTCCAAACCGCCTCCAACTGTCACAGGGTTCCAGAATGTTGCAGAAGGTTCTAGTAGGTTCCAGTGGGTTCTGATGATGTCACAGGTGGCCACCATTTTGTGCTCCAGGCCCTCAGAAAGAAGTTCCAGGGGTAGATAAAATGGCTCCCTGAATCTGCATCAATACTAAAAAGTCTGGTGGTTCCCAAAAAGGAAAAAATACTAACAGGGTTTGAGGCAAAAGTGGGACAAAATAAATAATGATGAGGAGGGACCACCCAAAGGGCTGACAGGTCTAACACCTCCCTATTTGATACTGTGGGATTTCACTGAATTCAGGTCTGGCACTCCAAGTCTAAACCACTCCTTCCTGTTTCAGTCAAATAAGATCTGTAATGAACTCCAGAATCTGAAGTGACTGCATGGGGGAAAAGAGGAAAGGGAGATAGAGAAAAAAGAAACACTCTATAAGCGTCTCGCGATCAGTCTTCAAGAGCGTGGTCTGGTGGAAAGCGTGCAGCAAGGACCTTCAGTCTGCAATGGACTGGCTGTTAACCCCTGTAACACTATAAAACAAGGTACCATTAATCTAAATATACTTGTGTACAACAAGATACAATGTTGTCTGTATTATTAGAATAAAACAGGATATGGAGGAGGCAAGACCAGGGTACACTCTATGAACAGAATACAAATGTCCACCTCCAATAGTAGAGTTGCCAGGAACCAAGATGCCTTGGACTGTTTGCAGATGAAGCAGGAATCGCAGAATGGCGGCAAGCAAAGCTCAGTGTCTGTAAAAGGAAGGGATAACCTGGGCTGCCCTCACCACCTGCAAGAACCAAAAGGAATAAAAACAAAAACGATGCAGCTATGTAACGGTGCAAACTATGGAACCAGAATAGAATACCCATCAGCCGCTGTTGTCAGGTAAAGTGTGATGCCGTGACTGGTGCTAAAATCTTCCCAACTCTTACTGTCCCGGAAGTGTCTGGAACCTTCTTCTTTCCAAAATGTTCCGGCTGTTCCATAATGTACAGGCTCGCCTCAAATCTTCAGGCTCTTTCCTCTTTACCCTAGAAGTGCTGAGCTGTGGTACTCTGTGATTTCACCCTTCTTCCTCTCCCCTGCTGCCATTGGGCCATCTGCCACAGTCTCCAAGGCTGGCCCCTAGCACTCTTTTATTGTGGAGTCTCAGGACTGTGCCTGCGTCCCTCGACACTGGACACTGTCCCTGGAGAGCATGAACTCTAGGATGCCTAACAGACAGGAACTGGGTTCATAATGCTGCACTTCTATATCTGCACTTCCAATATTAAATTTACAAGTTGCAAGCTGACCCATAAAGGTGCATCAGAAAAGCAGGCCAGGATGGGCATTATTCCTCAGCTGCATGCCTTTTCAGAGCCCCTCATTGCAAAATCTATATGTATATTTTGAAGCAAACATGTTTTTATTCATGGTAAGTAACATGGATTGAACCACCAGATGATGGTCATCTTGATTTTGCCTCCAGACCGCAAAAACGCCCTGCATGTTGGGAGCTCTATGATTAATCTTGTTAGTCTTCTCCCAAGGGATACAAGAAGCAGGCTCAGGCAGGCCTGAAGACCCTGATCTGCTGACTCTTATGAATACCAAGAGGCAGTCAGGATGTGTTGCTTTTCAGGATGGATTCTTCATTTCTTGCAATTCTTTTTAGGAAATTAAAAAATGATTTTGCATAGATGGTACTTTGTTTTTGCAATAACTATGTAGTACAAATGAGTGATTAAATGATGTTCTAGATCCACATGGGTCTGCCTTTGGATGGGTACTCATATGTAGAAGTACTGAGTTGGTTCTCATCCTTTCTGTTCAACCGCTCACAGTTTGTTCTCATGCCACCTTTTAGATCCAACACCTATGATAATGTATTGGTGTTCCGCAGGGATCTAACCGGTCGCCAATACTGTTTAATATCTACATACAGCACTGATGGAACTAATCAAGGATCATGGATGCACTCTAGATGTATGTAGATAGCACACAATTCATATCAAGCTGGCACAGGGACAAGTTAGGAACACATCTTATTCAACAGACTGTCTCTTTGACATATATTCAATCTTGGATGTTGCATAGCTTTATTCAGTTGAATGATAACAAAACAGAACTATTGATAGTTGGCATGCATCGAGAGTACTGGAATAACAGCCATTCGTCATCAGAGATGGTGGCTCCCCCGCCGTGTTAAAAAATTGTAAAATCCGTGAGCTTTTGGATCGATAATAAATTATCTCTGACAGATCAAGTTAATTCTTTATCTTCTGTGTGTTTCTTCCAAATTAAACTTTTGAAGAACAACCTACATTTTTTGACAAGGTTTTCCATACCCGAACTTTGATTTCACGCTTTCTGTCCAGGCTGGATTATTGCAGTTAGCTATATGCTGGGATGCCCTAAACTATTATACAGCCCCTCAAAACTACACATGATTATGCAGTGAGGATCGTATTTGGTATGAAGAGGACAGGAGGTGTTTCTGAAGCTAGAAAAGGTCCTCTCTGGCTTCTCATCAAGTAAAGCATTCTATATAAAGTACTGTGCCCAATGCACAGGACTTTTAATGATTTAGAAACTCTGCTCTAGCAAGGTGCCTTTTTAAGTATACCTTGAATAGAACTTTAAGATCTATAAACTCTAAATGTTTCAGAGTTCCTAGATTCCATAAATAGAGAAATAGAGGTAGAGCATTGCAAGTTGTGGGTTCTAAATGTTGGCAATCTCTCCCATATTATCTAAACAATACTACTGAATATCTATTGTTTAGGAAAACACTCGAACCTTTCTGTTTTGTTAGGGACAGTTTTCTTTCTTGGATTTTAATATTCATAACCTTTGTTTTTCGGCTTGTCTCACTATTATCAGGTCTTAGCCAGTGCTTAATTTAAGCCGGTGGTTTCCGGTGCTCTGCACCAGCACTAAATTGTCAACACCGGCTTGTAACACTCTGACACATGCTGGCGCTAACTGTCTAATTTAAGGATCAGCGCAACAACAGTTGTTTATTAAGTCAATGTACATTAAAAATGACTATTGAATGCTGCCCAGCCATTCTTATTGCCTTGGGGGCCTGGAATTGGATGAATTGTCACACTTGTAGAAGTGTGATGATTAGTAATTGTGTTGGTACTGTCGTTGGCAGCATAAAGAGGGGCAATGTGTGGTGCAAGCTGCAATGGCCTCCTGATGAGGGCCTTGGAACTTATGTTTTAACAAATTAAGCACTAATAGCCTTCTTACATCTTTGGACAGTATTGTCTGCCTTCCTCTACTATGAACGCCTAGATACCAAACTGTGGGTGATGGTTTGCACTTTAGAATTGATTAAATAATTAAAGACATAAATAGAGTATCTTTACCACTGTACATAAATTTCTGAGCAAACATCATTCACAAATAATAAGCATAGATTTACATGTAATTGCAGGTGCATATTGGCATACCGCCTTACAACTATGTAATTCAAGAGGGAGTCTGAAACTATGAGCATAATGCTACTCCCTGTATAATTGCATCAGTAGTCTGAGTGTTCTACTGATGGTATTGTGCAGGTGGAATCTTATGCAGCATACACATACACTGCATACTGTTCTGAGTGGGGAGACTGAAAAGGTAGCCACACCTGACAACAATCACACATAAGGAAGCCATCATAATATAAGACACATAAATATAAGCAATTCTCTCAGCCTAGCCCTCTTCCCATTGTGCTGCATATTGTTTTGGGTCCAGACTGCACCAATACCACATAAGATTCAGTCCAATCCACTGAAGAGTAAGAGGAACTTCACTGAAGAGGAGACAGAAGTGATCAACTTTGTGTTTCACCACCAAGGTAAATTACATGGTCTGCCTTTACATACTCTCCCACATGTATGAGAAATTGAACTGCATGACGTGTATAGTGCAGGATCACACATGTATACCTGAATGTTTATCCCTTGCCCATTATCTTATGCAGTGCATATATCACATAATTATGCTGTCTTTCACAAGTGTCACATTTATACTGTTCCCACTCAACATGTACACCCTTGTCTTGATTTGATTTGATTTAATTTTTGTAAAGCGCTAAAGATTGCCCGGAGGCATCTTGGCGCTACCTATGACAGAAGGGACAGAGGAGCAATCGTCTGCTTTCCAGAATAAACTACTCAAAGATCCATTTCGGAAAGCCAGGTCTTTAAGTCCTTCCTGAACTTAAGCAAAGAGGTTGCGTTTTTTAGTTCCAAGGGGAGACGATTCCAGTAGAGTGCCATGCACCGTTTCAGGCTCCTCTCTTCCCAGGTAGCTCGTCTGTGAGGGGGAACAATCAGTTCTCGAGCCGAGCTCGAACAGAGAGTTCTATTTGGAAGATACCACCTGAGCCTATCTCCCAGGTACATCAGGGCCTGGCCCTGCAGGGCCTTTTAGGATGTACAGAGTCCCTTAAAGCTTATACATTTTCTCACTAGCTGCCAGTGAAGACTGCTGATGGCTCGGGAGACTGAACCATGTCTAGGGATCTTCGTAATAAGTCAGGCTGTCGCATTTTGTACAGTCTGCAATTTATCCAATAATTTCCTAGGTAGGTTAGAATAAAGCTTGTTGCAGTAGTCTATGCTCTGAAGAACTAATGTAATAACCACCGTCTTAAGCATATCTGGCGGTATAAATTGTTTCGATTTTTTGAATTAAACGCAGGGAGAAAAAGGAGGCTGAAACAACTTTATTTACTTCCTCCTTATAAGATAATCAGTCGTCAATCATGACTCCCAGATTTTTCGCCTTCTCCACTGGCTTAAGAAGGAAACCCATTACCAGGGACGAATTTAGCGCTGTCAGTGCCCAGTGCGACAATCATTTTTGGTGACCTCCTCCATGTCCTCCTCTGATTCCCTTCTGACCACTGGGCAAAAGTGCCCCTCATCTCTCCATAGCCGCTCTCTCACATACATTTAATTTATTTTAAAGCCCTGGTAAAGGCTGACTTTACTAGTAAGAATATATATCTACCCAAACGAATTCTTCAGCAACATTAGGAAAAGATAATGAAAGACGGGGAAAAACATAATATTCTAACCAATTTTATCCAATTGGCATGCAGCTCTTTGATTACAGTTCGTAAGAGTTGCTATTAGTTATGAACCACGGTGACAAAAGAATCTCTGTGGTAAAAGCAGTAATCCACTTAGCTATCCACATAAAGTACAGATCTGTGATCTGCACAGTAAGAGTTCTTTGCAGCAGGCATATTAACCCTCAGCTCTACTTTACGGCAAGTGGAAACTGCTACTACACAAAACTCTGATCTCTCTTTCTAGCAGGAACATTATTGCAAGAGTTATCTTCACATTTTTAATGCTTCTTGAAAAGTGGACGCATAAGTAACTTTGCAGCAGGTGTTTTTAAATCATATATTATTGCTAAACACAGCGCCCCCCCAAGGTCTCTGCCCCTACCCAGATCAGCGCCCGATGCGGCTGAACTAGTCACACTGCCCTAACGCCGGTCCTGCCCATTTCTTCTGGCCACCAATTAGGTGACCAAAACTTGAGAAGATTTCAGTACTGAATGACCTCTTTCTTTGTTGAGTTCAATGTTAGGCAGTTCTGGTCATTCCAACGGCCGACTGCACTCATGCAGTTTTTTAAGATCTTACTCATGTCTGGACCTTTGTCCAATAATGATACCACAATTTAGGTATTATCGGCGTACAACACCAATGATAGCCCAAAGGACTTAATTACAGTTGCCAAAGGTGTTACATAAAGATCGAAAAAAATTAGCGTCAACGATGAGCCCTAAGGTACCCCACAAGGCGCAACAAAGATTCAGATCTGAAGCCTTTAAAGGTGACTGAGTGAATGTGGTCCGTCAGAAAGGATTTCAGCAGCTTTAGTGTGATGCCTTGGATCCCCAAGTTCTCCCCCAGCCACTGCGGCCCTAATCTCTTCTGTAGCCACCATAAGAGAGAATTCCATGGTAAAACCACTCCGGAATCCGCATTGAGTGTCACCTAGCAAGTTATTTTCATCCAAGAAGACTGCCAGTTACCCATTCATGGCTTTCTCTACCAATTTGGCTGGTAGTAGGAACCTGGAGATAGGGTGATAGCTAAGTAAGTCCTGCTCTTTAAAATTGGGTTACTTCACAAGCGGCAACACAGAGGCTGCCTTCCAGTCTTTGGGGTGGGTTCCAGATCTAAACATAGAGTTAAAAATCTTTGTCAAGTTAGGAGCCACCTCCTCCGAAATTAGTTGAAAAATGTTCGGAGGACAAGGGTCATGGAGAGTCGGAGTTTGAATTTATAATCGCCTGAGTGACCTGCTCTTTCGTTAATGGGACAAACCTGGAGAAAGTGGACTTGAGTAAAGGTTTTGTTGAGGGTTCTAGGCTTTCCTGTGTGCCCATTGACAGTGAAATTATCAAAGATAACTTTCACTTTCTGTTGAAAAAAGTTTGCTAAAGAATCGCAGAAGGCCTACGTGCCTTCTTCTGAGACACAGGATGCTGGGATAGAGAGTTTAGTGACTGATTGGAAAAGGGCCCTAGAGGAGTCACTAGCAGCTTGAATTTGTTTGCCAAAGAAGGTTGATTTAGCCTCTAAAATAAGCTTTTTGTAGTTGCCATGCAGATTTTATATTTTTCTCTTTCTATATTATTATAATCCCTCCTCCAGATTCTCTCCTGTCTATGACAGTTCTTTTTGGCATTTTTGAGAGAATCATTAAACCAAGGGGAAGTTAGTTTACTTATTCTAATAATTTTAGGTTTGGCTGGAGCTTGCGAGAAAACCACAGCATTTAACCCCCCTGTAAAGTTTAGAACCATCGAGTCAGTGTTACTCGCCTCTTCTGGTTGAGACCTTGCCAGCAGAGGGCTGAGATCAGATGCTTGGATTCATGCCACTGATGTGAGAGCACTGATTTCCTGATACCTTTTATACATGTTGGTTTACAGGGGAGCTCTATGTCCCAGATAACTGTCTTCTGATCAGTCCATGTGAGAGGAAGCGTCAAGGGGCAGGAAATGAAATGATTATTAGTGAATATCCCATCAAGGGTGTGACCTGCTACATGTATAGGACCAGTAACTAACTGAATAAGGGGGCAACATGACATAGTATCAATAAGCAGTTCTGTGTCTGAGTCAGCACACTTCTCTAACTGGAAAAATTAAAAGCACCCAATATAGTGAAATCCGATTTTGAAGTAGATAATTCCAACAAAGGTTCTCTTGGCCCAGGTGAATGGTAGATCAACAGCCCATTAAAAGATTGAGATTTGGTGAGTTCAAAGTTGAACAAGAGGGCTTTGTGGGTATTAACAGAGGTGGGAGTGGGAGTGCAAGTGGCGAGGAAGGAGTCATGATAACTAATGGCTAAATCCTCACACCACCTTTTGAGAGGTCTCTGAAGCCTGGCAATGGTAAATCCCATTGGTAATGCTGCCAGTACCTTAGGGCTGGACTGTTCCCATGGGGCACAGGGTCAAGACTGATTTGCATTTGGCTGGGTCCAAACTGGGGTCGCATAGTGGGCAAAAGAAGGATGGATTTAACCCAGATCTTTTGACTGGGGGAGAATGTTTGCATTGTCAGCATTCCGTCCATCATTTGTTTGTTGTACCTTAGGGCCAGCAGCTGAATCTGCCCAAATTTCAGTAATGAAGATAATGTCAACAAAATGTGCCTCTATAAATTCCGCCAGTTCCATGTGATGTTTAAGCATGGATCTGGCGTTGATCAGCGCACACCTGATTCTGACCAACACTGGTATTATGAGCTCCTACTTTTGCAAACATCTGATGTGTTGTGTTGTCAAGATGTCCACTAAGTCAATCTTTCTATATTAAAAGCCACTCTTATTCCGATTACTGTTCATATTGACATCAATCTTAAAGGCACATGTCCTTGATTTCAGTGTACAATGTTACTCCACCTTCAATATATGAATGTAACATTCATATTTCCCAACATATGTTTGTTGACAGCTGCTGTCATTCTGTGTATAGATGTCACATCACTATTACCCAACCACCATGTTGTTTCTGGAGCTCACTGCAAGGTAGGAATTCATTGTTTCACCCCCTCATCCAGGTGCAATTCTATTGTTCTCTCCAGCACCAATACGGAATCCCCTATATGAACAATTGGCCTGTTACATTCTATATTAAGTGTGTCACGAGCCCATCAATCAGGCCCTAAACCAATCCAACCTACAGTCCAAGTGAGACAGCTAACCATGCATTTTGATTGGCTTGGGGAAGGGCATCACTCTGAGAGAAGGAGGAGTTCTTTGCCCTGCAACACTTCTTGTAACATGAAATGTCCAACATGGGAGTCAATATGTTCTAGTGTCACCAGCATGGCATCCTGATTATTGACCTACATAACCACAACTGAGTCCCAAAATCAAGCCTTGCAGGACACATTCGAGTTGCAGAGGTTTCATCTCCAGATGGTGAGGGAGGAGAGCACCAGGTGACATAATGATGTCCTGAAGCTCATTTATGCCCTGGATGATAGACCAATGTTTACATCTGCTTGACCAAATCATGTCACGAGTGCATCTGAAGGGCCATCTTCCCTACCCATCGCCCTGCTCCCAGTGGAGAAATGAATACCAATACCCACCTGGGATCAATACTGCATAGCCACAGACATATTTGACCCTCCGTTGCCATGTATGTGGGTGGTTCTTGACTCCAGGGAGGTGTGTAGAGTGTGGGCTTTCCTACAATATAGCCCATAGCAAAGTAGTTCACAAACAAAATGCCCAGATGCAAAATCCAAACCCAAAGTTAAACATAAAAGCGAATTCAAAGTAAAACAATATCCCTTCCCCAACTCGGATATGGTGTTATTCTGGCTGTCCTCAACTGATGGTCCAGTAGCACAGTGACCAACTTCCACCTGCTTGGGCTAGGTGATTTTAATTTCCATCTGGAAAATGAAGCTGGCTCAAACTTGTCAAAGCTGATTGATGCTATAAATGCGCTCGGACTACCTTTAATCTCCAGTGGCCCCACGAACAAGGCTGGACGTATGCTAGATGGGATTTTCTCTAACCATCCTGATATTAATCTACTTCCATCCCTCCCCCTCACATGGTCAGATCACAGGGCAGTCAACTGGCAGATAAAGATTAGGAAAATAATCAGGCACAGGGATACACTCCAACAAACCCCTAGGAGAGCCTGGCATAAGATACAGCCAACTGAATTAAAAGACGTCCTAACCTCAGTGCCATGGCAACTAGCATAAAATCTGGAACAGAGAGTGGAAAAACTTTCACTCTGGCTAAACTCTACTCTAGACATGGCAGTACCGGTCATACTAAGAACCATAGCTAAGAAAGTCTCCCAGCCATGGAATAACGAAACCCTCAGGACATCTAGGGAGGACTACCACAGGCAAGAACAGAAATGGAGAAAAAAATATGGGGTTGAGGAGAAAATAATCTACAAAAACAATCTAGCTGAACATAAAAAACGTATCATAGCTGCAAAAACGTCCTACTACGCTGAACAGATAAAATTAGCCTGTGACGCCAACAAAACTCTCTTTTCAGTTATAAAAAAGTTAGTGGTACCAACCAGCCACAACACTGCAATAATAAATCAAAATTTCTGTGACACTTTGGCCAATTATTTGCAAGAAAAGGTTACAAACATCTTTAATGAACTCACTGTAGGTAGGATTGCCATCCAATTGGATGGGCAACCTCCAATATCACATCAGCTCAAGACAGTTTTTCCACCTTTAAGCCCCTTTGGTAGAACAACTCACAAAGTTAATTCCACCAATTAAATCGGGCACCTCACAAGACCCCTGTCCCCCTAAAATAATGCACTTGATCCCTGCACAATTGGCACAAAACGTGGGGCAAATCTTTAACAAGATGTTTCCTGAGGGAATCTTCCCATCACAATGGATTTACAAGCGAATGGTTCGGTCCTGAGGCGGAAGCCGGGACTCTGTACGAGCGTTTGGTTGAGACTGTGATTTTAGCCTATTCGGTCCTGAGGCGGAAGCCGGGACTCTGTACGAGCGTTTGGTTGAGACTGTGATTTTAGCCTATTTTATTTTCAACTGCACTTGCACTTATTCATTTAATGTTGTGTCTTGATTTTTAACTATAAATATTCGGTTTCGCGCACGCTGAGGTGCTACTCACTTGCTGGGAACCCTCTGTCTCCCTCGAAGCGCCCACTGCAGACCATTAGGTTCTGCGTGGGGTAACGACTTCGGGCGCCATCTTGAGTGAGGCGAGGAGCTGGAGAGCGGTCTAGTGCTCGGCCCCTCCCGCCACACAGCATAAAAACCTAGTGTATTCCTTCACTCGCTGATTTACAAGAGAATGGTTCGGTCCTGAGGCGGAAGCCGGGACTCTGTACGAGCGTTTGGCTGAGACTGTGATTTTAGCCTATTTTATTTTCAACTGCACTTGCACTTATTCATTTAATGTTGTGTCTTAATTTTTAACTATAAATATTCGGTTTCGCGCACGCTGAGGTGCTACTCACTTGCTGGGAACCCTCAGTCTCCCTCGAAGCGCCCACTGCAGACGATTAGGTTCTGCGTGGGGTAACGACTTCGGGCGCCATCTTGAGTGAGGCGAGGAGCTGGAGAGCGGTCTAGTGCTCGGCCCCTCCCGCCACACAGCATAAAATGGCTCCCTGGCACAGGAGGCGCAGCGGACGGGTGCAGCGGGCGCGCCGGTGGCGCGACGAAGGCTCGCCAAAGGCAAGCCCGTCTGCGCCCGTCCGTGCCAGTCCCGGGCCTAGGGCCAGTGACGCTGCCGGTTCACATCTTATCCAAAGACACCCCTGGTCTAGATCCCAGCTAATGGCCTTGAACAAGGAGGTCTGTACTCCCCAGGTACGTTGTAATCTAACCTCGCCCACCTGGTCTCACTTTAAATGTGAGCATTGCACCTTTTCCTTTCTGAATAATAAATCTATACTTTCTACTACCTATACTCCTCCCACTCCTACTCACCTATACACGGGTGGCCTATTGAACTGCCGCTCTTTGCCGTGTCACTCTAGTGATATATGGCTACTACTGTCTGAAACGTCTTGGGATTTACTTTTTCTCACAGAGACGTGGATCAAAGACTCATCTAATCCAGATATTGCCTTGGCCACACCCCCTGGCTATCGCCTAATGGGAATTAGCCGTGAGGGAGGAAAGTCTGGAGGTGGAATTGCTGTCATTTTACAGAACCATCTAACCATCACCTCTAGAAAAATCTCTAATATAGGTTCCATAGAGGCATTCTATTTTTCTATCTCAGATGCCTCCACTGCCATATTTTCAGGCGTCCTGGTATACTCCCCCCCTAACGCTCCCCAGTCCGCAATGGTCACATTATTGGCGGCCATTGCTGATCTCTCGCTTAACCATCCTCACTTTACTGTACTAGGAGACTTCAATCACCATATTGATGTACATGATTGCACACGCGCTAAAAATCTCTTAGATTCCATGCAAGGTCTGAATTTAATTCAAAAAGTCAAAGGCCCCACTCACTCTGCAGGACACACCCTTGATTTAATTTTTTCAAGCTGGTCTGACCTTAAGGTTCTTCCATCTATGCCCCTTACGTGGTCTGACCATTACTTGATCCCGTTTGAATTATCCATTCTTTTACCACCTAAGATGAATTTGACTATCAGAGACCAGGGAAGAAAGTGGCATAAAGTTACCTGTACGGCTCTGGAACAATTGTATAGGAACAGCCCTGATTTTTTTAATGATGATCTTGATGTAGTTGTTGCTACTTTTAATAATGATCTTTCTGCTGCCATTGAACAAATTGCCCCTATGCAGAACTTTACCTCTCAACGTTCAAAACCCTCAGCCCCCTGGTTCTCAACGATGTTACGAGATAACAGAAGTAAATGTAAAAAACTGGAACGTAGCTGGCGTCGTTCATACGACCCAGAGTCCAAGGCCCTCTACAGATCAGCCCTTAAAGAGTTCCACAAACTTAAACGCAATGCCATGAAACAATACTTCATGGACAAAATTAAGAGAGCTGAAAATTCCTCCAAAACGCTCTTTAATATTGTCAAGGAGTTCGCAAACCCTTCTGCTTTGGCGTGCCCTGTTATCTCTAGTCAACTACTTAGCGATGGTTTGTCGGACTTCTTTTTTGGGAAAATAGTGAACATTACAGCAGCTATTCAACAGACTCCGCTAGCTGCCACTTCAGCCAATGATATCACCAGCGCTACAACATTTACCTCTTTTAAACCTCTGTCTGAAGATCACGCTTTGTCCTTGTTCTTAAAATGTAAGTCCGGCTCCCCCCTTGATCCTGCCCCGGCTCAGATTTTGAATGAATTAGCTCCACTACTGATTAAACCTTTACTAAAAATGTGGAATTCTTCTCTGCAATCGGGCCTCTTTCCTTCTTTGTGGAAACATGCATTGCTGTTACCAATTCTGAAAAAAACTGATGCCGACCCACTATGTTTTAGCAATTATCGGCCCATTTCACTTCTCCCTAAACCAGCAAAAGTGTTAGAGAAAGTGGTGCAAGAGCAATTGTCTGATTACTTGGAATCGAACCACCTGCTACATGACACCCAGTCAGGATTCAGGCCAAACTTTAGCACCGAATCAGCCCTGCTTGAAGTAACTGAATCAATTCGCGAATGTGTGGATAGAGGAGAGGAGGCCATGTTGGTCCTCCTCGACCTATCCGCAGCATTCGACACCATTTCTCATAACATCTTACTTAATCGTCTTTTGGAAGTGGGCATTGGCGGGATTCCGCTGGCTTGGGTGAAATCATTTCTGACAGGCAGATTCCAACAGGTCACCTTTGGCTCTTTTGTCTCCACGGAGAAACCATTGTTATGGGGGGTCCCCCAGGGCTCTGCCCTAAGCCCCCTCCTATTTAACGTATATCTTAGGCCGTTGGCAAGGGTGGTCGAATCTTGGGGCGTCAGAGTGATCTTCTACGCTGATGATACTCAGCTTGTGTTTTCATTTAAAGATCACTCTGAAAGCTCTTTAGCTAATTTTCGCCACTGCCTGGTTAACATCGCCTCCTGGATGTCCACCAACAATTTGAAATGAAATGCCGATAAAACTGAGGTTCTTTTCTTCAATCAGAAATCTGCCATCCCTTCTAACATATGGTGGCCAGTTGAACTCAATCCCCCCCCCCCCCGGCACCAGTTCAGGCTGCCCGTAACTTAGGCTTTCAATTTGATACAGAGCTTTCCTGTAAAACTCAAATCAACAAAGTCTCTTCCTCCTGCTTTGGAAAACTACGAATGATTAAAAAAATCATTCCTTTTTTGCCTCATGAGGCCCGCAGAACAGTAGTCCATGCTCTAATAACTTCTCATTTAGACTACGCAAACAGTCTCTACCTCGGGGCACCAGCGTTCCTTATTAATCGTTTGCAGATGGTGCAGAATTCGGCGGCCAGGCTGATTTATAACATCCCTTATCGCCATTCGATTTCACCGTACTTGGCCAAAATGCACTGGTTACCAGTGAACTATCGCATTCAATTTAAAGCCCTAGTTCTTACTTTCAGAGCTCTTAATGGCCGAAGTCCTGCATACTTAATGCATAGACTCAGGTTGACTCAGGCGACACGGAACCTGAGATCTAATCATCTTCGCCTCATGTTCTGCCCTCGATACCGTCTAGCACGCATGGGAGGTAGGGCTTTTGCCGTGGCCACCTCCAGACTGTGGAACCGACTACCGATGGAACTCAGATTTGCGACATCTGAGCCTCTGTTTCGAAGAAAACTGAAGACCTGGTTTTTCTCTTGCTTTTAGCTACATTGTTCATTTTCAGCTTATCCTCTTTTCCGTCGCATTCTCTTGTTGTCAGCGCCGGGACACCCCCGTCGGGGGTAGCTGAGCGCTTTACAAATCTCTAAATAAATAAATAAAATAAATAATAAATGGAAACTGGCCTCTGTTCAGCCTCTGCTAAAAAAGGACGACCTGAATGCACTGGACCTGAACAACTATCACCCCATATCAAGACTCCCTTTCACCGCCAAATTGGCGGAGAAGGTGATGAACTAACAACTCTCAAAGTACATAGAGGAAAACACTCTTCTGGAAGATACACAGCATGGATTCAGGAACATCCGGAGTACAGAATCTACCTTGATATTAGCCACAGAAGACATCTGAGAAACGTTGGATAATGGGAGGACGGCAGCTCTAATCTTGCTGGACCTCTCTGCGGCATTTGATATGGTCAACCATGAGATTCTGGCTGACCGTATGCGGAGCCTAGGGATCAAGGCTACTGCCCAAATCTCCTTCAATCCTTTCTCTCCAACAGACAACAAAGTGTGGTGCTGGGCAACATCTCCTCAAGGCCTTTCTCCTCGCTTTGGGGAGTCTCTCAGGGCTCAGCCCTGAGCCCTACACTCTTCAATCTTTATGTTACACCGCTGGAGACACCCATAAAAAATTTGGGCTTCTCCCTTGTATCATACGCTGACGACACTCAAATTGTGGTGTCACTAACAAAGCCAGAAACAAACTCGAGCTCTGCATTCAGGACCTGCATGAGTAAAGTTAGCAATTGGATGGACAATAACTGTCTTAAACTGACTGCCACAAAGACTGAGGTCATCATTTTTGGCAATAACCCTTCATTCTGGACGCCGGCCTGGTGGCTGCCTGAGTTGGACCCACTGCCGGAACCCAAAAACAAAGTAAAACCCCAAAACAAAGTACAACATTTTGTTTTTTTGTTAGAAAAGTAATTGAAACTTAGAGATCAGGTGAACAAAATTACATCTGCCTCTTTTGGCTCTCTGAGGCTGGTAAAAAAGATTGAAAAATTCCTACCTCTAGAACTTTTCAAAACTGTGATCATCGCTTTGATACTCTCAAGGATTGACTATTGAAATAGTCTCTATCTTAAACTTGCGGTAGGTCCCCTGAAGAGTCTTCAGCCTCTGCAAAATGCAGCTGCTCACTTCCTCTTCAAAATTCCTAAATATGAAGCTGCTAGAGTGGCCATCAGGAAACTCCACTGGCTACCAGTTAGACAATGTTGCAGGTTCAAAGCCTTATGCTTGGTCTATAAATCACTGCATGGTCAGGGACCAGCACGCTTCAAGGAGAAGTTCAAATGGCATATCCCAGGGAGGACCCTTCGCTCTGGCTCTGCCATGAATCTGACTGTCTCCCCATTCAAGAGGAACACCTGGGGTGGCAAGAGCTTTTTCAGGACCACTGCAGTGCTATGGAACAGTCTACCATTGACACTAAAAGCTGCTCCCTCTCTACTCGCCTTTAGAAAGGCTTGAAAGACCTGGCTCTGTTCGCAACACTAGCAGATGCCTGATCCCAGCAAGTCGCATTGCTTTCCAACTGATCTGCACCTAGACCCGCCTCTGACAGCGCCAAAATGCCCTCGGGCACAAGTTTGCGCTCTACAAATTACATTTACAGTCCATTATATTACATTACTAGGAGAGTGCCAGTGCCAGACATTGCCAGGAGGACTGGATGCAGTTCTTTTCTTTCTGCTGGCCATCTCACACATCCTACAAGGCAACAAATGTCTTCTTGGTTGACTTACGATGACATTCTATTCTGTCACACTGCCTCAGCAACAACAACTCCTAGACTGCATTTCGGAAGACAATGGGCAGTGCTTAGGCAGAGGAAATACAATAAGGCTCAACGATCTATGGAGCAAAATGTATCCTTGGCTGCTGGCTTGCAGATGAGAGAGTACTGCTTGTTGAAGGAGGAGGGACAGTAGAGGTGGGCTCTAGCCATATTGTTGAGGTAATCTCATCCCCAAACACCGTTGTATCTTCCTGGCCAGGATGACCACCTTCCTCCCTCTCTTCCTAGCTTGTGGTGGTGTCCATCTTCGCATCTTCTCCTTCCTGTGTGCCAGCCTCCAGCAGATATTTTTATGATGGCATTCTGCCTCTCCTAAAATGCACTGACTCTCCTGCTGATGAGGAGATCTCGAACTACTCCTTCTTATCTTCTTTTGTTGAAATGGTGATGGAGAGAGCCCACTTTGCCGCTGTGATTCTCCTTTCGTTTTCCTCCTCCTCCTCTCATTCCCCTGCCTTCTGACCATTTTCTGTAGAGAATGAGAGAGAAAAGCCAATCAATATCATTGTGTACGCATCCATGCGATACAAATTATACAAAGAAAATGCATTTAAAGCACTTATACGTAACACACCACACTAAATTTGCATTTCAGACAAATTTAGCGCTCATATAGGCGCCATTTTCACAGGGATCATAAGGTCTACTGTACAGCCTGGTCTAACCTGAAAGTGTATTTCCCTTCTATTTCAGCAGCTAACAATATGAGGGAAGTAATGTTGACGGTCAAATGTTGATAGTACATTGTCTTCAGTTATCTATGCTACCTTCTTTGCCTCTGCTCCATTCTGAAATACACCAACACAAAGACAAGATCCCTTGCTACATCAACAAAGCTAGCTGTCTCAAAACCATTGAACACATGCATGGCATTTTCAATCCTTCCTTCTGAAAGTCACTTTCAATTTCACCCGAAAGATAATCCAAATCATACTGCACCAAAGAATCCTGACCTTGACCTTGGTGAACTCTCCAGGGAATGCCCCATCACCACCTGTTTTTACTATCCTGCTGCAGAACTACATTTACCATCAGATTCAGCCCTCTCAGCCATGGTCCTCCACCTACTGCAGTACAGAGAGAGCTCCCATCCATCCATCCCTCTGGCTCGCTAAGAATGGAGATCCCTGTCTCCTAGCTCGCACAGATCTATCTGCTGCCTTTTTCACTGTTGACCAGCATAGCATACCTAGGGGCGGCTCCTAAGTTATGGCAGAGGAGCGTCGCCCCCTGCTGCAAGCCAGGAGGGGCAACCAACAAAAATAAAATGATAATAAAACATTTTTATTATCTTTTTATATTTTTGTCCTACAGGTTCGCCTACAGGGAGAGGCGGGTCATTCATCCTGATGCTGCAAGTACCATGGAGGAGGGGGGAGTGGTGGGCACTGCCAAGTGGGCATGACGGTTTGGTCATCCCTAGGGCCAACCAAACTGGCATGCACATTTAGCCTTTAGCTGTAAAACACAGCTAGGTGTGCATGACGGTTTGGTTGGCCCTAGGGATGACCAAGCCGTCATGCCCACTTGGTAAAACACAGCTAGGTGGGGCAACCAACACAGGCTCCCAGTACAAGTCTGAGCGCCGAATCAAGGGGCACAGACCAATCCTAGCACTGCTCAGCAGTGCTGGGATTGGGTGCCTGCGCCGTGTGCAGCTGTTCCTGGATGTCCGGGAGGCGAGGATTGAGAGCAAGGTGGTGGCCGTCAGAGCAGGTAAGTGTATTTTAATATTTATCTATATTTTTCTTTAGTGTGCATCCCCCACTCCTCCCCCGCCCCACCACTTCACAATACCAGCGAACGCTACTGAGCATACCTACTAATAGACCCTCACATCCACGATGGGCATTTCTGTCGAAGCCTCGTTCATCTCCTTCCTATTTCATGAGTAACAGAGTACCAACTAGAATTCTTTTAGGGTTCTTTATTCATTCATAGAGACCATCAGGTGTTCTTTTCCACCTAATTATTTGCACCATTTACACACAATGTCTTTGGTCCCTCTCTGCGCAACACAACAGTGCCGCAGCCCAAACTCTGATGACATGAAACTATACCTCAAAGTGTCATCAGGTGGTGACATTGCTAAACTGTCTTCCTGCCTCGACATTTTCCAAATCTAGTTGTCCATGGTTTTGGTGAAACTTTCCTTGACAAAGAGAGACTTCGTCCGTCTACATCATACCCTCATCTTCTACATAAACTTCAAATTTACCTAAATTAAAAAGTAAGGGAAGAATTATGTCCAGCCTCATGGCAACACAGTTTCTTGAGTGGAAGCAACCCATTTCTGGCAGCTAACAACTTTCATTACCTTGTTCAGGCCCTTACCTTTTTTCCAAATACATAGGAGCATTGCTCTGCTCCTGGGGCTGCCTGACACTCCACCTCAGCTGAAATTTTTGATGCAGCGCTGATTGCCTGGTCAAAAACCAAAGATTATCAAACCACTTCTTCCTCAGCCTCATAGGTGTATTTATAAGTGTTGCATTCGGTGCGTGAGTTAAAGTTTACATGTCTGTCTTACTTTCTTCTCTTTTTTATTATGAAGTATATATAGTTGGGTAACGGTGTATCAGTCAGTCTCAATACCTACTGCATGTTTCAATGTAATTTATCCAAGGACCTTGGAATCATGCGATTTCGCGGGTGCTGCATTTTCTGCATAATTATTGATGTGCCACATTTGCCACATAATCCATTATCTGCTGCATAATCCTCAGGCTTCAGCAAAAACATTGTTTCTAGCTCAAAGAGATCAAAAGTTATTAAATACACAGGAACACCTGTAGCCGTGCACTAGAAGGCCCGTTGCAAAGGTTGGCTGGTCGCCTTTCTGTTGCTTATTTCTATATTTAGGTGTCAAATAGGTACTAATGAGGTGAAACCATTTCCCAATAAGTGTTAACGTGTTAAAATGACAAAATATTGACGTAATACTAAAACAAGATATGCTACATTTCTTTTCTTGCAGCATACTTAGCTCAAATTTGCTGCACAATTTGTTCCCCTGGCACAAACTTCCAGTGGCCCTTAATATAGCCACATCTTTAGGAGTGCACATACATTGATGTATTTCTGGTGCTCGATTAACCTTTTCCCCTTTTCTTCTGAGGGACTCATTTTCCCAGATTATTTTCTTGCTCTTGAACTGCACGCATTAACAGTCATGCATTTCCCAAGTCTTACATTTATTCAGTGATAAATACATTTTTGTGTACTACATGCAACGTCTCCGGCAAATTGGCATTTATTTCCCAGTTGTTATACCTTGTTTTACTCATTAACGAGACTTTGCGGGTTTCTGTGCCTTTATATCGAAGCTATTATTATGTATGTCTTTCCAAGTTGGTATTTCTGTATCTCCAGGGCAGACATCCTGTACTCTGGCTGTAGCGCTGCAGAGCAACGAAAACAAGCACAGTTTTCTGCTCCCAGGTGATGTAGTCAAACAGAGTTCTTCGTATCCAGCCCCAGATAAAATAGCTGCAATACACAGATTAATAATTTACAGCTGGAATCTCAGCTCGCCAGTGCTGCCGAGGGAATAGGCACGCGGAGAGGTACGGTTGCAGAGAGACTTCCTTCAGACAGCGCGCTGCAGAGCCGCGCAGCGCTTGACGTCAGCTCGTGACTGACCTCGCCGCAAGAAGGAACTGCCAGCCGAAGAAACTGAATGCAAAAGCAAGCGCCCCACACACCTTTCCTTCCCCATCAGCTGCTGCTTCATTTATTCACAGACAAGCGACTGTCACGGTTTATTTTAAATGTTATTTTTGAGATATGTCGAAGCTTTGGCCAAGCTTCTAGAAGAACGCGTCACTGCAGCCAGCTTGACGCATAGAAATACATGAATGATTCCACGATCGATGCACAGGGTGCAGCTTGGGCCTCTACGGGCCTTGTAATGCTGAGGGGGCCTACTATGCTATGGGAGACTGTTTCTCAGAACTGCAACTAAATATATGTTTTATTTATTTATTTATTTCGGCGAGGAAAAAACTTAATACACAAATAAAATCATGAATACATAAAACATGATTTTAAAATAGAAGACATCATTCCGCCGATCCTTTCAATACCAAAATAAAATAATGACTGTACCAATACATCTGCTCATTTAATCTATCATGCTAAAAAAACTAATCATGCTTTAAGAAATGTACATTTTATTCATCAGGCATGCAATAAATATCTTGATACAGAAGACACTGCCCACTCAGTATTTTCAGATCTTATGATATGGGTGGCCTTTGTAAGATGACTTATAAATAACAGGCGACAAATATATATATATATATATTTTTTTTTTCTGAAAAACACCAAAGGTTACAGGGACATTATAGTTAGGCTTAGATTTCACTCGTACAAAACAATTAAAATGTAGTATTTAAAGTTACCAGAGCTAACTATAACTTATGCCTCTAACATACACTGCTTATGACCTCACATATTACATGTCTCATAACATGGTCAGTGATATAACTGATGACATCGTAGATTACATCATCGATGACATCATCCACAGAATCAATCACTAATCCACTCACACACCTACACAGAAACTCATACACCCATTCACACACCCATACAACCACTCACACACCCACTCACTAATCCATAGAACCACTCACACACCCACTCACTCCCCACTCACTCACACATACAGCCACTCACTTCCATATGAATAAAAGTAACTCCTAGTAACCCCTAAGAGACTGTTACATTTACAAAATCTTAATTCTCCTAAGTAGGATACCACCTCCCCATCCGAATTCAACTTGTTCATGATTAGTGTATCAAAATCAACAATGAGTTTGGATATAAGGCTTCGTAAGGTACCAATCCTATTACCACCTCCAATGTTCTTGTCAATTCTATCAATTGCAAACAATTGTAACAAGTCACTATTTTGGTAATGCATGTCAAAAACATATCTAGCAACATGATACTGAGTACTGTTATGTCTAATGGTTCTTATGTGCTCTAAAATACATTTATTAGCCATTTGAATGGTACTACTAATATAGAACTTTTTACAGGGACATCTAACACAATAGATACAATTATCTGACAAGCATGTGAGATGTTTTCGGATTTCAAAATTGCCATCAGTGTTTGGAATCTTGAATGAGGATATATTCATGCTGTTCTTAAGGCTTTACATTTAGTACAGCTTTACTTTATTTGCACTACTCACACCCCTATTGTCCACAATAAGGATGAGACTTAAAAGGCTTCTCAATAAATAGTTTATGCGATATGTAATCTTAGGGTGTTCTCCTAGATATTTAGCCAGAATGTTATTGGTGTACATATCTCAAAATAATACTTTGAGAGACCTTTTAATTCACAACCACTGGCTCTTTGCGCTATAGCAACGGCAGCCTGTTCCGCCGATCATGCTCTGCGCACTACAGTGATAACTGTCCCCACCGCTCTCCCTACTCCTAGCGGCCTCCTCTACCATGAACGGAAGTCACTTCGCCCAACTTTGAGTAGGTAACTTTTTCAGTGGGACAATCCTGGTCCCTGTATCTGACCCGTGCTCCATCAGGGTCGGCCCGAACTTGTGACTTTCTCCCGGTCTAGCACAACCAGATGACTGCACGTGGCAGGTTGTACTTTTAGGTGCTATTAACACCCTCCCAAAAAAAGAATATTTTCAGTTCTACTGATTGGATATTTGTCATTCTGGTAGCATTTTACTCACAAGCATTGGCATAGCCAATAGGTCTCGCCTTTGGGACCTTATAAGTATTTAGCCATGCAACAGTTGCATAACTAAATACTTATAAGGTCCCAAAAGCGAGACCTATTGGCTATGCAATGCGGCCGTGGGGCCGCAAAAGTGAGATTGATCGCAATCGCGATCACGATCAAACATCAAAGCGGCCACGGGGCCGCGAAAGTGAAAGTAATCGCGGTAAAGCGCAGCACGCGCGCCCGCGCACATGCACTGTAGCTCTATGCTGGCCTGGTAGCACTTTTTGGAGCCCTCTCAATAAGTCTCGCCAGACCAGCGCATGCGCTGGGTCAGGCGAGACCTAATAAAAATGTACTCTATTGTTTTAAATGGGAATGGGATTTTTTTGTGTTGTATTTTTACTTTATTACTTTGCACATTGTCTCTAAGTTTAGCCTGACTGCTTTGTGCCAAGCTACCAGAGGAGTAAGCACAGGCTAATTTAGTGACTTTTGTGGTTCACCCTGACAAGGATTGTGGTTGTTGCCTGAGAGGGGCTTCCACTGCCTCAACCAATAACTCGATTTCTTACACCATGCATCAAAGTGCATCTCCTGAAAGTCATTTATGAATCAAATACAAGATTTGAAAATGTATTCTGGCTTTGACTGGAGCCAGTGAAGAGCTGTCCTGGCCTTTGAGACATGATTGTGCCTCTTAAGTTCTGTTGCTATAATTCTCTGTTTTCTGCCTCTGACATTTAGATTGAAAGCTCTATTTCAGGCCTTTCACAATCAAACTCTTTCCTTGAGACATTGTTTTTGGGAGAACATTTTTCAAGACTTCAAAAGATACTCAGCTATGGATTATTTTTAGATTATTGAGATGTGCACATACTTTGTAAGAGGTAGGAACTAGTGCACCATGTTCTTGCAAGAATCTTCACAAACTGGGTTGCAGACACTTTTTATTAAACTTGTAAATTCTCTTATTTCTTCAGAAGGACAATGGAAACTTTGCAAAAACGGAACAAGCTAATGATTTAGTGTGTAATTTTTTATGTCGGGTGCCTGCAATCGATTGGTAATATTGACCAAGGTGTGTCACGCAGCATGGATCAGCTTCAACCCTAGTAACCTCTGGCAGGAATCGTCTGGATGACACTATATACTGGTCAGAAATATTGCATACAACTCAACAACAACAAATATTACTGCATTGAGTGAGGACAGAGATTAACCATTGTAAAGTGAATGGTAGCAGGTAGGTAGCTGAATGATTTGGTGATTGTGTTTCTTTGTACCTATGTGTCGCTCTCTTTAAATTCCTTCATGTTTGAGGGTGGTATCCTGATACCCAGTTGTAATGCTTTCTTGAAGTCACCAGTACCAGATATGTACAATTGGTGATCGGATTGCGGTTAACAGCACACACATTTCCAAATATGATTCACAAGGTGCCAGCTCTGTGGCTGTGTCCAAAGAAAAATGTTGAACTGAGGACCATGTATCTTGTGACACAAAATGGAGAGGTGAGGAATGGGAATGGTTGGGAACTATCACCGTCATGTATTGTAGAACTCAGGAATAGAGAACCCAGAAAAATTCTATAGCATTGAAAATGGCAGCATCTTTCCTAAAAGTATTGCCATATGCATGCCTTTGTTTGTATCCAGGTTACTGCAGTATTATACAAGTGTCTCTCTGCTCCTATCTTCCAACCTGTCCTAACCCCGAACCCCCTTATCACACTACACACACAGGCATTTTGTCTCAGAATAGATTATCTTGGGACTGTTGATTGTGCTAATGAATACAGATACCAACAATATCGTGGGACAAGCAGTGGCGACTGGTGACTTCTGAAGGTGGTGAGGCACACACATGAGTGTTAAAAATGCTGTGTGTAAGCACAGTGACAGCATGTTGTGCATTGCCAAATGCATACATGCACGTGACAGCATGTCCGGCACATCTACTCGCAGATGCACTAACAGCGCTACTCCAGCTCCAAGGAACTAGTCCCAGAGCCATGCAGCAAAAATAAAGTTATGCTCCCAAGACAGCCTACAAACACTAGAAGAGGCCACACCAGTAACACAAGCAAGTTATGGAAATACTTGTAATGTGACATAACATAATGCACTGTAGCATAGCATAACATATGATAGCATTGCATAAATAACATTCCATGAGATCATAATTTGGCTAAATGTATTTTATTCAGTGCAATATCCTTGTACTGTGAGCTGTACAAAAAACCTCACATGAGATAAAAAAAAAAATAACAGGCATTGCCCTATCAGGGAATCTCTTTCGCCCTATCAGGGAATCTCTTGCGCCCTATCAGGGAATCTCTTGCGCCCTATCAGGGAATCTCTTGCGCCCTGTCCGGGAATCTCTTGCTTTTGTGCTCTCATAAAAAAGAAACCATAACATCAGCTAGGACAGTATGTAGGCACTTACGTCTCTGTTATAAAGGAAGTCCAGGGGCTGTGGTGTAGGTTGTATGAAGGTTTATTGATCTTAGTTACAAGTAGGCAAGGTGATCACTAAGCCAATGCACAACACAGTATTTCCAAAGTATTTAATGTTTTATTGTCTGTGTTATTACTCCAATGGTTTCAAGTAACTGTGCAAATAATCAAATAAATAAATACAGCCTCACCAGGAGCACCCTCCTTGCTGCTCAGTCCACACACTCCAACTGACACTCTCAACCTAAAATACCCTGGACTGCAGGCTGTCAGTTGAAATATACACCGGTGGGGCTGTGTCCAGGGTCTATTTCTTCTGACAGGCTTCAGTTCTTTTAGATCCTTGTTTCTCTGTAGATTCAATTTCTTTCAGGCGTCTTAGTTTCTTTAGTACTTTACAGGTCTCCATAACCTAATTGCTAGTTCCTCACACGTGGTTTTTTTCTCCTAGATCGTCAACATTTTTATAAAGGAAGTCCAGAGGCTGTAGTGTAGATTATATGAAGGTTTATTGATCTTGGTTACAAGCAGGTACGATTATAGCTACGCCCCACCAGCAGCAGCCTCCTTGCTGCTCAGCCCACACACTCCAACTGACACTCTCAACCTCACCAGACACTCAAGTATTCCAACACATCACCAAACACTCCAGCATTCCACTAAACCACATTCATACTGGCTGAGCAGCAGGGGCGTGGAACACTGGGGAGGATGCATAAAGTTATAACAGTCTCTTTTGTGGGTCCACCACCTATCTGGTAATCATATTGTTTCCTCAAAGCAAGTTATAGTGAAAAGATCTTTTTCAGGATCCCTGGCATGAAATCTACCTCTAATTTGCCAGCCTTGTGCCCTTGGTGCCTGACAACAACCCCAGGGCCCTCTATCACAGTTCTTAGGTAATGATAATGTATTGTTGTGCTCATCTCTATCATAGTTCTAAGTTCATCAAAAGTCTTTGGGGCATATTATCAAGACAGGCAATAAAATGATCGCCGTTTTAGCGGCAGAAAACTGCATGTTAGATGTGAAGGACATCTAACCTGAGCTTCAATTGGAATTCCATAGAGCATATTATGAAGCCCATTATCGGCGTTTTAGCTGAAGTTTTCTGCCGCTAAAGCCGCGATAATTTTATCGCCTGTCTTGATAATATGCCCCTTAATTCGACCAATAAAATGGTCATAAAAGCACATAGATTAAAACCACAATCACATTAAACAATGAATAACAGTGCCACAGATAGAATTAATAAAATATATACGTCTTTCGACAAACTGAGAAAACAATAACATTATTTTCTTTACATAAAAAGATGTATGAGTTCCATGGTAGCAAAATATGGTCGTGCAAGCTACTAGGCAGTTTATAACATTTATTTGGCCTAAGCCATCTATAAATAGAATAAACCAAAATGTGCAATTGGGTCGGCTGAAAAATAGACCTCTGAACAATAATACAAAACAGTATAAAATAAACAATTTGATAGGGCTGGAACAATGACAGACAAAACATTTGGTGTTCATGTAAGGCGGTAAAAACTAAATATAAACTTTTACATTGCATAATGTTTCCTGAGTTTTATAGCAGTGGTTCTTAGATAATGATGCTGAATTGTTGTTAGCTCTCAGTAGAAAGTCTGGATCACCACCTTTTGAAGCCCTCTGCTAACTCACTCCTTATTAATCATTGAAAAGATTCAATTTTCGAGATCTATTCTACAAAAGGAAGCAACAATTCACCTGCTCCTGTTCATTGAGGATTCCACAGATTGGGGAGTTTTTCATTCAAGGTAACAGATGGGCGGAGGTGGCTTTGATAGATGTTCAGAGCAGCCTACCTGGAGGCCTTCATCGTCATGATGCAGCAATAATGATCTTTCTGTATCTATCAGTGGCATTAGACACTCAGCACTGTTCCTCAGACATGCAAGGCGGACTGTGTTTAGACTACGCAAAACTGTGGTTTCAATTTTTTTTATTTTTAGAACTTTTACAAACAGGGTAGTACTGAAGTGATTTGAATCCTACCCATCAGCAGCTAAGTATGGAGTCCTGCATGGCTCATTCCATCTCAACTCCATTTTTCAATACATATGCTTCAACCCTGCATCAGCTTCCTCGCCGCTTCAATGTGAAGTTTCAGCCATAAGGATACACCGTCCAACTCATGCTCAACATTAAAGCTGAACTCACTGATGATGCAGTGAGCATTCACGACATATTTCCAGCATCCTAGAGAGGATGTTCTAAAAAAGAATTGTTCGGAATGACTCAGAAATCTGACTACTTCTCTGCACAGTTCTGGCCAAATATAATACACAATTTACCTGGAGATCACACTTTTAATGCAAGAATCTCTCCACGGGCTCAAAGTACGGATCACATGATATAGTAAGATCTTTGCTCGTATCTCCAGTGAGGAGAAGGATTTCATCCACGTGCGTGCATCTGAACCACAATTATACTGTTTTTGTTATTTTAATGTTTTTATGTTGCCATTTTTTAATTGTATAAATTATTTATTTAAAGTTCTATTTTAACATGGTAATATATAATTATTTGTTGCTAATAGAAGGACTCGAGAAGGAGGTCATCTTTTTGTTTAAGCTGCTGTCGTGAGCTGGAATAACATCCCGGCATACGCCCGCAAGACTGAAAATCTCTGGCATTCCGGAAAGCCAACATGCACTCCTTTTCTGATGCTTTGCTGACCCTGTTGTTTCTTGAGGTTAGGTAATCTTACAGGGTTTCAGCACCATACAATTTCCCTTAGACAAAGGATGTTTTGAAATGCCAGTTTCAAATGATGGTTTTTTCGAGGTTTTTTTTAAGAGCCTTTTTCAGTATCATAAATCGCCCTGTCTGCCTACCCCTGAACTTTGTCCCTGGCCCATCTAGTCGGCTATTGACAATTTCCTTTGAAAATTAAATCAATTTTACCTCGTATTTTAATTGCTTGCATCGATTCCGTTGTAAGTCATTTGCAGAGATACACATTTGGCTCCATCTTTTAGAAACAATTGTGTCTACTGCATTATTGTATTTCTAAGAGCTCTGACAGGGACAAAATATATTTTAATGATTTCATCCAAGGTAGGTGCAGTCTTCCTCATTCAAAGGGGCGTTTCCTAAAACACAATTACAAAATCTACGGTTGCAGAAGCATACTTTCTAAATCTAAGCAAATGTTTTCCGAGTGAGAATATTTTTTAATGTTGAACTAAATACATATAAAGGTGAACACTAACGCACTTTCAGATTTTCAGATTCATACTTGTGCACATTGCAGTTAAGCTTCAGTTTAGTACCGTGTCCAATTCTGAGGGACATATTTCTACCGGGAACAAAATGGGGACATCCCAGATATCACCTAACAAGCGGTGCGTGGTTTTACTGCAGGTTGTCTGAGAACAGACTGAAAGCCACTCTTAGAAGCATATTTACTAGAAAAGTGGTGGAGCGTGGCGTTAGCCTCCTTGGCCTAATGCCACGCACCGCTAACTCTGAAATGCAGGACTGCACCACATTTACAACAATATGGTGAAGCCCTGCGTTTCCCCCTGCACTAGAACTCATAAACAATCTTTAAATGGCCTTGTGATACTTCCGTGTATGATGCTTAATGCAGCACATATAAAAATTGCAAAACGTAGTTTTTATTTATTGATTGAGAAGAGAGAGGTTCGGGAACATCGTTTTTATGATACCAGGAAGAAATACATACATCATCTAAATCACTGCTCTGGAAGGATCTAAACAGCAATTTTATCCAAAAAAGAGAAAGAGTGAAACGGTGAACAATAATGCTTATTAAGCAGGGGTAGAAAGATCTACTATTATCTTCTTTTCCACTTCCTCATTCCAGTCATAGTACAGATGACTGAAATGAGGAAGAAAGAACTCAGAGTAATGGAAATACTGGTAAGTAATTAGTACGTAAAGACTATGGTGGATGGGTCACCGTCTGATTCCTAAGTTTCGATGTCACACCTCTGGTCATAGAGAGATGGGACTCCTTTATGACTATTTCAGTAGGAATTGGGCATTTTAATCCTACTAGCTATGAGAACTTCAGGTTTCAGATAATATATTGAAAATGAATTGATGATAAAATCTAGCACCACAAAAATGGGGTAACTGTTGCATAAATGATGATTCGAAAAAATTATTAGGTTTTTCTTAAAGTATAATCATCGTACTAAATACAGGTCCCCCCGAAACATATGTAATGCGTGACACAGGCCCTCAAATATTCCTGAAATCTTTTGTGATATCTTGATATTGAGCATCCAGCATTTTGAAGGTTGGACAACTAACAACAATTCACTACTACTGGTTCAAGTTGATGGCACAGGCAGATCCTCTGTTCCTGCAGCTCCCTAAGTTGCTGATTATATACATACACATCTTAATTAAGAGGTATCTTTATAGAAGCAGTGGGATGTGTACATAAGGCATTGAGCAGCAAGACTCTCCCATCAAAAGATTCAATTTTTTGTTGATTAGAATAAATGTTATAGCATTGAGACTGTCCATGGAGGTAATTGATGGTGTTTCCCAGGGACGGGCTGGCTTATGGGGCAATCAGGCAGTGCCTGGTGGGCTTGTCTGACAGAACAGTGTGTGGGTTGGTTTTTTAGCAGCTTGCGGGCATGTTTTATTGCTAGGTGGGCCGATTTTTACTGTTGATTCCCCTGATATTACCAGAAACATTGCCCGCAGCAAACACAAATACATGCAGGCTCCCACGCCTTGCAAAATACTCTTACATCGTTTCTTTACTAGTTCAAAACTGACCTATTTTTTGTCCCAGTCCAGCCCAGGTGCTACCTCAATTTCATCCAAATATAGCCACAGCTGCACCTAGGGGGCACCAGGGCATTGACCCACTGCCTCCCTCTGCCGCTACTGCTTGGCATATTTCAGCTTTTATATGTAAGCAAACAATCTCACAGATGATGATCACTTGTTTTCATATAAAAGCTGTAATATTACCTTGGCAGCAGAAGAGGGCTCCACTAGATGTATTGCACATGTTGCAGTCAGGGGCTGCTACAGCCCGGCCTCACACATACACAATACATATCTGATATGCTGCACTAGCATCATGCAGTGCAGCATGTCAGATAATGGAAATTCAGGGCTTGTCAATCAGTACCTTCTTGCCCAATCAGAAGCTGGAATAGAAAAAAGGTCTCCCTTTGCATCTCCCTTCCTATTCTAGCTTCTGATTGGGTGGAAGCTTGTGGGTGTGTCTCTGCCTGCTGCAAAAACACATAAGTCTGAATCGTGGGCCTGCCCAGGTAAGATTTTGTGTTTAAAAGTGTGAACATGTGTTTGTGTGCTGGGGAGTGCGTATGTGTGAATATCTTTGTGTGTGTGCCTGTAACTATGTGTGTGTGTGTGTGTGCGTGTCTGCTTGTGTACGATGTTAAAGTCTGGCCCGGGTGTTGGCAAGCTAGCCCTGAGGCAGAGTGATGAGTAGTGCTTTTGGGCCTCACTACTTTAATAATCCACCAGCCGCCACTGTCAATATATTTGACACTTGCAAGCATGAATTACCTGCCAGTTGACAATTGTAGAGCAAACTACAAACTCTACACACTGCCAAACTCTGCACACTGCAGATTCTTAATAAGAAACAGTTTTTGTGAAAGGGGCCGAGCTGAGAAGCGGCAACTCATTTTTCAGCCTCCATGCCAACATCCATAAGTGCATTCCCTAAATGTCAGAGGATATCTTTGTCCCTGATGTGTGGGGAAAGGAGGCAGTGGAATGGGAGCTGAAAGGTGCTAGCAGTGATGGCGCAAGAATAATCAATCCTCCTCCTTCTAGGAAACGAACTCTGAGACAGAAATGAAGCTGGGGAGTAGGCAGCTAGAAACCCAGAGACTATAAAAGATACCTAAATAAACAAGTGAAATCAAGCCAAGACGGAGATATATTTGTATAGCACTAAAGAGTAGCAAGACAGCAATCTGTTTTATCTACTGTGAGAAATTTAAGCAAACATAGTTGTGTGATCAGGTGCATAGGTGTTCATACAACAAATGAGTGGGTGAGA
Source organism: Triturus cristatus (assembly GCF_964204655.1). Lineage (NCBI taxonomy): Eukaryota > Metazoa > Chordata > Amphibia > Caudata > Salamandridae > Triturus > Triturus cristatus. The sequence continues at coordinate 464,036,960 of NC_140593.1, forward strand.
CAAGGCAGCATTATTTCTGTTGTGCTGAATCAGCAAATTGAGATGAAGGGGCGTCAAACCAACAACACACGAAATCCACGCAGCTCACACGATAACTCCACATATGAAAACAAGCCAAGACCTAAGATGTCATGTGGTTGCTCCGCTCCAGGAAGGTTTGTGAGAGATAGACGTAATGGCAGTGGGAATGAGAGGCAAACGTGCAACGCAAAAATAATCAGTATATTTGGAGTCAGAAACAAAACAGTTCAAAAGTGCAAAAGCAATTCCCTACAAGACAAAAAGCTGCAGAGAAATAAGACAGGACCACACACCACTCGACATTCCAAAAACATTCAACAGACGTGCGACACAAGTTGAAACAAAAGAAAACGATGACAGGAACACACACGGAAACACAAGCAAACATTCTCACTCCAAGAAATATTCATCAATCCACTTCCCCAGGACACTGTTCAATTCATGCACCGCGATAACCATCTGCTGTGCCAATGATGGACGCCATCCAAATGGCTGCAGGGTTGCTTGCACTTGACAAGTGATGTGTGGGGTTAACACAGGGGCAGCGTGCCAACATGCCACACTGTGCCAGAAAGAAAGGCATTCACAGGCGTAGCTGTGCATGAACCTGCAGAGCAGCAAATAGACCCAACTCATGCAGTGCATGCACTAATATTCCAAAACGACCACATCTCCTGTTGACTCATTCACTCAGAAGAGAGAGACATCTCTGAGAGAGATATGCTCTAGTGAACTAGCCGCTGCAATGCCTTCTCTGCAACAATTTTAGAAATATGAAGCGAAGGAGACTACCACGTATGAAGACAATGTCGTAAACACAGTGGCGGCTCGCAGAGGGAGTGCTGTGGGGGTGGGTCGGGGAGGGGGAGGGGCAGGGTGGGTGGCTAGTGGAGTTGGACATACGACGGCAAGGAGTAAAGTAAATAAATAAAATAATAATACTATTTACCTTGCGCTCGCTGCATCGCCGAATTGGTGATGCAGCGAGCGCAATCAAGACTAGTGTGCGTCAACACTTTTAGTACCCTTGCTAATGTGGTGAAAAAATCTGTCCTGAAGAACTGGCAGATTCTTAACAAAGGCCAACTTACACTACAGAAACCTCTTTTGGCTTTTAAGCGCAGTACTAACTTCAAGGATACTTTAGTACACACAAGACCTCGTCCGCAAGGCATCCAGAAGCAGGACACCTTATGGCACTTGCCACCTGTCCAGGGCCATTATCCTTGCTGTGCCTGTTCTGTGTGTGCTCAGACATGTGCAGCGAAAACAATTGACATTGGCACCATTAGACCATGGGACCTGATACATCACACGAACTGCAATAGTGAAAGAGTCATCTACCTTATCACGTGCCCTTAAATATGTAGGGATGACCACACGTAAGATACGTATATACATACAAGAGCACAAGAGCACCATTAGATGTGCTAAACAGAACACACGTCTAACTAGACATTTCTTTGAGAAACAACATCAGGCAGACTCCTTGTTCTGGACTGTTTTGGCCAAACCAAATGTAGCCGCCACCACACCTGAGCTTTCTCTTAAATTGCTCCGAGTTGAGCAACGTTGGGTGTTTAGGTTGAACACTGCGAATGTGGAGCTCAATGATGATATTCCCTGGCTATCGCTGTCATAAACATACCATACTATGTTTCATCTTTGGGTCGCGCCAATTTTCATATGACTTACATTACGTGGCCCGTGCTTTACACCACCACTCTGCTGTGACGTATCTGGTCATCTTAAGGGACCTTTTCTAGGCCACATTACTATTGCCCTGTCATATGACCTCCCTTTAAACGCCCCATTTTTGATGGGTGCTGCACCACTTGTCATGATTGCTCACATGCAGTTGCCATGGCCATGAACTACTGCGAGTCCGCACACAGTGTGTGGCCAAGCTGCTTGACCTCTTACCTCCAGGCCCCCGCTGCTCTACCAACCATTGGTGTTTAACTGCCCTGTTTAACTGCCCAGCTTCTACTGCCATGATTATGGTGTTGCGCCTTTTTTGACGTCAGATTCTGACCTTTCCGATCTGGCATTTTTAGGCCAGTTCATTTGATTTTTGCATCGCATACCGCCTAATTACATTAACAAGGCTATCTTTCTTGTGATAACAATGGAGCCCACATTGCTCTGTTCGCTGTCAGAACTACCATTCCCAGCGTACACGGACGCTTCTCTTTTTTTCTATAACTTCCCTAACAGGAATGTCACTCTCGCCAGCTTTTACGCTGTGTACATTATATCGTCAGTTGTGGGAACTACATTTCCCAGAGTCTGCGGGGCCTGAACTACTGGTCCCATGATCCTCTTGATCCACTTCCGGATACGAGATGATTTAACATGGTGCCCGCGGCTCTTCTCTGTACCTGCCGGACGGACACTCACTTCTGGAGACAACGCTCTCCTTTCCAAGTAAGTTACCTGCCTCGTACGGCCCAGTAGCAGCATGTCTCTGGTTCCACTATTAGATCAGGTGCCCCGATACCCTTCATAGCGATGGGGCACCCGTGTTCAGTCCTGTCCCAGGTGGACTTGCTGTTGACTTGGAGCCTTTGATTTTTCCCTTCTGCCCCTACAGGCTGGCTCATTACTCTTAAAACACCACTCCATTCGGGTGTGTGGTGCATGAGTGTTTCGATTAATCAATCGAGACAGTAGTTTTCCGAGTCTCAGAGACGCGGTGCGTTCTTGCCTCATTGAGCAGTTGTTCAGTATGTATTTGTAACGATTGGTGGTATCTATCCCCTGGCCTGGCAGGGTTTGGGTCACTCCTGAACAGCCATCTGGGCACTCCCGGGGCCCTGGGTTCACAGTGTTCTACTTACTCTTTCCCACTATTTCCTGAGATATATACCTGCTCAGGTATTACAAACACTGCCCCCTCCCTCCCCCGCCCCCCTCTCTTGTGAAGGCACTGACTGATACGTAATTTCTCCCTTTGCCTTTCTTTAACTATACTTTATGCTGGCACCCTTCTCTCTCAGGTTGGCTGGCGTGTGTACCTATGGCTAAATTAGCCCCGTCAGAAGTGGTAACAATTTTACCATAATTTGGTAAGTGCCTCTTCTTTTGTCACCTCTTTGAATTAAAAGCGACATGATTTTGTTGAGCATAGTTTGCTCCATATTTGTCTGTTTGAATGCGGCTTAAAACCATGCCCATGCACTGCTTCCCTTTTTTCTTTCCGGTCCCATCGGTGAGGTCTACTGGACATAGAACACTCTGGTTCAGTATAGTATACTGAGGCACCTTTTAAAATATTTTTATTGTGCACTTTACACTTTGTTGCAGTAGCTGTTCATTTACTGAGCCTGATGAAGGCCTTGACACTTGGATAGGTCGTTTGGCTGAAACATGTTGATCCTGTATAGCTACCTTTGATGTTGGTCAGCTCCATCACCCAGCTCATTGCTTTTTAATCCTGCCGCTTGGTAGCCGAATAAAGTCTGCTGTTAGCTAACCCCACAGGCAGTTTTGAAATCATTTTCAACCACACATTAGCACTGCACAGCACATAGTTTTCACACACCACGCTCACATAGGGTTTTTAGTATAACCCATGTACTGAAAATGAAAACATCCCTGAGCTCCTCCCTAGTAGAGAAGGGGTTGTAGCCCGCTCGGAGACTAGGTCTTGACGTGAGGAGGCACCCCTATGATGAAGCATGACACCTATGGTGTGTGAGGGGAACCGTCCTTAAAAAGGGATACCACCCCCCACATGCAACATGGTTGATGTTTGTCCGCATCCTCTCTAGACACATTTCCTGGACCCATGGGCTCGTTGTGTGTTGAAATATATAACTGCCAAAAAATGTCCCTTATACGTCGTGTTTATGAACCTGAGTAGTGCATTCGACTGAGTCAACCGCTCCAACATGTGGACCATTCTTGAGCAGATTGGTCTGCTGCAGGATTTGGTTGACTTCTTGTGTGCACTGCACTGGAAGGTCTCAACCAGAGTTAGGTACGGAACAGATGGAGAATGTACCGACTGATCCCACTAGCTCATGGTGTCGCCAAGGGTGCGTTACGGCTCTAATTCTTTTTTTATATATATAAATGGCCTAGAGTCCTCTCATATCAGCAACTGTAGCAACCTAGTCAGAATCAAGGCTTCCCCTTACCGGCACTCCCGTACGCCAACCTTGCGGTGTGGCTTGCCTGCAAGCCAAATGGGATCCGTGCCCTTGTTGACAACTTTGTAGCATTTATGAATAGATTGGACCTGGATACCAACGTCACCAAGTTACATGTCATGGTGTGCTACCCTCAGCGCAGTAAGGTGAGGCCAATTAGCACCAAAGGTGCCAGGAGAATCTGCAATTAATCTTCATATTCCCTGCTTATTCCTCATTTTTAACCTGGAATTTTACCCGGAAACTCTGATGCAATGTGGTGGAGCAGGGGTCACATATATGAAAGAATGGTGCAATAGCAAACCATGTGATTCCCAAAATCACTGTGTTTGTGACTGCAGAATATGTTTCCTAACATACAAACCCTTTTTCTGAGTCACAAATTTCTTTCCAACTAGTCACAATTTTGAGACCCATATTAAATCACAATTTGTAAAGGACATAAATGGTTTATTCCTTCCACATCCTGTTCGTGTATGCAATGTATCAGTGGTTTATAACCGCAGTCAGGTCGCAAACCACTGAACTGTTACTAACAACTGGAAAGAAATGGTAAATGATTTGTAAAGGGGAAGGATCCCCTCGCCATTCCTTCCCCTTAGGGGGTTGTGTTGACAGCCTCATGTGGTGTAGGCAGTGGTCCAGAGAACCACTGACTTCTCCTGAAGTTTTCCCAAATGGAAAACTTTGATTGTTTTAACATAACATACGTATTTGTAAAGCGCACGTATCACCCAAGGCGCTGAATAACAGATGTATATCCAACTCATCGGTACTCATTTTATAGACCTCAGATGGATGAAAGGCTGAGTGGACCCACCGGGATTAGAACCTGTGACCATGAGGTCGAACACAGGGGCCTTACAGTGGTTGCATTAGTCCACTGTGCTACCAGACCGAGCATTAAAGTAGCTACATTTCCTTTCAAGAACATGAACTAAGTTAAGTAAAACGTTTTCCATTTTAAAAAGCAAACAATGAGATGTCGGTTTGTTGTCACTCGTAGGCCACCATCCCTGTGTTTGTAGCCAATCCTGTGCAAATGGCGGCCTGCCTAATTATTATTAATTTGGCAAGTCTTTCTGTGACCCTCTGTGAATGATGATTTTGTGACACGACCATTAATACAGTCCATAAACAAAGTGCACTATTTTCAACCACTTTTCGCGAATGGATTCTTATTACCTCCGGCCCCAGGTGTGTTACCTGGGAAGGAGTTCATGAACTCCGATGGGGGGGGGGGGGGGGGGGGGGGGAGCGGTAATTCTTGTTCCCGGCCCCATGTGAATTAAGAGGGCTCTGGTGAGCCCCTGTGCAGTAAGAGTGCAAACACCACATTTCCCATGCTGCCTTGTTGAATGTTTGACCTCAATGAGTGTCCATCTGTTAATGGCGGCCAGCAAAGGTTAAGCCACCCTTCACCTACAGATATCACTGACAATGAGAAGTGATAACCGCACCTGTGGAAGTGAGGTGCTAACATGCTCAAACCTGTCTCTGACTGTTACAGATTACAGACGCGAACAATTCTCGTGTTACCGAGTGTTCCGTGCATCTCCACCGCCGTTTTCATATCTCCAGCATTTTAGTGTATTATTTAGTCTAGTTCTTCACTTAGAAGTTTACAGATTCAAAAAATGGCTTTTCTCTGTTTTCATTTCACCTAAAAAAATATTTTAAAATATGCACAACGAGTAGCATAGTGCAGTCCCTAGAGACATCGACCACGAAAAATAGCACAGCGTTTCACTCATTATTCTGTGCATTCTTTTTTTTTTTTTTTTACAAACATTATATTGGACAACTTCATCTAATATACAATGTCTTTATTTCAGGTTTTACTCAGTGGAAAACTTTGTTTCTCGTGCACAGTTCGAACAAGGCCCCCTATGCAGCGAATTTTTATGAAATGTACTAGTTTAAAATTATGAAGGATCCTTCTCATTCAGTTTCAAATATTTTTTGATACACATTTTGTTTTTCTGCATTAAAAAATCCAGTTAGTTTTGCTCTCGATACAAAGTTGAAAGTTGCGTGTTTTAGATGTAGCCATTTGCCCGTTCATGGATGGTAGTGTCTGGACATGCCACGTGTCCTAGTCAAGTACTGCAACCATTAGTTTCTACTTCATTGAGAAGGCAAAGATTTTAGAATTGTGGAAGAGTGGTCTTTTACATGCTTTACTATTTATGGATTGGCTTGTTCATGTTCTAAAATGTTCATGTGGTGTATTTCTAAAATGTATGTCATTTACTGAATCTTTCCTACAATTTGGCACTGTATTACAAAAAAGTAGAACAAAACCATACCAAGTAGCTCAAGGTCTCTGATATTACGTTTGTGTTGAATTTAAACATTATATTTTGGCTACACAATTATATATCCCCCCCACACACACCCGAGAACTCTAATTTCTACCTGCCATCACTTCTTACTGTTTCATATCCATTTCAATTACATGTTGGAGGCTCTCTAGCATTACAATTCCATCCCTATTCCATGCAGCATGGTTGATGTTTGTCCGCATCCTCTCTAGACACATTTCCCTGACCTGTGGGCTCGTTGTGTGTTGATATTGCTAAGTGGGGAGTGCTCCCAAGCAGGTCCTTAAACTCCTCCTGGCCCTCTTTGTTCGTGATAGTTATATATTTCCCCACAATTAATTTCAGGTTATGGCATTGCTTCTGTGCCCCCTGGACCTTCCCGAAACATATTATAACCTACTCAGGACTCCACTCAACTTGAGGCAATCCTCTATCCTATGAAGGATCACCTGACCAACTACCTCAACTACAGAGTCAACGAGGGAGATGGGCCAATAGCACTGGAGATCCTGCAGAGGCCCTTCTTAAATATGGGTACAATAGTCGCCTGTTGCCAAGAAACAGGGATCTTGCTGGTGACTGCGGCGTTTAGGGCAATTGTATTAATGGGGGCCTATAGATTAATATTCCCTTCATACATATGCATGGGAACCTCCATCTGGATCCGGAGCTTTGTTTGAGGGGATAATATTGATGGCCTTGCCAACCTCCTCAAGGTTAAACTTAATTTTTAAACGGCAAGAGGGGCAAGAGTCCACTGGGCCAACAAGCTTGTGGTTCTCACAGGCTTAACGTGTTGAAAGAGGTCAGTACAGCTTTGAGGGGTAATATTTGAGCCCAAACCCTCTCCCTTAATTGTGGGATGCTGCTTGGCATTGACTATTGCCCACATTTTTGGGGAATTCATTCATTTATCTTTATTTCAGTCACTAGGACCATAAAAGAATATAAAATAGTACAAAAGTTATAGACAATAAAATACAGACAAAATTCTGGTAATTATAGACAAAACACAGTTAAGCTAAGATCGTCATAGTAGTTCATTCAGTTGAGAAGACTTAAGGCAGTGCATACAAATGATCCACATTGATGTTAAAAATTTGGCAACAGCAAATACAGTTGGGGCAGAAAGATCTGTTTTCAGTATTCTGAAAGCTGGAACATGCTGTCTAAAACCCAGGTTTCTAAGGAGAGGGCGAAGCCAATAGTTCCTTGGTCTTTGGTATGCTGGGCAAAAAAATATAACGTGGAGATCCGTCTCACACGTATGTGCGCAAGCGGGACAATGAGCTGTGTGATGGGAGTGTGGCCAAAGAACCGTGTGCGCCCTACGGGGGAGAGTGCTATAACGCCATTGCATATATAGCTTCCTGGTTAATGGCGGGCCCATGTCACCAAAGATGAGCTCTAGATGGTATGAGTCTTTGAAACCCAAAAAGTGACCAATTTGGGACCCCTCCCGCCGTCTCGTGATAGCAACACTTAAGTTGTATTCATAGTAAGCCATCGATATGGATTTTTTCGAGACCCTGGGGCAAGCAGACGCTGGGTCGTACCACAATTCTGGTCTACCCAATGACTCGCAAATATGCTTGATGTATCTTAGCCATGGGATTTGTATTTTTTTGCAAAGGCGCAGGATCTCTGTCAACTCAGCTCTATATTTGGAAAGATCTGGCGAAGACCATATTTTACACCAGAAGGTTAAGGGTCTAAGACCCAGCTCCTCTGAGATCGGTCTCAGACCCAGATCCAATCTGAGTGGCAAGAGTGGGGTACTAGTTGGTAGAGCTGCCATTTGCCTGATAAAATTATTTTCCGTTACCTGCAGCTTCTGCCCAGACGTGTGCCCCCATATTTCAGCTCCATAGGTCGCTGCCCCTCTAGCCTGAATTTTATAAATTTGTAGACGGGGGGGGGGGGGGTTGCGAATGGCTTATATGTCAATCCTTTGGTCATCCTGGCAATACCACCCACCGACTGAGTCAGTTTCATGTTTACCTTGATTTTGTGCGAATCCCACGTCATAAACTGATTAATTACTACCCCCAGATACTCAAACGTGTAAACCCGCTCCAATCTGGAGTACCCTATAGAGGGGCACGCACGCGTTGTGGGGGGCGGGTTGAAGATCATGTACTTGGTTTTAGCGGCATTAATCTCCAATCCGCGATCCACACAAAAACATGCGAACCCGTCCAAAATTCGTTGTAAGCCCATGGGGGATTTGGAGAGCAGCAGGGTATCATCCGCAAACATAATAGCGGGGACCCTGCTGCCATCCAACTTGGGGGCATCAGTATTGCTCACCTCATTGAGATGGTTTATAACCCTGTTGACAAAGAGGCAGAACAGGTCGGTGCAAGGACACAGCGCTGTCTAACCCCCCTGTCAACGGGGAAGGCGTCCGAAAGGGTCCCTCCTCTTCCACATCTTACCCAGGCAAAGTTTCCCTGATGTAATCTCCTCAAGATTGATAAGATGGCAGCGGGAAGCTCAAGGTCTGATAAAACAGCCCATAATTTATCCCTGGGGACTAGGTCGAAGGCGGCACGCAAATCCACGAAAACCGTGTATAAGCTGCCGCCCTCAATCAACACAGTCTTCCAATATAGAAGAATCAAGCGGAAGATTTGGTCGATAGTAGAAATGCCTCTGCGGAACCCTGCTTGGTATGGACTCATGATCGCACTCTCCTCTATCCAATCCTGAAGGCGATTTAACATAAGTCTACCAAAGATCTTCTGGGGGACATCAATAAGGCTAATAGGTCTGTAGTTGGCTGGGAGCAGAGGTGAACCCTTTTTGAAAATTGGGACAATCTCTGCGCCCAGCCAAGTACCCGGCACAGCCATGCCTCCCAGGATGGCATTAAAGAGAGTCATAAGGTAGGGCGCCCAAACATCCGGTTCTTGCTTGAATAGGTCACCCGGCATACCATCCAAGCCTGGTGCCTTTTCAGATGCCAGCCCAGCAACAGCCGCTCGTACCTCTTCCATTGTGAACAACTCCCCATTCCCAGCGGGACAAGACAGTTGGGTAGAACTTACCCTGTCGTCCTCCGGTAATTTGTAAAGGGACTGGAAGTGCTCCTGCCATACCTTAGCTGAAATGTTAGGTTGTATGGCGGAGGCCAGCTCCTCCGAGCCTGTGTTAACACATCACCAAAATTTGCGCGAGTCCCCCCTAGCCAGGAAGGTGGTGAGTTTTGCCCATTTTTCGTGTTCCCATTCGCTTTTGGCATTGGAAATCAAAGATTTGTAAGCTGATCTCCTTGCCCTAATTTCCACATTTCCCTTTCCCTCTTTGATTGAGATCATAAGGTCGGTCTTTGCCTTGCGGCAAGCACTGTTATACCAGAGGGGGCAGGCGGTTTTAACAACAAGCCTGCGTGGTTTGTTGGTTAAGCATTCGGCAAGGGACTTGACAAGGTCGCCGTGTATCTGGCCTAGTTGCATGTGTACATCCTGGGTGATGTCTTTCAGCTTGAGTGCCTGGACCTTTTCGAATATGGGGATTACCTGCGCATAGAGCTTAGGTATCTTCTCGGGGTGGGAGACTATTAGCTCCCATTTCACTCTACGCCTGTTGTTCTCAACGACCAGGCTCTCCTCAGAGGACACCCTTTGTTTCCCCCTGGCCTCAAGCCCAGGATGAACATAAACTAGTTCCAGGGCATTATGATCGCTATCATCCCTGGCAGTTACCCAAAAGTCTCTAATATGCGACCATGAGGTCAGGGGAACCAGGATATAATCAAGTCGTGATTCTCTACCCACTCTATTGAAAGTGCATTTGAAAGGAATGTCGGAATTAAACCTTCCATTGCAGGCCCGGAGGCCATATTTCAAAGTTAGGGAAGTAATTTGTAGGGCCAGAGGAGACCACGTTCTTGGGGCCGGAGCCTGAGAGGGGGGTATGGACCAAAAAAGGTCCTCCTCCGAGGCCAGCCCTTCCAGAGTACCTGTAAGGGGCTCGAAGTGGCAATTGAAATCGCCACCTATTAAAAAGGGGGTACCCGCAGGAATTTCATTAAGGGCAGGCACAAGCTCCGCAATTGTGGGCGACTCCTGTGTAATGTTCACTGGCCTAGAATAAACATTTATCAACAGGAGGCTTTGGGAGTTAGGCCATTCCAACAGTACAAGTAGGATGTCTTCCGTATTCGACGGGAGAATAGCAGCCCTGCACCCCAGGTCGGTAGCCACCCATATTGCAAGGCCGCCTGAGGGGCGCCCTCTTCCCCCCCAAGTCGCATGTGTTGAGAATGTTGCAAAACCCGTGTAGGTAATATCTTCCCTTGCCCAAGTCTCTTGAAATAAGCATATATCCTTTTCCTCAATGAAGGAACTCCAGGTCGGGGTATTTAGTTTGTTGACTAGGCCCGCGACATTCCAAGATAGGATCTTGAGAGGGGGAGAGTTACCTATCGTGGATTGTGGGATTGGGTGCGGAACCTCCCCGAAGTTTGTCCCCAACAGTGGACTAAAAGCAGAGTTAGTTTCTTGAGCAACCCGCTCCATGGCCGTGTTAACTGGGGGACTAATAATCCCTGGGCATCCTTCTTCGTTAACTTGAGTGTACTCTTGGTCGACCTTCTCCTTAGGACGATCTAGTTGATTATTAGATGTTTTGGCCTTGATTTGGTTTGGGTCGCCACCTCCCCCCAACCCTCACGGTCAATCCACCATATCTAGTGAACTAAACCTATTGTGGGTGGAAGGATAATCAAATCGAGGAAAACCTATAGGGGGGTACTCCCTTCTTTCCCCTGTGCCCATTCTTCCCCTTCTGCCTACTAGTTCCCATCCTTCCTCATCCTGGTCAATAATTACGGACGGGTACAAGAATGAGAGGGGAAGGGATTGAATAGAGGACCCCAGGGCATTGTCAGGCCAGCTGCATATATGGGAAACTGTGCGAGAGTCCCTGAAATTAATCAATACACAGTCTCCCTAAATAGTTTTTCTAGTATTTCCTAGCCATGGAACTCTCCTCACCATGAGGACCTCGCTATATATGCCCACGGGGAGAGGTCTGTGTATGGAGAGCCAGTGGATTACCTTATTTTTTAAAGCCTCCACAGGTTCGCTAGTAGATGGTTTTAATTCAGGGATGCCAGCTAGGATGACTGTGTACGGGACTGCTTCCGGAGGTAAATTAACTGGCCTGTGTCTTGTGCCGTTACCCTGGATCCGCGATGTAGGTTCTAGCAACGTCCCATGGGGCCCAAAATTTGTAGTACAAGATGGGATCGGGAGATTTGGTGTATGAAGGATGGATGATCTGGGATGGTGTACTTGAGCTGGCTTTAGTGAGGGGCAGCCTTCCTTAGCTAAAGGTACATGCGTGGGCTTCGTGTTTTGGCTAGCTGTTTTAAAAGCCTCCGCTATTTGGTCAATTCCCTTTTGTAGATTCACTAAGGATATTTCCAATTTTGCAAGGCGATCTAGTAGAGGAGTAAGCATTTTGTTCATGAGAGAATTAATGTCTGAGGGAGAAAATCCGTCCTCTCGCGGTGTAGCACTATGACTAGGGGATGAATGGTCCCTGTTATGTGGTGGGACTGTCCCCGTGTAAGGTACTCCATACTGAATATCTTCAGCCCTCGGGTTAAGCTTAAAGGTCTTAGGCTTGCGCCCGCCCGTAGTTTGTGCCCTTCTTTTTCTTTTAGGAATTGCTCCCTCCCGTTCCCCCTGTCTTGGCTGTACGGAAAGATGGTTACTATCCTTAGTGGGGGCTTTAGCGATGGCACTTGCTTTGACGGTGACATGGTCAGGAGGGGGCCTAAGTGGTGGAAGGGGTAGTATGCTTGGCTCTGCCAGAGCAGAAATATCGCGATCTGCGGTAGATATAATCAAGATATTAGGGTCAGTAATGTCAGGTTCCCCCCCCACATCAGTTACAATACATTCTACGACTTGTACTGGGGAGGTAACCTGTGCGAGTGGCCCCAGAGACGATCTCCTAACCCAATCAATTTCCTGTGAGATACCCCTTTCTAGGGTGGTTATTTCCTCGATCAGCAAGGAGCCTGCCTTAGCAAAGTACATATCCAAAGTACCAGTGGCCATACCAGCGGCCAGTGCAGATTTGCTCCGGGTTTCTCTGGCAGTCATGATCCTTGATACAAACCTCCGTTCAGTCACTAACGAACGATGGCTGGCCAAAGGGGTGTGTCCTTGCCCTTCCTCGCCGGTACTCGAACGGCCTCAAACGGCCCGCTCTTTGCCCGGTCTTCGCCCCGGGCTCGCGCGGGTGTTGGAGTGTCTGTATTAGTAATTGGGGGGAGGAGTCAGGAAGAGGACACCAGGTGGAGATGATTATGTCCACGCTATGCTCTCTGGGCCTCGCAGTCCTGAATAGATGCACCCCTGAGTCTGTGGCACAAGTGTGCGACGAAAGTCCTGCTCCTCCGCAACCTCTCAGGCAGTTTCAAACACCAGCGGCAGACCAAAGCCTACGAGCGGCTCCCGCGAAGCGGGGGCCGCGAGGCGTGATGAAGCTTGGGGGGGAGGGGTCGGGAAGAGGACACCAGGTGGAGATGATTATGTCCATGCTATGCTCCCTGGGCCTCGCAGTCCTGAATAGATGCACCCCCGAGTCTGTGGCACAAGTGTGCGACGAAAGTCCTGCTCCTCCGCAACCTCTCAGGCAGTTTCAAACACCAGCGGCAGACCAAAGCCTACGAGCGGCACCTTGGAATTCCTTTCCTCGCATTCCGTTAGGAGGCCATGCTAGGTCTCTTTCGTAATATCCACCTTGCGTTTTTAATGAAAGATTTATAGCGCTGTATAGCGATATGATATTAACTTGATCCCTGGGCCTGGAGTTGAGAGCCGCCTTCAGATTTTGGTTTGCTGCTCTACATTCTTTATCAAACTGTTCTGGGCTGGACAAGGCTACATGGGTGGTGGTAGTTAAAAGGGAGGATTTAATGTTGTTATTGAGCATTTCAAAGGAGGTAACGATTAGTAGGGGAGAGCAGTATGCATTCAGGAGGTGATCCATAATCAGGCGCAGGTTAGACTTAACTGTCATGGCAGCTACGCTGGGAATGTCTATACCCTTCCATTTCAGCCTTATTTCCTTGTCCTTGATAGCCAGATTAGTAACACCTTTTTGCGGAACGGGTTGTTGGGCTACGTGGAGACTGAATGTCAGTCCTATGGGGTTATGGTCACTAAAACTACTTGGGAGGACTACTCCAGATAGGAAGATGCAATCCATTATGGTACCTTGGCCCCAGCCTATAAAAGTAGGATTTTTTTTAAATTTTGCTTCCTCCAATTTCTATCAGATTGCGGTGGGGGGATCTTATCTATCCCACACCAACCTTTACAATACCTCAGGAAGCGTAGTTACTATAATGACGGGCCCATAAGTCATTATCATTTCCATTAGCAATGTCAAAGGTCCTCAAATGGATCTTTGGTAGAGCTAAAAAGGACTAGGTAGAGAAATCAGAGAACTATTCCTTCCTGAGGACCTGTAATGAAGGAACAGCTATACCATAAATTACACCACAAATACATCAATAATATGGCAAATGTTATCCTAAAAATAAGTAATGACTCAGGAAATAATGACAAACACTATTCTTTCTAGATACCTTTTTGGTATTATTTCAGAAAATATGAATGGTCATACACAATTACAAATCATAAGTAAAACACTTTGCTCATAGTATCACAGGTAAATCACAAGCAGAGTAACTCGAAAATGATCAAACTCAGGTGAGAAATAAGGGGAGGTTAAGAAAAAAACAAGGAAACATCAGGGTAATTACAGTTCTGTTACCTCTAGGTGAATTAGAGGAAACGAATGCACAGCGTGCAATCAGTCAAGAAAACTATCTCCACTGCCGTAGGAGAATAGTATGGGCAGCATCACCAGTCAATGATGTGCAAAGTCTCTAGGGAAAGAGTTCTCTGCAGTCAGGATTGCCAGCCAGATCAAGAATCAGCACAGCACAGCATACAGCATACCAAGGATGCAGGACAGGTCACCAGAATGTGAACGAGCCAATGATCATTTTCCCACCAGCGTCTTTATTCTGACTTCGCAACTTTGTTACACTAAGTTAGAACTCTCCTAAACCCTACAAGCCATTCTCATTGGCCAGAACTAGAAGAGGCAAAATATCTCCTGATGATGACTTTACAAATTTCACTAAACAGTCTTTGTCTAAAATTGTATAACTTCCTCGAGAGGAAGAAGAAAAACTACAATTACATATTTTGTAACTACATATCAACAGTTTCATTCTAAATCCTCGCCTATACAGGAAAAAGTCAAACTATTCTCCGCTTTTAGGCATGTAAATGCTATTCTTTACAAGGACATCAGGAAAAGACATGAAGAGAAACAAAGGAGCACGGTAGCACATCCCCTAAGCAATACATTTGCTCAGGCCTACACGTTTTTAGCAAGGAAAACAGAGAGTAAAGAAAAATCATTTCTACATTTCTAGGCCTATTCTACTTTCAAAAAGAATAAAGAAGCTTGCTCGTGTTTGTGATTGAATATTACTGTAGTTCAGGAAACATATGAAAGTTAATATTAGACACACAAATTAATAATTTCTTCTCATTCTATTATTATTCATAACCCTAAAAAGAAAACTTCCCTTCTACATGTGTTATTCTAACTCTTAAGAAATGTGTGCAGCCTTCACGTTTTAGTAATTTCGGTTTTCCCACGTTAGTAATGTATTAAAAACACACATGGGTGGATTTTCTCAAGCAGATTTTTATTAACAAAAAATCATGCTCCACCAGGGTTATGGTCACTAAAACTACTTGGGAGGGCTACTCCAGATGGGAAGATGCCTTTTATTATTGTACCTTGGCCCCAGCCTATAAAAGTAGAAATTTTAGCAACGTGGCTTCCTCCAATTTCCATCAGATTGCAAAGATTAAGATTCAATAGGTTTTCTTTAAGGGTACGCCCCCTGCAATCCAGCTCCCTAATAGACCCTACTGTGGTGGTCAAAGAGAAAGGATCAGTGGTAGTAATGCAAAGGCCAATTTTGGTATTAAAATCCCTCCCCACAATTGCAAGATATCCACCCAACTTACACTTAGTGTTATGCTAAAAGTGCATTTATTTGGCATCCCATTTCCACCACAATGTTATAAAAGTTGAACGCCAAAAAGTTAAAAGTGCGTGAATGGACAACCCATAAGAGCTGGACCCCGGGGTGGTTGCATACAAAAGTGAAAGTTGTGAACATTTTTGTGATCCATATCATAGTCACCAGCCCCCCTCTAGAACTCCCTCCAGTTGAACGTATAGCAGGTATAATAAAAGATTCAAATCCATCCCAACAGATCTCCCCCATTGTCCAAGTTTCCGGCATCATGATGATGTCAAATTTGGAAACAAGGGAGAACCAATTCTAATTGTCCTGTTTAGACTGGAGCCCTGCAATATTCCAGGAAATGATCGACAGCTGGGAGGTGATGGATAGACCCTCCGGAATAGCCTTCTCAGTTTCGATTGGGTGGTTCCTGGCTTGGTCAGCCCTGTCCGAGTCTTCCTGCTCCTGCCCCAGTAAGTCCAAGTCTTCCATCCCTGATAAGATGCTGAACCTATTAATTTTGGGCAAACAAGGTACAGATGCTCCATGCTCTGGGACCGGGGCCCTATGATGCGTGTTAGAGTTTATGGATTGAGAAGTGTTAACCCCCTCCATGAAATGGGCCACTGTTACTGGCTTGGGGTACATTAGTATGGCGATAGAAATAGCCTAGAGGGAGAGCCATTATACCATCCTTTTCCATTGCAGGGTGAAGAAGATTAAGAAGCAGGAGAAGATTAAGCAGTCTGCAAGGGCCAGGAATCTGCAGTTGACCACAATACAATCACTCGACATAGCCTTCGGGGAGGATCCAGTCCAACCCACCCTTCTAATATATCAGATGTCCTTGAACTCCGCACAGTTCATGGCCTTGTTTTTGTTAAACCAATGGCATGCATTATTCGTCAGGGCAACCTCAGGTTCTTCTTTAGATTTGGGTAGACTTGGCACATTGGTGAAAACCTCAACATGCGGGCAGCATTCTGGTGGGAGATAAAGATGGGTGGAGTTAGCAACCGGAGTGCAGGAATTAACTTGCTCAGCACCCTCTACAATAGTGTGAGCTGGCTTATTATCACAGTTAGCCCTGGACCGGGTCAATGGAACTGTGGATAACAAATACTTTCCAGACGCGGGTTGACAAATTTCAGTGTTACCTGTCACAGAGTGGGACGCCATGAGCCTTCTTAGGTCTTCTTTCAGGGTCAGGACAGAGTTAAGGGAGGTGCATTCAGTAATGGCATATGCTGTCCCTGATTTTAGCATGAAGACGCTTTTGGAGAGATCAGAAATAATTGATTCAAGATTCGTGGTTAGGGGGCCCCGCAACCTTGGATTATCTCTTTCATTTTGACATTCAGCTGATCAGACATAGGGTTCCTCATTGGGCCTCCTGAGCTGGTGAAATATCCAAAGCAAGGAGCTCACAGTTATCATTGGCCTTCCCAGCTGCTTTCCCTTTCCCTTTGTGTTCGTTGGCCCTAAACTTCAAACATGGACGTGGCCTGGCACTTTTTTCCCCTGAAAAATAAGGTTGTGCTCTTGGGGACTGGACAGAGGTGACTGGCGAGAGTCCACACAAAAGTTGGCTAAAGCTTCCAGCTGTTCGGAGGATAGTTCAAAAGGTGGAGGTGCAACCATTGTTCAAATCAGGAGAGGGTATAGGCAATACTAGGGGGGGAGGCACTATGCTCCAGGGAAAGATATTGCTCAACTAGGTATATTTCCCAGGTGACAACCCCCACCGCTCTAGCCAAAAAAGAATCAAGAGTAGTGTTGGTAGTTAGAGCTATTGGGGGAACAGGCTTATCTCCCTCTGTACATTTTCATTTACCCATCCTGACAGCTGGGCTTAAGAGTGACCAGCGCTACAGCGGAATGGAAATTGGGGTGGCCATGAGTGACCAAGTCCAACTAGTTCAGTGGCCAACTTCCGCCCTCATCCAAGGCGACAGACACAACAGAGTGACAGGTGAACTAAAATGGTGTAATGCATGGATTGAAATGAAGACTTTTGATGGCAGAATCCAGAGCCAAGGTGGTAGCCCTGCCCTGCCTCTTCCTGGCACAGACAAGCACACAATGGGGCTGCCTTTAGGCCGGGCTGTGGCTGTGCGTGCCCCGTGCAGCAGGGTTCCAAGAGTGCTTTTAGCGCATTGTTTGGGAGGCCACGCCCCCTCAGGAGAGCACTTTGCAACCATTCCTCCTGGCACGTGGCAGGGTGGTAGATGAGGTCCACAGGGGTCCTATTGGACTGCATAGCAAAGCCCCCCCAGCCTTTTGCCACAGAGATATCCCACGCAGCAGGGTGTCGAGAGCACTTTTAGTGCTTTGTCTGAGAGGCCACGCCTCCTCAGGAGAGCACTTTGCAACCAAGCCTCCTGGCATGGTGCAGGGTGGTAAATGAGATCTACAGGTGTCCTAGTGGACTGCAGAGGAAAGTCGCCCCAGCGTTTTACCACAGAGATAAGTAGGGGAACATTAATTGCAAATTCTCCTAGTTAGTCCTCATTTCTTAAGGTTCCTGAAGGGGTCCACTTTTAATCAGCTGATAATTCATGGAGTTATCGGTACCTCTGGTATCAGTAACTCCAGCAATAGTTATCAACCACATTGCCTGGCTAATAAGAGCGAGTCTTGTAGTGCTAAACTCCACAAAAAAGATTATGTTTTGAGGTGCAGTAGGTTTCCTTCATTTGCAAGCATGTGTGCAGCATTCTTACTCTTATTTTAAAATGTATACTGGTTTGATTTGTGAAAGCTAGATGTTTGGCACCATTTGCCACCACACTATGCAAGTTAGAAGCCCTCAAGACAGGACTTGAAAATTCTGGAGGCAAAATCTGTGAATGATAACCAACTTATGATTCAATCATTGTGGGGTGTGGTTTAGCAAATTTGCCCATATTCTTACAGCGACAAACTTATTTTCACATCTTATTGCTTCCCTTTAGGTTAGTGGAATAAATCGGAACCTAAGTGTCTTTCTAACATATGCCGCAAAAAGTCTCAAAATTTATGATTTTATTATTTGTTGCCACAAAATGTGTCCCAGCAGAACTGTGTTATTATCATATGTTGTCCATTTATTTACTTTTCTTTCACTTTTCACCTCATGATTGCTTTCCCTCTTTCTTCAGCGCCATAGTACAAAATTTCTCCTATTTAATTTATTATATTGTTGTTTTCTAGTGATCACGTTCCCTCTTTCACCAATTATATTACCATAGTATTTGTCCTGTTAAAAATTATATCTGTTTCATTTACTGGTTTGCACTATTATTTCTTGGCAGAAAAGTCTGAAGTACACGAGAAAGTATTGAATTAACACTTAAAACCATGTAGAAATGCTGTATCTCACTGGAGACTAATCTATCTTACAGAGTTTGATTTATCAAGCATGTCAATCACACTTGCAAATGATACAACATGTCAAGTACTGGATGCAACTCATCACCTGATTCTTATTCTGTGTTTACCATTAATTATTTACTGACACCTCAAAGGAAGAGTAACTGTTTTGTAAAGGGGTAGGAGTCCCATAGGATAACTTCTATTTTGTAAATTGTGTTCAGAGACCTCTGTTGTGTTACGATTTAGATGTCCATATATAGGTTTATGTCGAAATCAGTGGTCCCAAAGGTGTGGAAAGCAGCCAGAGTCAGGCCAATTCTAAAAAAACCTACAGCAGACCCAAAACTTTTAACTATCGCCCAATCTGGCTGCTCCCTTACTTCGGGAAGGTACTCGAGTCACTGGTTAACCGGCAGCTCGTAGACCACCTCGGGAGTCATGGATTACTCGATCCTTCACAGTCCCGCTTCAGGGCAGCCCATAGCACTGAAACAGCGCTGGTAGAAGTCACAGACAACATCCGACTAGCATTGGATAGACGGCAGTCATCCATTCTCATCCTGCTGGATCTATCAGCAGCTTTTGACACCATATCCCATAGCATTCTTGAACAATGGCTCTGGGATATCGGTGTCATGGGGAAGGCCTGGAGTGGCTTAAAAGTTATCTAACAGATGCAGCGGACCTGTTAAGATGGGAGTACCACAGGGCTCAATTCTGAGCCCTACGCTATTTAACCTTTATATGACAGCTTTGCCGTAATGTCATACGCCGATGATACTCAGATTCTGATCACCCTTGGTCCTGACCCTATGGATACAAAATCACGTTTTAAGAATTGTATGGTTCACATAAACAGATGGATGAACATCAACCACCTACAATTAAGTGGAAGCAAGACCGAGATAGTACTTTTTGATAAGGCTCACAAGCACTGGTCTGAAGACTGGTGGCCTCAAAATCTCGGTCCCTGCCCTCCCCCAAAGCAGACAGTGAGGAATTTAGGAATTCAAATTGATAATCAATTATCAATGAAAAAACAGGTCAACTACATAATTGGCTCCTGTTTTGGCATTATGCGCAATTTGCGCAAAGTGTTTAAGTGGATCCCGCTAGAAGCCAGGAAACCACTGGTACAGGGACTGATTAGCAGCCGTATGGATTACGGCAACGCTCTGCTGTCGGAAATAAGCGTAGACCTCCTTTCCAGGCTTCAGGTCCTCCAAATACAGCAGCCAAGCTGGTGCTGAATCTTCCATCTAGATCCCCTCAGCGCCCAGCCTTAGACATCTTCACTGGTTGCCAGTGAAGAAGAGAACCTGTTTTAAGATCTTATGCCTAACACATAAAAACATGTATGGTAGATGTCCAGGCTACTGGACCAAAAAATGTAGTTGGTACCAGCCAAACAGGCCCTTAAGATCCTGTAACAAATCCCTCCTTACTCCGCTCAGAGTACATACTGTCAGAAACGGGGGTCGGGCTTTTTCCTTTCTTGCCCCCACCCTCTGGAACAAATTGCCTTTACACCTACGTATCACCTTTGATCATAACCATTTTCGCCAAAATCTAAAAACATGGCTGTTCGACCATTAGCTCTGTCCCTCCTATGCTGACAACTCAGAGCTGTCCGCCAGCGCCATGAGACTTTCAGGTGATTTGTGCGCTAAATAAATGTTCCTGATTTGATTTGATTTGATTTGATAAAGGGAAACAAAGTTGTCATGTTTATGCGGTTGCCAGAAACTTCTCCCTTCTTGTTTATTCAAGGAGTTTCTAGTGGCCTCTGAGTTAGCTGGCGCACAAAGTAATTAAGTTGAATGTACTCGATAGAGGCATACTGACCTCAGTCCTATGCCACAACTATATTGTATATTATTCCAATGCACAGAGCCTATAAGGTAAATAGGAACTACACTACATGGCGTCCAACGTGTTTGGTAAGGCAGTCATTAAACGCCATATAGTGAAGTAACTCAGTCGTGCTTTTCTCAGAGACCCCTACTCATAATACTCCATAAGACGTCTGGAGTGGGTAGGGTTAATATCCGCCATAGCTGAGTAGGACGAAAATCCTATGTATTAGCTGTTTGGTTTGTTCAACGTTGAAGGATACAGTGTTCCAAAATATCTTTGTTTCCTTGAAACTTGTTCTACATTTTTCAAAAACTCTGTCCTAAAATGGGGATAATAATACTGTGACCGGTGAGGCTACGATTGACCAAGTCGCATCAGCTTTTAACCTTACAGGTTTAAATGAAACCGATGAGGGTATTATAAACATCCATCTAAATTTAAGGAGAGCCATCACTCTAAAACTTATAAAACATGGCCTAACACCAAGAGGTGGTAGAGCAGTGTTTGTGATAGAGGCACATGAATCTTTTCAGACAGAGGTATTCTATTCATGGATAGTATTCCCAGAATCAAATCCAGTAACAAAAGCGTTTCACTTCATTAAAGAAGATGAACCACCTGAGGAATATATTCCTTTCGAGGATATTGAAACTCCACTCACATACCAGGAGCATAATCTCTGGTTTAAAGGTGCCCTAAAACATTACAATCACATCATCAGGGTCGGTCCACTAGGTAGACCAGGAGCAACATGGCCGTTTCTAGCCGGCTACACACCTCATCCTGATATTGAAGAAATGTCAGACGATGAATTACTCACACCACTCAAAGAGTTAATAAGAATTTACAGACAGTTAGTACAGTATGTCATGTGGACTTTCACAGTCCAACCACCATTAACCATTCCAAATCAAACCCCCCACCAGGGGAATACACTAAAAATTACTCCACAGACTTTACACGCAGTCATGGGTAAAGTGCCCACAAAACGTGAACAAATTCCATTTTGGATAGCTCAAAAAATTACTCAAATCGAACCAGTATTTTCTAGTACTAGCCCTTCTGAGAAACACAGAATCATAACAATCTGTTTACCAATGGGGATCACACCACATCTGGAAGCTGCACCACTAGGGGGACAATCTTTGCTGCCATCTATACTAAAACACATGGCGTTCCGTCTATTGCGGTAATACCTGATGTCCTAAAACAAATTAAAATAAATACGGGGCAGAGCCTGCTCTGAATTTAGGTATGAAATTACTAAAAAACTTCGACCAGTTCTCAACAATAATATTATGTAATATTAAAGGGGAGGTAGCATCGGTGGCGATCCGCCAACGCTTAAGGGAATTTGATGTAATAGAACATCAACAAGAACTACCCAGAATAATAGAAAAATCCTATGAAGAATTAGGCAGAGATAGTTTTGGTGGAAAACCAGTTAAACCACAACTGTCTGAAGGTCCTGAGAAGGACTCTATTAAACACAATCCTACATCATCTAAAAAGAAGTGAGAAAATAACAAACAACATTCAAAAGAGAAACATTCTCAATCCCGAGGTAGGTCTCCTCAAAAGGAGCCCTCTGAAAGGAGGTATATCCTCAGGAATAGGGATAATTTGAGAAAACCTGACAGGTATCGAGATACTGATACACGTTCCTCTCGTACCTTTCAGATATCGTCACAGACATCCGAAAGAAGAGGACGGTCAGATCACAAAGATGAACACGTAAAGTCCAAAGACGATCAACACGTTCAGAAAATAAAATAAATAAAATAAAAATAAACCAAAAACCTCAATTCACTAAGAAGAAGGTAGCAGGTCTGAAGATCAGACATGCCGAAAATTCTGAGAACACAACTCAAGAACGGAGAATGGGCTCAAACAATGCTGGACAGTGCAGCAGAAGTAACAATAGCTCTCCAGAACCTGAAGGAACTTCTGGAGAACGTGGACTTGAATGAGTACATCACAGTTGAGACTGTAGACACCAGGGTTAGTACTCCACAAAGGTTATATGAAATGACACTCCAGATGGAGGGAGACATACCAAGAAAAGTGAGAGCACTCTTTTGGGAGAAACTTTCAAGGGGTTATGATATACTTATAGCAGAACTGGACTTCTCCAACCATGTTCCAGTACACCTAAAATATACATATGCCAGGAAATGGGCAGTTGCCCAGGCCCCAGCAATATACAAAAATCATGTAGGATGGGATGAGGACTCACCTCACCACAAGATACAGTTAAAAAATCAATCTACTGCACAAAAGCAGTACCCAATTAAGCAGGAAACTAAAACACAGGTCTGGGAGACCTTAGATCAACTTGAATACCAAGGGGTGATTGAAACATGCACCTCATCAATGAACAATCCTTTGTTTCCTGTTTCCAAACCAGATAATACATATCGTCTAGTTTTGGAATACAGACACCTGAACACTTGTTCTAAGACATTTGCAGTGCAAAATGTACACAGTACAGCATTAATGAATAACATTGTGCGTAAAAAATACATACCACCTGAAAGTATGTACTTGACAGCTTTCTCAATAATGGGGACTCGGTGTCACTTTTGTCGACTCCCACAAGGGTTCAAGAACAGCCCGGGGTTGTTCTCAGCAAGAGTAACAGAGTTACTACAAATTTATGATGACGAGGCATTGTCATATGTCGATGATATCTATCTGCCAGACAAAGACTTGGATAGGCACTTGAACAGGGTGAATACCATTATACTAGGCATCGCCTCTGAGGGCTATAAATTCAATTTAAAATAATCCAGAATTGCCCATCTCAATGTCCTTTTCTTGGGATATGAGCTTTCAAGTGAAGGCAAAAGCCTGGCAGCAAACCTTGTAGAAAAGTGTGCGGTGCTCAAACCTCCAAAAACGCTGAAAAACTTACAGTCGATTCTAGGTTTCCTGAATTTTGGAAGAACTTACATTCTAAATTACGCAGAAAGGGTTAAACCTCTCTACTAATTAATCAAACCTGATTTCAAAATCAAAAATTGAACACAGGAACACACAGATATCCTGCGTTCACTTCAAACTGACATGTTAGCAACAAATCACTTACAAACACGTGTAAATACACACAATTTAGTTATCCAAATAATTTCGGGTCAATGCGGATTCACCTACTTAACTTTTAATGAAGGTGAAAAAATACCAATTGCATACAAATCACATTTGTATACACAAGCGGAAATGCGCTTCACTTCAACAGAAAAAATTCTGACACCAGTTCAAACCGCAGTAGCAAAAGAAAGAGCTCTAGCTCAGGGGAAACACACTATTGTCGTGACTCCAGTACCAGCCTTAGAGGCAGTTACAAAAGCGAGCATTCCAAATGCAAAAGCTTTACATCCAAGATGGATACAATGGGTTAATTCTCTTGCTGCAACTGATGTTGAATATGTTTTTGATCCTTATTTATAAACACAAGCATTCCTGCAATGTGAACATGAATGTACTCTGCCGATTGAGAGTCTCCCTCTTGATCAGTACGAAATTATAATTTATACTGACGGATCAGCACAACCAGCTACGGAAAGTAAGCAAGCTTACAGTGCAGCTTGCGCAATCGTTAAAGGTCGCATGTGCGATGGTAAATTCTGACCAATGGTCACTAAAACACAATCTCTAGGAGATTGTACAGCTCGAGCTGAGCTACAAGCATTCAAATTGGCACTTGAAAATACGGATCACAAATTCCCCACACTTATTGTGTGCGATTCTGTGTTCAATCATACAATGAATATTTACAGAATTGGCTTCAAAATGGTTTCAAAAATGCAAAAGGTGGCACAATCAAGCATAAAACGCTTTGGGAACAAGTAGTTCAGTTGCGAAACGGACGACAAAACACTCACGTGATACACACGCTGAGTCATCAACGTGATGGCGTTCACTGGCTGATAAAGCCACAAAGGGGGCTGTGCAAACGGCTTCCGTAGGTGCGATCACTCGTTCAAAAACGAGAATAGACAGTGAGATATTGTTGGCTGTCAATGGTTCAAGCAAAGGCAGTGGTGCAGCGTTACCTAAGAAATTTCCGGCCAAATACTCGTATATAATTGATGCGAACAATGTTCCATTTGCTTGAATCCTTGAGTGAGGGATAGGGTAATTCCAAACAAGGAACGTAGAGCAGCTTTGATTTATGAAGCACATCTGGAGAGGGTCTGTCACATCAGGGGATCTCTAAAACCATATTAACGTTAAAAGAGATGTACTGGTGGCCTGGAATGAATACACTGATTCACATCGTCATCAATAACTGCATAGACTGCATAAGAGATCGTAGTGCAGAACGCCCCCAGACACGAGGCTACGAAGTAGCCTGCCAAGTACAGACACCATTGTTAGACAGCATTAGACTATCTACGCGCAGGCGTCCTTTTGGACAAATGCAATCCCACAAACACTAAGTCAAGGTTCCTATGGATGTGGCCTCAGCGCTCGACTGACGCTCGAACTGTTATAAAAGATTTGCGAGTCTTTATCGGCACATACAAAATTGGCACACTACATTCTGACCAGGGCCCTGCGTTTAGCTCTCGAGCTTACAAAGAAGCCATGGCCAGTTTGGGCGTTGCATTGCGGTACTCCTCTCCATTTCATCCTCAGGGAAATTCTGTTGTGGAAAGGAAAAACTGGGACATAAAGCAGTCTATAACAGCTAGGGTTTTAGGTTTGGGTGATGGGTGTGTCAAACATCTTTATGGGATCCAACGCTCATTAAATAATATGCCAAGAAGTTTTCTAGGGGGGGTCACTCCATATGAGGTCCTAATTGGGACAAGAATGTGGATTCCTGATCTCAAATATAAAGGCACAGTGGTGGAAAATAAACCATTTGATATCAAAGATCGTTTGGCTGTTTTACAGGACTTAAATGAACTAAGATCGAAACAAAGCAACGTGTTCCTGAAGCCAACCACCACTGGGGAAATTCCAGCCGTCCCAGCAAGGCCTGTCTGGATCCCAAAGCTTGGAGATCTAGTCAGAGAGAAGATCGTGGACAAGAAGGAATTTAGGCCTTCTTACAGACAACCAGTACCTGTCCTAGCCATCCACGGAACAAGAATAGTACTTCTGCCGCCCCTTGCTGGAAAGAAGAAGAAAAGATTTGTGTCAATAGACCTCATCAAACCACACTATGTGGCCAATACTAAGCAGTAGGCCTTGTGGACTCCGATCACGTAGCAGACGCACTCTAGCTACTATCCAAGAGGTTCAAACTGAAAGACTCATCACCATCGAGAATTCAGCAGTAAGAAATGAAGGACTAAGCAACAATGCTATGGAACTCATTCCTCTTGAAACCCAAATAACAGTTCGTCCTGATACACCTGTTTACACCAACGTAACACATGATCAACTGGTACCAGCAATTTCAACGAATCCTGATGCAATTTCAACCATTGACAGAACTGCCTCTGGCTATTTCATTAACTTTGATATGTTTTCTGAGGATACAAGCGAACTGGAAACAACGCCAACCAAAAGAACTTTCAAAGAACAAGCACACAACTTTTTTCATTTCCTGAAAAAGACTTATCTGGTTTCACCATGGATTGAACTATGAATTATTTCTGGAATATTTTTCTTTTTGCTTTGGCTAGCTTTAGTAATGACTCTGAGCATGCTGATAAATGAAAGATATGTTCACTTGTACACAAAAAGTAAAAATGTGAACTTACTTTTGAAACCTCACAAATCATCCCATCGTGAAGCAAGAGACTTGTCAGCAGTGAACATCACAGCTGTTCCTATACAAGATGGTATAGTTTGGGACAAAACGGATTATGATATATTCGGCCCGTCTGAACTTTTGAAGATTCCACACTTATTTAAAATTTCATTAAGTGACTTTATTACCTCCAGTACCTATTCTGATGATTGGGACTTTGAGACTGTTAATAACATGATGTCTGATCTAGAAAGGTCTGCTGCATTCTCTAACCATGAATACTTAAAGGGTTCAACAGACTATGAACAGCTTTATTGTTACAACCACTATGGTCATCATTTCTTACATAGATCTGCAACACCCAGAAATGTATTTATGTATAACCAATGGGAACATTGTCCTACACCACCGAGGGGTAGCTCAAAAACATTTGCAATTAAGTTTCTATATTTTTCAGGGTACAATACATCCAATCCAGAAACGTTTTACTTTAAAATTGTAAACAAAACAGGAACGAAAAATATGTTAACTAATACAAAACAGATTTATTCTGCAGCCTTTATTGCCCAACTGTCTAGACAGGGTTTCGACTTTTGGAAAGACACAATTGACACAAAATCTGTCTGGGGTACAAAAGATTGGCAAGTGCAGGGGTTAGAAGCTTTGTTTAGAGCCTGCATAATCCCACAGCAGAAAATGTTTTTGAATGACACTGTCCAACAGACGTCTTGCCTTGGGTTAGCCAAGATCAAAGATATGAACACATCGTCCATACCTACACCTGCAAGTAATAGCACTACTCAAGGGGAGGTCGACGTACATACTATTATACAAAACAACAGATCAGATCCTGAATGGGAAAAATGGTTGCTCTGGCCCACAGACACAAACATCTGTCAAGAAAGATTCCTGAACAGAATACAGGGTTTTACAATCAGTAGGCCAGACCCACGTTATGTACAAAGACAGCATCCAGGGGTAGTAACAACATACAGTGTAGGAAAATTATGCCTTGATTGGCTGCAGACATCTAGGTGCAGACCTTAGGGATTTCTTGCTAGGTCCAAGAAAACCACGTCAAAAATGTTTCATATATGCCGGCATCTAAGCTGCTTATAATGAAATAAGGAAGGTTACCCAAGCTGACACCGCAGAAAGAATACGAGAAATTGATCGTATTAATTTAGAGAAATCTCTCGGTGTGGTCTACAATGGGTTAACGACTCTTTCATCCTGGATATATTCACTGGGCAACGTTGTAGCCTCTGCTATAGACATTGTGGAACAAGATTTGGTCCTGCTGCGACAAGGCCAGTCTCAATTATGTTCTATTCTGTTATTAGGCTGGACGCTACAAAACTTGCGTGCAGGCTACGTGCCTTGGCGTTTCATCAACACGTCGTCTCTGTTTTCAGAATACAATCTCACTGATAAACAGATCGAACTGGCACAAAGGGGAGCAAAGTATACAATGCTGAGCATTGCAAAACTGGAAAAATTGCCATTAACAGTAGCAGAAAAAACTGCTACAGAATGGATCATTCATGGCACAATAACTCTGCCTGTTACAACTTTCCATTT
This sequence comes from Triturus cristatus, assembly GCF_964204655.1. Taxonomy (NCBI): domain Eukaryota; kingdom Metazoa; phylum Chordata; class Amphibia; order Caudata; family Salamandridae; genus Triturus; species Triturus cristatus. Next base: position 464,065,040 of record NC_140593.1, read on the forward strand.
TCAATATTGCCTCAAACGAATGCAAGCAGGCAAATATGAAACGTTGGGTAAAGAATACATCAAGACATCCTGGGATTTACCTTACACACACAGATGTTGGAGTGGGGGGCGTGAAGTGTTTCTTAGCGGTACACAATGTGAAAATGCACTGAGCGGTTCACTCATATGTCGGGATATTAGTTTACATGGAGCCTGTAGCGGTTTTACTGCAAATTTGTCCTGCCACCTGCAAGGTTCACCAGCCGCTGTAATGAATCCAATGTTTGGCCAACTTTCAAATGGGAGTTACCTCATGTTGAATGATCAGAGCTGTTGTGGCATGTTGCCAGGTATCCCATATCTAGTAACGGTTGGCTCCAGGCCACTTGCTGTAGTCAAGTTTTGTTCCCCCAAAGAGACACAGTCAGGGAGTCGCCTTTATGGCCTTCACTGAACATCTCTTCTATACGAATTGATAACTTAAGCAGAATGAAAGCCATTCTTTTACAGCGAACAATGCCTTTGACCTCGGCCAAAGAAGCCTATGATCTATAAGTTGCAAGGACTTTGGCTGAGATACAGGCTCTGTTAAGTACAAACTACCCTGCGCATTTCACAGAAATGTTGGGACGTATCTTAAACATGTCTGATATGAGCAGTATTGTGCATGTAATTAAGACCATATGTTCAGGACTGTTAACACCTTTTCAAGCAGTCCTCGGACTCATTTTAAACTTCGTGCACTCGGTGTTTGGTGGTCCGCTGCTAGTTCTAGCGCTCATTGCAGGAAGCCTGTTTTCATTCCTACTACTACGCTATGGCAAGCCAATCCACCAGCGTCACTCCCAGCACCTTGAAGAAAGCTCTCCTGGAAAGGCAGTGTCGTGAGTGCATAGTACAACTTTTGGGCTTACCTTGTCTACGAGAATTAAATACCACATGGTTTCTGTCATTCAGACCAATCTGGCAAGATTGCATCTTACTTGTTCTACGCTGCCTGCTTTGCGGGGAAGAATGCGTGCTAGACATCTGTCTAACACTCCCATCAGTCATGCCAATGGATATCGATACTCTTCTGGACCCGATAACGGCCCATGATCTGTGTTGTCCCCAGAGGCTACCAATTTTGATGACGGCATTCGTTGAGATCTCACCGACGCAACATGCTACTGCTGAGGTACGAGATGGATCAACAGGCACACAGGTAACATCGGAAAGGAACATTGCTACTGGCGATGCTTCACATCTATGTGCAGTTAATCTTCTAAACGAGGTATTCCAGCTATCACCGACATCGGTAGACGATCTTTTGTCCACAGGAATAGAGGCTTTCATGTTTTCACCAGCCCCTTACACTGACTTTTGATTCGGCTCACAGTGTACCGGGAAAGATATGAATTTGGCCTTCATTTTTCAAAACAAAGACAGACCTTGGAATTTTTTCATACAATGTTTTTTTTTCTCTTCCCTTCTAAATTCGAATATTTCCTTTTATGGCAAAGTAATATGCTTAAAGTAGAACTATTAATAGAGAACAGACTTCTTTCAACACTTCCAGGGACACATTGTCACATTTATTCACAACAATTTTATTTATGTACCATGATATGAAATGGCTTTGAACTTTTAACATATAATCATGAACCATTTCGCCATATGTATATATTTATGTTCATTCATTTAGCATTCACTGTAAACATATGCTTAGAATGAAACATTGCTTTAATATGTACAGCACCTTTGCATTTCATGTCTATCAAAAGTTTTCAAACAAAGACTTTAGTATGCTTTTACAAATGCTTTGCATAAACAACAGTTGATGGACAAAATGCAGAACAATGTTATACATTCACTCCAGTACAGAGATCTGGGCCTAAATCCATCGCTTTTTTGCTCACCATGCCGTTCCAGTTTGAACCCACCCATATGCAAATCAGTTTTGACCCTGTGCCTCATGGGAACAGTCCAGCCCGAACTGCCAAGCCAGGTCCTTCCTGGACTGGAAAGAAGCATCCTAGGACCGGTTTCAGGGTTTCACCCCTCTTCAACCAGGATAGCTTAATTCCAGTGGCAAAGAGAACATGGGACCCACGTCTGGCCATACCCTCCCCACTCGGGGTGACATTGCAAAAACAACAGTTGATGGACAGAATGCAGAACAATGTCATACTTTCACCCCAGTACAGAGATCTGGGTCTAAATTCATAGTTTGTTTGCTCACCATGCCGTTCCAGTTTGAACCCACCCATATGCAAATCAGTTTTGACCCTGTGCCTCATGGGAACAGTCCAGCCCGAACTGCCACGCCAGGTCCTTCCTGGACTGGAAATAAGCATCCTAGGACCGGTTTCGGGGTTTCACCCCTCTTCAGCCAGGATAGCTTAATTCCAGTGGCAAAGAGAGCATGGGACCCACGTCTGGGCATACCCTTCCCACTCGGGGTGACATTGCAAAAACAACAGTTGATGGACAGAATGCAGAACAATGTCATACTTTCACCCCAGTACAGAGATCTGGGTCTAAATTTATAGTTTGTTTGCTCACCATGCCGTTCCAGTTTGAACCCAGCCATATGCAATTCAGTCTTGACCCTGTCCAGGTCCTTCCTGAATAGACAGTGAGATGTCGTTGGCTGTCAATGGTTCAAGCAAAAAAAAAGGCAGTGGTGCAGCATTACCTAAACAATTTCCACCCAAATACTTGTATATAATTGATGCGAACAATGTTCCATTTGCTCAAATCCCTGGAGTGGGGGGATAGGGTAATTCCAAACAAGGAACGTAGAGCAGCTTTGATTTATGAAGCACATCTGGGAGAGGGTCTGTCACACCAGGGGATCTCTAAAACCATATTAACTTTAAAAGAGATGTACTGGTGGCCTGGAATGAATACACTGATTCACATCGTCATCAATAACTGCATAGACTGCATAAGAGATCGTAGTGCAGAACGCCACCAGACATGAGACTACGAAGTAGCCTGCCAAGTACATACACCATTGTTAGACAGCATTAGACTATCTACGTGCAGGCATCCTTTTGGACAAATGCAATCCCACAAACACTAAGTCAAGGTTCCTATGGATGTGGCCTCAGCGCTCGACTGACGCTCGAACTGTTATAAAAGATTTGCGAGTCTTTATCGGCACATACGCAATTGACACACTACATTCTGACCAGGGCCCTGCGTTTAGCTCTCGAGCTTACAAAGAAGCCATGGCCAGTTTGGACGTTGCATTGCGGTACTCCTCTCCATTTCATCCTCAGGGGAATTCTGTTGTGGAAAGGAAAAACCGGGACATAAAGCAGTCTATAACAGCTAGGGTATTAGGTTCGGGTGATGGGTGGGTCAAACATCTTTATGGAGTCCAACGCTCATTAAATATTATGCCAAGAAGTTCTCTAGGTGGGGTCACTACATATGAGGTCCTATTTGGAACAAGAATGTGGGTTCCTGATCTCAAATATAAAGGCACAGTGGTGGAAAATAAACCATTTGATATCAAAGATCGTTTAGCTGTTTTAAAGGACTTAAATGAACTAAGATCGAAACAAAGCAACGTGTTCCTGAAGCCAACCACCACTGAGGATATTCCAGCCATCCCAGCAAGGCCTGTCTAGATCCTAAAGCTTGGAGATCTAGTCAGAGAGAAGATCGCAGACAAGAAGGAATTTAGGCCTTCTTACAGACAACCAGTACCTGTCCTAGCCATCCGCGGAACAAGAATAGTACTTCTGCCGCCCCTTGCTGGAAAGAAGGAGAAAAGATTTGTGTCAATAGACCTCATCAAACCACACTATGTGGCCAATACTAAGCAGTAGGCCTTGTGGACTCCGATCACGTAGCAGACGCACTCTAGCTACTATCCAAGAGGTTCAAACTGAAAGACTCATCACCATCGAGAATTCAGCAGTAAGAAATGAAGGTCTAAGCAACAATGCTATGGAACTCATTCCTCTTGAAACCCAAATAACAGTTCGTCCTGATACACCTGTTTACACCAACGTAACACGTGATCAACTGGTACCAGCGATTTCAACGAATCCTGATGCAATTTCAACAATTGACAGAACTGCCTCTGGCTATTTCATTAACTTTGATATGTTTTCTGAGGATACAAGCGAACTAGAAACAACGGCAACCAAAAGAACTTTCAAAGAACGAGCACAAGACTTTTTTCATCTCCTGAAAAAGACTTATCTGGTTTCACCATGGATTGAACTATGAATTATTTCTGGAAAATTTTTCTTTTTGCTTTGGCTAGCTTTAGTAATGACTCTGAGCATGCTGATAAATGGAAGATATATTCACTTGGACACAAAAAGTAAAAATGTGAAAGATTCCTGAACAGAATACAGGGTTTTACAATCAGTAGGCCTGACCCACGTTATGTTCAAAGACAGCATCCAGGGGTAGTAACAACATACAGTGTAGGTAGGAAAATTATGCCTTGATTGGCTGCAGACATCTACACTAGAGGATGTGAAACAACACTTATCTTTACTTAAAGAAGGCGTAGACCTTAGGGATTTCTTGCTAGGTCCAAGAAAACTGCGTCAAAAACGTTTCATATATGCCGGCATCTAAGCTGCTTATAATGAAATATGGAAGGTTACCCAAGCAGACGCCGCAGAAAGAATACTAGAAATTGATCATATTAATTTAGAGAAATCTCTCGGTGTGGTCTACAATGGGTTAACGACTCTTTCATCCAGGATATATTCACTGGGCAACATTGTAGCCTCTGCTATAGACATGGTGGAACAAGATTTGGTCCTGCTGCGACAAGGCCAGTCTCAATTATGTTCTATTCTGTTATTAGTCTTGACCCTGTCCAGGTCCTTCCTGGACTGGAAATAAGCATCCTAGGACTGGTTCCGGGGTTTCAACCCTCTTCAGCCAGGATAGCTTGATTCCAGTGTCATGGAGAGCACAAGACCCCCGTCTGGGCATACCCTTCCCACTCGGGGTCACATTGCAAAAACAACAGTTGATGGACAGAATGCAGAACAATGTCATACATTCACGCCAGTACAGAGATCTGGGCCTAAATCCATGTTTTTTTTGCTCACCATGCCGTTCCAGTTTGAACCCAGCCATATGCAAATCAGTCTTTACCCTGTGCCTCATGGGAACAGTCCAGCCCGAATTGCCAAGCCAGGTCCTTCCTGGACTGGAAATAAGCATCCTAGGACCGGTTTCGGGGTTTCACCCCTCTTCAGCAACATGTGGTACTCAATTTTAGAATGTTTAGCATTTCATGTTTAGCATTTAGTATTATCGTTCATTCGAAAGTGGAGTGGGTGTTGTGTTTCGATTTAGATGTCCATATATAGGTTTTCCTAAATCATGTCCTTATATAGGCACAATTCGTATTGCCCTTATTTAGGCATAGAATCCCAGTCCTTACTTAGGCATTAGCCATGCTATCCAAATACAGGCATGGTCCTACATCTGTCCATCCCAACGTCACAACAAGTTCATAGAAACCAGACCCTTAAGCCTTTGGGACTTTCCCTAGCTAGGGTTATTGATTTCTCCAAGAACTCATCTATTATGCATGATCTACTATTCCTTAGGGGTTTATCCATGACGTCTTCCTTTGCCCGACTTTACATCAATGCTAACATTCCTAAGTACTTTCCAGGTATAAATATACATTCCCTTACCATGGCAAACCACGGCTCGGCTGCACAGCTCGATACGGCTCACCACGGCAAGTTCGGAAGGAATTCAAGTCCCCGCCTGACGCACTGACCAGGCGCTGTCACCCCTTCTCGCAGAGAATCCATCTTCCAGTGTTCTGACTCCCTTCGCGGGGTGTTAGAGTTTGAGACCCGGAAAGAGGTTCCCACCTCTCTCATTCCAAGGTATGGAACTGACTAGAACCTAGAGGGACTCTTGGCATAGCAGATTTAACATATGCAAAACTATAGCTAACCATACTATAGAATACAGCACCTACTTCTTACCTTATACTACACTTATGTTAGGTACACTGGGGTAGAACTAGTTAGAAGCATCAGATGAGTATCCACTTTTTAGCCTATTTTTTTTATGTATGTGTATATGAATATATGTCATAGCTAGAAGACAATGCTATTGCAGTATTATTTCTTCTTACTGCTTAGGCTGTACGTATTATATCTCGCACACTGTCTTGCGATTGTAACAGATCATATCACTTACATGAGAAACAAGACTGTTCAATAAATCCTTTTTATTGAAACGCCCGTCTATCTATTTCTGTGTAACTCTGAAGAAACTAAGCATGCACGATTGACTGAGTGAAACTGTTATCTGTTGTTTCCACGATTCTGAGACATGTTCCGATTCTAAAGGGAAACAAAGTTGTCATGTTTATGTGGTTGCCAGAAACTATTCCCTTCTTGCTTATTCAAGGAGTTTCTAGTGGCCTCTGAGTTAGCTGGCACACAAAGTAATTAAGTTTAATGTACTCGATAGAGGCATACTGACCTCAGTCCTATGCCACAACTATAGTGTAGATTATTCCAATGCGCAGAGCCTATAAGGGAAATAGGAACTACACTACACGGTGGGGTGGGGGAAGGAGGCTGTAGTCTAGGGGACCACAGCCTGTTGCTCCCGAGGTTTTCCCATACAGGAAACCTTTCCTTTTGTCGTTAAAAGAAAACAACAGAACTAATTAATTTACTGGACACCTACTGCTTTAAAAAACGTTTCCTGTTTGGCAAGGAATTGATAGAGATGGTAATCTATTGTCCTTAGCAGGTCATAAACTCTGTGCTTGTACTCACAGAGGATTGCAAAATAGTGGCTTCCCTCTTCATTAGCAAGGCTATTCGCCAACCACAGGCATCTCAATATTTTGCAATGCGACCTATTAGTAAATAGATTGCATTGCAAAATTAGACATAGTTCAAAAAAAGTCAGTGAGCAATTTGCTACCACTTTCTTTGACCTACCTTGTAGTAAAGCTGTCCCCAAGAGATTGTTAGACTTGCAATCCTTAGGGTAGTCTTCTCTCAAACATTTTGCTTGGTTAGCTGCTCTTTTTGCTGATCCTTATTGTTGGCCTTTTGACTCTGAACACTTTACCACTGCTGATCAGTGCTAAAGGGCATGTGCTTCTCCTCTAAACATGGTAATATTGGTGTATACACAATTAGCATATTTAATTTACTTGTCAAGTGGTATATCGTTATACCCAGGGCCTATAAATTAAATGCTACTAGTGGTCCTTCAGCACTGATTGTGCCACCCTCACAAGTAGCCCTTTAAAGTTGTCTCAGGCCTGCCACTGAAGAGCCTGTGTGTACAATGTTACAGCCACTTCGACTTGAAATTTAAAACCCTTTGCCAATCCTTAAACTCCCCTTTTATTACAAACAAGTCACCCCTAAAGTAGGCCCTAGGTGCGTAGGGCAAGGTGCTATGTAAGTAAAAGGCAGGACATGCACTTTAAAATTTATTTTGCATGTCCTTCTAGTGAAAAACCCCTAAATTATTTTGTCACTTCTGTAGAGGCCTACTCCTCTCATAGGATGACATTGAGAACTCCTTAATACACTATTAAGCTGTATTTCCTGATTAGAAAGGAGTGGCTGTGTTATGTTTTAAATGTTTGGAATGGCAATGACAAATCCCATTTTCTGATAAGGATGGATTTGACATTACAATTTTAGAAATGCCACTTTTAGAAAGTGGACATTTCTCTGCTCTTACAGCTCTGGGGGCATGAAGCCTGGCTCCAATACATGTCTTGCGTGGGTGACAGCTAAACATTTTGCAATTCCTCTAGACATTCACAAACACAGGAAGGTTAGGTATGTCTGAGTACTCATCTACATTCTGATGGCTCTTTCTGGGCAGGAAGGAAGGGAGAACCTGACACACCTGAATAGGCAGTGCCTTGTCCCCACACAAAGGACTAATTACCCCCTACTGATAGTCTGGAGCCAGGGCTTAGAAGAAAGAACCTCTGTGCACTTCAAAGACCCCTCCTTGAAGTCACCCCAACTTCAAAGGCACAACTGGGTATAAGAACTGGGTCTCTGACCCCCCAAAAGAGACTTCCTACAACCCCGAGACAGCACCTGGACTCTGCCATCTGTGGTTCCTGCCCTGCCAAGTGGTGTCAATACAGTTCTGGGCCTGTGGAAGTGAGGTTTTCTGTGCTGCATCTCTGGATGCTGATGCATCCCCACGTTGTGCCAATCAGAACCAGCGCATTTCACTAGACGACGACGTACCACCCATCTTCAGCGCTGCTGGACGCTGAAGAGTCCCCAAATGCGTGGCTCGGTGACAACACATCGCCATCTTTAGTGCTGGTCAACGATAAAGCTTTCCTCGTATGCATCACCTACAAATCCCTCAGATCGACGATGATGCATTGCCTCCCTGCTCCTCGCATCTTGTCCTCGACATCGACATCGACGCAGCCCCCATCCAAAGGTACTGTTTTAGCGGGCTAAGGCTGGTCCCTGTACCTGCACTCCATAGCAGTCGGCCTAAAGTTTTGGATTTGCCCTGGTCAAGCGCAACCAGATTTCCTCGGTTGGTGCTTTAAAACTCTAAGCACTCTTTTCTTTAAATATTCTTTGAAAATTCATAACTCCGATTCTACTTATTGCATTTTTGTCATTTTGGTGTTGTTTTATTCATACAACGTTTGTTTATTTACTAACCTGGTGTGGAGTCTTTTTTTGGTATTTTCATTGTAATACTGTGCACGTGTTGCACAAATACCTTACACATTGCCTCTTTAGATAAGACTTACTGCTCTCTGCCAATCTACCAGGGGGTGAGCATAGGTTTTCTTTTAGCATGTATCTGACTTACCCTGACTGGGATTGCGGTTTCTGCTTGGACAGTGTGCATACCTCTGCCAACCAGAAACCCAATTTCTATCCGAGAGGGAAGAAATAGTACAGTGAAATTGCCAAATCATTCAACAGACTCCAATCTTAGTTAAAAAATTATGAAAGAGAGTCTTTAGACGATTATTGAAAGAAAGAAAAGTGGGTTGGCAGAGAATCCCATAGGCAAGTTGCAACGCTTATGAAAGAAGTATGAAGGACCTGAAAGTTTTTTATTTTGGGGATATGTATAAGAACAAGTTCTTACTCCACAGTCCTCATAGTACATCCATTTTGGTGAGTTGTTACAACGTTTTACATTGGTGAATGGTTTTACATGCTAAGCAGCAGACTTTCAATTTAATCCTCAGTTCCATGGGACGCAGGAGAAGACCTCTTAATATTGGGGAGATATGATCACATTTGCTTGTGGAGAAGATGACCCTGGCTAAGGAAGAACACCCATTACAAAGGCAAATGAGTTTGGAGGGAGACTAGCAAGTAAGGAATTGCCAAAGTCCCAATGAGGAATTAATGCAGCATGAGCTAGAGTTTTCATATGGATAAGTGACAGAATGGTTTGAATCTTTTCAGAGAACAGAGGTAAAGCTTGGGTGAGGGGAGATTTAAATTGAGCCCAGTACCAAGAGATTCTGGAGGGGATAGAAGGTGACACACAAAAATCTTCCATCTTACGTTATTGAAAAGCAGTGAGCCAAATAACTTTTCAGGGGGTTCAGAATCAAGAACCAATCTGCCATCAAATTTTGTAGTTTCAAAATATAGGACCTAAGGGTGAAGATATCATTGATGAACGATGGATAAAGTTCATTAGGTCCTGATTCATAGATCAACAAACTTAGTGACTCTAGGCAGAAATTAAACATAGTAGGAGCTATGATTGCCCTTAGAGGAATTCTTCCAGGCATTGTTGTTTTCCCTGAAATGTGCTCTCCTGTCTTCCCAAATAGTCATTGTACGAAATTGAGTTATTGGTTGATGTGGTGGAAGTCCTCCTCCGGCAACAACCACAGTCCTTGTCACGTGAATCACAAAAGTCATAAAATCATTAAATGAGCCTGTGTATAACCCTCTGAGAGCTTGGCACAAAGCAGTTAAGCTTAACTTAGAGGCAACGCGTAAAGTATTTATGCAGCACACAAAGAGTAACAAATTGGAAACAGAACACCAAAAAATCAAACCAGTTTAGAAAGATGGAGATATGCAATTTGAAAGATTTTAGTAGATATAGTGCCTAAAAGCACAAAGCGCCACTCGTGGTCATCTGTTCAGGCTGACCATCATGGAAGGCAGGTCGTATACAGGGACCAAGAGAGTCCTGCTCATAAAGTTAACGTCCAAAAATTTGGCATGAAGAATTATGTTCGTGGTAGAGAAGGACAAGAGGAGCTGTGGGTGCCCCGCAGATGGTTGCTGTTGTGTCGCAAAGAGCAGGCTGGCCGGCGTGGCTTTTCATCCGTGTAGTGTGAAGAGCCGGTCATGCGCCACAGATGATTTTTGCTGAAGCTTCACGTTAGCAGTTACCACTGCTGTCGTTGCTGTAGCGTGCAGTGCAGATCTTGCATTGCCAGTTGTTGCTGGTGGTCGCTGTAGTGCGAAGAGTTGCATTCATCGGAAATGGAAAGAGTATACTCTGATGCCATTCAAGGTTCCAGGACCTGGGGAGATACATCTTGGGGATCAGGAACACACACCAGCATGGGCCAGTAGTTTCAGGTCCAGGCAGGTCCACTGCAGCAGGTCCGCTTCACAGGTTGTCGGGAGTATCCTGGAGTTTGTTGTGTCACTGTAGCTCAGACAGGTGAGTCAACCGACCCTTAGAGTCACCGAAGTTAGCCTGCGATGAATCCATGAGTGTACTGATGAGCGACCCCGGGAGTCGAATATTGATACCTGGTGCCATCCTGCAAGGCCCATCCTGTTCATACATAAGTCCCCTTTGTGTCACTGCTTAGGGGGAATACACAAACCCCCATCAGCAGAGACATTTAGAGGCATGTGACCCAGGGCACTGACAAAATATACAAATGGTTAGGAGAAGAAAATGCCAGTTTTCCAAAGTGGCATTTTCAGAATTGTAACTTAATTATTAAGGAGGATTTTAAATTACAATTAATTTCAGTGTAAACACCATATCTCTATCTGTTCCCAATCAAATGTTATCACTTATTAAATACAATAGAGTAACCCAGTTTTAGTCAATGGGAGAGACAGGCCTTACCGTAGTGAAAAATGACCGTAGGAGTTTTTCACTGTTAGGATATGTAAAACGGTGACCCACATGTCCTACTTTCTAAATAAAGCACACTCTGCTGTATGAGCCCTTAGGGCCTAATTTAGGGATTACTTATTTGTATTAAAAAGGGAGTTTTAGGCCTGACAAAAGTTTATTTTCTACCAGGTTGAAATAGCAGTTTAAAACTGCACTACAGGCTTCAGTGGTGGTGCTACTTTAATGGGTGGGACAATGAGTGCTGCAGGCCTACAAGTAGCATTTAAATTATCTGCCCTGGGTACATGTAGTCTCATCTACTAGGGATGTACAAATGAATTAATTGTGCCTATTGTGTTTAAGCCAATGTTACCATGCTTGAAGGGGAGAGCAAAAGCACTTTAGCAGTGGGTAGCAGTGGTAAAGTGCACAGAGTCCTAATGCCAACAAAACAAATTAGGTAAAACAGGAGAGGTGAAGGAAAAAGGTTTTTCGGAAAAGCACACCAAGAACGTCAAGTATAAGAGTAATAGTTACACTGGAAGGAAGGGAACCAGGTCAAGACTGGACTATGAAACACCATACATTTTTCCAGGATCGATACTTTACTGTAGAGGGCTAGTCTACCAAATGTTGCCAAAATGGTACATAAAGTGAAAACACAAGTTGCCCTCATACAATATGAAGTGATCATCTAGTATTTTCAGAGTGACTGTTTCAGTTGTGCAGCCAGATAGGAAGCTAGATCAGTAGTACGCTATCAAGCGTTCATCATTGATACAGGAGATTAGTTGGCTGGAGATGCATCGCTTGATGGCTTTAAGTAGCATGGGAAAACACTGGATCCTGTATGGAAGGTAGCAAAGATGTTTGTTTTGTCATTAGCTTATTTTCATAATGAGCATTATCTGGTCAATGTTTAGTGAAGCAGGTATGACTACCTAATTGAAAGAATCATAGAGCACCATGATTATTCATAGATGTGAAACTTGACTTGTATGGAATTTGTGTGATGGATATCTTAGAAGTAACTGGTCTGTTCATAGTATATTATTACCTTGGAAAGCTTTTCTTTGGAGATGGGTGCAAAAGGTACCAGATGCTGTAAGTTCTGGGAGGCAATGTTACATTTAAATTGGGAATGGTTTTCTCTGTGAAGGAGCTTATTTTTTTCTGAGAAACAGGAAACAAATCCATTGCTTTTCAGAACAAACAGGTGTGGCTTAGATTCAGTGCAATGACTGGTATTTAAATAGTTGAAAAAAGAATTTGCAGAGATTGGAGATGAGTTGATTAGGTCTTGTGTGAAGTTTGCTTTGGCAGGCAGAATACTTAGTTGTTTTGTGTTTTTTAGGGAACAGATTTCTGCTAGTTTTGTGAAAATGTTTTGCAAGGGATGCATTGGACCATGACTGACTTGTTTTTTCCATTGTAGTTTGAGTTGTCGCTGTCAATAAGGTCCACTGTTGTGTGAATGATGTCAGCATAGACTTTTATTACAGCATTGACATAGGATGGATCAATTTGGTTGAGACTATCTGAAATAAGGAGTTAAGGATCAGACATCTTTAAATTTCTTCAAGGAAAAATCCGATGGTTTATCATGATCCAGTATTCTTCCCTTAATATGTGTTGGAAGGGTTGAATACTGATTAAGGATGTGCAGATAAAGGAGTCGTTCTAACATAGTGAAGGTTAAATTTTGGCACTGCCCACCCAATGTTAAAATCTCTTAACAAGATTAACAAGACATTTTTAATTAAAGCATTTTATTTTACTATGGTAGTCATCAAAATGTTGAAAGAAATTTGTTTTGAGATTGAGTAGATGTTATATGACAGACCTTTGGATGGAGCTAGATGGAGTACATTACAAATGGGTATGAGCTTTCCATCACAGACCAGAACTGTAAAACTATGCTGCCATCTATTTGTGGTTCATTTACTATTTACAGTAAGCATGCCTTATCCATTGATGAGGGAATCCCTTAAGGGTGGAACTGAAACCCTCAATGGGCAATTATTTTAGTCCTTCTACGTAGTATGCAACACATTTTGCCCATTACAACATGGCGCCCATGATAAATGACCTTTTTAATCCCGGCATGATATACACTCATTTACTTTTCACTGCTACAGACGTATCTACGTCACACAGTTCCAACCATTGGCCAATCAGAATATTCACCAAGTCAGTGATTGGTCCGTTAGACGTGACATCATCACACGTGTCAGGCTCACAACCAATCCTGGTCTGAATAAATAACAGCGTCACCGACCCACTGTCCAGCTTCCGGGTTCGGCGACGCGGGCAGGTTTACTCACCTCCAGGGGATGTTTACTATGTAAGTACACCATGGGTGTCTCGATGCCCATTTTGGAGGGGGGTTTCAAATATCAGAGTCTCGTTGGGGCACTCCAGACACGTGTAGTATATTCGAACCTTTTTTCGGATCTCTGTCCATCATCGGGACACGTTTGGATTGCTCGCATGCATTTTCTTGGAGCTGTTCTATCTCGTAGGACCTTGTACTGGTCATTACCAGGGTCATTACGGATCCATGAGCGAGACTTCTCCACTTTGTGGGTGTGACCACTTCAACACGCACTATTACACAGGGTCATTATGCTAAGGAGTGCTAAGACTAATTCGGGCACACACTGAGTCAGAATCTTCCACTTGTACTCACTACAATTGATCATAGCCTTTTTAATGAACCAATCGGGACTTGCACATCTTTGCCCCACCCCCGGTTAACTGCACCTGGTCAACCACGTTACAGATCAGAGTACCATTGCACACGAGAGGTGTCACACGCTCAAATAATATGTTTATGAGACACCGGAGATAGAGATCTCTCTCTTGTGACTTTGTTGATGTGATATCTTTCTATGCCTCTACCTCTCTTTTCTCTATAATACCATTATACCATAGGGAACGAATGTGTTTCTCCCCCTGTTGACGCGCCATGCACCTGATGATGAGCTTTTTATAATATGAAATGGTGAGTCCATGCGTAACCATGATTTATTTTCTACAATTGAAACAATGGTTGTGCTTCCAACCAGAGCCTTGCTATACTGCTTGTTTTAACCGTTTTTACCTTGTCCTACCTTGTCTTACGTCATGTATTTATTAATTGATTAGTAAACAGGTAGGATTCCAGTATGATTTACAATCTGGAGTATATTAAATGGATCACTGCTTTACTAGACTAGTGGTGGTTGACTAACCTTTGTTTTATAATGCCTTACAGATGCCAAGGGTGGCTTTTTGGTTCATATTTCTTCCAATTTTTCTTCCCTAGGTGACCCCCTTTTAAAACAATATATAAGGTAGGGGCGCCTATTAAGGGTTGACTAACATATTAGTTCTCACCCTTGTTTTTCACACCACACTGTAGATAGTTTTTTTGAGCACATTTCACTTTAGCACTATAGGTCCTGACGAAGCGCCATGAGATCCCTCTGACTAACTGGGCGCGAAACATGTTGACCAGAAGAGTAGAGCGTAGCTAGCCACTCCTCCTTTGTGAGCATATATAGCTTTTACGCCACTCACCCCCCTTTTAATTAGGTGGTTTACTGAGCCAATAAAATTATATTTCAGATTAACCAACCTTTTTAAGTCACTTACATCTACACTCCCGGGCCCTCACACGCATGCACCATACGGCAGGGAACAAAAGATCTCCGACAAAGAGCCCCTGTATGGGTGCCCGTCAGGTATTGCACCGCCGACCCGACGAGGAGCAAAACCCAGATGATGAAGCATGACACCTAGCTTGCTGGGTGTGTGAGGGTTTCAGTTCCACCCTTAAGGGATTCCCTTCCCTTGTGCACCTACATTCACTAGGTTAAAGTCTGGGTATGGAATACTTTATTCCCCTTCGACTTCCCATCCTGTAGGAACTACACATCTCTCGTTGATACAGTTACTTAGGGCCTATGTGTAGGACCTCTATAAAAATAGCCCACCTTTTACTCTCCTTCCCTTTGTCGAACATATCTAGCGCGGGAGCCCCCCGCAGGAGTTTATTTTCAAGGTTACCTATAGTGCTATCTGGCTCTAAGAGGACCACTTGTCCCTCCAATAATTATGGAAGGGGAACTAGGTATCAGCTATGGTGAAGACGCTGTGTCTGATATTTTAAGAACACCGTCACTTTTGGTTACCGACAGCAGCATAGCTTCAGGTTCCCAGTCGGACGACTGGACGAATTTAACAACTTTGAAGAAAGAATGGTTAAAAATAACCATACATGGGGCCATGATGACTGAGTACCTTAGGGCCAACATCGCCCCTAATGGTCTCATCGTCAATTTAGTACCCCGCTTATTCCTGGATGATCCATTGTTCAAGAAAGAATGGTCCCTGGTGTCGTGGAAATGCACCAGGGACTTATTGGTACTTATCATAGGGACAGCCAAGAGATTGGCTGACTGCATCCTTGCACGCATTCAAGATCTTGAAAGCACGATGAAACCTGTCACTCAATCTGCTATTTTTAAAACCAAATTAGCAGAGATTAATCAGGAGATTTCTGAAAGTAGGGAGTTTTTGTTAAAACAAAAAATAACGAAACTACAGAAAGATATCACCAGATTTGACAAAGAGAGAGTATTTCCTTACCTGAAAGCAGATTACACTTCCAACAAGACAGACTATTCAAGTGATGAGGACTCTAATCACAGCAGAAGAGGTTCATCTAGTGGCTCCAGTACAGGGAGTTGGAACAACAAGAATCAGAGAAAGACCAACACACGGTCATATCAAAACCAAGGTGGTCCCATGTTTCCTGTCCCCCCTCAACCTCCGTTTTGGCAATATCCCATGTTTCCTCAGTACCCGCCACAATTCTATCCTGGTAATAACCCGAAACCTTTTTTAGGCAGAGGCTGGGGCAGAGGAAGAGGGCGAAGGCGAGGACAACAGCAAACTACACCACATGTCCAGTGGCAAGATCAACCTCAACCCCAGCCACAAATGGAAACTCGGAGCAAAAGGAGGGGTCAGAGGGATTAGTTATCAACCTCTCCCATAGACCCCTTAGTAACACAGAGGAGGATGTAATAAAGAAAGGTCTGGGCTTCGTACCTACTCCTAGAGTAGATAAATTCGAATTGATCTGCGAGGTCCAGAATTTCTTTCGAAAAATACGCCTCAAAGCATTTTTTCAGGACGAACCGGCTACTGAACCCAGTGACACTGGCCTACATAAGGCTTCCACCTTTACCCCGACAAACAGCATGATCCCCTCGGAGGTCCTTACCTTCGAGAAGGCTGTACTAAAAGACCTGGACAAAATACAGAGCAGAACTACTGTGTACAACAACTTTACTTGCAAAGAAAGGGAAGCGGCCAGAATACTAGCAGCTGATACGACTATCACCATCAAACAGGCGGATAAGGGAGGGGCGACAGTTATCCAGTCTACTAGTGATTATGAAACAGAATGTTTACGACAACTTGGGGATAGGAAATATTATACACCCATTGACACTGATCCCACGCCGAGATTAAGTTTAACGATGGCTAGTAAGGTCTTGGAGGCCGAAGCAAATGGCTGGATCACGAAAAAAGAAGCAGACTTTCTTATCACTACCAAACCTGTCGTACCTTATTTCTATACATTACCTAAGGTACATAAAGGCATCACCCCTGTCCCTGGCAGACCGATTGTCTCTGGTATTGGTTCCCTCTTGGAACCTTTATCAAAATTCTGTGATTACTTCCTACAACCCTTGGTTAAAGAGACACCTTCCTACGTTAGGGACACAACTGACATTTTGAATATGATTGAGGGAATACAGAACACCGAAAATGTTGACTTCCTAGTGACCCTTGATGTAGAGGCTCTCTACACCAACATCCCGCAACAAGCTACTCTGACGGTGATAGAGGCGGCCCTACAGAAAAGGGAATGGATATCTCCTACTCCCATAACATTTATCATGGATCTGGCAACATTAGCTCTAACTGAGAACTATTTTGCATTTAAAGACAACCTTTACCATCAGTCCCAAGGTACTTCGATGGGGAGTACCTTTGCCCCCAGTGTGGCCTGCCTGTATATGGCAGCTTTTGAAGAGACAGTGATAATGAACGTGGACAACCCCTTTGGGCCGAACCTAACCCTGTGGAAAAGATACATCGATGATGTCATGATTCTATGGAAAGGGGATTTAACAACCTGTAACAAATTCTGTGAATGGATCAATACCAAAAATCAGTTTTTGAAATTCACAAGTCATATCTCTGACTCAGATATCCCTTTCCTAGATTTAAACATCAGATTGACACCCACAGGGTTAAGTACTACTCTCTACAGAAAACCCACTGATAAGAACAGTTTACTCCTCTACAACAGTCATCACCCTAAAGCCCTGCGCGACAACTTGCCTTTTGGCCAATTCCTTCGACTCAGGAGAAATTGTAGTTCTGTCACAGACTACAAAATTGAGGCCAACATTCTCTCAGGGAATTTGACTCAAAGAGGCTACCCTCCCCGAGTGATTTACAACTCAATGAAGAGGGCCAGAAATAACAACCGCGAGGCACTTTTGGAAGTGAGAACAAAAGACACCAGAGAGATCATTACTTGTGTAACATCCTTCACACCAGAGTCCAACAACCTCAAAAAAGTGATAAAGAAACATTGGGGAATACTATCCGCAGGTACACTTATGATTCCCCCACCACGGTTCGCTTTTAAAAGGACCAACAATCTGAAGGACACCTTGATACACACGAGACCAAAGAAACAAATAACTTCAGCACATAACACCCTCTGGAATCTTCCCCCTGTACAGGGGCATTACACCTGCGGTGGGTGCTCTTGCTGCGGACAAACCATTGTGGCAAAATCTATTCACCTCACTGACACTTTCGAATGGGCCCTCAAAAGACATACAAATTGTAATTCCACTAACTGTATCTATTTACTAACTTACCCATGCGGTCTCCACTATATAGGGATGACGACACGAGCTGTGAAAACACGCATCACCGAACATAAAAGCAACATTAGATGTGGTAAAGCCAACACGAAACTTTACAGTCATTACCTTGCATGCAAACACAGCCCGACTGATCTACGTTGGATTGTCCTTGAAAGCCAGCCTAGCATGTCTCAACATTCCTTGTTTAGGCTAGAACAACGCTGGGTACATCGCCTCTCGTTGGATAGACTTGGCCTCAACGATGACATACCTTGGTCAACGATATCTAATCGATAGGATTCTTTCCTGCCGTTAATGTTGAGAGGGCAGGAAAGCACATGTACCACCTTATGTTCCTACTGATACTTGGTCTTTAACATTGACCTACCTCTGTACGACAAACCGTGAGCCTGAGATTCAGCTACCATAGTACAGATTGATGCGGGCATCACTATATATATTTTTTACTTTGCTCATGACAGTAATAGAGCCATAAACCCGTTTATCAACCTTCCTTGTATTACAGACCAACACCATTACATCATGGCCCCCGATTTTGGTCTCCTTATTAACTAGATTGGGTAAGAACCACCTACAAAAAAACATTACCTGTGGGGTTCTTATCTGAGCGACATTCATCACTACAGCATACACACGTGACTAGCCCCTATCGATATTATCTCGCTCAATGGGCAATTATTTTAGTCCTTCTACGTAGTATGCAACACATTTTGCCCATTACAACATGGCGCCCATGATAAATGACCTTTTTAATCCCGGCATGATATACACTCATTTACTTTTCACTGCTACAGACGTATCTACGTCACACAGTTCCAACCATTGGCCAATCAGAATATTCACCAAGTCAGTGATTGGTCCGTTACACGTGAAATCATCACACGTGTCAGGCTCACAACCAATCCTGGTCTGAATAAATAACAGCGTCACCGACCCACTGTCCAGCTTCCGGGTTCGGCGACGCGGGCAGGTTTACTCACCTCCAGGGGATGTTTACTAAGTAAGTACACCATGGGTGTCTCGATGCCCATTTTGGAGGGGGGTTTCAAATATCAGAGTCTCGTTGGGGCACTCCAGACACGTGTAGTATATTCAAACCTTTTTTCGGATCTCTGTCCATCATCGGGACACGTTTGGATTGCTCGCATGCATTTTCTTGGAGCTGTTCTATCTCGTAGGACCTTGTACTGGTCATTACCAGGGTCATTACGGATCCATGAGCGAGACTTCTCCACTTTGTGGGTGTGACCACTTCAACACGCACTATTACACAGGGTCATTATGCTAAGGAGTGCTAAGACTAATTCGGGCACACACTGAGTCAGAATCTTCCACTTGTACTCACTACAATTGATCATAGCCTTTTTAATGAACCAATCGGGACTTGCACATCTTTGCCCCACCCCCGGTTAACTGCACCTGGTCAACCACGTTACAGATCAGAGTACCATTGCACACGAGAGGTGTCACACGCTCAAATAATATGTTTATGAGACACCGGAGATAGAGATCTCTCTCTTGTGACTTTGTTGATGTGATATCTTTCTATGCC
Organism: Triturus cristatus; assembly: GCF_964204655.1. Lineage (NCBI taxonomy): Eukaryota > Metazoa > Chordata > Amphibia > Caudata > Salamandridae > Triturus > Triturus cristatus. The sequence goes on from NC_140593.1 coordinate 464,084,609, forward strand.
TCTACCTCTCTTTTCTCTATAATACCATTATACCATAGGGAACGAATGTGTTTCTCCCCCTGTTGACGCGCCATGCACCTGATGATGAGCTTTTTATAATATGAAATGGTGAGTCCATGCGTAACCATGATTTATTTTCTACAATTGAAACAATGGTTGTGCTTCCAACCAGAGCCTTGCTATACTGCTTGTTTTAACCGTTTTTACCTTGTCCTACCTTGTCTTACGTCATGTATTTATTAATTGATTAGTAAACAGGTAGGATTCCAGTACGATTTACAATCTGGAGTATATTAAATGGATCACTGCTTTACTAGACTAGTGGTGGTTGACTAACCTTTGTTTTATAATGCCTTACAGATGCCAAGGGTGGCTTTTTGGTTCATATTTCTTCCAATTTTTCTTCCCTAGGTGACCCCCTTTTAAAACAATATATAAGGTAGGGGCGCCTATTAAGGGTTGACTAACATATTAGTTCTCACCCTTGTTTTTCACACCACACTGTAGATAGTTTTTTTGAGCACATTTCACTTTAGCACTATAGGTCCTGACGAAGCGCCATGAGATCCCTCTGACTAACTGGGCGCGAAACATGTTGACCAGAAGAGTAGAGCGTAGCTAGCCACTCCTCCTTTGTGAGCATATATAGCTTTTACGCCACTCACCCCCCTTTTAATTAGGTGGTTTACTGAGCCAATAAAATTATATTTCAGATTAACCAACCTTTTTAAGTCACTTACATCTACACTCCCGGGCCCTCACACGCATGCACCATACGGCAGGGAACAAAAGATCTCCGACAAAGAGCCCCTGTATGGGTGCCCGTCAGGTATTGCACCGCCGACCCGACGAGGAGCAAAACCCAGATGATGAAGCATGACACCTAGCTTGCTGGGTGTGTGAGGGTTTCAGTTCCACCCTTAAGGGATTCCCTTCCCTTGTGCACCTACATTCACTAGGTTAAAGTCTGGGTATGGAATACTTTATTCCCCTTCGACTTCCCATCCTGTAGGAACTACACATCTCTCGTTGATACAGTTACTTAGGGCCTATGTGTAGGACCTCTATAAAAATAGCCCACCTTTTACTCTCCTTCCCTTTGTCGAACTTATCCATTGATGACTCAGTGACTTATAGGGCTTGAGTCATAAAGCTAACTTACACTTTTGAGTAATTTGAACTTTTGAGGAAGTTTACTTCTTTCTGACTATTCTCAAAACCTGAGTGTAAATTTAGTCCAAAAGAGTAACTTACATGCCTCGACCAAACTAAAGAGCCTAGGTGCAATACACTTCTGAGCAATTTACACTTTTAAGTAAACTTACACGTTTTTTAGCTATTCACAAAATCCAAGTGTAAGTTGCAGTTTAGATGCATTTTGTTGATGAATTACATAGTTAATTTGATTTGTTTGATATAAAACAAAATCAGTTCATTTTGTGCACTAGGCTGCACAAAATGCCACTGATTTTGCAAAGCTTTCTACTGACCTGTTATGACTAGGCAATTCATTAAATACATTTAATTACTCTTCATGTGAAAGGTGTCAAGTTTCACCTTTGGGGGTCTCAGTTAGAAGAATCAATCTTGATTGAAGGCGAAGGTTAATGCAAGAGTCAATAGTGGAGCACCAATCTCACCTTGACATCAGAGAAGAGGACACAGCATACCAAAGACATCCAGTAGGAGATCCAATGAAGATTCCAAATGTAGGATATAAAGATCAAGGACAAAATAGCAACAAGAAGCTGATGAACATGATGAAAGACAAGGTATTGAAAGTTCTTTGATGCATTCATCCCTGACAAAATCTCTATTGACATATGATTAAAAAAGGAATTGATGTCAAAGGAAAAGACTCGGCTCCACCTTCGATTGAAAACTAAAGGCAGAGTTCTCTGAACAGACCACCATCTTGGAAAGGGCTGTTTGATTAATCCTACTGGAATGCCATATTGTCTTTCGCAAATATTTAGAATATTTCTAAAAAAGAAATAACACATTTTATTTGCATTTTGCTCATCATAACTCTGGTAATGTATTTGACTGAAAAGTGAAACGTAACATAGTCTAGTGTCTGAACAGCATACCTGGAGCATCACTCAGGATAGTACAATATCTCTCGTTGCCCCCCTTGATATCCACTGCTCCTCACCCCTCTAAGTTACTTGTTTCCCGCTTTTGTCTCCCTCCTCGTGAATATTTAAACATTTTGTGATTTCATCTGCATTGCCTCTGTTTATATGGTACATGTTATTTATGTCTTTCAAAAAAATATATCAAAAGTTTTATCTTTTGTTGCTTATACAAAGATTTTGAGTGTTCCTAAAAAAATGTTTTATTCGGAATTCTACTTTGCTTGCATATGATATATAAAGTGGCTTGTTGTCAATGGTATTTACTAACTGAGGTGAATAAAGCAGCATGGGTTGTGTCTGTTTGGCACTAAAATGTTTACATCAAGGTACATATAATCCAATACATTCTATGTATAATTTTATTGTGTTTTTTAATTTTCAAATGGTAATGCATGTTCACCCTTGGATTGGTTTTATTGCTTCCTTTTGGATCTGTATTGGAGATATTCAAACGTTTTCATTACCTGGAGCATTTTATTTCTGCAAATGCATTGATGGTGGGATGGATTTGCCTCTCGTTGTCATTCTGGGTGATGCTTTTGTTTAACTTTATGCATAAATACATTTTCCTGTGCCATTTTCTTGTATCAATGTTCTTAAATATTTATAGGAGCCGGATGTGTTATTTTCCTTTGTATTGATTTGGGCCAACAAAAAGTAACACAAAAAGCCTGCATAAGAATCTGCCTCTCATTTCTGCCACCAAACAGGCAGCAATGTTCAGTACATTAAAATAAATTATGCAGATGCAATTAATCGAGGCCTGATTATAAATCATATACTAAAATAATATAAAGGGACAGCATGGGGCTGGCAGACACATTGTTAAAATGCCTGTGCCCCAATCTGATTCATTTCTTTTTTAAATCTCAAATGGTTTCCTGTAAAAGCAGGTTTCTCATTTACAATCCTGTAGTTTTAAGAAAGGTTTAATAGTATTGACCATTTTTGTCTGGAGGAAGACATTTCTGTACATCCAAATGAAAATCTACAAACTGCTCACCAGAATGCTCTGCCATTTCCATCTTTGAGGATCAACATGACAAGTATTTGTGTATTATCACACTCCCAACGCCTCTAGAGAGTCATACATTTTTAAGACATTTTTAAACATTGGTATTTAAGTCAGACTATAACAAGGGCCACTGGAACGATTCGATTCTGCTGCCGTAGTGTTTTTTGCATAGTTATGGGTTTGCCACATTTGCCATGTAATCAATCATCTGCCACATAATTTGCAGTTGTAATGTGCTACTGTGCAGTGGAAGGGCTTTCGCGAAGGGTGACTGGTATTTTTTCAGTACCTTTTTGCTGAATTTGCATGTTACAGTGGTACTAATGAGCTGAAACCTCTGTTAACACAGTGTTAACATGGATAAACATGACGACATAATTAAGTAAAGTGTCACAAAATGTGCCTCATTTCGCTGTATAATTTGCCTATTTTCTTAGCCCCAGAGTTTGACTTTTCTTGCTACAGAATTTAGTCAACTTTACCATATAAATTGGTCTTCTCCTGCCACATAATTGCAGTGGCTCTGACTGTAACCTTGAAGCAATTGTTATTTGAACTACATGATAGATATTTCCCCTGACAGCGAAAACTTGCTCAAGAGTTTGAATTTTGCATGGTGGGCGATAGCAGCTTTCAGCTCTCCGAGGGCTGTTTGCATTTCTAAATAGTACTGTTTTGTGGCAGATGTTTTCCCTTTATATTTTTACAGTAATTTAACAAGTTCAATGTCTCCTTCAATATTGATTGTAGTTTTATGCTTTTGGTATGCTTCTATTGCAGCATTAGGCGGCATATTTACAAGAACTGACTCATCAGCATTGATGCGTCAGATTTGCTGCACCTGCCGCAAATGCCCTAATGACGTCATGGATGTGATGTATTCACAATACACTGCTCTGTGGCGCAAGGATTTATGGATGCTTCAGAATTTCTGATACATCTTTTGGCGCGAAAGGGATGTATTGCTGGAGTTAGTTGTAAGACTGAAAGAACTCCAGCAATGTGTCAGAACACAGAGGTGAGTCCTAAAAGCCTGCATCGATCCTTACGCCTGGTTTGAGAAGGCATTGAGATTTTGATGTAGTCAAGTTTTAGAGTGACGTAGTGAAAAGTTGTACATTTTACTGCACCAGTTCTATGTGGCTTTTAACATGAGAACGCCTACCCTGCATACATTATACCTGGCGACGGTATAATGTGACGCAGGCCTCTACACACATTCGCATTCTGTATGCGCTGGATTCTCTTCTGGAGTGTAGCCGTGGTTCCTGCGTAGAGTGAGTTGCCGTAGTCTAGCCTGCTGCTGACGAGCGCCTGGGTGACCGTTCTTATGGTTTCGGTGGGGATCCATCTGTAGATTTTCTGGAGCATTCGGAGGGTGTTGAAGCAGGATGAGGAGACAGTGTTGAGTTGCTGGGTCATGGTGAGCATTGAGTCCAGGATGAACCCTAGATTATGTGCGTGGTTTGTGGGTGTCGGGGGAGCTCCCAGCGCAGTAGGCCACCAGGAGTCGTCCCATGCGGATGGGGTGGATCCGAGAATGAGGACCTCCGTCTTCTCTGAGTTCAGTTTCAGGCGGCTGGTCTTCATCCATTCTGCAAAGGCTTTCATTCCCACTTGGAGGTTGCCTTTGGTGATGGCCAGGTCTTTGGTGAAGGAGAGGATCAGCTGTGTGTCATCGGCGTACAAGACGATGTAGAGGTGGTGTTGTCTGATGATGTTGGCGAGCGGAGCCATGTAGATGTTAAAGAGGGTTGGGCTGAGGGATGATCCTTGGTGTACGCCGCAGGTGATCGTGGTGGCTTTGGAACGGTACGGGGGGAGGCGGACTCTCTGGATTCTGCCAGTGAGGAAGGAGGTGATCCAGTCCAGGGTCTTGCCCAGGATCCCCGCGTCATAGAGGGTGTGGTGGCAGACGGTGTCGAAAGTACCCGAGAGGTCCAGGAAGATGAGGGACGCAGTCACGCCCTTGTCTAGTATGGTCCAGATGTTGTCAGTGGCGGCGATGAGGGCGGTCTCGGTGCTGTGGTTGCTGCGGAAGCCGGATTGGGAGGAGTCCAGTACGTTGTTCTTCTCCAGGAAGAGGGTCAAATGGACTTTGGAGATTGTGCTTGGTGGGGCATGAAGCAAGGATGATCCGATGATATGACTTTGTCTATCACCCTCAGCCATCTATTAGCCAATACTTTGGCTAAATGCATTAGGTATTAATTAGTAACTGATTTCTTTGCACAATCTACTGCTCTCACTTTGAAACAATTGGTTCTTTGGTATATGCTTTTAAAATGTATAAAGATAATGATCAAATCCTTAGAGTCAGATATACCATAACGTGCAGTAGTTTGAATTATGCAACAGCATATGGAAGGCTCCTAATAGGTTTCTGGAAGAGAAACTGAATGGTAAATAATTTGATTTAAATTCTGCTCTGCCTTATACTATAACTTGAACTACTATCCCTGCAAGTTTGAAACAAAATGGCAGGAAGGATGTGATCCCTACATTAAAGCAGTCTGCCCACCAAACCAGTGGCAACTGGCACGGATCGGGGGTGGCAGGGCAGGGGGGGGGTGGGTTAGGTGTGTGTAAAAATAAAAATAAAAATAAACTTACCTCACCGCTTCGTCTCTCCTCAGCCGTCCTCCACGGCACGGTAGCAAGAAGCAGTGAAGCACACAGGCTTCCCTAGCCAATCATGATGCTGCTGATAGCAGCATCGGTATTGGTCTGAGTGCCGTGGTTTGGCGCTCATAAGGGGACTATGGGCCTGTGCATGCTCTCCACCCGGCTGTAGTACAGCCTGGTGGAGAACATGCTAAATGTCCGTGACTGTTTGGCTGGCCCAAGACGGCCGGCCAAACTGTCATGCGCACTTACAGAGTGCCCACCATTCCTCCCCCTGCTCCTCTGTGAGCAGAGCAGCCTCACTCAGCAAAACTGCCTCAGCTGGGAAAAATAAAATGATAATAGCATTGAGTTTTTATCATTGTATTTGTCCTTTTTTTCACAATGCTGAAAAGCAGTGGTGTGACGCTCCTCCGCCACTGCACCTAACTAGTGCTGTATATCACCAAGGCAGTGTGGTCGCTAGGTAGCTGGACAGCTTTATATTATGCATCACTAATTAATGTGTTGGCTGCTTGTTATCTGTGGAATAACTGACCTGATATGTGGATTTATGAAGCTGTTGCTGAGAATATTTTTCAGGCATTCGCAAGACATAAAATGCGTACTCTGCTACTACACAGGATATCAGGATATGGCTGATATGTTCCTTTTATAAAGCATTTGTATATTTTGACAAACAAAAAAAGGAACAACGGCATGTTCCAGATGTAACTAGGGAGCAGTTGCAAGAACAAAAAAATAATTAATTCACAAGTTACACTAAAAATTGCCTCCTCCTATGTCAGTTTTCTGTTTGGGTCTGAGACGTGCATTTACACGATTAGACTAGAGCTTCAATCATGTAAACTTTTAGAACTGTGATTTTTCTAAATTTGGTGGACACCGTCCATAATAAAACAGAATATTAATCCACTAGCCACATTTTAATTTACTTTCCCATTGTCTACTTTCTGGCTTAATATAACTGTGACTTTTATTGACAGATGACATTATACGAAAATGCCTCACGTGCACCCCCTTCATTGACTTTGAGCCCTTACCGTGGGGTACACTGGAGGTACTGGGATGGTGGCCTGCATGGACTTGAAAATTCTAAGTTTTTGACCAATGGTATTGGAGTATGGGCACTTGCAGATTGCGGGTTTGGATATCTTCGCCTGAATTCTGTCTTTTCAAATCACCATACTAAATGTAGTACTGGCTTCATAGAGGTCCTACTAAGAGCTAGCGTGCAAGAACCAACTAAGGGCCTTATTGAAAACTTGTCTGATGGGGTACTCCATCGAAACATGGCATCCACATATTACAAATGCCATAGCCTAAAATGCACTTCTATCATGCTTGTGAGGATCCTGTCTTCTAAACTCTAAATAAGGGCTCAGGTATGAAGCTGAAAGTAGGGATGGGTACCTGTCCTACAGAGACTTGTGTGGTCAGTTGTGCTTGTGTTATCTTCTGGAACTGTTCGGGATCAAACATCTGGTGAAGGTGAAGACAAGTGAAGTACCCGGTCGTCCATTGCATATTGTCTGTATGTATGCCTTGTGATTGGTTGAGTGGCTGACAGTTAGCCCCGGCAAAAGACAGAATATAAAACACTCTGTGTAGAGTCTCTTCAACTGCTTGGTGGCCAGAGACAAAGACATCAAAGAGAGGCGAGCCTGGAACAAGACCCTTTAACGGCTTTCCCACTTCATTTTGATTTCAAAGATGACCCCTGTAGGAGTGGTCTTTTGGGATGGCATACATTGTAATTTGACAGGCGCTGCACCCCTTTGACCCTTGGATCTGCAGATCTCCAGAACCCGACTTGCTGGTGCTTCTGTGCACTTCATGTATGTACAAAATGAATTTGTGACCTACTCCTGCAGCATCAGACTAGACATCACTGTTTGTTTAACCATGACCTGCCAGGAAGCACCTGGAAAAAGTAGCTTCTATTAGTTTTTTTTTCTCCTACGAAGATCCTCTCATGAGGCTGGGAGGATCTCTTTATTTTAACAGTTTACCATTATCGGTCCTGTCCTTTGAGTCGTTATATCACCTGCAGTACATTGTATATAGTATCAAGTATTTCTTCGGTTGCACTCGCCTATCAGTTTTGCTTTCCATCCACCCGCAGACATAATTCTAATTTTCACTCATATGACCTTTGCCACAGCTCCTTACCAGCCTTGCCATTGGTATCCTCACTTCTGAGAGCACGTCTTCCTTCACCAGCGGGACGCACCATATGGAAACCAATGAAACCAAAACTAAGAGTGCACTCCTGGGAGGGAAACCACACAGGACCACGAGAACAGCATGGGGAGCTCTTGTGTATGCAAATTGTTGCACTGCTTGTTCATGTTGTGCGTTTAACCAACATTAGTCCCTTTTTCAGAAAGAAAAAGTCACATTTGCTCATTTATACACCTTTGGTTGATTCCATTTTTCAATGAAGCCTATCTAGTGTCATCCCACGTGTCATCTGTGGGAGATGTGTGGCGCAGCGGCCAGAGTGGCTGACTCCGGGGCTCGCAGGACAACCCCTGGCGGCAGCTCAGCATCATGTGACTCTGGGCAATAGCTCCCTTAATCTCCTAGACGGCCCCTAGCGCCTGGATACCTTTGGGGGTGATTAGTCGCACTTTACAAATCTGAAATTATTATTATGATCTGCTGCCTAAGGTCACTCACAACTTCCAATTCTCTACATAGCCATTCTCTTTACTCTAATGAGATACACTTCAGGTATGCCAGACCAGGAGGCGGAGACCTGAATAAAGGTCCCCGAGGCGCTTTAATTTCTTTTGGTGCCTTCCCAAAATGTGCTGTGGATGCCAAACCTTCACTGGGCTCTAGATCACTCTAGGAGGAAGGGGGCAGAGGCTCCAGTGTATCAAGCGCCTATCCGATACAATATGTATCTGATACACTACCTAGGTACACATAGAGTAACAAAATACCACCACTACACAAGAAAGTGACTCAAACAAACACTGGGTGGCTGTTAAACTACCATCTATGACAACAGGAAATAAAACAACTCATGCAATGTGTTTCATGGCCGCATTTGAGATTAGCTTGTCCTGCCACGAGACAGACACAAATATATGCAAACCAACTCATCTCAACCATTTATAGAAAACAAAGGAAGAAACACCACAACGTTCTCACCTTAGGTGGTAAGCATTCGTGATAAATAACATTAATTATCCACCAAGGAAACTCTAAACTACCTGCTGCGATGTCTGTTTTCTGTCTTGGATTTGTACCTAAGGATTAGTGAGTTCCAGATAGGCACTGATGGGGCTGTCAATGTTTTTTTTGGAGACTTGTTTGCTTAAGTCATTTTCTGCCCTGGTGAAGACAGGATTTTACTAATCCATAGGCCTAAGGCTAAATCAGAAAACGGACATTGTAGGAGGCAATTTAGAGTGTTGCTAATAGATTGCTGTTGTGTTTATTTTGGAGGCGCCCCATTTAGCTCCAGAGTCCTTTTTTTGCATAGTTTATTCCCCTCTTCCCAAACTTATAGAAGTTTGGTTTACTGATACTGCCTCCTTACTAGACTAGTAATACTGCTAAAAAAAGCCTGCATTTAATCGTATTCACTGTTGTGCCCTTGCCCTTGTAATTCCTACATTAGAGAGACTGGCTTGAAGAGAATTTTAATGGTATCTTTAACAGTTCTACATTCTACATTCTGCATTTTTCCTCCATATTATTCCCTTGCTGTGGCTGTCACTGAGGCATTGACAGGAGTAGCACATTCAACCCCCGCTTCCCTATTCCTACTCATTCCCTATCTTCATCGGTAGCAGGGGGAGCACAACTTAAATTTTAATTTAACAGGGCCTTGAGAGCCTTGTTTGCCTTTTGTTATTCCCATCCTGTGTGATACCCTACCCTCGCAAGGTAGTTGAGAGGTTAAGAGTTGGACAAAGGCAGGCATTGCCCATTGCTGTCCTATTTTTGGTCTCCAAGCTCCTTCAATTTGGTTCTACAGCAGGAAGTGGCAGCCTTTTTCCTTTCTCTTACAGTCGTGAAAGAGGAAGCAGCCAGGGGCCGTATCATGATGGTCCTTTATGGTGCAGCCCATGCTTTATGCACCTGAAGTACGTTTAATGCTCTGAGGTATTGGTTTGTTTTCAGGTAGTACAGCTCAGAAATAGTGAGTGATGTTTGCCTCTTTTTCTTTCTGAGCGGTACTATCTGAAAAGAAAGCACTAAATTAGAGAAATATAGGGCTAGATTTAAGAAGGGCTTGGGTAGCCCTTGTGTCGCGCTAGGCGACGCAAACCCTTAAATTAGATTTACTCTGCCACGCAGAGTCACCTTCCATGGCTCTGCATGGAATAGTAAATCCGGAGTAAAGCTTGGCAGCGCAAGTTACTGCCTTGTGTTACTCTGCCCCATGGAGGTGGCGCATGGGTATAGCGTGGGTGTTCCCATGCATCCACTCATGGTTTTTGCCACATTCCAAGATTTATTGAAACTATTAAACCTGGGAATGCGTTAAAATGCTGTGCCTTCCCAGGTGAAGCATTACGAGAAAAAATATGTTTATTTCTCCTTGTTGTTTCCTCTTTCTACATGTGCTATACTCTCTGAAGAGGATGTGGCGTAATCACCGGAGCTGCCGACTTTGGAGCTGGGGAACCATGTTCAAGTCTCACCATCAACTTAAAGCCCATTGTTTCTGGGCAAAACACTGTGGGGCATATTTACAAGGGTATTGCCCAACTGGAGCGTCACTTTTTTTGACGCTCCAATTGCTCAATTGCCTGCTCCCTGTTTAACAGGCAGTGCTAAGCCACTTTGCGTGGTTTAATGCCACCTTGTAAATATGTCCCTCCTCACTGCAGGTTTCTGTAGCAAAGGGGCATATAATGGGTGTTGCTGTGGGTGTTCACACGCAACACCCATTGCTTTTTGACAACCCCAGATTTACACGGATCTGTAAATCTGAGGCAGCGTCAAAAACCAATGCCTTTGAAAAGGAGGCATTAGATTGGCGCAAAAAGGAGAAATACATTTATTTCTCCTAATGTTTTGCTCTTTCTATGTGTGCTGTATTCTGCAGCACACATGGAAAGAGCAAAACACCATTAATGATTGTTTTTGTGCAGGAAGGTGTACCTACCTGCACAAACACAATCATCCCTGGAATGCAGACACCCTTGCACCATCGTGTAAGGGTGCGTGCATTGGCGCTAGGCAGCTTTTTCAGTGCCGGCACAGGGGTGAGCACAGGGATGCAGCATAGTCTTGTAAATATGGTGCATCCCTGCATTTTAAAATGATGAAGCGTGGCGCAGCTATATTGCTTGCAGTGCGGCACAGCACCATTTCTTTGTAAATATACACCTTAATCTCCTCGTGTCTGCAAAAAATGAAAGTGTCCTTGTGTAATGTCAATGGTGCTCCATTACCAATACCTTCGGGTCGTGTTCACGCTATATAAAACTGAAAAAAAATAGGAACTGCTTCAAGTATTGTTTTGTGGTGGAAGGTGTCACCTCCTGCACAAAAACAATCCTGCCTGAAATGAAGGCATCCTTGCACCATGGCGCCAGGGTGCCTGCATTGAAGCTAGGCTGCATTCAGTGTGCCTCCGCAGAGGGAGAGCAGAAATTAACCATATCTTTGTAGATATAGCGCATTCCTGCCATGTCCATTTAACACAGCGCAAACTTGCTGCATTGTGTCAAATCTTTTTAAATCTGCCCCAAAGTGTCAAATGAACTCACTATACACCCCACAGGTGCACTGTGCCAGAAAAGATATAATGATACAGACCTAGGCATTAGAGAGGCTATCTGCCTGGAATAGGTATGCACAGAAAGAACTCAAACACTGACCCTGGGCGCCATGTTTGCTTTCAGGTCTGTCAGTATGAGCTCATAAGACAGAACAGTGCCGAACTCATAAGACAGAACAGTGCCTATCTGTAACGGGTCTAGATGTAGTTACACGTGTCAACCAATAAGTTTACTATACATTTTTCAAGAACCCTGACTATTATCCATGCATTTTAAATCACTTAACTTTCTTTTCAGATTGCACTGGCATGAATCTGTGAATGAAGATACAAACAGGGAGAGTTTGATGATCTATTCATTTTATTAAGCAATATAGTTTATGTTTTCTGGTTTGAACATTTTACAAGTTGGCAAGGGAAGCAAGCTTTCAACCAGTGTAGCTGGTGTACTTGCAAGATTATCAATTCAAAGCAATTCAAAGTACTTTGGACAAGGTTTGCTAAGCTTTCACGCAATGAAGCACACCAAGGTCACTGTGTTATGTTTTTATGTAAGGTAGAGCTCAGAACAGCACTATTTCTACTAAGATATGGCACTGTTTCTTCCTTCCTCTGTGCGGGCACACTTTTGGCTACATTGTACTAATGCACACAAGCTTATACCATAGGGTGAGGGGGTGCGAGTGTTGTCAAGCATAGGTTTTGTATAGGAAAGAAAGATTACATTCTGGTACAAACTCTATGCTTATACATAGTTTTGTGCATTCCCACTTTGTAAAGTGCTGTACAGTGCAGCACACATGCGCAGTTAGAAACGTTTTGAGAAAACAAAACTTTTCTCAATCATTACCTGTCCTGTCTACATGTTTTAGTAGATAGGGCTTTGCATCAAAATTCACGGGTCGTTGCAAGGGAATGACTATGTACCAGCCTTGGTATGCCGCCTGACACAAAGTAACACAAAGCGCTACTTCTCATTTGCTTAGGGCTACTTTCAAACACAAACCAGGATTTGCGATGCAAAGTAAATCCTAAACGCCAGTTTCGTTGTTAGTAAAGCTGCCCCTTTGTATGCTTGCAAGTAAGCAACTGTACATGTTCTCCAAAGTTATATAGTGAAGTACCTTGGAACATCTAACCATAAACTAAACTAGTATATGAAACCAATACATAATAGCATAATGCACAAACGTAAGAAGGAAACATATTATTTTTCGTGATCATACACTTTATTTTTGAAGACTGTTAGAGCTCCTGTTTAACGTCCCGTTGCTGTGTTTCATTATTTTATGGCTGGTCAAAGTACTCTGGTATTCCAAGTAAGTTTGTTAGCTCATTTGTATACTGAACTAAACAACCAAGTCTGCCTCAAAGTACTCAACTGACTTATGACTTATCTGTTGTCACATCCCACATCGTAGTCTGCTGTCCCTATGGATGTTTTTTCAGGCTCCACAATACAGTTCCTGTTGGTAGCACTATGGGTGTTACTACGTGATTTGGCAAATGTCATGCCCAGGCTGGGTGGGAGTTGCTGAACTATCACACCCATTCTAACACGCTTAGGTTACTATTTGACATTCTTGCTGGGTTGCCCCCGCTGGGGATCTATGTGGCCGCCCGTGATTGCTGGCACATGGTCCCTACTGTTGTTGTGGCCCTCCTTGGATATTGCTAGCAAACTGTAGGATTGTGATTTCTCGCTCGTCTCTCTTTCAGACATTATGTGTTAATGATTGTAATGCACTGTCGACTTATGCTATGCCGAATGATGCTAATGTACCCTGTGATATCAAAATATGCAGCACTTGTACATGTTGTACGGAACAAAATATATAAATAAAGTTAAAAAAAAATAAAAATAGAAAAGAATAAATAAAAATAAAAAAGTACTCAACTGAGGGTCCCAGCTGCCAAATATATATATATTTTAGCTCTCTCTTACATTTAAAAAAAGTGATCTTTGGCACATGAAGGGCCAGGACAGTGTTCCAAAGTGAGCACCAACAGCCCCTCCTCCCTCCTAATGGTTTTCAATTTACAGGGACATAATAACTGACTGCTATATCCCGAAAGTAGTCCAGTCCAACTAGTGGCGAAATGAATCTATAACGCACAAACATTTGAACCGCCACAGGAAGCCAATGTAGTTTCCTTCTTGCTAGATAATCCACATTTGTAAAGCGCAAGCATATCACCCCTTAAGGTTTCAAGGCGCTGGGGGCCATCTGGGAGATTAAGTGAGCTATTGCCCAGAGTCACATGGTGCTGAGCTGAGCTGCCTCCAGATGGAACCGTGAACCCCGCACTCTGGAGTCAGCTGCTCTGGCCGCTGCGCCACACCTCTCCTCCCTAGAGAGATGTGGTGCCTTTTTTTAAGCCTTCAGCCAAAGCACACTGCAGCATTTTGCTTGTGCTGAGGTTTTGCCATCAACCCGCTAGTGATGTCTAGGTATAGAGCAGTGTAATAGTCCTACCAGGAGTTGACTAAAGCTCCCTTTGGGAGGGATGAGGTTCTCACTCCGGCCGGAGTGATAAAGAAGATTTTGTCCCACTCTCAGATATTCAGGGTTCAATAGCTTCTGAGGATCACCAACCTCCTCTCCCCCATTTGAGCCTAAACAAGATCGGGGTGTCATCAGTTCTAAAGAAATCGAACCTTGAGATGACACTAGAAGTAGCACATACATGTTACAACATGGAGTAAAGCTGAGCTCTGAGGAAGTCCACACTGGTATCGGACCAGAGGTGTGTAAATAGCATCCATTTTTACTGCCTTCTTTCTCCAATACAAGACGAAGAAGTAACTCAACCATCTCCCAGGAGAGCCGGATATGCCTGCCACTGACCTAAGAAAGGGAGAGTAAACGCCTGTGGTCCACTTTTGTCTGGCCTATGTTCCAAATGCCATCTATCTTTTTATGTATTACTTATAATAAGAAGGACTGTGGCATGTTCCTTAGGAACATGACTAAGGCAATAGAGATACAGAGGGGAAGTGCAAAAGAACTGAAAAAGTTTGTTTGAAGGGCATAATCGCATTTTTAACAAAAAACATAGCTTTTTAAACAAGGCATCACTCCTGAAATGACTGGCAGCCATTTGAGGCTTTATCTATACATAGGTAGGGTGAACTGACCATTTGCTATCCCTATATGCATTGAGGCTAATATATGAGGCATAATTTGGCCATCTGGTGAAATATTTGCTCAACGTGAGGCCGCTATGATAGAGCATTTGAGGTTATACCTGAGGGTAATGAAGTTATTCCTCTGCTTTGGCATGCACTTTCTTTGAGTGGTCATTTGAGGCTAGGACCGGTGGGTGATTTTACATTCTGCTATTTTTTTAATGAAACAAAGCATTTAAATTCGATTTGCTATCAATGACTTTGCAAACTGTAACTTGATTGCAAACACACAAATTGGCAGGTGGAACAAAAGAAACTTGGGGAGTTCTGAAATATTAACTGGAACCATCTTTCACTTTTAAATATTTTGGTAGCGCTGGAACAAAAAAACACCTTGCATGGGGACAGTTGTGTACCCTTGCCCGGAGGGCCTCAGCTGCGGTGATATCTGTAAACTTGGTAACGATTTTTGGTCATGAGCTGATCACTGATCATGCATGTACTCTATGACCTAGGCCGGTCTCATGGAATGAGGTTTGCTTACACCTGGAAGGCACCCAAAGCGCTACGCTCAAATGGTGTAAGGCTGCATCCAGGGTTAAGTAGCACGACTGTGGTGGTGACAATATAATTTGTTTTTAATTTTAAGTGATAACTAGAGCGAACTTTTACCAGTGTCACAGAAGTGGTGCCTCCTGGCTCACTCTAGTAAAGTTCCACTCCTGTGTGCTTAACACACCCTTGGCCTGCATTGGACTGTGTGCAGCGCTGGGATGTATGTGTGCCAGCAAGAAGGTACAGTGCATCAGAAGATAGTGTGCATGATTCTGTGTGTGCTCTGGGATACATGTACATGTGTGCTCCAAGAAGGTACAGAGCAGCAGAAGATTGCACGCATAGTTGTGTGTGTGCTCCTAGATACATGTGTGCTTCTGAGAAGATACCTTGCAACAGGAAATAGTGGATATGTATATGCACTGGGTTATATGTGGACGTGTGAGCTGGTGCCGCATGTGGGAGACAGTGCGCGGTGTTGCCTGAGTGCGCTGGGATATGTGGATGCCTCTACGTAGGTAAGTACATTTGTATATGTGTGCACAGTGGTATGTGTGTGCTTGCATATGGAAGGCACCGGGTTCAATATTGGGAGGCCTAGTGCTTGCTGGAGGAGCACATAGAGGTAGAGGTTCCCCCAGATAGATTTGTGGATTGCTGCATTCCTGAGAGCTGGGTGGACACACCTTGGACGAAGGAAGAGCCAGGCTCTTCGGTGCACATCAGTAGGGGGTCCTTGAATTTGAAAGGAGGTCAGTGATCAACGGGACCGGGCACATCTGAGGAAGGAGATGAGGTGCTTTGGTATCCCTTTGATGCACATATCACTGAAGCTGGCATCCAGGTGTTAACATACAGTCACTCCAGTGGCTTATGTTGGGGGCTATAACGTTTGGAGATTATCTTGCTGTGATAGATTGCTTTCTGGGTGAAGAGCACAACAAACGACTGGACACTTCAAAGTGGGAAACCCTCAGGACACGAACTTCAAATGCAGAGGCACTAAATCACAAGTGTGTCTGGAAATTAAGTATAAAAAGAAGAGCTTGAGACTCCCAAACCATCAAACTAAATTTGTACAACTGTATGGAGAAGCTCACCACAAGTTTTATGTGTTGTGACCAGGACTCGGGACAAAGGATGTGCCAGACGTCCATGCTGAGTGAGGGTATATGACCCAGGTGAATCAAGAACACTTTCCTGGAGCCTGGAGCACCAGCCTCTGCCTGATCCGAGACCATTGAGCCCTGTGAAGGGAAGGAGATTGCCTGGAGGGAGCCAGGTCTGGTGTGGGTCCTGCGGAGAGGATCCCAGGAGCAGAGTATGAGATTGTATTAATTTGAGAGCAGTTTACCTGTATGCACTCTCTGACACGAGTGGGGGTCACGGAGAGGGCTTGCCAGCCACGGGTCATCTGCTGTATGGTTTGTGTTGGCAGGAGGGGCCACTGCTGAGAGAAAGGGTTGCCAATCTGGTGTTTTACTGTCAAGAAGGGAGAGCTGTTGCCTTGGTAGTGCTGGGACATGAAAAGAGCAGTTGAATTATAAATGCTGCTAAACAATCCCCGTGTGTCGTGTGCTATGTGTGTGGTGAAGACCCCCATGCATGTCAGGAGGCCAGAGTCCATGAAGGTGCACATCGCTCTAGAACAGCATGCAGCCGTAATCACCAGCAGGTTGTGACCCGCAGAATTGTAACCAAGTTTCATCTGCCTGTGCCCAGAAGCACCCAAGACCCACTCCCGGACGCAAAAGAATAGCTTAGTGCCAGATCAGAAAAGTGCAGTGGACGTCTCCCACTGTAGCCCCAGATTTCAGAGTCCTGTTCACCGCTGGGCTGGAAATGTGAATCTGGGGACTCTGGATCTCCTTGTGCGGGTAAGACTTGTGCAGGTAAGACTGATACCGGGCCATTGGGCCCTGGGGGAACATGCTCTGACTGACACACCCAGGGACAAGGACAAGTGGACGTGGAGCCAGCTGGGGCAGTGCTTGTGAACCTGCTGTAAGAAGACTGTGTATATTATTTGCAGTGTGTTGTATTGTACTTTGTGTTAGTAAGGCATCCCTTTCAAATTATAACAAGTATTTGACCGTACAGTCATTTATTGGGGTAACTGAGCGTATTTTGAGTTGCTATTCTGTGCACACCTTACACCTACCTCCTCCCTGAGAAGCCTTGGACTGCTTGACCCATCCTAACACTAAAAGTGAGGTGCTGAAGCGGTACTTGTCCCAGTTGCATGAGCACATAGTAGGCCGGAAGTCAGAACATCAGGGGTAAAAGGCTACAACCACCATAGGTGGGCACAGAAGCTCCTGCTTGCTATGTCGCCCTCTGAAAGGGGTTCTCAATGGGTGGGAATCAACTCATGAGGGGATAAATTGCATTTTAAGAAAAAGGCTAACAGTGTCATCAGTTGCACATATCAGAAAGGTGCCCCCCACACTTATTTGCCACAGGTAGAAAATAGTATGTGAGGGGAAACAAAACACCTTCCTGTCATTGGCCTGCATGAACGGAGGAAGAGGCGTTTTTGTTCTCTCAGGACACGCAGAGAAGTCACCACGTCCTTATTTTGTAAGCAGTGGACCTAGGAGACTGGAGTCTGTCCCTACATCCCTCTCTCAACCACAGGATTGTTATCAAGTGCAAATCACTTCAAGTCGCTCTGTCTCAGTTCCTTTATCTGCAAAAAGAAGGAGTGTCTGGGCACTGGCTTCCCGCCAGTACTGAGAGGGAGAGATAAAACTCGACATGCCCAGAGGCAGCTTTCTCTCTTAACGAGTTGGGCTCGCGCCACCCATTCGTTGTTCTTGTGCACTGTAATCTCGAGGTCGCGAGTTCATTGGAGAAGCAGGAAATATCTTTCGTTTGGAAGGTTGCTACTTCCCTCAATGGGAGCATGAGCCCCAGCAATTTCTTGGCTACTGAAACTATTGCAATTCTTTCCTAGAGTTATCACCATGCGATTGTGGCCAGGCTTCCTGTATTGCCCTTTTGGGTGAAAGATACAGAGAGAGAGAAGCATCCAACATCTCTGAAAACCCAGCAGCCCCGTTAAGCCAAGGGAAGAGTTCGATTACAGCAGCTAGCGCGTTCGTTATTTACTTTCCTATCAGAAGAAAGCTGAAAGTGCATCTTTTTTCACATTTTTTACACTGCATTGAAAATAAAATAAAACTACTAAGGGGCTGTTCTGGTACATAGCTGACAGAAACTGAAGAGCTGTGATGACCTGAATGCTTTGAAAGAGCAACATAACATCAATGTCAACATTTGTTTGTACACTTGGAATAGACAAGAATGTCATGCGTGACCGTCTGAGGAAATTTGAGAACATGTCTTACAAGATAAGGGTTTTGCATATTTACTTTTAGCGGGGATGGGGAAAATTGGAGGAAATTAAAGTTTTGGCAATTTACTCCCTGACCGGAAAAATGTTCTGCTGATCTGATTTGGCGGTGGCTCTCTTTCATGGAGCAGTGTTCCATGGTGCAGAACAAATGACGTGCAGTCAGTCTGTCTGCCTGTGCCGTAGCTCGTTACCCCGGCTTCTTCCTCATTCCAAAAATTATTTAACCTGGGAGGAGCTCACTGTGGGAAAAAGCCACAGCACTGCCAAGAAAAGGCCCCACCCTTCTTGATGGACACAGTACAGTGTGGAACCTATTGAGGCAGATCCAGAATTGACACAGCCTGTGCACATTTGTCAAATGGTTTCTAATCTTGTAGAGCAAACCACTGTGCCATTGCAAAAAGGCCCTCGCAATGATCTTCGGAACACAAAATTGGACCCAGGGTCCCAGGGGTCTTATGCTGTCATTGATAAGGAGTTGCACAGAGCAATTGCCCAAAATAGAGATGAAGACACATTATCTATACCTCTATACCAAAATCACCAAATCCACCACGATTGCCTCAACCTTCCTCCAATTGAGGAAAGAGTTGAAGACACACTTCTTTAAAGAACACTACATCATGATGCAGTCGCAGTCGGCTTGTGATTTTAGTAATCAGCTATCCCTTTAATTATTCACTGACTGTATCTTTGACATGGACCCTGTACAGCGCTCCGATGCCTTTCGGCTGTATTTCCTCTATATAAATACCACTTGCATACACATGTCTAGATGACTGGTTGGTTCTCGTGGATCCAGTGTCAGGAATTGCCCGAGGTACAGGGGGCGTATATAAGGGGTTAGGAGACCACAGCATGCTGTGGTGGTTCTGATATTTTCCTCGAACCATTGTTCCATGGTAGCAGTTCGAATCACAACCACTTTCCTAAGAGAACACCCAATGCTGTAGTGTTCCAGAAGGGTTCAATATGAAACATACTGCAAAATGTTTCCATTAGCCATAGCTGCATTTCCCAAATGAGTTTGTCAGGATGTACATGTAACAACAAGCCATCACATAGGCATCCAGGAACAATGTACTGCTGTTTATCAAAGAAAACAACTCTAATAAGGTTAACAGTAACCCCTTTCCCCCCCCTCCATCCCCATGTTAATACCCCTGGGTTCCTATCCTATTAATACAAAAATCAGAGAACACCATTAAGCCCGGGGGCAGAGAAAAGAATGATATGATACGCTGTCAGTGCACCTCCCACCCCGAGGTACATATATTCAAAAATTGTTGTTACGTGCTTTACTCACCAGAATATCAACCATGCCAGGTTCCCTAAGACAGTCCAGTAAATGGTCCAGAGTTTGAGCCATGTCCATTGATCCCCTACCCTTCCTCATCTCTCTGAGCAGCACTGCGCTCTTGTACCCGGACCACTGTATCAGTTCCTCCCTCCATTTCTCGTACCTAGGGGCCCTAGTGGCTTTCCAGTGCATGGTAATCTCACACTTAGCTAGGACCAGAGCCAGATCTATCAACCTCGTGGTAGTCTTGCGTTTTGCAGGTCTAAGGACTCCCCCCAGAAGGCATGTAAGAGTTCCATAGTCAATCGATCTCTGGGTCACCTCATTGACACAAGTCACTACTTCCCTCCAATAATCCTCCAGTAAGGGGCAGGACTACACCATATAAAGCATTTCCATGCCTTATTCTCCACATCGAGGGCAGGCTGTATTGGCAGCATGGAAGATCCGAGAAATTTTACCCAGGGTTAGATATGCCCTGCACAGATAATAAAAGTTAAGCAACTTAAATCTAGCATTATTTATACTGTATAGGTTCAAGCAAGTATCTTGGCCCAATCTGATTCTGTATTTGTAAGTGCTCAGACTTCTTCCCATATTTCATAAAGCCCCACTAAGGGTGCCAATCGATCAATCAATCAATCAATCAATCAATCAATCAATCAATCAATCAATCAATCAGGTGGCTCGTAAAGCATGACCACTCACCTGTTAGGGTCTCAAGATGCTGGGGGGCGAAGGCGCTGAGTTTCAGTCGAAGAGCCAGGTCTTGATGTCCTTCCTAAATTGAGGCAGTGACGGTGATTGACTGAGGTGGAGAGGCAGGGTGTTCCAGGTCTTTGCTGCGAGGTAGGAGAAGAATCTTTCTCCAGCAGTGGTCTTGCTGATATGTGGGACGGTAGACAGGGCCGGATGGGCGGAGCGGGGTTCTCTAGTGGGTGCGTGGAATGCGAGGCTGTTGTTAAGGTACACAGGTAGAAGACAAAGGTGTGCTGTTCCTAGGGGGCTAGAAGGGGGGAAGAAAAAGGGGGGGGGGGAGTAGAAACACATCAGTGAAGATGGACGTAGGTAGGTGCTAAAGGGAGCAAGTGGATAAATGATCGTCCAGGGAGAGCTCCAATTAGGAGCAAGGGCCCTCACACACCCCTAGGGGTGTCATGCTTTATCATAGGGCAGCTCCTCGATGGGCCGGCGCTGCAATGCCCAACAGGCCCCTCAAGGGGGCTCTTTGCCGGAGGTCTTCTCGGTTTTGCCGTCGTGAAGCTAGATGATATTATGTGTGGGCGAACCTATGTGAAGTGAGTAGATGTGGGAATGTGCGGGTGTGGTTAAAAATGACTCCAAGATACTCCAAAGCAAATTTATTCATGGAGTGTCTGGGCCATAAAAAAATACAGACTGGAAAATTTGCAAACTGAGAGGGGGAATTAGACCTGTGTCAGTTCATGTGAGTTGTGCAAGAGGGTCAACATGTTTCTTGCCTGTTTAAAAAGTCCAACAGGATCTCGGCAATTCATCAGGACCTAAGAACCTCGTCTACTCTCAAGGGGGCAGCAAATAATATAAGACAGTGGTCAGAGTTACGTCCCCTTATGTCAGGATACTATAGTCGTCCTGGTGTGTGAAAAAATATTAACTAGGAACATCACACCTTTGTCTTCTACTTCTGGTCGGGGCCCGTATGCTGGACCTATCAATTCCCCTGTCCCTCTCTGTGAGACTTTGAGGTTCGCAGGTCTCATGTCGTGTACAGCTTTATAGATGTGTGTGAGGAGCTTGAAGGTGATTCTTTTGTTGACTGGGCGCAAGTGAAGGTTTCTCAGGTGGCCGGTGATGTGCTGTGGCAGAGGGATGTTGAGGATGAGTCTAGTGGAGGTGTTTTGAAGTTTCTTGAGGAGTTTCTGGGTGATGCCGACATACAGTGCATTGCCGTAGTCGATTGTGCTGCTGATTCTGCAGAATCTGTAACAATATTGTGCCGTAACGCTTGATAAACACACGTCACCGCCTTAAAGTGGCGCAATGTGGTACACAGCACCTCGCAAGCACTGTGTTGTGGGGCACCTCCAGGGCTTTAAGTGGGCCGGGTCTGTCCGTGTCTGAGCACTGGCAGTTATTTTCAGGTGGCCTCGTAATGGGTCTCTATCGGGCTCTATTTTCGGGCCTCGCAGAGGTAGTCCGTTTTCTTTTTTTTTTCTTGCATTAAACTTATTTTGCTCTAGCTGGAATTGCCAGGCTAGATCCTGAGGCCGCTGACCTTTGTGCACACTGTAGATCCTTTCATGCAGATTTTTATCATATGATGCGGGACTGTGGGGAAGTATCACAGTTTAGCACAGAAAGTCTTCTCTTTAATTAAGGACTTTTCAGGCACCTATCTCCGAGTCATTCTGAGTAAAGCTTTGTTTGTTGGGTAAGTTTCCTAAAACTAAGGATAATAAAAAAAACTTGTAATTTCATAGATTTAGCGCCTTATTTTTGGTAAACGTAAGATTGCGATCCTGCAACCAGCCTCCATACACACACAGCCGCACCCGAGTACTTCACAGGTCTTTAAAAGACCATTTGCTTGTTAATGAGGCTTTGTTGTTTTTCACCCCTTTGTAGAGCCCCTGCAGCTCCACTCTGCCTATTTCTTGAACAATTAGTCCCCCCGAAAGATTTTCTTAGCCCCCCTCCCTCGAAATTTGGCTCTGCTTGCGCCTCTGGAGAGGGTGCATGGCGTTACCCATACATATCTTTATTTAGACCACGCCCCTACTTGGATAGGCCACACCCCTGTAAGAGGTTTGCCCCACCCCTTTTGGAGCACCCCCAGTTTTTTTCTCCCACTTAACGCCTGTGGCGCCTCCACACCCATACCCCAATGAAGACGCACCTTGTCAATTACCACCTGATGCAATAGACCCAGACTCCTCGATACTTTAAAATGGTTGCAAAATCTTCAAACGTTGAGGCCGCCAGGATTCATGCTGATGGAGGACGGATTCTTAGCTGATTTATCAAAGAATGTTGCAATGGATGGTGCACTGTCTCACTAGAATTTGGCCATTCACGAAGAATGCAGTGCATTCTTGGATAAGGAGTGGTCTAGTATTTAGCAAGTGAGTTGAATAAAGTGCACATCCGGATTCACAAAGTTGGTTCCCAAATAATGTCATACAGATATTTCAGACATTCAGAGAGGCTTTAGATTTGAGCAGCATATTACTGCCCAGACTTTGTGTAGCAAAATATACTAACGGCTGAATTGCGGTTTTACCCAAGACATGTATTTATCATACCCTTTGCTTTGTAAACTTCATTTTTTATGAATGACAGATGTCCCTAAGACTCAGTTGCATGATGGATTGCCACTTTGTGTTCTGTAGAAAAGAACAGAAATTGGTTTGTGGGTTCTGTTATCACCTTCTCCCTCATTTTCAACTCTTTTCCCATAAAGGCATTTTCTTGCTCATCTAAATAGGTTTGGTGCCAAGGGCTAAAAGGTGTGTGTTAACTCTGTCATATCAGTTATACCTTCAGAGGCCAACACATGCATGGCATTGTTATTTCTTGTACTTTGTAGGTGCCGAGTTATAAATCTAATTTTTCATTTCATCTTCCCCTTGTCATCTTTTCTCTATTTTATGGGGGTAAGTGTGAAGTTTATGGTGGTTGGTGTGCGAATAGCTACAGTGGTATGTGAGGCACACCATCAGTGGAATCTCAGTACCTATTGACATTCATGGAGAAAATGTTGGCAGACACTCTGTTATTTTGAGGTCAGTAGTAGACAAAGGTTTCATTATCAGCTACAATTGTCTAAACAGGTTGAAAGAGCATGCCAGAGCTGCAACAGAAATAGACTACTGTAGTCAGATAGTAACTCAAAGCCCAAGGGAAATGGTAGATGATCTCTTGACTTTCCGAACTGACTACAGGTAAATTGTTCATAAATCCTTTATTTCTTTTGTTCAATGGGCTGTGTCATTTATCATGAATATAAAGCATCAACCTACATCTTTGCACATCTGTTGAGATTTCTGTTCAAGTTCTCACCTTTACGAGGCCATGATCCTGGTGACTGCAGAAATCTTGGTAAATTTGCAGTTAGGTCTGGTTTTAGCAAACTTCACAGGGAGGAGAAGGTTGTTCCTTCCCCATCATGTGTGCATCCCAAAAGCCCATTGAGGTGTGAGGTGGTGGCCAACTTAGGTAGCCAGTACATTTAGCCTCAGCGACAGATTCCTCAATAGAAAAAACGATCTGCTTTCATTGGCTGTCGGAAAGTTTTTGATTCCTCACTTCAGAACAAGACGGTTGTCATTTGAACAGATAGTATGGTAATTAAGGTGATTTTTTCTGCCCCACCCCTCTACCTCTGCAGCTTGTGAGAATTTAATTAGCAAGCTCTTTCTTTATGCATACCTCATTATCTCTGCAGTTGATGTTTATTACACTCTTGGTGTGATTGTTCTTTCAGTGATCTCTTTGCTTCTTTAATGGTGGGGATTAGCATTTCTTTTAAATGTATGGTACTAAGTTTCAATTTTACTTGTGGGTGGAAGATCTCTCTAGCTGTCCTTTCACAAAAGTGTGGACTGCCTGTAACATCAAATTGTCCACATGAAAATACTTCACTAAACAATAAATGAAGAGACTACATTGAATCATCAAACCTGTCAAACTATTTTTTCTTATCAAGGAATACTTTGAGACCTAAGTGTGTGCTCAGGTACTAGTGCTCAAGTTTTGTCCCCGACTATTTTTATACGGTAGGGTTTACTGCACCCTGGGTGACTGGCTGTTACCACCGCATGAGCACCACAATTGGACTACCTACTTTTCCATCTTTTCCTGATCATTAGCCTCTGTATATGTCCTGTGAGCACACTGATCTGTATTTTATTAACCTATTGTATACTATTGATGGATGTGCAGACATTTGGCATAGCCACTACTATTGCATGCTCCCACAGTGCTTCCCTGTTTGAGCTGCTCTTGTTTCTCGCTCCTCATACCCCCCTACCTCTCAACTCATGCCCCTGTGGTGCTTTGACACTTTTTGTGCTCCAATTCCTCCAAGCTCCTGTAACTCCTGGCATAATGAAGTACACCGATTATTGAGTGGTGGATCTTATTGTTTATCGCCAGACTGTGATCGAAAGCAAGAGAGACAAAGGAAGAAAAGAGAGAAGGAAAGGGAAAGTAAAATATGGGAAAATTGAGGTAGAGAGAAATAAGGGATGGAAAAGAATCTTTAAGAGTAAACAAAAGTGACAGAGAGTGCTTAGTCGTGGAAGAAAGAAGTATTGCGTAGAATCAAAAATGGGCAATCTTAGTTTTGTGCAACCCTGACATTCACCAGCACCATTATTGGGTTTTTAAGGAAAACCCTATATTCCTGCACATATCTGTTTGCTTCTTTGTTTATATATTTATTTGATAAATTAAGCAATGTCCTCCTGTACCTCACTGCTTGTGGCTTCCTTGCTCTGGATATCCAAGCGTGTATCCTCCTGAGCCCATACTACCTATGCCCTGTTTAGCCCTTTATCTCAACACAAAGAGATAATTAACGGAATGCTGAACATTGTCAAACATTCACCCCCAGAACAGAGATCTGGGCCTAAAGCCTTCGTTTATTTGCTCACCATGCCATTCCAGTTTGGATCCAGCCATATGCAAATAAGTCTTGACCCTGCTCCCCATGGGAACAGTTCAGCCCGAACTGCTAGGCCAGGTCCTCTGTGGACCGGAAATAAGCATCCTGGGACCGTATTTGGGGTATCACCCCTTATCAGTCAGGGACAACACTGATTTACATATGGCTGGGTCCAAACTGGGGTGGCATGATGAGCAACAAAACAATAGATTTAACCCAGATCTGTGACTAGGGGTGAATGTTTGAAAGTGTTCATCATTCAGTCCATCATCTTTTTGTGTTGCTATAGTTGCCCTAAGTGGGAAGGGAATGCTCAAACGTGGGTCCCATGCTCGCTATGCCACTGGATTCAAGCTAGCCTGGCTGATGAAGGGTGATTCCTCAAAACCGGTCACAGGATGCTTGTTTAGCAGTCCAGGTAAACCTAGCCTGGCAGTTTGGGCTGGACTATTTCTAAGATGTAAGAAGCTGGCTCCTTATGTGATGTACCACTAAGTGGTTATATAGTGTAAAGAGTGCTGAGATTCAGGAGCAGCCCTTGCAAGTAAGAGCGGTGGGGCGGGGTGGGGGGAACTCAACAGACGACGATGATGGAAAACTAAATAAGTAATTATTTTCCCTTGTCGTCGTGTGTCGCGTCCCCCCCACCCCGCCCCACCCCTCTTACCTGCACGAGCCACTCCTGTAGAGATTGCCCCAGAAGAGTACAGGGCTTAATGTAAGCCCAAAGTGCTCTATATGTGGTATTGTGGTCAAGCAGCCTTAGGCCTAACACATTGGTTATGCACATAGTGACTAATAAACGAAACACAAACTTTAAGACCAAGATGTACGTTAAAACGAAAGTACGGTTTTCATTAAAAATCATTTTTTGTTTTAAAAAATAAGAAAGAATGCAGTTTTGAAGGTAAGTACACAACTTACAGATCTAGTCTTCGGGGTTTCAGGTCAACACCAGCCAAGGTTCAAATTAGTACCTCTGACCCTGCTCGCAGGCAGGTCGCTCCCCTCACCTCCGCTACAGCTCCCCTTGGTGTGTGCACCTCCCCCAGCCCGCCACTGCTGCTGGTTGCGAGTTCGAGGCTCGCTCACTGCTCTTGGTTGATGCTGCCTGTACTGTCTTTGTCGCTTTGTGCCCTTTTTTCTTTTTTTGCCCTTCTCTACTCTGTGCCCTGTGTTGATCCTTGCCTTAACTCGTTTTTTTCCTCCCTTATTTGTGCCCTTCCTTACTTGTGTCCTGTGTTGATCCCTGCCAAACTCGTTTTTCCCCCTGTGATTTTTTGTGCCCCATGCCCTCTGTTTTCCCGCCGCTCCTCACCTGTGTCTTCCCGCCGCACCATCCCTGCGGCACTGCCTCCCAGATGCTCCTCCCTCCCACCTCGCCATATATGCCGGCCGCTGTGCGGCCGTGCGGCCGTGCGGCTGGTGCGCCAAAGGGGCACCTAAGGCAAGCCCGTCTGTGCCCGTCCACGCCTGGACCGCGCCCAGCGCCAGAACCCCTGGCCCCTGCGAACACCACGACACCGACGCCGCTACGATGCCAGCACCCTCCACGCACTCAACATCGAACGGTCACACTCCTGCCTCCTGGCCACCCCGAAGCGCACTCATGGACCCTTCACCTGCCGGAACTGCAGCTTCACTGGCATCCGGCACAACAACCCACCTACCAAAGAACCCAACCACCTCAGATGCATTCTTCTCAACACCCGCTCCGCCTGCAAACACGCAAGATCACCCGCAAGGACCGCACCAACGTAGTAGTAGGAGGAATCGCCATCGTCCACAGGACCACTCTCAAAGTCTCGACCAACTCCGACGACACCGTCAGCACCGCCGAACACCTGCACTTCCAGATCCACACCGACCCCAACACCATCCTCAGCGAACCGTCGTCTACAGACCCCCCGGACCCCGACCACAGTTCAGCGACTCCATCGCCGACTTCGTCAGCACTCACGCCCTCGCTTTCACGGACTACATCCTCATCGGAGACCTGAACTTCCACCTCGAGAACAACAATGCCTCCAACTCTTTCACTCTGATTGACAACCTCGCCAACCTCGGACTCAGACAACTCGTCACAACACCCACCCACGCCGCTGGCCACACGCTTGACCCCATCTTCTCCGCAAGTCCCCACGTCTCCTTCAACCACACCACCTACCTCCTCTGGACCGACCACCGTTGCATCCACTTCACCTTCTGGAATCCCATCACGCACCACCACACCCAACAGTTGCCTCGCCGCTGCTGGAGCAAAGTCACCAAAGACCAGCTATCCTCCACCCTCGCCCGAAGCCCACCCGCAGACCCAACCGACCCTGCCGCCGCTGCCCGCAACCACAGACAGTGGATCGACGACTGCGCCAACACCCTCGCCCCGCTCAAGAAACCCTCCAAAAGCCACACCAGCAAGAAAGCCAGCTGGTTCACCAAAGACCTACAGGCCTCCAAGCAAATCTGCCGGAAGCTAGAGAAGAACTGGCTCCGTGAACGGACACCGGAAAGCCACACAGCCTAAAAGAACGCCACCTGCAGACACCACCACCTCATCAGATCCGCCAAAAGGGCCTCCTTCAAAGACCACCTAGACAACAACGCACACAACAGCAAAGATCTCTTCAACATCGTGAAAGAACTCTCCAACCCCAGCTCCAAAACCAACGATATCCCACCTTCGCAAGACCTGTGCGACTCGCTGGCCACCTTCTTCCACCGCAAGATCACAGACATCTGTTGCAGCGTGGAATATCAAATCCCCCTTCGTCACAGACCAAATATCGCAATAACACATTCACTCAAATACATTCATTGGTGGGGCCCATAACACCAACACTCACACTTCATTAATATGTTTCTCTAGAGGGATAAGTTTCCAAACGCTGACATATAAGGAATATCTTTTTACCTAAACCCTAATGCGCATTGATTACTTTTATTAACTTCAAACCTCATGATATTCCCCTCATTTGGCGATGAATCAGTTAGTTGTATTATAGTTTGGTAATTCAATTAATTTATTTACACTCTTCTCTTTTTCTTAGTTCTTCAAATAATCGACACAACATGTTTGTCAATTAATCAAAACATCGTTTATCTAATTGAATTGCAAATTGTTAGAAAATCATCGTCCAAACCGCAGAACATCATATTTACCTAATCTGGCTATCAGTCGTCCTCTAAGTCAGTCAAGTCGTGGAAAATCTTTAAATTCATCAAAGTCAGGCCGCAATTCAGTCTCTCAAAGATTCAGGATAACAGCTGTCCAGCAGTGTCACCGTCCTCTCCGTCAGCATAACGTCAGGAAATTCGCAGCAAGACCAGTCGAGCGACAAGCTTTTTCCCTCACCATTCTACCGTCTTTTATAATGATTTTAATGTCAAAATGTATCAAGAATGAGTTTTAGATAGTCCTCATTGGTGGATTTGTGGTCACTCGATAAAGTTCTCACATAGTCCGTAAGATTAAGTCATCGCACTTGCTGGTTCCGGTTTTAAAGACAGTCCATTGTTGTGGTCCTGGCAACTCTCACAGTATGACCTTGGTGGGTACATCTCTCCTGGAGTCAGGACGAGGCCATTGTTGCTGGCGGTGACGCATGCGCACTTCACCCAAAACCTTGTGAGACAGCAGCAGTCACGTCGTACGTCTCAGTCAGCCATCTTTATGAAGGTCCAAATGGTCAACTTAAGCAAAACAAACACAAAAACGTAATTAAAACATTGAAATGGCTAATAAAATGTTTAACCCTCACTAATTCCCCTATGTGTAAGTAATTATCTAGCATAATAGCAACATTCCAAGCGTTTATATTCACCCAGTGATGTCATCTGGTGCAACTTACAATTACATCACAAAAGCAACATATATCATGCAATATTCTAATTTTTTACCATTAGTATGCGTACATATATTAGTATACAATTAGTTTAGCCATGCAAAATGCAAATCCCACGTGTAATTCTTTTGTTAATATAATTGGTGAGTTTTCACTTCAAACACATTAATAATATTACTATTAGTTGATTATTCAGATTAATATAAACATGCAGAATGGGGGGTATACAAAATTTTGTACTACCTGCTCCAGCACACCCACGACAGCTTCAACGCCACGACCGCCCCAGCAACCACTGAGACCTCCGCCCCCACGACCACCATCCGCACCAACCGCCTGCTCTCCTGGACCAACATCAACGACACCATCAAGATCATGAACACCACATCTTCAACAAAGCCACCAGCACCATCGCACCCCATCTCTGGAAAGCCATCAACATCTCCTTCAAGACAGCAACCTTCCCGGAGAGCTGGAAGCACACTGAGATCAATGCCCTGCTCAAGAAACCCAAGGCAGACCCCAAGGACCTCAAGAACTTCCGACCCATCTCCCTGCTCCCGTTCCTGACGAAGGTCATCGAGAAGGCCGTCAACAAACAACTGACCAGCTACCTCGAGGAGAACAGCATCCTGGACCCGTCCCAGTCCGGGTTCCGCAGCAACCACAGCACCGAAACTGCCCTCAACGCCGCCACCGATGACATCAGGACCCTGCTAGACAATGGAGAAACCGCGGCCCTCATCCTCCTGGACCTGTCAGCTGCCTTCGATACGGTCTGCCACGGCACACTACGAACACGCCTCCACAACGCCGGGATCCAAGAGAAGGCCTTGGACTGGACCACCTCCTTTCCCTCTGGCAGAACACAGAGCGTCTGTCTCCCCCCCTTCCGCTCCGAAGCCACCGAGATCATATGCGGCGCATCCCAGGGATCATCCCTAAGCCCAACGCTGTTCAACATCTACATGGCACCGCTCGCCCACATCGCTCGACTGCACGACCTCAACATCATCTCCTATGCCGATGACACCCAGCTGATCCTGTCCCTCAACAAGGACCCCCACACCGCCAAAACCAACCTCCACGAAGGAATGAAGGCCGTCGCGACTGGATGAGGAACAGCCGTCTTAAGCAGAACTCGGACAAGATGGAGGTCCTCATCCTCGGAACCACCCCCTCGGCCTGGGATGACTCCTGGTGGCCGACCGCACTAGGAACAGCTCCAACACCCAACAACCACACATGCAACCTAGGGGTCATCCTCGACTCCACCCTCTCCATGACGAAGCAGGTCAACGCCGTCTCTTCTCCTGCTTCAACACCCTCCGCATGCTCCACAGGATCTACAAGTGGATCTCCACCGAAACGAGAAAAACATTCACCCACGCCCTCGTCAGCAGCAGGCTGGACTCCGAAACAGCTCGGCCAAACTCCTGAAACGGCTCCAACACATCTAGAACGCCGCTGCACGCCTGATCATCGACATCCCTCGCCGCAGCCACATCACACCCCACCTAAGAGACCTGCACTGGCTCCCCGTCAACAAGAGGATAACCTTCAAGCTCCTCACCCATGCACACAAGGCACTCCACAACACCGGACCAGCGTACCTCAACAGCCGACTCAGCTTCTACACCCCCACCCGCCAGCTCCGCTCCGCCGACCTCGCCCTCGCCACTGTCCCCCGAATCTGAAGAGAGACCCCCGGTGGCAGATCATTCTCCCACCTCGCCGCCAGGACATGGAACACCCTCCCCATCCACCTACGGCAGACCCAAGACCTACTGACCTTCAGAAAACTCCTCATGACCTGGTTCTTCGAACATTAGCAGCTGTCCCACCCCCTAGCGCCTTGAGACCCTCACGGGTATGTAGTGCACTTTATAAATGCTATTATTGATTGATTGATTGAATAGTGCACCACCAGAGGCACAGGTGCAGCCGGGTGCAGAGGTAAAATCTGGGGTCGGGCGCACAATGTTAACCAACTGCGACTGGGGGTGATTGAAGATGCGCTGCTCATAGGTGAGTAAAGCAGAGGGGGATCCACAGGCAGCACCAAACTTAAACCCGCAGCGGCACAGGGGTGGCCAGGTGCAGAGTGCCAACAGAGTGTCGGGTATCCAATGTAACTCAGTGGGTGGGATCGGTTTTGAAAAAAGTCTGTTGACCCTGGCCAGGAGGCTGGACAAAGAAAGACCATAACTGCCCAGTAGTGATGCTCAGGGACATAGGTACACCATTGGTCAAGCTACCCAAGGCCCAGGGGCTTTGGGTGCAGGGGTGTCCTTTGGCGTCAGGAACAGCTTACCAGGCAGGACGCGTTCAGTAGGAGTCTTCCGAGTAAGGCTGCAGGCTTTGAGGTGGAGTCCGGCAGAGGTCAGCGCACGGTGGACTCTGGCTCAGAATCACTGGGGAACCTTCGCAGGACTGTTGGGTCACATGGTCACGGGCTGTTGGCATTGGGTACAGAGGTGGGTACGGAGGTGGTTTTGCAGTTCTTCAGGGCAGAGTTCTGGGTTTATAGTTGGTATCTTCTTTGGACAGGTCTGTTGTACTCAAGTTGATCTTTTTAGACAGCATGTAGTCCTCCCAGGCCTTTAGAGGTCCCTGGCCCTGCAGGATAAGTCAAATATTTGTATCAAGGGTGAGATGCAGCAGACAGACTGGCAGGGCTGGTGCAGATTGAAAAAGAGAGAGAGTGGCACCACTACCCAAGTGACAGGATACCAAATACAATAAATGTATCAAAAAAACACTTTCTCTTAGATGACTTTACATAATCGATTATGCCTCACACTCAATCATTCGTATGATTTTCAAAAATCTTCAGTAAACTATTGAGACAGGACCAAAAAATTAATTATAAAGAATTGTTGTATATATCAAAGCCCATTTATTAAAAAACAATTATAAACATGTAAGACGCAATTCATAAACACAATAATTTTCAAAGGTTAAAAACAATCCAACAGATTCGTAAAAATAAAATCCAACAAACATTAAAACGAGAGACAATCCAAGTGACAAACATATATCATCATAAACATGTTAATTCAATTGAATCAATATTGTCAAAGTCTGTAGATTCTGTGGTGTTTAGACTTCACTGTTCCTTGAATTTAACAGTAAAAAGAGAAGCATCAATGCGATTCTGTGGACAATGTATTGTTAAGCCACCATCTTCAAGACTCACAATTTTAATGTCCCTCTCAAGGATAAAATGATATAGTGTATGCATGCATCAAAACAAAATATATACAACTATATTATATAATACATTGCAAAAAGTTTTTTAAAGAAAAGAAGTATACACTATTCTCACAATAATTACCTTAACATTTCCAGAGATCACTAACCATTTATTATGCATAGAACAAAAACTATATTTTTAATTTATAAGGGCCCATCCTTATGGTGAAAAATAACTACCACTCTTATCCATTCAGACCAACTTTCCATTTTGTATTCATTCATACCTCAATATCCTACTTATATAACATAAAGGTAGGATACATCAACTCTAGGGATGAGGGGGGTCTTCCTCCTCCCACCTCCCGTGCACTTGTTCTTTAAAAATCTAATCCTGGTGTCCCATCCAGGGAATACCGATGTTGTTCCATTATGTATTACTCAGTATTCTCAACCACCCACATTGCTCCACATGGGACAAGTGGGGTTCCTGTCAAGTGAGACTTCCTCAGTCCATCTCCCATAGTGGTGAAATAAATCATACCTTGTGATTAAAATATTCCTGCTGATTATAGGAATATCAGTTGTATCTCATTCTGATATGTATAACATTTTCTCCCAACGTGACACTGTTTGTGAGAAAAGTGGAAAAACATAAGAAACTCGGGGGACATCACCAGTAAACCTCAGCCTAGTATTACAAGGATCTCTCATAATGCGACACCCACCTTGGGCACTATGTTCCAATAGTTCTCCAAATGTTTGGGAAATCTGCTCCAATTATCCTCCAAATGCTTAGGAGACCAATATACAGTTTACCCCCACAAGGTATACAATACCTGGGAGGCAACCACAAGGGTCATGTTCCCATTGTAAATCCATATATCCCTTTCATCAAGTATTTAATAAAAAATGTATATTGTTTGATTGATGTGACCTACCTCTAATTTTGAAATATCGAGATGGGGACTAATAAGCCCTCCGATCGTTTCCAACTGCTTACAGCAATGCCAACCCCATCAATGTCGCGCTTACATGCACTTCAGGGACACTTAGAACAAAGACATAAAAAGAACCATCTGTAACCATGCTTAAAACTATCTGTTTTTACTATAGGCACAAGTATCATTAGCCATTGGGAAATGGAATCTAAATGCCATGGGTGCAACCAAACTTGTGGCTTAATGGTATATTGCACTATTTTGTGGGGAAGAATAACAAAAAACCTGAGTGCTAACACTCACTCATTCATAACTTCCTTTACGGGACGCTGGATACCTTCCGTTCTGGTGTAGGTGCAGAGAAAAAGTGAAGCTCTCCGTATCCCACTTTAAATATCCTCGCGTAATACGGAACACCCGGGTGTGTGTTTCCCAAACCGTCATCACTAAGCGAACGTCGCAATAGATGATGGTACGCATCACACAAACGTGGCCAATCTATTTCCCCCTTGCCTAGTCGCATAAGCTACCGCCAGCTTGTAATGGTCGCTGTTTCCTTTTTAATTAACGGGAGATTGAGTTAATCAATTTGAGATGTATTTAAGTATCGGGAATGAAAATAATTCTCCCCAAGACATTTGTATAAAGTATACAATATATCGATAATTAACCTATTAAACTTCTATTTCCTTTACCCAGGTCAATGCCTTAAGCCAGGTTTGGTCCACAAGGGATCATGGTTACTTAAATACACGTCTGTTTGTTCAGAATTTCTTAAGTTTCCTTTTATAGATTAAAATTAATTTTAAATACTGCTCATGGGACAACCTAGTTATGCAGTCGATACTGGCCAGTACAGTACCCACAGTTCACAATTCATCAGTGGCCAGTGAGATGTATTTTATTAAAACAATTATATAATCTATATCTAAGGGACCTCATACTAGCGGCATCTACCTTTATCTCAGAGTTGCATAGGTTCAGACTTCTTGTGACCAGCAGAGTCAGTCTCTGGTCCTTCTTCTTTCTTGCTGTTGAGGCTCTTCCGCGCATGGGTTTCGTAGGTCATCAGGAAACTGATTTCAGGGTCTGGGGTTGCCACCTAAATACTAGATTTATGGAGCGATACAAGGGAGTGACAGGTAGGGACCAATGGGTTCCTTACCTGGGGTGTCTACATCCTCTATTTTGCCACCCTCTGATGGGAGGGGGGCATAGCTCTAGCCATGAATGAATAAGTCCCCCCATCTTCAAGATGATGGGCACTGAAAAATGTGCTTCACTTTGCCTCCAGCACTTGAGGGGTGGAGTTGGTGAAGATGGGGCCCACCTCCTAGTCTCACTAAGTTTTCCCACCAGTTCTCGCACCAAAGTGGGGTTTGAACTGTGGGCTGCCATCTGCTGCTAGCAGATGAGGCTAGGGTCACATTATAAAGGCAGCAAGGTCTTTGAAGCTTCCCTCTCAGGCACTACGCTCATCCTGTGGGAGAAGGCGTGACACCTCTGCCCAGGATGGACTTTGTTTCTGGTCTCAGAGAGTGGGGGCTCTCAACTCAGAGATACAGAAACATGTCTGGTTGTAGCACGCTGCCTAAAGACATTTAGAGATCACAACAGGGTTGGTAGGTTTTTAGGGGGCACCTTTGAGGTACCCCCTGAGTAAATTTTAATAAATCCAACACTGCTATCAGTGTGGGTTTATTCAGAGGAGTTGTTTGGTACCAAACACTCCTGGGTTCAGTGAAGCCATCCTGGTGCTGGGGAACTCCAGTTGTTGAGTCTCCAGCCCACCTACTCTTTATGGCTTCCCTGGCTCTTACAATATTGAAAATAGAGTTACATATTGTAGGGGCCTAACTGCTCATGCAGACATGCCCGTACCTGAGATATAGTGCACCCTGCCTTATGGCTTGTAAGGCATGCTAGAAGGGTGACTTGCACATACCTTAGGTAGTGCTGCTTTGACATGACACACAGAGAGTGTGCCATGTTGACTTTGAAATTCTTGTCTGCACCGAGGCATGCAGGTTGCAATGGCAGTTTGCATGGCCTTGATGAGGGGTCCCTAAGGGACCCCCTTTAGTCCCAATGTCCTAGGTACCAGGGGCACCATTTACTAGGGGCTTGCAGGGGGGTCTGAAGTTGCCAATTGTGGTACAGTTTTAGGGAAGGAGCTCTGACACAGGGGACCTGGTTGGCAGGAGCCCTGTGCACTTTCAATCGAAACAACATCATGTTCCAGGCAAAAAGTGGGGGGCTAACCATGTAAAAAGTGGCACTTTCTCATTCATGGGGAGCAGGGTCAAGACTGATTTACAGATGAATGGGTCCAAACTGTGGTGGCATGGTGAGCAAAACAAGGGTGGATTTAATCCAGATCTGTGACTGGGGGTGAATGTTTTACAATGTTCAGCATTCCATTGTTCATATTTTTGTGTTGTTATAGTCACCCCATGTGGTAAGGGTATGCCCAGACGTGGGTCCCGTGCTCGCTATGCCACTGGATTCAGGCTAATCTGATGAGGGGTGATGCCCTGAAACTGGTTCCAGGTGCTTGTTTTCCGGTCCAGGGAGGACCTGGGCTGGAAGTTCAGGCCTGGACTGTTCCCATGGGGAGTAGGTCAAGACTGATTTGCATATGGCTGGGTCTAAACTGGGGTGGCATGGTGAGCAAATAAATGATGGATTTAACCCAGATCTGTGACTTGGGGTGAATGTTTCACAATGTTCAGAATGCTGTCCATCATCATTTTGTGTTACCAGTCCTTGATCCTCCCTGCCCCCTGCCATCCAATGTTACCCTCACTCCCTGAGCCACTGTTGCCCTCATAACTCCCTTTCACCCATTGACTCTTTGACACCTACCACTCTGCATATATGACTCTCTGGCCCAGCCACTTTTATACCTTCACATCCCTCTGTGCCCTGTGCTGTTATGCCGATGTGCCTCCCTTATCACCATCTCTTGCCCACGCGAGTCCTCACCCTCTGTCTCTACCTGCTCATGTCCCACTACGTGGATCCCCTGCACTTTTTTGTCTACTGCACCATTCTATCTCCTCACACTCTATTTCTTCCTCTGCCATGATCTTCACCTTACACTTCAATACCCCCTGTTTCTCATTACCCTTGTACACTGTCACACCTCAACACCTCCTTTCCTGCATCAGCGGTGCATCTTTGCTCATATTTCTGTGGTTTCTTGCCCATGTGTACCTTAGATCTCTTTGCACTGATGCCCACTATGCGTGCTTGTCATTGTGCTTCGTGTGCGTTAGTTACCACGTGGTCATTGCATAAATTGGTGCCGGAAGTGTCCAAAAGCTGTACAGTGGGACCATACCTCAGGCCACAATCTTAATTCACAACTGTCTCTAGAACCACAGGTTTCAGGCATGACCAAGTCCTGCTTTTCCTCTAAGAAACCCTGTAAAGATGTCTTTCTTTTCTCCAGTCGTCACAAACCATAGTCTTTGCAAATGCCTATATTCAGTCTCAATTTGATTATGGTAATTCAGTCTATTTAGTCTCTCCCAAAAAAAGCATTGTCCGTCTACATAGGATCCAAATCTTAATGGTCAGAATACTCTTTAGTCTAAATAAAAATGTGACCACTTCTCAAAATATCTTTAATAGCTCATCAGGTCTCCAGTCAGGTAACGTTTTAAATCAAACTGTTTTTAGAACCACAGATTTCAGATGTGACCAAATTCTCCTTTCTCCTCTTGAAAACCCTATGGAGATTTTTTAGTTTTCTGCCTTTGTAACAAATTGTAGTAATTACAAATGCCTATATTCAGTCTCGATTTAATTATGGTAATTACATCTATTTAGCCTTGCCTAAAAAGTATTGTTCGTTTACAGAAGATGCAAAATGCAGTGGTTGGAATTCTCTTCGGTCTAAATAGAAAATTGACCACTTCTCAAAATATCTTCAACTACTCATCTGGCTTCCAGTCAGGAAAAGGTTCCAAATGAAATCTTCCTCTATTCGCCATAAAGTCATCTATTAAAAAATCATACATTTCTAACGGACAAATTCAAAGCAGCATGTCACCCCCTAGTCTCTTTAGCTCGGCAAACAAGTTGGAATTTGTCAAAAGAAATTGGTCAAAAAAACTTCCATAAACAACTATGGCTGCAGCTCTTTTCAGTTCTTCGTGGCTTTACTCTGGAACTCTTTACCTCTACCTTCCACCCACCTGAGTTGAACCCAATATGTTTAACCGCAGAAAGGATCTCAAAACTTGGCTATTTTTCTATTATTTTCTGTCTAATCCAGAACTCCTTGTAGCATAGCTAAGGCTCCTTCCATAACGTTGTAGTCTATTTAAGATCTACACTATATCACCAGGAAATTATTTTATGAGTTACTGTCCACGCTACAAATAACCCAAATAATTTAATCCGCTCACCCCAATACCAACCAAAGCGATTGGCCCATTTAATACTTCTATGTGAGTGAAAGTCAAACCACTCTTGTCCATATTGTATGTGTTCCTTGGGTGAGGGAAGCTTGCAACTGCTGTGTAGTGGCGTAGCGTGGGCGGGTCAATGGGGCGGTTGCTCCGGGCGCAAACTCTTAAGGGCATTCTTGGGCGTGCAAATTGTTAAAAGAAGTGTGGAAGGATACTTGCTTTCCCCGGGCGCTGGCAACCCACGCTACGCCGCTGCTGCAGTGGTCCCTGTGACTTGTTTTACTTAAACTTGAGTAAATCTTTTTACTAACAATTGATGAAGACGATTGGCTTTCTCAGTGCTTGCTCCACTAATTTTCACAGTGCTGAACTTTTCGATTTGCAATTAAGTTGCATTTTATACTCTCTCTGACGCTACGGCTTTCACTTGCGCGACTACTGAATTTCGTGGCATCTAAACCGTAACTTGTTAAGTCAAAGAGAACAAAAACAAAAAAAAACGAACCACAAAGGGCCAGTCACCTCATTTGCCCACTCTGCCCTACCCCACTCCCTTTTCTGTGCAATTCTGTTCTCATATATTTTGTCTTACAAATAAGATAAAGGACATAAAAGGATTTAAATATGTACAAAAATGTGTTTTAGAATTTCAATGACAAAATGGAAGAATTGTTACTACCTTGTGATATCTCTGTCTGTAATGTTTGATTTGTTTGGTTTTGTAGAGTATGACTGGATGTGATTGTTTTTTGAAACAATATGCCATGTTGTAGTGTTTACTTTGTCTTCTTTCTTATATATGTTCTGAACTTATGCTGAGCTCACAAAATGTAAGTATATAGCTCCCCCCAAAACATTTTTACTGTAAATTATAAATACATTTATATTGATGAAATATAAATTATAAACCGAACTGGCCTGATCTATGGTTCTTAAATATTGTACGCCAAGTGCTTTTGTTTTGATCTTATTGGAGAAGTTAACATGTGTTTTTCTTGTAAACTACCTGGCTCCCTTGTCCGTCTACTCAGTGCCCCACCCTCATTCACCAGCCGCAGATCATTCACCTTCTACCTCAGCTATGAATGCACGACCAAACACCCTAGGCTGGTGTGATTGAAGACCAGTTGGAAGAGATATGGCAGGTTTGCAGGGTTCGCATGCGATGATTCTCTGCTAGATGGTGACAAATGTGTACAGGGTCACAGATGCCACAGAAAAGTAAACATCGAGATCCTGATAGGGCACGACTGAGGTGAAAGAAGTAACTACCTTGGGTA
This sequence comes from Triturus cristatus, assembly GCF_964204655.1. Taxonomy (NCBI): domain Eukaryota; kingdom Metazoa; phylum Chordata; class Amphibia; order Caudata; family Salamandridae; genus Triturus; species Triturus cristatus. The sequence continues at coordinate 464,123,802 of NC_140593.1, forward strand.
CTGCACACATACAATAAATCACTGATAAAAGAACAATAATGCAAATGAGGCCATGCATGCTGCAAATGCACATGTAAAAGCTGAAACCATGGTAGATGTGATTCAATTATTGTGATACTAGTACTAATATTACTACTACTAATAATAATAAAAAAAAGAATAATAGTTGTAGTTGTAGTTGTAATTGTTAGTATTATTATACTAGTCGTTGTGGTTGTTGTTATGTGGGCATTGCGATTACCACTAACCAGTTTGGCACAAATATTTGGTGTTAAAGTTTTATAGCTTTTAATTTTGAAGGAAAACCAGTTAAGTGCATGAAAACGAATTATAGAGCAAAACATTTCCAAAGCCATCATTATGAGTGCCCTCTTAATTCTGCCTTTCTTAATTTCATTGCCATTAAATACATTACTGGTCTGTCCTACTTCATAACTATACAAGTACAAAAGTTTGATTTGAATGTTTATAATATTCCATCTTTCCCCAGGCTCAAATTGCACTTCATTTTTCCAAGGCACATACCTTGGCCTAGTTGGCAGCCTTGCTTCTGTGCCCCGCTCTCCTTATTACAGTATTGTTCATTTGGCTTTTTACATGTTGGCATGTAAGAATATGCAAACTTGTTTCACTTTTTTTTTTGTTTGTTTATTGAGAATTCATGTAACATTACAACAAAGCAGTATGAATAAATTTGACTGAAAAAGACTTGATACGATATAGGCAAACCACAAAAATTAACAATAAAAAATAAATGTTGTTTCACAATGAGGCTTGCATTGGTTCATGTTTTATTGCTTGATAGGCGTAAATATGATGACAGTGCATTTCACAGGAGGAAGATAATTGTTATTGTGCGATGTCAACTTTTGCGATAAAGGCAATGCTGCTTGTCTATATTTGTGTTCACTTTAACAGGCCAGTCTTTAGATCCATGCAAGTGAAAGAAATTATATTTGAAAATGTCCTTGCCCAATTGAACTCTTCGTAATATTCAAGCCAAGCATTCATTCCCCTGTGCCCCAGTGGATCTTGGGGAGATAATTTTCTGAATGGAGCTCTTAAATTCAATCACAATAAATGGTGAAACTCACCGTGAGGACGTGGGTTGTTGATTGAGTGGGGTGTTAACCCTCCTCAAGAACAGCTACAATCTCTGTCAAGGTGAACCACAAAAATCACTGTGTGCTTAATCCTCTGGTAGCTTGGCACAAAGTCAGTCAGGCTTAACTTGAAAGAAATGTGTAAAGTATTTATTCAGCACAAAAAACAGCGATAAAGTGAAAACACAACACAAGAAAAGTCCCACACCAATTTAGAAAAATTGAGTAAATGTTAATACATTATTTAACACCAAAACGACAAACATCAAATTAGCAGAACCAGAGTTATGAATTTTAAAGTTTAAGGTAATAACTAGCACCTAAAAAGATCAAAGTGGCAACTGCAGGGATCTTGTAGCACAAGACAGGGTCAAAGTTGAAAACGTTTGCAGACCGCGATGGAGCGTGGGTCTGATACAAGAAGTGGATTGGGCCTGGTCAGAGGTTACTGTCAGACTTAGAAGAAATGTTCTGGAAAAGTTTCTGAGAAGGTGAAGTTCAGCAGGACAAGACTGCAGGCAGTGTCCAAGGAGGAGGTGTCGTCATCAGGGGAGCCACTAGATTTTCTCCTTGCTGGATTTCCATATTGGAACTTAGCCTCCATTCGGCAAGTTGGAAGTCTCCAGCGGGACAAAGCTGCAAGTTGTAGCCAACGAGGGCTCTATGTGGTCTAATACCCCTTCTGTAAAGGACCGCTATACAGGTTTTGCTGCTCTGGAGAAGACCGTAGTGGGAGTGGCCACTAAGTCAGGCCGACCGGCTATGTATTTTGGGAAGATAGATGAGCAGGTAGATTCCAGTGTGCTCTTGGTTCTCATTGCAGTTTTTTTGTCAAAAATGTTCTATGTCCCAAATTTTGCATTTTGGCTATCTGGACACCTTTAACACCACTTCCAGGGACCAGGACTCAAGAGGCACCACTTGGAGGGTTGGGACTCATGCAGCCTGGGTCCATGTGCAAGTTCAATATGTTTGGGGCCTTGTCTGTCCTTGAGGCTCTAATCAGGAGGCCAGCCAATTAGCCCTTAGAGTCTCTCTGGTAGTCCTGGGTTCAAGAAGTAGAACAAGGCTCAAACAGGTTGGCATGCCTCCGAGGGTTCAAGGCAGGCTTCAGGCAGCAGAGCAGTCTTTCTGGATGCAGCAAAGCAGTCTTCTGAAGTACACTGCAGTTAACAACAGCAGGCAGTACTTTGAGAGTCCTTCCACAAGTCAAGAAAGTGAGCTGAAGGGTAGGTCCGGGTCTCCTATTGGTACCTTTGTAGTGGAAGTTTCTTGAGATTCCCTTTGTACTGCTTGGAATTTCATTCTTCCCTTGCCCAGGCTGCAGCCTGACTACAGGCACATTGAGGTAGTGTGAAGTCTTTTGTGTGAAGGCAGGGAACAGCCTATTCATTTGCAATTGGGGCTATGCCCAGCTCCACCCCCATCCTCCCACTGATGGCCCATTCAGGCACATCTCATCCATCTATTGTTTTGCTGTCTGGGAGGAAAATACTAAGTCCAACTGCCAGCGACACCAGGAAAAGCTGCAGGCACAAAATAGTTTGTGCAGGAAAATGCCAATGTTCTAAATGGGCCATTTTCAAAATTGTAACCTAAAATCCAACTTTACCATTAAAGAGGATTTTAGATGAAAATTTCTTAGACACCAAACACGACTGCCCTGCTTGCTTCCAACCAAAAGTTAGCACTTATTTAATGTAATAGGGCAACCCAATAGTATCCTACGGGGAGGTCTAATAGGGTCGATTCTCCTTCTAGAAAGCCCTCCTTGGATCAATCAGAGGGAATTCTCATGGCCTTCTCTAATCTCTTTCTGAGTCTTTTAATAGACCTTCTAAACTCAGTAAAATCGGGTTCCTCTTTAGAGCCTGCCCCTCTTCATATTCTACATCAAGGGTCTGAATGTATTGCCCCCATTCTGATAGACCTGCTAAACCTCTCCCTCACTTGTGGGCAGGTCACCGCTCAGTGGAAGCACGCAATAGTTAAGCCACTTAAAAAAAAAAAGCCTTTGCCCCCCTCTGTCTGAGTAACTACAGACCAATCTCCCTGTTACCGGGAGCTTCCAAGCTCCAAGAAAAACTTGTTAATAAACATCTTTCCGCCTTCCTTGAATCCAATGAAGTCCTCCACCTCACTCAAATGGGATTCCAAGCACAGCACAGATACAGCTTTGCTGGCTGTGGCTGAGGAACAAGGAGGCTCTGCTGCCATTATTCTTTTAGATCTCAGTGCTGCTTCCGATGCTGTAGACCATTCCACTCTTATTCAGTGAATATAAAATATAGGTATCGAGGGCAGAGCACTAAAATAGCTTTCCTCCTTCTTGGAGAACAGAATCTTTCAGGTCACAGACCATTCTTGCTACTCTGCTAGTCTTCCTCTCGGTTGTGGGGTACCTCAGGGTTCTTCCCTGAGTCCTGCCCTTTTTAATCTTCATATGTTCCCCCTTGCTGAAATTGTGTGTTCATTCAGGTTGTGAACAAAGCAAAAACCAAAGGAAATGATGGACGGAGTGTTGAACATTGCAAGCACTCACCCCCAGTCAACTGATCTGGGTTTAATCCATCACCGTTCTTTAGCCCACTCTGCCACCCCCAGTTCAGACATGGCCATATGCAAATCAGTCTGACCCTGTGCCTCATGGGAACAGTCCAGCCCGAACTGCCAAGCCAGGTCTTCCCTGGGCCGGAAACAAGCTTCCTAGGACCGGTTTCTGGCATTTCAGCCGTCTTCAGCCAGGCTTGCTTGAATCCAGTGGCAAAGTGAGCAAGGGACTCATGTCTGAGCATACCCTGCCAACTTATGGCGAACAAAGCAAAAACCAAAGGAAATGATGGACGGAGTGTTGAACATTGCAAGCACTCACCCCCAGTCAACTGATCTGGGTTTAATCCATCACCGTTCTTTAGCCCACTCTGCCACCCCCAGTTCAGACATGGCCATATGCAAATCAGTCTGACCCTGTGCCTCATGGGAACAGTCCAGCCCGAACTGCCAAGCCAGGTCTTCCCTGGACCGGAAACAAGCTTCCTAGGACCAGTTTCTGGCATTTCAGCCGTCTTCAGCCAAGCTTGCTTGAATCCAGTGGCAAAGTGAGCAAGGGACTCACGTCTGAGCATACCCTGCCAACTTATGGCGAACAAAGCAAAAACCAAAGGAAATGATGGACGGACTGTTGATTGGCAGTTCGGGCTGGACTGTTCCCATGAGGCACAGGGTCAGACTGATTTGCATATGGCCATGTCGGAACTGGGGTGGCAGAGTGGGCTAAAGAATGGTGATGGATTGAGCCCAGATCAGTTGACTGAGGGTGAGTGCTTGCAATGTTCAACACTCCGTCCATCATTTCCTTTGGTTTTTGCTTTGTTTGCCATGGGTTGGCAGGGTATGCTCAGACGTGAGTCCCTTGCTCACTTTGCCACTGGATTCAGGCAGGCCTGGCTGAGGACGGCTGAAATGCCAGAAACCGGTCCTAGGAAGCTTGTTTCCGGTCCAGGGAAGACATGGCTTTGCAGTTCGGGCTGGACTGTTCCCATGAGGCAAAGGGTCAGACTGATTTGCATATGGCCATGTCGGAACTGGGGTGGCAGAGTGGGCTAAAGAATGGTGATGGATTGAACCCAGATCAGTTGACTGGCGGTGAGTGCTTGCAATGTTCAACACTCCGTCCATCATTTCCTTTGGTTTTTGCTTCATTCAGGTTGTCACTGATTTCCTATGCTGACACCCAGCTGGTCATGACAATTTCCCCTGACCCCAGCTCAAGCCATTTATCCATGACCCCTGGCCTTCAGGAGTTAGCCAGATGGATGGCTAGCTGCTGATTGAAACTCAATGAAGACAAGATGGAGGTTATGCTTCTGGGCAATGATTTCTGCAATAATGTCCCGAACCCCATGCTGGCCTACTTGAGCAAGCTTCCTAACCCAAACAACTTGATAAAGAGCTTCGGGATGTGGCTGGACTCTAGCCTCAAGATGGACAATCAGACTAAAAAGTTTGCTGTCAGTTGCTATGGCATCTTGAGATTGTCAACAAAGGTCATTAATCTTCTCGCTTTCACGGCTAAAAGACTGATTGTTCAGGCCCTCGTGTTATTACGCCTCAACTAAAGGAATGTCTTGTACCTTGGCTTACCCCATTATGTGATCAGAAAATTGCAGATTGTACAGAATGGCTCTGCCCTGGTCCTGATGAATATCCTGAGACATCCTGCTGCCACAATGGCTGTGATAGCTCTCCACTGGCTTCCAGTGGAACAATGAGTGCATTTCAAGACCTTATGAATTATGCAGAGGACACACGACAAAAGAAAAACCCCTCACTGCTATGACTTCTAGCCTCCCTATATATGTATATATGCCTGGGAGACCTCTCAAATTTTCCTGAGCACATTTATTACCTGTCCCCAAGATCCGCAAATCCCGAGTGGGTGGCGGTTCAATGTCCTTTCTATCTCCAAAACTCTGGAATACTTTACCTTTAGAGTTACGCCTACTCGAGCATGAACTTCCCTTCCGCAAAGCCCTGAAGACTTGCCAGTTCAGGAATGAATCCTCCTCCCACAGTGTTCTAATGACTTGTTAGATCCCTAAGCTTTCCGGAACGGAATGATTGGTCAAAAATGTTATGTAACTGCCCTTGTGATGATATCTCGACACAGTCAACTATACATATATTGTTTTCTTGTAAATTTTATATCATGCCAAGAAGGAAATGGATTATCCCGGTATTGAGAAAATTAGGCCTGAGACAATGCCGACCTGCATTTTTGGCATTACAAACATTAGATGTTAAATTTAAAATTGCTTCTGTGACAGCTTTTTTAAAGAATATTTTTAAATATCGTAAAACCATTTTAGTGTAAATGCGAGAGTCATACTTGTTTCTCAGATTAAGATTATGTACTAGCTGGATTGTGTATTGTACTTTTATGGTTAACTTTTATGTTTACCGAATAAAGTTTTTCTGATTCTGACTTGTGAGGTCTATTTTTGAGCCCTGGGAAGCCTCTGTGTAGCCATGCGCCCTAAAAACCCTAGACTAAACAATACATTTCTTTTCTATTCTTTCTTTTGGTATTTTGTAGTGACCTTCATTTTAGCATCTATTTGGCAAGCACTCTTAATAGTTTCCTTAATATCTGGTTCTCGTGGATTTTATTAGTTAACAAGCCTTGTGCATTTAGTATAAATACACCAATCTCCTCACTGAACAATGCGATAATATTTAGATCAGCGCTCAAATAATGCTGAGAGGTGAGCAGTTGCGGCATTAGAGCCGGTTCAACGCTGTTCGATCCACCGACTATTTCCCCACCCACCTCCATTCTGCCACTGTATATGACTCCTGCTGGAGCATGGTGGAAAATGCACCCAGCCAGTCGGGAGCTACACTCTCCTTCATGTTCGGGTATGCCTCCTTCCTCCTGGTCTCACTGCCTTCTCCAGGGGCTCTGTTTGCCGGCAGGTGAACTCTACGCAGCCTTTCGTCCTCTCCGCGACTTCGATATTCCGATCACAGCTCCCATAGACCTAATGCTCCACTCTCCTTTGGGATTCAAGTCTGCCCTCGCTTTCACTGGCCTCTGCTTTTAGCGGCTTATCCAGCGAAAGTCCTTCTTCTATTTCTGTGTTTTCCTAGACATATATGTTTGTGAATAAGTTATGTTGATAAACAATGATTATTATGTTAGATCAATGACATATACTGGATTAATATGATTGTAGTTAAAACAAGTTTAATCGGACTTGAAGGGTTTTTATTAAAGTACTTTAGTTGTGCCACATTTTCACAAAATTGCCATTTTAGTTAACATGGATGCTGTTTTGATTTCACTCCTGCTCTTCCCCTTCCCATCTTATCCTCCGGCATATCTTCTCACCCACAAAGAACACTATCCAGCTGTATGGAAAGCCTAATGAGGACCTGAGGGAGGGCGGCTATATAGTTCCCTGCAGTTGTCAACTTAATGTCTTCTGGTTTCCACAACATCACTCCCTGGCCGTAGGAACCATAAGGCTGATTTTTCTAGCCTGAGCTAATCTCCAGAAATCATCATACCCCCACCCACCTCCATTTAGGACTGTGTTGTCGAACTATACTTCAGCTTTGTCTTGGCACTCCTCATGGCAATAGTGGCTTCCTCTGTAACCTATGGGTGCACCCAACACCAGAAAAGTTTGACTGCAGCCAGTAGATTTTGATATACAGACATTTGAACTGCCTAATGTTAATGAAGGGGAGTTAATTGTGGACTACCACCTAACTAGCTATAGTCCCTAACTAGTAGTCAAGTGCCTACTGGACTGTTGGGCTCATGTGGACTCTGCCCCCACACAAGGGAATAGGACCCAAACAATGGTCACAACACCTGCTGTCACTCACAGGCACTCCAAAGGGGCGTTTCCTTTGCTAGGTTTGGAAGGGGCCTTCTTTCCTGGGTGGTCTGGATTGTCTTGCTAAGATTCCTGATACTTTGGACTACACACATACATAATCCAGGTACCAAAACTAAATCTCTGTAAAGCAAACAAAGTACAATTACTCTGGCATTAAGTGAAGGGCTGAGAAAAAGTACATAGCATAGAATTCCATCTACGGGGAATGAAGATTCCTATGCACATGCATGTTTTTTCCCTCGAGGGACAACATTTATTTCCAATCAGAAGGCCATTTCTCTTACGCCCAAGAACAATGGGGGGGGGGTGATCAGGTCCCCTTCTCATTCTGGAAAAGAAGTAAACCAAGGACTTGAATATAATAGATCCACTATCGTTTCCAGAATGGAAATGGGTCAGAAAGGAGTTTGGGAATGCCCTGAAACCTAAATGATTGTGAGTGTTTCCAAACATTCACAGCAAACCACAAACTGGAACATTTACTTCCCACTCTTTTGGCCAACCAAACAGTCATGCACACTTAAGAGAGTGTCCACCACTCTTCCCCCTGCTGGCTGTGATGACAGCTAAGCTCCACCCACCCCAAAACTGGCTTCAGTGTGGAGAAATAAAATTATAATAAAATCTTGTTATCATTTTATATTTTATTGCTTAGCACTGCTGAAAAGCAGTGGGGCAACACTCCTCCGCATGTGTAGTGGAGCTGCCACTGAAAGAATCTTTATGCTGTTTAAGAAACAAATTGAAAACTTGGGGGCATATTATCAAGCAGCAGCGATAATTATCGCTGGCCGGTCTGAGCGAGAAATTATATATCGCTGGCAATTATCGCCATGCTATCGCTGTATCAACAACGCATAGAGCAATGGCGATAATTTTTCAGCGATAGCGGTGTTTTCCATGGAACATCGCTGGTTTTTCAGCGATGTTCCAAGAAAAACAGCGATAACCTTGCTGATACGACCCTGTGGTCATATCTGCATAATCCACTCTCAATGGTAAGTATACCTAAATCAGCTTTTTTGCAGACGTTAGTTTTTGGCAAAAACCGCGTTTTTCGGCAAAAACTAACGTCTGCAAAAATGCGTGGGCCTCCTTGTAAATATCGTGATGTGCACATCAGCGATAATTTACAAGGAGTACTGCCCAGTGACGCCCCCTTTGCATCTCATTAGAGATGCAAAGCGAGGCGTCAGGAAAACGGGTGCTAACATGTGCTAATGCATGTTAGCATCCCCTTGTAGATAGGGCAATGTCATTTTCGCCTCTTTTTTGGCTTTTAACGCAAAAAAAGCCGCAAAATGGCCCTTGATAATATGCCCCCACGTTGCTTATCGCTGCATTTGAAGCTCTCTGCTCCTTTCCTGTTTGGTTGTGAGCACCAGCACACCTTTGTTTGGGTAGCAGAGCACTTTATAAACAAAAAATAATAGTTATCTATCTGTCTATATGCCCACTGATTTATCTACCTCTCTTTTCTCGGTTTGTTTTTTCTCTTACAGATCTGAATAAGGAATCTTTTGCTCAGAAGAGCTTTTGTAAATAGGCAATGAATGGAATAAATTACAGTTTTCATGGTATGTTATGTTATTAGTGGTATGTTATGTATGTATAGGATATTTCTACTACTAGTATGACCTTTCAGCACATTTACAGTTCCAAGCTCCCTTTATGTATGGTCTGAACAATTCTCACTGAGTGAAGTCCTTGAGATCTTGTGTTTTACTGTTGAATCAGTGATGATGGTCGCGCAATAAAAAAAAAAAAAAAAAAATTAAATAAACTTACCTTGCTGCTGGGTCCCGCGTCTCTGCTCCTGCTCTCCTCCTGGAACTCGAGGAACAGGAAGCAGACCCCACTGACCAATCACAATGCTGCCTTGGTAAGCACCCAGGCTCCCCTGACCAATCCCAACGCTGCAGTGCAGCGTTGTGCTTGGTTTTGAGAGTCCTTGCTCGATGCTCAACCAGGGAATGGGGGCCTGGGCTTTTTCTCCATGCAGGCTGCAATGCAGCATGCATGGAGAACGGGGAAAGTGCGCATTATTGGTTTGGGTGGCCCAAGAGGGCCGACCAAACAGTAATTGCGCACTTAGGAGTGGCCAAACCACTCCTCCTCTGCTCTGCTCCAAGAGCAAAGCAGCCCCGCCCACTTGCCCGCCGCCAAACCCGCACAAAACATAAAATGATAATAACTATAAGTTTCTTCTTCCTGCTTACAAGCAGTGGGGTGACGCTCCCCAGCTATAGCCGCGGAGCCGCTACTGAACCTACTTCTTTTCTTCTTCACATATTCTTCTAAACCATCTTTTCACTGTTAGGTATTTTTCCTGTTCTTTATTATACCATCCCTCCTAATGCTGATCTGCTATCCGCATCGGAATTCTCCCATTCACTTATTCCCACTCCCCCCCAACTGCAATTATTGAGTCATAGAGACTCCCTGCTTGCCTCGACTGCCCATTGTAATACCTATCACTTCCAACTGTACAAGGTCAGCAAATTGCATGCTTTTATTTATTACCTTTTGCCGTTGATCTCTCCTATTTCTTCATCTCAAATGCTGTTGTCCCTCAGTGTGCACTGGTCTGCCTCAGTATAAACCGTGATGTTTTCCTTCCATCCAAAAAATTGTGGTCCGTCTTCTCTTTCAACTTTCGTTTGCTTCACAATCTAAATAACAACCACCTTTCCTAGCTGGTTCCCGATTACCTTCAATTTCAAATGTCAATTTCTTTAAATCTGTTTCTGGTTTACTTCCTCCTTTATCATTTATAGGTGAGGTACAGAAGCAGGTGGCGCAGTCTGCATGCATCTCCTATACCCTGCCCCGCATGCATCATCTTAGGGTTAAGGGAATAGAAATCCACACAGGCTGGGATGCCAGGTGGAAGTTCCCTTGTCAATGATGTCACCAGTTAATTGAAAAGTGATCTGTGCAAGCAGTGGTTGAAAGGGAATAGTAAAAGTGTAGGTGCTCGCTGTCCGGGAGTGCCTGGGTGCTGCTGAGAAGTGTTGGAACACTACTATTATAGGCATGGAACCTCCACTGGAAAGTGCAGGTATGAAATTAATTCCTGTAATTCTTTCCAAAGTAGTTTTAAATTGTTTTTAAGTACTTTGACATACAACAGATTACTGTGTCGGATAAAGTGTTTATTTAGCAATGGATCAGCAATACATATCCATGAAATTTTCACCTGACCATTCAATAAAGCTTCAACCAGTGGATGACATGAGCACACATTCTATGTTCCCCCAGAGGAAGATATGAGAGTGGAGGCAGGCCCTCTGCAACTTGTTATAATCAATGGAGGCACCACTAAGACTGGCTTATGACTTTAGGACATCACACCAGTCTGTCAATCAATCATTCAGTGATCAGCTAATCAGTGAATCAGCCACACAGCCAAACAGCTAATCAGTGAATCAATCAACCAATGAGTAAGCCAGCCAATTTGTCACTGAGTCATTCAGTCATCTAAACTGACATTCGGTACCTTTGAAAGAAATGCGTCAGAAATTGGCCTGAAATGTCACAATGGAGTGGATGAATGAATTCTGCCTGAGTGATAGTTGAACATGGCGAGTGCGATAATTCCGTTCTTTACAGCAAAGGCAGGACTTTGTTCTGCTATACGTATTTATTTATCCATTTATGTACTTGAACTTTTTATATACCACTTCAGCGCTCAATTTCAGCCCGTGGTTGCTGGTGAAGGCCACTGGCACTCATTTTTGGGGACCGGCACTTATTAGGAAGAGAGAGAAAAACAAACAAAATGGAAAGACTGGGGAAGGAAAAAACGAAATAAACGTCATAAAGGGAGAAAGCGGGAACTGGGAAGAATGAGATAAAGGGGCAAGGAGTGTCTGGTAGTAGATTAAAGAGGCACGAGATGGAATAAACACTCCGCAGCCTTGGTATTGGGCGCACCAACATTTAATTGCACTGGCCATTGGCTTCTGGGCAGAACTTTGGGCACTGGGACTCCTTCTTTAACCGACTAAGCACTCGACCACTTTACATCCATGGCATGTTTTCAGTTGTTATAACATGGATCATTTTATAATTTGACAAAAGAGGAACAGTATTTATTTTGATTTCAGCAAAAATTAAGTTCTGAGCAATTAATACGTTTACATTTGATTAACCTTGTTGCTGTTCACGTTTACTTTTGTACGTGTTCCATTACCAGGAATCTTCATATTTGTAATTGTTCTGGTTTCTTTTTGCGGTTTGTGATGGCGGCTGCTGTGTCCAGGTTTCTTGTGTGGTGTATTACGAAGACATTGTGCTTTATAGGGTGGACACACACAGACTTGTGGGGTGACCTTTGGTGATGTTGTGGAGAGCAGCTTGATCCTTAAGGCAGGTGGTTGGAGGATTTTTTAAATAAAAATGTCATTGAAATAATGAATAGATTTCAACCAGTCCTGGTTTATCTGGGAAACAAAGAGTAAGAATCTTTTATATACCTCATGAGCGTTTTCAGTCAGACCTAAACTAACAAAATGTATTTGTTTCTTTATATGCCTAAACATGTTTAGATTTTTTTTTAATGTGTCATTATGCTCTTTCTCACTATGTCACACATTTGTTTTATGCCAACCCTTTAGCAATGTGCCATGTGGTGGGCAGCTCATCATGTTGCAAATGGATGCCACATGCTTTTGGTTTAATATTTTCAATGATCACCAGCCTCCATTATACTGCATTGTAATATAACATTTGCATAGTGCTTACTGGCCCACTGAGGCCACTAAAGCACTCATCAACACTGGTAAGACTCAGTGTTTCAATGTCATCCATGTTGACCACTGAAATGTGCTTATCATATTACAGTATGGATTGCTTGGTGGTGTGCTGGATGATGAAGTAAGGAAGGCATGGATTTTTTTTATAGCTTAGTACATGTTGATTATCTCTACAAATTCCTTTACTGTGTTGGTAGTATTTTTTTATTTATGTTTTCAATCCAAATTCCTATGTTGGCTGTGGCATGAGCTTGTCTAATATGAGATCCTATGGATCCAGAGGAGGAAGCCAGTGTAGAGTAAGAGTGATGGGGAATCAGAGGTCTACCTGGATAGACTGAGTGACAGTCCCCTTTTACATTACAATGTACAGCGCCCGCTGCCTTTTCTCTAGGTTTACGCTATATAAATACCACATACATACATACCTACCTACCTACCTACCTACCTACATACATGCACACATACATATACATACATACATACATGTTATTGCCATTATGAGACATCAAGTAAGAAGATTTGGCAAGATACCCTGCATTATAAGCATAATTTTCATCGTTATAGGATGCTGCTCAGAGTATGTGATTATTGGGACCTGCAGGGTGACCAGCAAGTTGTGGACGATCTCTTTGGCCTGTCCGGCTAGTACTGAATGACTAAGTGGACTTGCATAGCCTGTATCTATGCCCTCCAAATGTTATTCAAGTTCCATAGGTCCTTAGATGCCTCTTAAGCTAAATAAATATGGGATCAGGCAGTTGATTGGCGTATGATGTCATGTGGTGACAGACATTATTTAAGACTGAATCTGGGAGGACCATCAGTAAGACTGCAATTCTTGTCCTCCATCTTCTGGATAAAGGGCAAAGGTAGGGCAGGCATTGTTTACTACTTTGCTTGTGCCTGTCATGTTGGTGTGGGGTGCTGATTGGGATTGTTCCAAAGCTCTGGGCTGTTGCAATTATATCAATAACCATCATGTTTTCACCATTCTTCTAACCTTTAAATGATCCTGGATGCTTTCAATCTTGTCTGTCAATGAGTTCGAGAGCTTGGAAACTTACATTGAGAAAGCGAAGACTTCAGTGGATTTCAGAGTGCTTTTGCACATTCCGAGATAACGCATTTTGTTTCGTATGCTTCTGACTACCCCCTCCAAAGACTGAGTGAATGATATCTTTTAAGATTGTGATTGGACTGGATCTGAAGATTATCGTGATGCTCTGCTGGCATTGATTATGTCATAGAATTATTTTTCAGAAAGGATGCGGGATGTGGTGAGAGATGGAAAGACTGGTGATGCCCATCTTTAAGATTGTTCTGTAATGTGTAGGAGGAAAGTAAGTTGTGTCCTTAAGGACGTTTTCAATATTTTCAATTTTTGAGATCACTTCAATGGAGGTTTTTGTTTCACAGAAGGCTTGCAATTGTGGGGTATCTGCATTTTAGTGGAATTCTGCTAGAATCTTGTGGAATGCAATCAGCATCAATAATTCATGTGGAGCAGTATTGTCAGTTTGTGATTGTGATAGTCGCTTTGTAGCCCAGTAATACTGGTGCAGTATGAGTTTATTATTTTTATCACTTGTTTTCTGAACTTGCAATTAAGCCCTGTGGTCTTCATCTTGAGGTTAGCCAAGGTGATGGTCTTTAGCTGGACCGGATTTTCCAATGCAATGAAGATCCGCTTGTAGAAAGTGGGTATGTCCTCACGTTGCATATTGATTGGTGTTCTTTCAAGTTGGGATAGAAGGCCCTTCTTGTGGGAAGAATTCAAGAAGACTTTGGACGGGTGATTATATTTTCTCTAATAAAGAGCTGATTCTACTATTTGTATTTATATTGCCTTAACCTACCCAAACGGCAGCCAAGTGCTTTATAGAGTCAAATGTAAAGATATTGTCAACACATGTTTGGAGTAGTAGTGTCCTGTGAATAGACATGGATTCTCCCAAGGCAGTCCTAATGCATATTGGGATGGCCTTCCAGATCCTGGGTGCCTAGATGTGAAGCCTATTGTGTAATTTGTTTGCAGTTATTCATTTCTAATCTGATGGCACCTTTGCTGTGGGCCTGATGTGAGCCCACACAGGTGGTGAAATTGTCAGTCAGTGATAAGGACTTTGTAGATCATAAATAAGGCTACCTGGTTTTCGTTTTTACTGATTTTTACTGCTAAATACAGACAGAAACCCATTTATTTTCCTGTCTGTATTTTTTGGGAAATGTGGATAAAAACGGAAATTGGGTTGCTTTTTTGAGTGATGCTGCCAGTCATGGCTGCCAAGCATATAGCTGTGCAGATTGACAGGCAAGGGTTTTAAAAAAAGAAAGGAATTTTAGTAAAGTTGCTTAAACAGCATTAGATATGCATAAGGTTGATACTGATATTCATATGTTTTCATATAAGTGCATTGACTTATCGTCTCTGGGTTTTCCTATCATTGAAATCTCTCAGGCATTTAAGCATGAGTGAACATTTATCAGTTAAATACATGTGGAAATATACTGGTTTCAGCTCAATTTTTTAATAAAACCAAAAAATAAATATGTATAAATACAGATAAATTTAGCAAAAAATAAATATGGATAAATACAGACAGAAAGGTCCAAAAAATAAATACCATAAAACCGGGAGCCCTAATCATAATCCTTCATCACACTAATCTTAAAGCACAAGAAATGTCATCAGCCTTCAAATCATTATTTTACTTTTAATCACTTCTTTACATTTCAATATGTATCACATCATTTGTATGCCTGTTGTTTATGAAAAGCACTAAGAACGTGTCTGTTAATATTTTAAGAGCCCTCTCTGTAATACTAGGGCACAATTGTTAACATGATCTAATTGAGTGTCTGCTTTTACACATCCAAAATAAACATTCACTTGACTACTAAAACCCCCATGCCTACTGCCTCTGCCAACAGACCTGCAGCTAAGATCCATAGGCAAATGACAACCAGAGAAATCAATACACAGCAGTCACAGCATTTCAAAAGCAGGAGGATAAAGCTGTGGGGGCAACAGAAGCGGGAAGTAGAATCTTAGTGGAAGGAGACAATGAAGCTCGCATGAATGTTTCATTTTGGCAATTGTGTGGGGGTCTATGATGAAAAAATGCGACAGTTTCATTTCATTTTATTAAACTTATAGAGCAGAGAAAAAAGATCAAATAGAGTTCAAGGTAAGTACATAAGAGAGATACCCATTGTATTATATGAGATAGGGTGGAGCAGCACTCAAGATGGTCTTTAAAAGTACACAATAAGAATGGAGAGTAGAAATAAAGGAGATAGACAGAGGAACATGTAATGCTCGAGGGGAAAGAGGAAAAGCAACAAAAATGTAGCATATGCAGGGGATGGAGTGATGATACAGAACTGGGATGCTGAGTGTAAATTGCCTTCAGAGTGTAAGCCTTCATGGGTGAAGGAAGATGTGGCGCGGCAAGCCCATGGATAACTTTAAATGTAATACAAAGACAACAAAAAATGAAACACAAGTGGAAAATGAGTCAGCTGAGACAGGGAAAGATCTGAGACAGGTTGAGGGAAACAAAAGAGAAAATTAATCACGGAATTCAAAATAGACTGCTCAGAATTTAAGGTTTAGGTGACGAGACCAAGCTGAAGAGAAGAATACTAAACCTGCTTAGAAGAGACACACTTTCTAAATAAATAATAAGTAAATACTGTCTTTCCATCAATGGAGAACAGAAACATTGATCTATTTACCAAAATGCACGCATACCGTGACCCTGATGACCTCACAGGGTTGACCCTTTCTTCCACAATTATCCCAACAACCTGAGATTTTCTGCTGAGGGGCCAAGGCCAATGCAAAATACTTTGCGAAAACTGTAAAAAAATAAACGTGGCTCTTAGAACCATGCTTAATTTCTGCTCGTTTCACTGCCTGTTTGAACCCTGAGACCAGGAAGAGCAGAGACAGTACCCGGATGTGGAAGTGCAAGACAGGAGTATCAGCTCCTACCCTTAACTATCTCTAGGGAACATCCATAAAGTGTCTTCCTATGTTTCTCCGCGGGGCAAGCAAATAAGAAAAATCCATGTTTGGAATTAGGGTGCAAACACTTTTATCTTATTACCAGTGGCCTGCAAAGTCCAAGGGGGGCAGTAATGCGGGTAACCGGACCCATCACATTTACAAGTTTTTGTTTTTCACACAGAGCTTTAAATCTGGGCTAAAACACCGATTTCTGCACGTTGCTCCCCAAAAAACTGCAATTCTGATATTTTCCTCTCAATGGAATTATCAGTAGACCTATTAATGGTCATTCTAGGGCAGGAAAATATTGTGACTTTGTTTTCGTAGAACTTGAAATTGACACCTTGGTGTCACAAAACACACTCACAATATAAACAATCTCATGATTTGTCTTCAGTTTATACATGTAGATCAATAATGGAACCATGGTCTCCCCTGAATACCTTGAATCGTTTGCTAATGACGAGGGCATGATCTGAAGAGGACTCTTCCTAAGGAAATGACAATTGTGGCGAGCTCATCTGCACACACAACCCTTGGCTATGGTTTGAGAGGCAAGCATGTGTGTTTGCATAGGCTTTTCCTAAGCCAAGCCTGGCAGTGCCACATTACTAGTATTTGCTTAGATTAAAATAGAGTGGGTTTTATATTTCCTTTTCAATTATTTAGACTTGTTGCGCTTAGCACATTAAACTCCCTGCTTGTTTTCAGCCTCATTTTTAATTAACTAATACAAGTCACACCAGTGGGAAGGCAAACATCGTAAATGGGGAAACACACTCACCAGGGCAGGGCAAACTGGGAGCTTAGAGAGGTGTGCTTATTTGAAGAGCCTACACGGTGCATGTGGACGATTTATGTTCATTCCCCTGTCAATTTAAACATTTTGATGCTGTCTGCCATTTGCTACTGGGCCTGGGCTCAGAGATGCTCTAGGAGTGAGAGATGTATACCTTTATGCCTGCGAAGTGTTACAAAGTGCAGCTTTTTGGCCATTCACAAAGGTTGCAATATGTCATGGATTACTTCTGCCTGTGATAATTTTGACTGACAAAGCCAGATAACATTCACTCAAAGGGAACCCTGTCAGGCTGGACAATTTATTCAGAATAATTCTCTGCAGATACATCCTTTGTGGAGCTCTTCTAAAGTTGACAACAATTTTCACAGCAAGCTGACTTTTTGCAAACTTTATCAATGCACAGTTACAGCTTAGAACAAGCATTGGCATAGCCAATAGGTCTCGCCTATTGGGACCTTATAACTGTTTAGCCATGCAACAGTTGCATAACTAAATACTTATAAGGTCCCAAAAGCGAGACTTATTGGCTATGCCAAGCGGACGTGCGGCCGCGAATGTGAAAGTGATCGCGATCAAACATCAAAGCGGCTGTGAAAGTGAAAGTAATCGCGGTAAACGCGGCACGCGCGCCCCCGCACATGCACTGTAGCTCTAGGTTGGCCTGGTAGCACTTTTTGGAGCCCTCTCAATAAGTCTCGCCAGACCAGCGCATGCGCTGGGTCAGGCGAGACCTAAAAAAGGGAGATGACCCTCAAAGGAGAATTGGGAAATCCAGTAACAAGTTAAGAGCCGAATTGGAATTGTGGGAAAACTAAACTCCAGGAAAAAGAACGGGAAATCTGTGCAAGGGAAATTGCCCAGAAATAGAATGGAGGGTAAAATGCAGGATTTGACACAGAACCACAGACTCCCCATTTCTAAGCGGCAAACTCAGTATGGCACTGCATTCAGAAATGACTGCACCCCATGGTATCAGGATTTCCAAGTGCAGTATTACCATATGGAGGGTTCCACGACTCTCCTTACTTTGGCCTATTTTATATATCTTCTGCAGAACCATTTTTTGTGATGTGAAATAAGGAAATGTGCAACATGAATTGTTGAGAAATTAATGATTTTTATGTGTGAGTGATAAAGCAAAACAACTTTGCAACCTTGCATAGTTGAAACTTTTCCCATAGACTTTGCAAAGGGTGCAAAAAACTACAGGTGAGCGATCTGAAAAATCAACAGGGAGAGCTGAGGCAGAGTCAATCACATGCTCAGCTTTTAGAGCAGGTGCACGAGCTGAGCTTTGAAAATTCTTGTTAAGTAAATCATACTACAGAAATCACGTAAAATATGACAAATCGCTTCAAAATTCCAAAAAGTGTATTTCCTTGAAATGTGGAAGCTCTGATATTAGCATGTCACATTATCGCACTGCACTGAGAAGTACCAATTAAAAATGATAGTTTTTAAACCTGAAACTTTGGAGAACGAAGAGGCCTGACAGTTGTCATGTAAACTCTGCGTGTGGCTTAAATTATTAAAGAGCAACATTATAGTCTCTGAAATAAAACACAATAGGTTTTTGCACAACTAGCATACTCATATATTTGAAAGAGCTTTCATATGCGATAATGAATAAAAAGGAGTTTTGGTAAAAATTAGGGGGCATATTATCAAGGACGGCGTTAAAAATTATCGCCGCTTTAGCGGCAGAAAACTGCCGCTAAAGCGGCGATAATGGGCTTGATAATATGCCCTTGAGAATTCCCATAGAAGCCCATGTTCTGGTGTCAACATGGGCTTCTATGGGAATTCTCTGCGGCATATTATCAAGCTCATTCTCGCCGCTTTAGCGGCAGTTTTCTGCCGCTAAAACGGCGATAATTTTAACGCCGTCCTTGATAATATGCCCCAATTTTTTTGTCTAAGATCACACAAATTAAGTGGGGAAGCTCTGATTTATCCAGGTTTTCTTGTTTCACTTTTTACAAATCAGCCACAAAATGGGCATCTATTTGTCTGGCCTTTTTATGTTAACACTTTGTTTTTACGTCTTCGCAAATTTTTCTGCAGTTCTTAGATAGCACTTTTTCTTAAGCCTGGGGATGATTAAGTTATTTGCCCAGAATCACAGGATGTTGAGCGGACGCGGAGACTCGAACCTGGTTCCCCAGTTCCAATTTCAGAACCTATGGCTATAAGGCCAAATCCTGGATAAAGGGAGGGAGGCAGGCAGGAAGCTCCTTAACGCTTGTCTTGTTGTGGGCTTGAGGTTCCAACACGACCTTTGTTCATGTCCCTCGCTTTAAGCGACAGAGGATCGGAGGTGGCTCCTTTACAGTGAATTCAGCTACTGCTTGGAACACACTTCCGCTGAGTTTGCGTACCATCCAGGATTTGCGGACGTTTAGGAAAAAACTGAAAACCTTTCTTTTTGTTTGATGATGAGCACTCTACCTTTATAGAGTCGCGCCGGGACACTCCTGAGTATCTGTGCGCGTAATAAATGCATATAACATAACATAACATAACCTTGAGGAGCTGGGCCAGGACAGGCTTCAGACTTGAGCCTGACTGATCCACCTCTACAAAGACCGTCTCACAACACCTCACTCATCTAGACAGTTCCCAGCTGGAGTTAGCACTGACAGCCCGCATCTCAATGCATCCCAATCAGTTATAGAAGCCGAGGAAACCTCCACGGAAGCTCTGAATGTTAATTTTAATGACAAATGGCTGTAACTTAAATCTAAACAGTGAATGAGAAGCAGATGAACTGGATATGTAGCAACATCTGACAGAAAATCTGGAAACCATGTGTCGATTGGCTGCACAGGAACAGCCAGATGTTCACAGGCCTCACATTGTGCCCCGTAGCTGCTGAGTCACAATGCTTTCTCAAGGTGTCTATCAAACTGAAGCATGGAAAATATCATAATATACATATTTGTACACTGGAAACCAGAAGACATTTCCAGATGGACTGTAAAAGTATGTGTGGCTAAGGGAAGGTCAGACGAGTGTCCAAATGTATACAATTTGTTGAATTCGCTGTACACCAAAATTTGGTACATTATTTGGAATCAACGCCTCCGTTACCCTGCTTCAATTAAATAGGTGCCTAGTTGGCACCAAAAAGCAGGTGAGGTTGTTCAGACAGCGCAGGAAAGTTACACAATCCATGCACTTTTTTTAATATGTGTGGAGGGTGATATGCCATGTGATGTAAAAAATAATGGTAATTTATTGCATGCATTCCAGGATTCGGAAAAAAGTATAAATCTCCAAAACATGCCGGTGCCATACACTTTTATACACGTCCTGCATGCAATGCATATGTTATGCATGAACCCAAAGAATTTGTAACCCTATCAGCAAAAAGGTAACGTGCACATACGTGTTAATGTGTAAATCTAGCAAAGAATTTTCGTTAGATACAAGTCTTGCACTGAGCTTTGGGAAGCACCCCTATAGAATTTGTCGTGTTATAATAAGATTTCTGTCTCATGAGACTCATATTAGGAATGTAGGGTCAGCACACCCCCCCTTTTATTTATTTATTTATTTAGTGTTTTATATAGCACGAACATGACCCTGAGTGGGGTATCAGAGCGCTTTACATTTGCATATCTATAAACAGTTTTCTTACCAAGTCAACAGTAATTGTAGAAATTATTTTGCGAAAAACATTAAAGCTTAAACAACATATATACAGTACATCAAATAGGTTAATGTTCGATGAGAGGTAGCATGCATATGATCATGTTAGATCAGTGATAATGTCAAGTCTGCTGCGATTATGGGAGATATTTACTCATGTAAAAAGATTTGGCTTCATTTTTTAAAGCAGAGATTGATGAAATTTTTCTAATGTTAGGGGGAGAGCGTTCCAAATTCTAGGCGCTGCACCAGAGAAAGCTCGGTCATGTGTTCTTTTCTTTCCTTTCTTTACAATTCCCCTCCTCAACCTTTCAGGTAGTGGTTACTTTGAACAGTTTGCCTTCATCAAATGGTGCATAAAATGTTCTGTTATAAGTCCTTTTATTGGACGTGGTCAAGCTTGTGTCTATAGGGTTTCCTGAACCCTGTATGTCAGTGGTACTGAACCTGTATTCTGCCAACCTCTAAGGGTCCACACTCCTATTCAGATGGTCCGTGTTTGCGTAGAAAATACATATTATGGACAGATTAATACAGTATAAAAATGCACAATGTAAAACTGCTAATTTTAAATCGTTCTGTAAGAGTGAAGGAATTTGAAACTGGCGGATGAAGATTAATTTGGTATCCACAAAATGATTTGTGGGAGCAGTGCAGGTACATCAAACAGAATATAATATAGATGATAGGTGCCCTCAATAGAATTTAGGAAAGCTCTACCGTTCACATTAAAATAACATTTTTGTATTTGTTTGATGAATGCCTGTATCTGCATTTTTGTGTATTATTTTGAGAGTTAAATCATTGAAATGGCATAGGCCAGACTCCTCGGCTTTCAGTTATATCTCAATGGGAGGTCCTTGGGGTCCAATGAGGATTTAGTGTGGGTCCCCAGATTTCAGTAATGAATAAGCGGTTCCACAGAAGTCAAAAGGTTAAGAACCACTGCTGTATGCCAGTTACATTTCATAGTGTTAACACACCTAAAGAACACTTTCTTCCCATGTTTTCTGATCTTACTCTCATCTTGCTCTGATAATTTAACTCTCATTCATTCTTGTTTTAAATGGATAGGTTTACTGCTTTTGACATTTGGTAGGTTGAATATGTTTCTGGTGCTTTTGGATTGATATCAGGATTCCTAATGTGCACATCTTAAATTCGCGGATAGGCTCAGAAGGAATCGCACCGATTAATTAGTCTGTGAGCCCTTGGGGACTATGTGAAAATGATGCTTTTTGGCTTAGTTCAGAATGTGATTTTTTTCAGTTTATTGCAGGTACTCTTGTAGTAAGTTCCAGAGTTCCGTTTTAAGACAGTCTGTTCACTTGTTGCCTTTAATTGTACATTTTGCTCTTGGGACACTTTGGGCCTAATTACGAGTATGTGGGTGGCGCAGCAGTGGTGGTCCAGACACCACCGTACCGGCAGTTCGTTCACCCTGTTACTACTTTTACTCTGAATACATTGTCCAGCTTGACTAGGGTCGGACCGTAATTTGACCGCCGGCTCTGCCAGGGAAGCACCGTTCCCTGGTGGTAGCATGGCGGTCAGGGGCTATGTAATATGCAGGTGGTGCCGCTGTGGCACCGCCATGCATATTACAAGTTTGAGGACCACCAGTGGTTTCATGGAGGTTTTTCCACCATGGAAAGGCTGGCGGCGCTGAAACAAAAGCCTCCTCAGCCTGGGGATGCATGCAGGGGGGCACAACATGTGCCCACCGGTGTGCATGCACTCAGGTTCCTGCACAGCATGGACTTTCAAGTCCATGCCGTGCAGGAACCCCATGTGGTTCTCCCATTATGGTGCCTCTTTCAAAGGCACCGCCTCCTTTGAAAGACGCACCGCAACGAGCCACCATGCCACCCGCCCACCAAACCACAAAATTGGACGTAATCTGGCAGGCAGGTGGCATCGACCTTCGGCGGAGCGGTGGTGCGGCGGTTGGCGCCACCGCTCAGCCAAAAGTCATAAGTAAGTCTAAAGTAAGTGGGGAACTGGGGTTGTTTTATATTATAGGATGAAGGGGGTAAAGTATTGTCAGAAACCGTTGTGTAAGTGTTAATAAACTGATGTTTTTATAGAGCACTATTGTGTCCCCTTAACACTGCTTCAGACCAGTGAGCGAGACTCCTTTGGGACATCCGGGAATTAGGACCATATCCTGCGAGCCGTGGCCGCCAACTTAGCAAATTATAGGAATTGCCCTCGGCCAAGTTTAAAGGTCTCTATCGCCTCCTGGAGTTTAATAAATCTGTCATTTGGATACAGATCACATAGGGTGCTCCTACCTTCCGATGGTCACCTATCCATTGCCATTTTGTGCATTATTTGAACGAATGGCCGCAAAGACCACATAGACATGTCGGGTGTTTAAGGGGAGTGCCACAACCCTCGACTGACCGCCCATGCTGTCATGGGAACTAAACACTTATAGTCAATAAGAGTTTTGGAGAAAATCCACCTTATTTCTATAAAATGATGTGTACACTTACTACATGTTTATTTGATCGTTGTGTGAAGCAAAATCTATTTTTAAGTGATTTTTTACATTTATAAGTGGCAGTCCCAATTAGCCTCACAATGGCTTGTCTAGCATCTAAATAATTACCTTTTGATGTGACCGTATTACTAAGTGTTGCTTTCTCCTTTTTGATGCTATTTTTTCTAAAAAGTTTCTCCGGTTCTGAAATTTTCCCTGCACAATTGGATTGGGAAAAGGTCTGAGTAGCTTGCCACTGACATCGAAACAGATCTATTTTATTGTTTTATTGATTTGTTCATGAGAGTTTAAAAGTCACTGTGGTGTCTAAATTTATTAAGAGGAATTATTGAAGCATGTTCTACAACATTTTTATAACACCAGTGTTGCAGCAGAAGTGGAAGCTTGTTTTTCTTTCCCTTTGGTTTTATCCTACTGGCTCCATACAGGTGGGAGTTTTACTCAGATTCTATAGATTATCTCAGAGGCGATGGTCCTCTGATGGATCTTTCTTTGTCAGAGTGAGGAATGAGAAATCAGGATGCCCCACTGTAGGTCACACAGTGAGGACCATCAATAGGTGGCCGATTCACAAACTGGTGATCAGGTTCAAATATATTACTCCCCTGAACCATGCTGTAATAGATTATTGCCAATGGAGACTGAACCAGGAGTGTAGTTTCACTGGGGTTCTCTTAACATGGGCAAGGGGATCAGGTTAAATTTCTGTAGGGAAATGAACATTGGCCTTGGACAAGGGGAATGGAGCACAATTCAGGAAAGTTCAAGTGTGGTCTCTCACCAAACTGCTCCAAATCATCCAACAGACAGGTTCATCAGTAAGGGCAAAAAGGTAAGGGGCATGAAAGAGAAAGTCTGGCAGGCAGTGGACAATGAAGGAGAGGGAATATGAAGAAAGGGACACCTCCCTCTTCTTAGGAAAGTCACATTGTATAGTCCAAATTGTTCATGGTGACATTAATACTCATCCTACGGTGTCCTGATCATCATGTGACAATTCTCCCATTCTCCAGGTACAAATTGATATTCCAGCATACTTTCCCATGCTCATCATGAGAAATAACTGTCCATTCCATCCTCACAGGTTAGTTGACTAAAGGCTTATTTACTTTGTTGCTCTCCATGATTATAGTCCAAAGGTCAGTTTCCCACCATTCATACACAAAGAAATGCTGTAAGAAAGTCTCTTGTCGCTTAAAGAATGTTGCATGAACAAGTACAAATAAAGCAACATTTAAAGAATTGTATCAAAAGCCCATTACAATAGGCAATGAAATAATGCACCCTAAAGAGAAAATCAATTCAAATGCTTTTTAAAGTTAACATTTCTTATTTAGTCAAATAAACCCCTAATTAAGTTCAAGCATAACAAAAGAAATCAAACATATCAGATATGAGCATTTTTTAAGGTTGTCAGTGATTTACACAGGAATGTTTAACTCTCATTGTGACCTACTACCACAATTTCAAAAAGTAGCAATATGCACAGTATTTCTAAAAATTATAAAAATTAAATTGTTGCCATAATTAAAAGATCTTTCTACTGTTCGGCACTAATATTGAAAGTTTCAATCATATAGCATATCGCATGCATGAATTGCACCATTTTCGAGTTTGTTATGGCACGCTACAATGAAGTCAACGGAAATGCTATGTTTCATCATTAATTTTTATGAACTCTTAGTTAATAATATAAGGTAATCAGGTTCTAATTCACTATTTGATTAGTCCTACTGTTTCTACCTAGTCAAGCACACTTTTATGGTGCTGGTACTTCAACTTTTTCTCAGTTTCAGGGTTGTTTTTCTAGAAGAATAAAGATGTGTAATGCAGAAGTCCATGTGTGGCGTGATCATTTACATGTAACCGGGCTGGGGAGGACGCTATAACTGGTGACGAAGATGGGATTATGTAAGCCTCGCAACCTGAAGAATCAAGAGTGCTTTCCCAGTGAGTTTGGCGTGATCCACCAAACTGATCCTGCATGCCACCTGTGACTCATTCAAAGTGAAAAATCGATGGTTGGCATATATGGAGTCAAAGCCCCACTCCAGCCAGTGCAAGGCCTGTAAAGAAAGTGAAGGCCTTACAGAAAGTTATTTTGTCATTGGCTATAAACTTGCTGGTAAACTTGAGACAAGAGATACTGCACCACAGCCTAAAACAGAGCCGTAATTCATAAAGTACAACAACACCAAAGGTAGTGACAAGCAGGTACAGAGAAGTGATAAAGGCAGTGATAGCCAAGCGCAAGGAAGTGTTAAATGTGGAAACATTTCTGATGCAGAGAAACGGTAAAGGCTGGAGATACCAGGAACAATTCAAAGAGGTGAGAGTGGGGAAGATCCTATGCAAGAAACAAAGCTGCTACTCTCAGCCAAAGAAGAAGACGGCGCCTCACAACCAGAGAGCAGGCGCAATGACACAAATGTTAGCACATGGCTTGTGCTTAACAAAGGTGCTGGTCCAAGTGGGCAGCAAACACTGCTGGAGTGGGCTCGGCTCTCGACAGCGGAAAGTTCTGCAGTTTATGGTGCTGCTGCATTCCTAAAACCACAGCCTACCTTGAGTACTGTCAAAAAGCACAATATTGGTGACAGATGGACTGCCTGGATCGAATCCTTCAAGGATTTCACTGATTTGCTGGAAGAAGCAAATGACAAAAAGATCATGACATTTCTAAAGAATTTGTCGGGTTAAGGAGTAAAAGAAGTGATAAGGAAAATACCACATGGTGATAAAGTGACGTACCGTCAAATCAAAGAGGTGTTAAATATCAAGTTCAAGCCAATGCAAAATGTTGACTATGAAAGGTAGATTTTCATCCAAGACAAGCAAAAAGCTGGTGAAGCAATGGATGATTTTGTAGAAAGACTTTATTCACTCATTAAGTATTGCAAGTACAACAAGCTCAATGATGAAGAGGCCATGGTTTGGTTGTCTCTCCGATTCCTTCAAACGATGAATACTGAAAGAGACATTCAGCCTGGAGTGAGTACTCAAGGCTGTTTGATTTTAGGTGAGATCTGACATACAAGCCAGTAACATGGAGGCCGGAACAGCCCAAAATGAATCAGCACTGAGTGTGAAAGTAAGGAAAGTAAGTCAAAACACATGACCACAAAGCAATGTCTCCAAAGAAAAAAGAAGTTGTTTTCGATGTGGATTTTCCTTTCCACATGAAGGTAAATGTCTTGCCATTGGACAGATACACAAAGGCTGCGGGATAGAGAACAATTTTGTAACAGTTTGCATAGCGCAGGAAAGATCAAGTGTGTCACGCTGAGAAAACAAAATGGATTCCAGAAAGTTCCAGAGATGTTCCAACCACGCTTACCAGGCCAAGCGACAACATCAGTTGAGGCAAATAGAAACTGAACAATGTTGATTGTCGTCAAATTCTTCATCTAAAAGTTCATCACCCTCATTGCCAAGAGACAGTGAGGAAGATGGATATGTGTTCTCAGTGTCGACCTCTGACCAACTTGTGCATGTAAGATTAGCTTCTTGAAAGGAATAATACCAGTCAAAGCGAGATCAACAAGTGAAAGTGTCAAATTCATTTGGACACTATTCCAAAATCATACTGAAGGTGAATGGGTGCTCCATTACTTTCATCATAGATAGTGCCACGTTCAATAAACATTATGCCAGCGGAACTGTACAATGAAAGTACAATGAAATATCTCCGGTGCCCCGTTAAACCCAGTTGAAAACAAAGTGTATATGTGGCTGCTTTGATGCCGCTGCAAAGTCAAGGTTCATTTCTAGCAACTGTGAAGCACAAAAAGACAGAAGTACAAGCACCAATTCATGCCATGCCAGGCACTTCATCGAGTACACGTTTAGTTAGATTCAGCACTGTTGCTGACAGGAGGCTGATTTCTGTAAACTACAATGTCAATGATTATCATGAGATAGTGAATCTGTATCTATCCTTGTTCCATGGACTAGGAAGACTTAAGACAATGAAAGTACAACTTCACATAAATGAGGACATCTATCCTGTTTCTCAATGACATTGCCAAATTGCATTTCATTTAAAAGAGGCTGTTGAGAAAGAACTTGAGACACTATTAAGGCATGACATCATTGAGTGATATTAAAGTATGACATCATTGAGCGATCCACTGATCTGACATCCTGGGTGTCACCATAGTAGTAGTGCCTAAGAAGGATAGTGGAGGGGCTGGGTGCATCTGCATTGATATGCGGCAAGCTACCAAGGCGATTGAAAGAGAACGACATTCAGGTCTGCATATTGCTGACATAATTATGCAACTGAATGGAGCCAAAGTTTTTTCCCACCTTGATTTGAATTAAGGGTATCACCAACTTGAACTGAAAGAGAATTGCAGGTACGTTACTATCTTTTTCACTCATGTTGGTTTATTTAGATATAAAAGACCAAGCTTTGGAGTGTCATCCGCTGCAGAACTCTTTCAGGATGTAATTCATCTCATAATACAGCCAGTTACAAATGCGTTCAATTACAGTGATGACACACAGGATTTTTGGGGCCACACAAAAGAAATATGATAAAGCTCTTACACAAGTGTGCTGTATACTTGCTGATGCAGGTCTCACTTTAAATGCAACAAAGTGTGAGTTTCATAAAACCAAACTCAAGTTCTTTGGTCATATCTTTTCTGATGAGAGAATGACTACAGATACAAATAAAGTACAAGCTTTGTCATCCACGTCTCCCACACAAGATGTAACTATGCTGAGATCCTTCCTTGATATGACCAGTAAATGTTCAAGGTACATACGTGACTTTGCCACTGTAAATACCCCATTGAGAGTCTTAAAGACATGTTAAATTTCGATGTCATGTGAATGTGAACAAAGCTTCAAGAAAATGAAACATGCGATTGAAAATGTCACTGAAATGCATACTTTTATCCAAAACTACAAACGGAGATTGTCACTGATGCCAACCCAGTGGGGTTAAGTGCCATACCTGCCCAGCACACTAGACATCCTAATGCACCAAGACATATTGTGGCTTATGCTAGCAGGAGTTTGTCACCGACGGAACGTGCTTATTCACAACCTGAAAAAGAAAGCCTTGCAGTGGTGTGGGCTTGTGAGCATTTTCATGTGTTCCTATATGGAAAGCGCTTCATGGTTGTTACAACCACCAGGCATTACTCATCATTTTCGGCAATCCTGAAGCCAAGATATCCCCTCACATTGAAAGGTGAGAGTTGCGACTGCAGGAGTGTGATTATATGACTGTGCATCGTCCAGGAAAAGATCAAAACCCTGCCGACTACTTCTCACGTGTACCAATACCGTGTCATGCCACCACTTCTAAAGTGACAGATGCTTATGTTACTTCACAGTAAAATACAGTGCCCCTGCTGCCATATCAGTGGAACAAATCATTGCTGCCACAAGCACTGACAGAAATGTACTAATACTCAGAGACATTATTTCACATCACTCTTGGAGAAAACATACTTGACCTCTTCATGATACCTTGAATACCAGAAATAAAAAAATGTGCTGGAAGAAATCAATCAGTCAGGAGTTTGCTAAGCGCGACTACTCACCTGTAAGGGTCCAAAGGTGCTGGGGGGGTTCATAGGTTCCAGTCCATCAATGAGGGGGTCTGTCGAAGAGCCAGGTTTTGAGGTTTTTCGGGAAGATGGGGAGCGATGTTGTCTCCCCATCTTTGCAAAAAAACTCAAAACCTGGCCGAAAACCTCAAAACCTGAAAGACCTTTCATTTACACCAGAAGGCATTATATTATGAGGGTCAAGAATTGTTATACATCAGAGCCTGACACAGCAAGTCATTGAACTAGCACACAAGGGACATTGTGGAGTTGTTGCTACTAAACTAGCCCTACGGGACCCACTGTGGTTCCATCATCTTGTTGAAAGAGTTAAAAAGGAATTAAGGGCATGTCATTTGTGCAACTGCTTGTCATCCAAAACAACCCTGCATCCGTTAAACTTGTCTAATATTCCAAACCATCCATGGAAGAAGATTGCAATTGTTTTCCTTGGACCCTTAACAATTCACATAATCTTCTAATAATTGTTGATGAGTACCCATGTTTCCCCCTTATATTACTTTTTTTATTTTTGAGTTTTATATAGCGCTAGTTAGATCCAAAGCATCAGAGTGCTTTACATGTTGTGACCATAGGTTAATTTGAGCGAGGATACAAGTGGGTCAACTGCAGTCAGAAGAAGTATAAACAATACAGCATTAAAATATTGAGAACAATCAAAAAAGTACATAACTATACAGCATTAGGGTAATCATGTTAGTGCCAAAATAGAGAATGACTGCGTCAGGTGACTGTATTGAAAGAGTCTGTAAAGAGGGGTTGGGTCTTTGGGAAACGTGGATCAATTTGTAAGAGTGTTGAATGTTGAAGCAGTTGTGCGCCCGTTTGAAGCAAGAAAAGGAGGGGTTGCAGTAGAGATCTTTGGGGAGTGAGTTCCATATCCTGGGAGCATTTCCTGAGAAGCAGTGTCTAGGTAGATTTATTTTCCAGATTAAGGAGTATGAGAAGAAGTGAGTTGGAGCTTCTAGTGCCCAGTCTCTACCTGCTCTTGAAAGTTTGGCTTCTAGGTATTTTTTTTTTTTTTGTAGGGATGTTGGGAAGGTGGGATGTTATGAAACTCTTTCATTCCTGTGAGGAGTCTGGCCGGCGCATTGAGAGTGGCTCTAAGGGGTGCAAGGTGACTTTTTGGAGTTCCAGTGATGATGATGATGCCATTGTCAAGTTTCAAGAGGTCAAGTGATTGCTCTACGGTCTTAAAATCGCTGGGAGGATTTTTCAGCTGTTTAATGTGTAGAGGGCTCCTTTGACTGAATTGTTGATGTGCTGCTTCATTGACATGTTTTTGTTCAGGGTGATATCCAAGGACCTTTTCGGAATTAGAAAGTGAAAGAGAGCAGTCTAGTGCTTTCAAAATCTTGAGCCGTACTTGGATAGGTAGAGGATTGTTTTTTGGGGAGAGGAGTAGCAGATCGGTCTTGGGGTTCAGTTTTAGGTGATTATTGTTTAACAAGGTTAGTAACTTGTTTAGCATGGCATTCAGATGAAGGATGTCTCAAGGTGACAGGATTTTGTAGTAGAGCTGTGTGTTGTTAGTATATAGGTGATTTGAGCCATGCTGCTTCAGAACAATTGGGAGGGGATCCAAGAAGAGATTAAACAGGACTGGAGAAAGGATTGAACATTGAGGAACACCTTGTGGAACTAGCACAGGCTTCGAGAGACAGTTGTTGATTTTTATTTGTTGAGAACGATGTTGCAGATAGGATGTGAACCATTTCAAGGCTGTGCCACTAACATCAGTGTCGTTCTTGAGGTTCTCGAGTAAAGCTGGATAATTTACTTTACTAAATGCTGCCGATAGGTTGAGTAGGATTATGAGGCATGAGCCTCCTTCATCTAAGAATTTGTGAATGTTGTCAGATATATATTGAGCATACCAGTTTCTGTGCTGCAGCCTTTCCTCAAGCCCAATTGGAATGTAATGTGAAGGTTGAATTAATTTACATGCGTGTTGAGTTGTAGCAGGACACATTTCATGATCGTTTTTGCTAGGGAGGTAAGGTTGGTGATCATTCTGAGGTTATTAAAGTAATTTGGGTCATCCCCTGGTTTTTTAAGAATCGGTGTAACATGGCCTAGTGGGAGGGAGTCCGTAACAGGGCCAGATGAGAGATAGACGTTAGTGATTTTGGTCCAAAATGGAGGGATGATGTGGTTGAGGGTGGAGGGGAGGGGATCAGTTGTGTGGGATGTGAACTTCAAGTTCTAAATTATTTTGAATACTTCTCCTTCTGTCATCGTTTGAAATCTTTCCACTTAGAATTGCCTTTCAGTTGTAGGAAATCAATGTTGGCCATGGTATTTCTTGGGGCACCCTGGTTATTAGTTGCGTTTTGTGGGGGGAGTTTCCACAGTAAGTTGTGTGTCGATGGAGTAAGCATGCTGGGGTGACTGACTTGATTGAGTCTTGAATAAGGACCATTAAATTTGCTACTTTGTCAGAGTGTCAAGGTACCTGATATCGATTTCCTCAGGAGCAAAAGATCAGTCCTCAGTCCACACTACCACTGCATGCAACAGACAATAAATATTTATCAAATGCACTAACGGGGGAAAAGGAAAGTGGATACTTAGAGAGACTGCCTTGAACGTCTGGTGTTCTATTTTACTACAGGACTGTCTCTTTTAAGGTGGTTGTTTCTTGAAAAGGCACCTACAATAAATTATAACATGAACTACTAAATGAACACGCTGTTCTATTTCAATTTACTTCATACAGTATTATCTGAACTCTATACAGTTCTACTAGATCTCTACCTGCTGTTGTCTGAGAATTAGCGTCTCTCTTTTAATTTTTGAAGTTTGTATCTTTCAACAAGTCGCAATGTAGACTCTTCCATGCTTTAGTTTTCTTTTTATAACTTGAATGATGGTTGAACTTTCGATTCTGAGTTATCCTCACTCACAAGTATATAATAGAGTCATTCTATTAATAGTTTTTTTTCTCTTTTTGGTTTATGTTCCTATATATATATATATTCACTGAAAAAAACATAGGTTTCACACATGTTATAGTTAGCGGAAATTTTACTGATAAAAAACCAATGAAATTCCCCCGTTATAGTTACTGCAGGCAACTATAACTCACGCGACCGCAATCCTCTGCTGATGCTAATACTGTATTTAGACACTTATTTGCCCATGTCTTCTTCCATACATTTTTAGCTATACATATATTACAAATATTTTTTTTTCATAAAGACACATATGTCATCAGCAGAAGATTGCGGTCGCGTGAGTTATAGTTGCCTGCAGTAACTATAACGGGGGAATTTCATTGGTTTTTTATCAGTAAAATTTCCGCTAACTATAACATGTGTGAAACCTATGTTTTTTTCAGTGAATTTGCAAGGTTTTTTAAATGCTAATTCCTAACTATAACGTGTGTGAAACCTATGGTTTTTTCAGTGAATATATATATACATATATATACATTGCACATGCTGCCACTAGTGCCTGTGCTATCTCGCGCTCTCCAATGAATCTGTCATTGCGCACAATATATTGCATATTATATTTCACGCCCGGTTCATCTTATATCACACTTTTTGGTGCATAGTTTATACCATACACTATATCTAGTTTTCATTTTCAATCGTGCTCTCAGGACTATGTTCTATATAACACTGTGTTCACCTACCCTTTTCACGGGCATTACATTTTGCGATAGGGGGTGGAGGGTCAGGAGGTTCTTCTGCCAAGTGAGCCCGGATTCACAGTCACAAACGTCTTCTTCTTCCTGAATAAAAGTGAGATTATGCTGCATACTTGTTCATATTTTAAGTAGTTCGCACAGACACACGTTTTAAAAACAATAAAGTTCCTAATACCCGCCTTCTCTGAACAGTTAGCTTGCTGCCCCATCCCCCTCCTCCCTATCCTCTGTTGTGTGAATCCATGGAATAGCCTCCTCTCTCCTGCCATGCATGGTCTGATGTGCTGCCACTGCCCTCAATTTAGTATGATGTACCAGTCCACTCCTCCTGCCCTCCATTGCCCAATTCTATGCCCCATCATTGACCTCCTGCTTAAACTCTGTGCTTAGCTTGCTGCCCCTATTCTCCTTCCCCCTGCCCTCCGATGTCTTTGTGCATGCCCCTGCTCCATCCTTTTTGCCCACCATGTCCCATGGACCTGCCACTCCTATCTACTCTGAGTGTTCTGTTGAGCTGCCACTCCCCTCCCACCTGCCTAGCATTGTCAGATGACTGTAACCTGTCCCTGCCACCTCCACCCTGCCTGTCCACATGCCATGCCCCTATCCTCTTCCTCCTGTCCTACATGGTCCATTGTACTGCCACACCCTTCTGCCCTCCCTGGTCTGTTGTGCTGCAACTGCTCCTCCTGCCTGCCCCGTGTGGTCTGTTGTGAGGTCCCTTCCCCTGAACTTTCTTGTCTGTGCACAGGTCCTGACCCTCCCTTCTATCCTCCATCGTCCTTTGTGCATGCCCCTGCACCCTCCTTCTTGCCCATCATAGCCATTGGTCTTCTGTGCTGCCATGGCCCCTCCCACCTTCCCTGTGTGGTCAGTTAGCTGCCCCTGACCCCCTCCCACCTTCCCTCCATGGTCTGTGTGTATGCCATCACAGTCTCACTGTTGCTCTTCATGGTGTGTCTTGCTTCTAGTGCCCATCCTGCCTGACCTCCATGGCTATCTTGCTGCTCCTGCCCTGCCCCCTTGCCCCCAGCCCTCTGTTTACATGTGAAGACCCCTACTCCCTCCCTCCTGGCTTGTCTGTTCCATTGTAATGCCCCTGATCCGTCCCTACTGCCCTTTATGGTCTGTAATGCTGCAGCTTTCTCTCCTGTCTGTCCATTATGGTCAGCTAGCTACCATTGCCTCTTGCCCCTCTGTTCTCTGTTGTCCATGTGCATGGTCCTGTCCCCTCCCTCTTGCTTTCTATGGATTGTTGTGCTGCACTCCCGTCCTGCATGCCCTGTGTGGTGTATTGTGCTGCTGCAAACCCTGATGCCTGCCCTGCAGGGTCAGTTTGGTGCACCTCTCCATGTCCCTCTTGTCCTCTGTTATCCAAGTCCATGTCCCTATCCCATTTCCTTCCATGATCCAATGTACCATACTTGCGAACATTTTGAACTTGGTAAGAGGGAGATTTTGAAAAAAAACTGGGGTATTGATTTTCCCCTTTGAGTTACATTGAAAAAGAGGATATTGTAGACAGGAGACAGATCAAATAAAGCCCATTTGAGCTTAAAAACATTGGACGTTTCCTGGCTGAATCGGGTCTGTTGGCATGTATGGTTGTACTACCATTGCCTCTTCCTTCTGCCCACAATGGTCTATTACATTGCCACAGCCTTGAAGGAGGGTAGATTTTGTATCACAGGGGGCCCCTGGCCCGTTCTGTCCACACCTGAAGTATGAGACCCTTGTCCTTGCCCTGCCAGCCGCATTTGTAGGCCGTATTAAATTGACCAGCGGGTCCTGTGTTGCTATATAATTATCCTGAGACATCCTTACCACTCAGCCAGCATAAAACCCCTGTGTAGGCCCTTCTGTTCAATATGTAGGCCTCTTTGTTAAATTGACCATAGCTCTGCAATTTTAGTGTATAGCAGTCTGAAGGCAGGTCTGCGAGGCCTTCTGCTCCAAACTAGTAGCCCCCACCCTACCCGAGTGCTCCGTGCTCGGTATCAAAGTTCAACATCCCACTGAAGCTGTCGACATACAGTAGGCTGCATCCTGGACTGGTACTTGCTTCCTGGGCAGGTTTCCCGCTTTTAAGGAAGTGGCAACCGCAGAGCGTCAAGTTAGGCGAACTGAGGAGATTTTGTACATGAATATATTGAATTCCCGTACAATACCCATTATTTTCTGCTTGCTCTATGAAACTTACGATAAGCGATTGGCCTGAGAGACTGACCTTTTCACCCAGTCCATTGTCAGCATTAAGTGGGTAAATGACGAAATGTCTGGTAAAATCTGCAGACGAAGCTTTTGGGTAGCATACGTAGGTAGATGTAGCGTGCAAAGGAGCCCACAAAATGATATAAAAAGGGAGCACCCACAGATATCGACGGACTACCTCGCCGTCTGTATGTAGGTTAACAGGCTGTGCAGGTTTTCCCCAAGAGCTGGGAGCTCTTGTCTTCCTTTGCTTAAAATGTCTTGCTCTGCTTTGCTTGAAGTATCTTATTCTATTTTACCTATATGAAATGTCATGTTATGTTTAACCATTGTTCTCTTTACTTTTGCATTTAAAAGATTTTGTACTGTAATTGCAGGAATGCTTGCTCTAAGAGTAAACGTGAGTGTTCCTAGGTAACATTTTCCTTGGTGTAACTTGTTTCTCATGATGCATTTATAGATGTGTTTTCTCTCTCTCTCTGTCAGTACATTAATTGAGATACAGAGAATATCATGACAGCTGTATGATTATCTGGATTCTGTATTTTGTACTTTATGTCTCTATTCTGCGGTTTCTTTGAAGTTGTATCTTCTCATTAAACTGCCATTGTATTCTGCCACCAATTCCATGTCTCATATGTCTGTTTTCTTCATTTTTGGAGCAAGCGTTCCTAGGCACCCCGGCTCAAATTAAGGTGCCCCTTTTGTCCCTGACTCACTCTCCTGCTCAGTTCTGTGGTGGCTCCCGGGGCTCTGGGGACCGCCTCTAGCTTCCTTGACCCGTAATAGATCTTCCCTCCAACAGCCTCTCTTGCAAGTCCTGTATTGTTGGTTTGTTGCCCCTGCCCCCCTTTCCACTGCCCTCCATAGTCTGTTGTGCTTCCACGGCCCTTCCTGCCTGCTCAGTGTGGTTAAATTGTTGCCTTTGCACTCTCCTACCTGCCTTCAATTTTCAGAGTCCGTGCCCCTGGCCTTTGCCTCTCAACAGTATCCCAATGCACAACTAGATTGCTAACATTCTATATTTATTACAAAAGTGTGGAACGCCTGACATCATCTTGATGTAATCAAAACTGTAATACCTAGAGCATTTCCTTTAGAAATTACATATATGAGAGGGTCTTATTTGCATCAAAATTATGGTTAGTGCTCTAAAAGACTAAAATAAGGACATTTTGTCTGAGTTTTCAAATAGCGACAAAGCACTTTTAAATTATTTGTTATCTTTATGTTTTTTTATCCAGTTGACCACTTGATTAAATGTTGCACTTAGGGGAGAGGATGTGGTGTTACTTCCAGAACTGCAGACTTTGCAACTGGGGAACCAGGTTGAAGTTTCTGCTTCAGCTCGACATTCTGTGATTCTGGTCAAATCACTTAGTCTCCCCATGTCTACAACCAAAATGAATATGTGCTTGTGTGATGTAACCAATGCTCATGTAAAGCACTCCAATACCTGACAAGTCTGCACTATATAACACTGCAAAAACACTAAATAATAAGTGTTTTGCACACTTCTGTCATTGGGCTATATTTGGGCTACATCTGGGTGATTTTGGGCTACATTTGGGCTCTTTTGTCTCAGGTGGCCATCTTGGGAGATTTATTTGTTATGAAGTTTCCTAATTTCCTCATGTACTGCAGTCTCCTCAGTAGGAAATGCTTTCAGTTTTTTACGTTGATTCCATCATGAAGGTATTCAGATATGTCACACATTTGCCATAAATTCTGAATGTTAGCACTCTAGTTGCTCATTAGATCACTGTAGTAAAACTACTGTTCACCATGGAAGTCTGCTCCTGGTATTAAAAGTGCATGTTTCAGTCTGCATGTCAGAATTTTTTAATGAAATAGAAGAGGATTTGAGAAGTCACTCAAAATGTGCCCTCATTTTCTTTCTTCAGCATTAATGATAATTTCTATGGCAAAATGAACCCCCTCATTGTGTTCCTTTTTAAATTAAATGTTTTAAGTGTTACCAGTTTATTCCAATCAAGATGGCTTCAGGTGTGCCATACTTTTGTCATAATGAAGACAGTAAGCGCTCTAGTTGTTTTTAAGAACATTCTGGGACATTCTGTCATTGGGCTATACTTGGGCTACATCTGGGTGATATTTGGGCTACATTTGGGCTCTTTTGTCTCTGGTGGCCATCTTGGGAGACTTATTTGTTATGAAGTTTCCTAATTTCCTCATTTACTGCAGTCTCCTCAGTAGGAAATACTTTCAGTTTTTTACTTTGATTCCATCAAGAAGGCATTCAGATGTGTCACACATTTGCCATAAATTCAGAATGTTAGCACTCTTTTTGCTCATTAGATCACTGTAGTAAAGCTACTGCTCAACAGGGAAAACTGCTGCTGGTATTGAAAGTTCATGTTTCAGTCTGCATGTCAGACTTTTTTAATGAAATAGAAGAGGATTTGAGAAGTCACTCAAAATGTGCCCTAATTTTTCTTTCTGCAGCACTAATCATACTTTTTATGGAAAAATGAACCCCCTCATTTTGTTCCTTTTGAAATTAAATGTTTTAAGAGTTACCACTTTATTCCAAGCAAGATGGCTTCAGGTGTGCCATACGTTTATCATAGGTAGGACTGTTAGCGCTCTAGTAGTTCTTTGGAACACTCTGGGAAGCTGCAGTAGAAAACAAAGGAATCAACTGACAGTCTCTGCCCTTGTTGGATGTACATGTTTTACTGAGAATGTCAGACTTCATTCTCACATGACTGAGAAAGATAATGTGAATTTACAGAAAATAAGCTCTCAGTTTAGCTTATAGATCACCTTCCAAACCTCTGTGGTAAAAGCATGAGAAAATATTTTTCTCTCAATCATGATATCCCAGCAGAAGGCTTTTTCACATGGTGAAATCACCTTAGAACATACCACAATTCCTAAAATGAGTATGGTACCATCAACAAATGATTTATAATGTAACTAAAGTCTTAAAACCTTCTATTAACTGCAATGCTTTTTAATGAGGTGCTATCATGTATATTGGTCCCAAGATGGCTGCCAACACTTCTTGGATGAAGTGCTGACAGCCAATCAGATCTCAGGATGAGATGTGTGGTTAGGCTCCGCCCACATATATATATGCTTTTAAATGCTATTTTCTCAGGAAATACTGAACAGATTTACACCAAACCTACAAAAGGCACTTCCTTGACCTGAGGACTACCTCTCTGCCAAATTTCAAGTAAATCTGTTCAGCCGTTCGGGCTGTAGCCCTGTCTAAAGGTCCTATGGAAAAATGCATGGGAAAAACGCGTTTTGGGACCCCCCTTTTATCTCAGCCCCCGCTTGACGAATCCCCCCGAGACTTTCAGGGTAGGAGCGGAGCATAGCGCCCCACCTATTTTGAAAAATTCGCGAGGATTCGTCGACCGGCGCCAAAGTTATTCAAAATAGAATGTTGCGGATTTCCTATGGAAAAGGGGTCCTAACTATAACTACCTACTGGCGACCGCCAGTAGGTAATATATATATATATATATATATATATATATATATATATATATATATATATATATATATATATATTCAATGAAAAAACCAAAGGTTTCACACATGTTATAGTTAGCTGGACATTTCACTCGTAAAAAACCATTGAAATTCCCCCGTTATAGTTAGTTCAGCTAACTATAACTCGCGCGCCCGCAATGCACTACTGATGACGTCACATATTACATCACTCATGACATGGTCACTGACATCACTCATGACATCACTGATGACATCTCAAATGACATCACTGATGACATCACTGATGACATCATCCTTGTGATAGAGTGGCAGACCTCCTCTCCCCCTAATATAACCATTGAAACACACATTCAAAAATAGAAACTAAAATGTTCAAAATAATGAACATATCAATATCAGTTACAACAACCTATTCAGTAATTCTAAGAACCACATACACATACAGTAATTCACCAACAGTCCTCTACAGTCACTCATACATGTACTCACTCATCATATGTACTCATACACCTGTACATCCCGTTACACAATGCCACTCATCCATAGAGTAACTCACACACATAGTCACTCATGCTAATAAAGAATCAATCATCCATTTACTTGCATATACAGTTATACACACACCACCACACTTACTTCTACAGAAACTTACATATACTTACTCTTTTAAACAATCACTTATAGAAACACATACTTATTCATACAGGAACTCTTCCAATCTCTCACTCTCACATATACTCACTTATATACACCAATAGTCACATATACTAGTTTAAAACATATGTAGTTACTCATAAAGACACTATTGAGACAGTCATTCACTCACTAACACACCCATGCACACACTCATCCACCCATACAGTCCTGCACACATGCTGTATTCAACACATACAAACAGTGAGTCACTCATTCATGCACCTATGCACTAAGTAATACCCCCCACCGAACCATACAGAAACTCAGACACTCATAGTGATAAAAAACCAACTAATAACCTATATAGACACTCATGTAGCTACTCACCAACCCATGCAGCCACTTATACACAAAGTAAGAAACTGATACAGATATTTAAATATTTAAAGATTACTCAGTAAGCCATGTATTCACTATGATACACTTAAACAGTCAGTTACACAAAAAAAATTCCTAAAAAAGTATCCATTTAGACACTTATATACCCATTTATTCTTCCTTTGACCTTGAGATATACATAAATATAAAAAATATATAATTTTCATAAAAACACACAATCACTGGATGATGTCATCAGTGATGTCATCAGTGATGTCATTTGAGATGTCATCAGTGATGTCATGAGTGATGTCAGTGACCATGTCATGAGTGATGTAATATGTGACGTCATCAGTAGTGCATTGCGGGCGCGCGAGTTATAGTTAGCTGAACTAACTATAACGGGGGAATTTCAATGGTTTTTTACGAGTGAAATGTCCAGCTAACTATAACATGTGTGAAACCTTTGGTTTTTTCATTGAATTTCTAAGGTTTTTTAAATGCTAATTCCTAACTATAACGTGTGTGAAACCCATGGTTTTTTCAGTGAATTTCAAAGGTTGTTTAAAGGCTAATTTCTAACTATGCCTACAGAGATAGGACATGTGAAGAAAGAAGAAAAAATGCACAGAAAGAAACAAAAGAAGTGCAGAAAGAAGCAACAGAAGTCCTCAAATACGAAGATAAGTGCAGGAAGAAGGATAACGTGCAGAAAGAACAAAAAGAAGAGCAGAAAGAAGCCTTGTTGCAAAATCATCCTGTACCCTCAACTTTTTCAGACGGATACTGGTGGTAACTGAGTCTGACTAACCAGTCCTAGAGCCAGTGCTATGTTAAAAGACACTTAGAATACAGTGAAAACACCTACATACACTAGGGAACATTATGCGTTGGGGTCCCCCTGTGATTAGCATGACCTCCTCTGTAAGCCCCTAGTGTATAATAGGGCATGGGGATTAAAACTACCTCTTAAAACAGGCCACAGGGCGTTTTTGCACACATTAACTCAGGCCCCGTCCCCTCCCTTCACCACTGTGTAAACACGCCCTGTGTCCATTTTTAGTTGGGAGATTAAGTTCATTTGAATCCTGAGGGTCCCTAGGGTCCAACTAGCCCACTAGGTACCTCCAGTAAGTGCCACAGAGCTGCGTTGCAGAGAGGTGTAAAAAGTGGCACGGCCTGGACCACCTCTCTGCAATGCAGCTCAGTGGCGCTTACTGGAAGCACTTGGTGGGCTAGTTAGCCCCCAGGGGCCCTCAGTATTGAAGGGAAATTATATCCCCAATTTAAAACATGCCATAGTGCGTGTTTGCACACGTCACCTCAGGCCCCGTCCCCTCCCTTCACCACTGTGTAAACGCGCCCTGTGGCTGTTCTAAGTTGAGAGTCCCCCTGAATCCTAAGGGTCCCTAGGGTCAAACTAGACCACTAGGTACCTCCAGTAAGCGCCACAGAGCTGCGTTGCAGAGAGGTGTAAAAAGGGGCTTGGCCTCAGAACACCTGGCTGCAGCGCAGCTCCCTGGCGCATACTGGAGATGCCTGTTGGGGGCGCGTTTGCAGAGTGCTGCACGGAGGGGGCATGGCCTCCGGCACGATGCCAGTCTTTTATTTATTTTAGTTTTTTAAGAAGGGGGGCTGTTTGGTTCCCCTTCTTATTCTAATTTATTGGCCCTGATGACCCCATCCCCCAGGGCCAGTCTCCTAATTATATTTTTTTGACCCCAATCCCCAGGGCCGGCCACTGTTTTTTATTATTTTTAAAAAATATATATTTATAGACACACCTAGGACATGCTGGACAAACCGTACGTACCTATCACCATGACGATTTGCATGATATTCATTAAAAGGCGACTATGCATGCAATGAATCCACGTGGAATGTATTTACACCACTAGTGAAGCTCTGACATGTCTGATGCCCTACCGTGCCTAATCCTGGTAGACACCCTTGTCGTTTATTTATACAAACATGGGTAGCTATTGACGGGCACATTTAATACACATGCACACCAAGCCATTCAAAGGGGATTCGACAAAAATTCGACCAAAACTATGCAAGAAACCCCCCTCACGGTTAATAAAACACACATCCACTGCCGGATGTGTAATACTTTTTATTTTACTCTCTGGAAAGGGGACGAACATCACTTGAGAGTCACAGCGTGCTCCTGACAGAGCCCAATGCTGTGTTACACCCACCATTGCCTGCCGAGTGCCACACACCTCTGTGTTGTATTCCACTAGCTAGTGCATATGCTATGACACTCTCTAGCCCATGTGCACTGTAACACCACCCCGTGAATATGTCATGCCACACTTGTCTTCGCACGGGTTATATTGCCCCATCTAACGTGCCTTTCTCGATGCCTATGTTATAACGCACAGTGCTATGCCATACATATTACAATCTGGGATCCATATATTTGTCACAGTGCATATGCAACGTTACACTCCCCAGCACATATTTTATATTACAACTTTAGAGACTAGTTAGGTTACACAACACTGCCCTGTGCATATTACACTCCAAGGCGCATATCGCATAGCACGCGCTAGTGCCTGTGCTATCTCGCGCTCTCCAATGAATCTGTCATTGCGCACAATGTATTGCAAATTATATTTCACGCCCGGTTCATCTTATATCACACTTTTTGGTGCATAGTTTATACCATACACTATATCTAGTTTTCATTTTCAATCGTGCTCTCAGGACTATGTTCTATATAACACTGTGTTCACCTACCCTTTTCACGGGCATTACATTTTGCGATAGGGGGTGGAGGGTCAGGGGGTGTTTCTGCCAAGTGAGCCCGGAGTCACAGTCACAAACGTCCTCTTCTTCCTGAATAAAAGTGAGATTATGCTGCATACTTGTTCATATTTTAAGTAGTTCGCACAGACACAATGTTTTAAAAACAATAAAGTTCCTAATACCCGCCTTCTCTGAACAGTTAGCTTGCTGCCCCATCCCCTTCCTCCCTATCCTCTGTTGTGTGAATCCATGGACTAGCCTCCTCCCTCCTGCCATGCATGGTCTGATGTGCTGCCACTGCCCTCAATTTAGTATGATGTACCAGTCCAGTCCTCCTGCCCTCCATTGCCCAATTCTATGCCCCATCATTGACCTCCTGCTTAAACTCTGTGCTTAGCTTGCTGCCCCTATTCTCCTTCCCCCTGCCCTCCGATGTCTTTGTGCATGCCCCTGCTCCATCCTTTTTGCCCACCATGTCCCATGGACCTGCCACTCCTATCTACTCTGAGTGTTCTGTTGAGCTGCCACTCCCCTCCCACCTGCCTAGAATTGTCAGATGACTGTAACCTGTCCCTGCCACCTCCACCCTGCCTGTCCACATGCCATGCCCCTATCCCCTTCCTCCGGTCCTCCATGGTCCATTTTACTGCCACACCCTTCTGCCCTCCCTGGTCTGTTGTGCTGCAACTGCTCCTCCTGCCTGCCCCGTGTGGTCTGTTGTGAGGTCCCTTCCCCTGAACTTTCTTGTCTGTGCACAGGTCCTGACCCTCCCTTCTATCCTCCATTGTCCTTTGTGCATGCCCCTCCACCCTCCTTCTTGCCCATCATAGCCATTGTGCTGCCACTAACCCTCCCACTTGCCATGCATGGTCTTCTGTGCTGCCATGGCCCCTCCCACCTTCCCTGTGTGGTCAGTTAGCTGCCCCTGACCCCCTCCCACCTTCCCTCCATGGTCTGTGTGTATGCCATCACAGTCTCACTGTTGCTCTACATGGTGTGTCTTGCTTCTAGTGCCCACTGCCTGACCTCCATGGCTATCTTGCTGCTCCTGCCCTGCCCCCTTGCCCCCAGCCCTACTCCCTCCCTCCTGGCTAGTCTGTTCCATTGTAATGCCCCTGATCCGTCCCTCCTGCCCTTTATGGTCTGTTATGCTGCAGCTTTCTCTCCTGTCTGTCCATTATGGTCAGCTAGCTACCATTGCCTCTTGCCCCTCTGTTCTCTGTTGTCCATGTGCATGGTCCTGTCCCCTCCCTCTTGCTTTCTATGGATTGTTGTGCTGCACTCCCGTCCTGCATGCCCTGTGTGGTGTATTGTGCTGCTGCAAACCCTGATGCCTGCCCTGCAGGGTCAGTTTGGTGCACCTCTCCATGTCCCTCCTGTCCTCTGTTATCCAAGTCCATGTCCCTATCCCATTTCCTTCCATGATCCAATGTACCATACTTGCGAACATTTTGAACTTGGTAAGAGGGAGATTTTGAAAAAAAACTGGGGTATTGATTTTCCCCTTTGAGTTACATTGAAAAAGAGGATATTGTAGACAGGAGACAGATCAAATAAAGCCCATTTGAGCTTAAAAACATTGGACGTTTCCTGGCTGAATCGGGTCTGTTGGCATGTATGGTTGTACTACCATTGCCTCTTCCTTCTGCCCACAATGGTCTATTACATTGCCACAGCCTTGAAGGAGGGTAGATTTTGTATCACAGGGGGCCCCTGGCCCGTTCTGTCCACACCTGAAGTATGAGA
This sequence comes from Triturus cristatus, assembly GCF_964204655.1. Classification (NCBI taxonomy): domain Eukaryota; kingdom Metazoa; phylum Chordata; class Amphibia; order Caudata; family Salamandridae; genus Triturus; species Triturus cristatus. Next base: position 464,167,497 of record NC_140593.1, read on the forward strand.
CCCTTGTCCTTGCCCTGCCAGCTGCATTTGTAGGCCGTATTAAATTGACCAGCGGGTCCTGTATTGCTATATAATTATCCTGAGACATCCTTACCACTCAGCCAGCATAAAACCCCTGTGTAGGCCCTTCTGTTCAATATGTAGGTCTCTTTGTTAAATTGACCATAGCTCTGCAATTTTAGTGTATAGCAGTCTGAAGGCAGGTCTGCGAGGCCTTCTGATCCAAACTAGTAGCCCCCACCCTACCCGAGTGCTCCGTGCTCGGTATCAAAGTTCAACATCCCCCTGAAGCTGTCGACATACAGTAGGCTGCATCCTGGACTGGTACTTGCGTCCTGGGCAGGTTTCCCGCTTTTAAGGAAGTGGCAACCGCAGAGCGTCAAGTTAGGAGAACTGAGGAGATTTTATACATGAATATATTGAATTCCCGTATAATACCCATTATTTTCTGCTTGCTCTATGGAACTTACGATAAGCGATTGGCCTGAGAGACTGACCTTTTCACCCAGTCCATTGTCAGCATTAAGTGGGTAAATGACGAAATGTCTGGTAAAATCTGCAGTCGAAGCTTTTGGGTAGCATACGTAGGTAGATGTAGCGTGCAAAGGAGCCCACAAAATGATATAAAAAGGGAGCACCCACAGATATCGACGGACTACCTCGCCGTCTGTATGTAGGTTAACAGGCAGTGCAGGTTTTCCCCAAGAGCTGGGAGCTCTTGTCTTCCTTTGCCTAAAATGTCTTGCTCTGCTTTGCTTGAAGTATCTTATTCTATTTTACCTATATGAAATGTCATGTTATGTTTAACCATTGTTCTCTTTACTTTTGCATTTAAAAGATTTTGTATTGTAATTGCAGGAATGCTTGCTCTAAGAGTAAACGTGAGTGTTCCTAGGTAACATTTTCCTTGGTGTAACTTGTTTCTCATGATGCATTTATAGATGTGTTTTCTCTCTCTCTCTGTCAGTACGTTAATTGAGATACAGAGAATATTATGACAGCTGTATGATTATCTGGATTCTGTTTTTTGTACTTTATGTCTCTATTCTGCGGTTTCTTTGAAGTTGCATCTTCTCATTAAACTGCCATTGTATTCTGCCTCCAATTCCATGTCTCATATGTCTGTTTTCTTCATTTTTGGCGCAAGCGTTCCTAGGCACCCCGGCTCAAATTAAGGTGCCCCTTTTGTCCCTGACTCACTCTCCTGCTCAGTTCTGTGGTGGCTCCCGGGGATCTGGGGACCGCCCCTAGCTTCCTTGACCCGTAATAGATCTTCCCTCCAACAGCCTCTCTTGCAAGTCCTGTATTGTTGGTTTGTTGCCCCTGCCCCCCTTTCCACTGCCCTCCATAGTCTGTTGTGCTTCCACGGCCCTTCCTGCCTGCTCAGTGTGGTTAAATTGTTGCCTTTGCACCCTCCTACCTGCCTTCAATTTTCAGAGTCCGTGCCCCTGGCCTCTGCCTCTCAACAGTATCCTAATGAACAACTAGATTGCTAACATTCTATATTTATTACAAAAGTGTGGAACGCCTGACATCATCTTGATGTAATCAAAACTGTAATACCTAGAGCATTTCCTTTAGAAATTACATATATGAGAGGGTCTTATTGGCATCAAAATTATGGTTAGTGCTCTAAAAGACTAAAATAAGGACATATTTTCTGAGTTTTCAAATAGCGACAAAGCACTTTTAAATTATTTGTTATCTTTATGTTTTTTTATCCAGTTGACCACTTGATTAAATGTTGCACTTAGGGGAGAGGATGTGGTGTTACTTCCAGAACTGCAGACTTTGCAACTGGGGAACCAGGTTGAAGTTTCTGCTTCAGCTCGACATTCTGTGATTCTGGTCAAATCACTTAGTCTCCCCATGTCTACAACCAAAATGAATTTGTTCTTGTGTGATGTAACCAATGCTCATGTAAAGCACTCCAATACCTGACAAGTCTGCACTATATAACACTGCAAAAACACAAAATAATAAGTGTTTTGCACACTTCTGTCATTGGGCTATATTTGGGCTACATCTGGTTGATTTTGGTCTACATTTGGGCTCTTTTGTCTCCGGTGGCCATCTTGGGAGATTTATTTGTTATGAAGTTTCCTAATTTCCTCATGTACTGCAGTCTCCTCAGTAGGAAATGCTTTCAGTTTTTTACTTTGATTCCATCATGAAGGTATTCAGATATGTCACACATTTGCCATAAATTCTGAATGTTAGCACTCTAGTTGCTCATTAGATCACTGTAGTAAAACTACTCCACGATGGAAGTCTGCTCCTGGTATTAAAAGTGCATGTTTCAATCTGCATGTCAGAATTTTTTAATGAAATAGAAGAGGATTTGAGAAGTCACTCAAAATGTGCCCTCATTTTCTTTCTTCAGTATTAATCATAATTTCTATGGCAAAATGAACCTCCTCATTGTGTTCCTTTTTAAATTAAATGTTTTAAGTGTTACCAGTTTATTCCAATCAAGATGGCTTCAGGTGTGCCATACTTTTGTCATAATGAAGACAGTAAGCGCTCTAGTTGTTTTTAAGAACATTCTGGGACATTCTGTCATTGGGCTATACTTGGGCTACATCTGGGTGATATTTGGGCTACATTTGGGCTCTTTTGTCTCTGGTGGCCATCTTGGGAGACTTATTTGTTATGAAGTTTCCTAATTTCCTCATTTACTGCAGTCTCCTCAGTAGGAAATACTTTCAGTTTTTTACTTTGATTCCATCAAGAAGGCATTCAGATGTGTCACACATTTGCCGTAAATTCAGAATGTTAGCACTCTTTTTGCTCATTAGATCACTGTAGTAAAGCTACTGCTCACCAGGGAAAACTGCTGCTGGTATTGAAAGTGCATGTTTCAGTCTGCATGTCAGAATTTTTTAATGAAATAGAAGAGGATTTGAGAAGTCACTCAAAATGTGCCCTAATTTTTCTTTCTGCAGCACTAATCATACTTTTTATGGAAAAATGAACCCCCTCATTTTGTTCCTTTTTAAATTAAATGTTTTAAGAGTTACCACTTTAATCCAAGCAAGATGGCTTCAGGTGTGCCATACGTTTATCATAAGTAGGACTGTTAGCGCTCTAGTAGTTCTTTGGAACACTCTGGGAAGCTGCAGTAGAACACAAAGGAATCAACTGACAGTCTCTGCCCTTGTTGGATGTACATGTTTTACTGAGAATATCAGACTTCATTCTCACATGACTGAGAAAGATAATGTGAATTTACAGAAAATAAGCTCTCAGTTTAGCCTATAGATCACCTTCCAAACCTCTGTGGTAAAAGCATGAGAAAATATTTTTCTCTCAATCATGATATCCCAGAAGAAGGCTTTTTCACATGGTGAAATCACCTTAGAACATACCACAATTCCTAAAATGAGTATGGTACCATCAACAAATGATTTATAATGTAACTAAAGTCTTAAAACCTTCTATTAACTGCAATGCTTTTTAATGAGGTGCTATCATGTATATTTGTCCCAAGATGGCTGCCAACACTTCTTGGATGAAGTGCTGACAGCCAATCAGATCTCAGGATGAGATGTGTGGTTAGGCTCCGCCCACATATATATATGCTTTTAAATGCTATTTACTCAGGAAATACTGAACAGATTTACACCAGACCTGCAAAAGGCACTTCCTTGACCTTATGGCTACCTCTCTGCCAAATTTCTAGTAATTCTGTTCAGCCGTTCGGGCTGTAGCTCGTTCTAAAGGTCCTATGGAAAAATGCATGGGAAAAACGCGTTTTGGGACCCCCCTTTTATCTCAGCCCCCGCTTGACGAATCCCCCCGAGACTTTCAGGGTAGGAGCGGAGCGTAGCGCCCCACCTATTTTGAGAAATTTGCGAGGATTCATCGACCGGCGCCAAAGTTATTCAAAATAGAATGTTGCGGATTTCCTATGGAAAAGGGGTCCTAACTATAACTACCTACTGGCGACCGCCAGTAGGTAATATATAAATATATATATATATTACCTACTGGCGGTCTATTCCCAATAACTTTGGCGCCACTAGACGGATCTTCACGAAATTTTCAAAACAAATTCTTTGTTGAGATCAGCTCCTATGTTGAAAGTTTGGGGGTGATCCATGAAGGGGGGGCTGAGAAAAAAGGGCGATCCTAAAACATGTTTTTTCAATGTTAATTTCCATAGGAAACTTTAGATAAGGCTACAGGTCGAACGGGTGAACGGAATTACCCCGAATTTGGAAGGGAGAAGGGTCTTGGTCTAGAAAGCACGCTTTTGTTTATTTGGTGTAAATCCGTCCAGTAGTTTTTGAGAAATATCGAAATTTACAGATATCGATATTTGGGAATTCTGCCATCTGATTGGCTGAGGCGTTACGAGCACGAGCTTGCTGGTGTTTGGCTGCAAGTGGTGCAAACGGTTGCAACTAGGAAGTGTTGGCCGCCATTTTGTGATTGAATTGAAGCAAGTAAGGTGAAAAAAGGGGGGAAAAAGGGGGAAAGAAGTGGGAAATAGGAGGGTAGAAGCACTGTAACCTCTGTGGGGTGTTTAGGGTGTGCTATAGAGGGGGTGAGAAGCGAAGTATTTACCCCTACCGGTGTGTAAGTGGTGGGCTACGGAAATTAAGTGAGGTATTGGGTAGAGTCTGATGCGGGTAAGGTGAGCTGGTGCGGGACTCGGGGATTAAAGCGTGAGCCCAAATTGTGTGTCTTATGCTGTGAAGTCATGTGCCGTGGCTGCTGCACTACAGTTTTGGAAGTAGTGTCCGGATGTGTTTATAACTACTAGGACGAACTACTGACCCGTACTGGTATGAAAGTCCTGGGGTACGGAATATATGTGAGGTATTGTCTAGAGTCTCATGTTGCTAAGCTGAGCTGCTGCCGGAGTCGGGGATTAAAGCGTGAGCCCAAACTGTGTGTCATATGCTGTGAAGTCATGTGGTCTGGCCGCTGTGCCACATCTGTGCAAGTAGTGTCAGCATGTAGTTATAGGTACTTGGATGAACTTTTGTTTAAAACATTGTAGCTTGTGTATGGTGCTTAGGTGGTGTTGTATAGGGAGTGCAAAGGTAAATCAATATGGTATTTGTAGAGCGCAAACTACTCACCCCTATGGGTGAGTAGAGCTGGGAATCAAAGCGAGAGGTCTGTGCTGCAAAGTGAGATGGTCTGGCCGCTGCACCACAGCTGTGTGGAGAATAAATTTGGGCGAGGGTGCAGAAGTTGGCGTTATCTGGCCCTAAAATAGAGTGCCAAAGTGCTAAGTTATAGGGTGGCTCTAAAATGAGCCCTTGTGTTCATTAGTTGGAGCTACATATAAGTGCGGATGCACAGCTTCAAGTTATTCAGGAAAACTCGTTTTCCCTGATCTGTGAAGTGTACTCCATCACTTCTGTATATATCCGCCATTTCAAAACGTATGTTGTTGTTGTATATGGACCCCATTTTGTGGTCTCTGAGGTATGCAGAGACAGCTTTGTTGACTGTGGCGGGAGCCTGTATGCACGTACACTTAGTAAGGAGCTCTTTACAGTGTCCTAAAAGCCAACGCCATGTGTCTATAGGGCAGCGCTGCCTGCTGGCTCAGGCCTACAGTACGGTCCAGCAGGTCCTTAAAATTAGACCGATGTGACTGAATGAGGTCAGAGATCATATCATTACGCACGGCAACATCGCTTTTTCGCACATGCACACTCAGGGTGATGCACCACACACCTCCCGCAGAACCGCCCTCAACAGGTATCTGTAGGGCAGCGCTGCCCGTAGGTTCAGGCCTACCTTATGGTATAGCAGGTCTTTAAAATGAGACAGAGATGTGACTGAATAAGGTCAAAGATCACATCATAACACATGGCAATATCGCTTATTCGCACGTGCGCAGTCTGGCTGATGCATCCCATCCCTCCCGCAGCACCGCGCTGAAGAGGTGTCTGTAGGGCAGGGCTGCCCGCTGGCTCAGGCCTACAGTACAGTCCAGCAGGTCTTTAAAATGAGACAGAGATGTGACTGAATGAGGTTAAAGATCACATCATAACACATGGCAATATAGTTTGTTCGGACCTGCGCAGCTAGGCTGAAGCACCCCACCCCTCTCACTGCAGCGCACTCAATTGGAGGCCCTGTGCACCCAGGCCGCTCTGATTACCTGCTGTCATTGTTTTGTGAGCAAACACTACGGGCAGCAGTGCTCACAATTCAGATGGAGTGTTGATTGCAGGAGAGTGTACACCTCATGGATCCCTTTCGTAGATGACGGGCAGTAGGGCTCACAATTTAGAGCCCGTGTTGATTGCCAGGATGGAGTACACCTCATGGATCCATTTCTTTTTTTTATTGCGCATTGTGATATGCGAGGTGGATGCGGCAAATCATTTGAGGTAGTGTGGAAGAAGAGGGATGTGTGGCATTGTGGTTATCCTATTTATATGTACGCAAAGTGGGCTGGGCTTGCGTACGCCAGGCCAGCGTAGGGGTGTGAATAATTATTCTGGGGACTTGGGCATTGTTCAGTTCCTGCCTGGCCAGGAAGTGTACTTATGTGTGTTTCTTTTGTAGTTTTGACCTCGCAGAGTGTGCAATTTAGATTAGTGTAGTATGTGTCGGGAGGGCGAAAACTATAATTAATGAGATGGCATGTGATCTAGGATGTGCAGTCTGCCCGTGGCTGATGATGGTCCTTAGAGCCAGCAATACCCAGTCCGAAAAGCAGCACAATAATGTGCAGACACACACACCAGGGGCATTGTGTAACACATATTTGTTTTTTGATGGAACGTTTGAGATGCATGGCAATCACACGTGGAAGGCTAATGTACAGAGCATGAATATTGATCAAGATGATCGTTGCATGAAGTGTGTAGTATAAGATATGTGTATACAGGAAAACACTTTTCAAAAAAGATTTCTAAGCAGAAGAGGTGTCTCTCATCAAACGCTGTAGAGAGAATGAGTAAAATGGGTGGGGTTGTACAACTGTTACAATGGGAAATGTTATGAACCAATCAAATGCTTTTTTTTAAGGTCACATGGCAATCTCGCACCGAGCGCGCAAGGAGGCCGCACCCGACGTGATTTTGACAAAATATATTTATCATAATATAAGTTTATTAAAGTTAGAAATATATCAATGTTTAAAATAATTTAGATTTTTGCGTGCTCTCATATACTGTTTAAAGTTATTTAGATATACTTTTGAGACAAAAAAAAAGGGAATGGCGTACCCGGCGCGGTACTATACGTCTGTGACGTAACACAGGGCTTGGCAGCGTGTACTTGTCGAATACGCAACATGCAGCAGGCGTGAACCCATACGTACATGACGTAACGTGTGGCTTGGTACTGCATACCCGTCGGATACCAAGTAGTACCTGGGGTGACTTCATGCGTATATGATGTTACGCGGGACACGGTGCCACGAACTCGTTGGATACGAAATGTGCATCATTTGCGAGTTTAGCAATATGGCGTATAGGATTGTTGTGGTGATGGAGCTTGGTACGCTACCGGTATGGGAGTGCAGTTTTCTCCCAAAAAAATAAAAATATACATGTTTTTGGGGGAAGATATAAAACATTACATGATTTTTAAAGTTGAAAACAAGAAGTATAATAGAGTTCCAAAATATTTAAAACTATAATAGAAAAAATATAGGTTTTATAAATATTAAAATATGAAATTAATATTTAAAAAACCTTTGAAATTCACAGAAAAATCCATAGGTTTTACAGACATTATAGTTAGGAATTAGCATTTTAAAAACCTTTGAAATTCACTAAAAAAAACATAGGTTTCAGAGACGTTATAGTTAGTTTAACATTTGACTCATATAAAACCATGAGAAATTCGCCTGTTATAGTTAGTTGAGCTAACTATAACTCACGCGCCCGCAATACACTGCTGATGATGTCACATATTACATCACTCATGACATGGTCAGTGACATCACTGATGATATCACTGATGACATCTCAAATAACATCACTGATGACATCACTCATGACATCATCCACATGACAATCTGATGCACATACTGATGCTCTAACATAAACTTTGATACACCCATTCTAAAATGCTGACTACTATTTTTGAAACCATACACAGAAGAATGCCATATACTACATTGCACTCACTATTTCCTAGGTCTACACACACATCCAGTCACTTATACATGTAGTTACTCATCAATAGAGGACTATAATATGCACTCATACATCTATACATGCAGTCATACGCTGCCACTCATCCATAGAGTTACTCACACACCTAGTCAGTAATATAAAGAATGAATCACATACCCATTTAATCATGTATACAGTTATACACATCAACTTCGTTATTTTTAGACATACCACATCACTTATTTATATAGATACTAACACATATTTACTGTCTTATACAATCACTGATAGAAGCAGACACTTATTTATACACCCACTCTTGAAATAACTTAGTCTCCAGCACTCACATATAGTGGCTTAAAACATATCTAGTTAGTCACAGATATTCCACTGAGACATTTATTCACTCACCAGCCCACCCATAGACACACTAACTCACCCATACAGCCCTTTCCAGATGCACATTTTAATCCATACAACCACTGAATCACCCACTCAGACATCTATGCACAGACTCATACACACACCCACACACACAGACACTCAGGGACCCATACAGATACTCAGACAACAAATCAATAACCTATATATCCACTCATGTAGGTATTCAGCAACCCATGCAGTTGCTTACACACCAATGGAGAGACTAATAAAGACTTTTACACAGTTTAGTCAGTAACCCATGCATTCAGTAAGACATGTTCAATCACTCACTTATACAGTCAGTCACATACATACAAAATAATTCCTTTAGGCACTTGTAAATGCATTCATTCTTCAATACACCTTGGCATATATATATATAAAATATATTTACATTTTATAGAAACACACATTCACTGGATGATGTCATGAGTGATGTCATCAGGGATGTCATTTGAGATGTCATCAGTTATGTCACTGACCATGTCATGAGTGATGTAATATGTGGCATCATCAGCAGTGCATTGTGGGGGCGCGAGTTATAGTTAGCTGAACTAACTATATCGGGGGAATTTCTCTGGTTTTGTACGAGTGAAATGTGCAACTAACTAATAAATATATATATATGTATATATATATGTATGTGTATATATATATATATATATATATATTCACTTAAAAAACCATAGGTTTCACACATGTTATAGTTAGGTGGATATTTCACTCGTAAGAAACCAATGAAATTCCCCCGTTATAGTTAGTTCAGATAACTATAACTCGCGCGCCCGCAATCCACTGCTCATGACGTCACATATTACATCACTCATGACATGGTCAGTGGCATCACTCATGGCATCACTGATGACATCATCCTTGTGATAGAGTGGCGGTCGTGCGAGTTATAGTTATCTGAACTAACTATAACGCGGGAATTTCATTGGTTTTTTACGAGTGAAATATCCACCTAACTGTAACATGTGTGAAACCTATGGTTTAAGTGAATTTGCAAGGTTTTTTAAATGCTAATTCCTAACTATAACGTGTGTGAAACCTATGGTTTTTTCAGTGAATTTTGTACGTTTTTTTAAATGCTAATTTATTTATGTATTATTATTTTTTTTATATATTTATTTTACAATAAACTACGTATTAAAATTTATTTATTTGTTTTGGTTTTCACCGTGCACGCACCCCGTGATTTTTTTTTTTAAAAAAAGATTTTTTTTTTTGGGCTTTTCACCGTGCGCGCACGGTACGCGCACCCCCGCGATTTAAAAAAAAATTATATATATTTTTTTGCCTTCGGGGTCCTTCAGGGACCCCCTGACAAAGGCTAGGGGGTCAGGAACTCTCTACCCTGCCCCCTTTTCACGTTCGCCACCTTCCTTTTTCACTCTCGCACTGAAAACAAACAAAATGGCGGCCGACACTTCCTGATTTCGACCGATTCGAACGTTGACTGACATGTAACCACCATCAGAATTACGCTTGCGCACGTTAGGGTACTCGCACGGTGCGCACACCCTGCGCGCGTATAGATATTGATATGCTTTTAAATGCTATTTTCTCAGGAAATACTGAACAGATTTACACCAGACCTGCAAAATGCACTTTCTTGACCTTATGGCTACTTCTCTGCCAAATTTCAAGTAATTCTGTTCAGCCGTTCGGGCTGTAGCTGCGTCTAAAGGTCCTATGGAAAAATGCATGGGGAAAACGCGTTTTGGGACCCCCCTTTTTTCTCGGCCCCCGCTTGACGAATCACCCCGAGACTTCAGGGTAGGAGCTGAACGGAGCGCCCTATTAGTTTTGAAAATTTCGCGAGGATTCGTCAACCGGCGCCAAAGTTATTCAAAATAGAATTTTGAGATTTCCTATGGAAACACGGTCCTAACTATAACTATCTACTGGCAACCGCCAGTAGATAATATAAATATAAATATATCTATATATATATCTATATATATATATATATATATATATTTATATATTACCTACTGGCGGTCGCCAGTAGGTAGTTATAGTTAGGACCCCTTTTCCATAGGAAATCCGCAACATTCTATTTTGAATAACTTTGGCGCCGGTCGATGAATCCTCGCGAATTTCTCAAAATAGGTGGGGCGCTACGCTCCGCTCCTACCCTGAAAGTCTCGGGGGGATTCGTCAAGCGGGGGCTGAGATAAAAGGGGGGTCCCAAAACGCGTTTTTCCCATGCATTTTTCCATAGGACCTTTAGAACGAGCTACAGCCCGAACGGCTGAACAGAATTACTAGAAATTTGGCAGAGAGGTAGCCATAAGGTCAAGGAAGTGCCTTTTGCAGGTCTGGTGTAAATCTGTTCAGTATTTCCTGAGTAAATAGCATTTAAAAGCATATATATATGTGGGCGGAGCCTAACCACACATCTCATCCTGAGATCTGATTGGCTGTCAGCACTTCATCCAAGAAGTGTTGGCAGCCATCTTGGGACAAATATACATGATAGCACCTCATTAAAAAGCATTGCAGTTAATAGAAGGTTTTAAGACTTTAGTTACATTATAAATCATTTGTTGATGGTACCATACTCATTTTAGGAATTGTGGTATGTTCTAAGGTGATTTCACCATGTGAAAAAGCCTTCTTCTGGGATATCATGATTGAGAGAAAAATATTTTCTCATGCTTTTACCACAGAGGTTTGGAAGGTGATCTATAGGCTAAACTGAGAGCTTATTTTCTGTAAATTCACATTATCTTTCTCAGTCATGTGAGAATGAAGTCTGATATTCTCAGTAAAACATGTACATCCAACAAGGGCAGAGACTGTCAGTTGATTCCTTTGTGTTCTACTGCAGCTTCCCAGAGTGTTCCAAAGAACTACTAGAGCGCTAACAGTCCTACTTATGATAAACGTATGGCACACCTGAAGCCATCTTGCTTGGATTAAAGTGGTAACTCTTAAAACATTTAATTTAAAAAGGAACAAAATGAGGGGGTTCATTTTTCCATAAAAAGTATGATTAGTGCTGCAGAAAGAAAAATTAGGGCACATTTTGAGTGACTTCTCAAATCCTCTTCTATTTCATTAAAAAATTCTGACATGCAGACTGAAACATGCACTTTCAATACCAGCAGCAGTTTTCCCTGGTGAGCAGTAGCTTTACTACAGTGATCTAATGAGCAAAAAGAGTGCTAACATTCTGAATTTACGGCAAATGTGTGACACATCTGAATGCCTTCTTGATGGAATCAAAGTAAAAAACTGAAAGTATTTCCTACTGAGGAGACTGCAGTAAATGAGGAAATTAGGAAACTTCATAACAAATAAGTCTCCCAAGATGGCCACCAGAGACAAAAGAGCCCAAATGTAGCCCAAATATCACCCAGATGTAGCCCAAGTATAGCCCAATGACAGAATGTCCCAGAATGTTCTTAAAAACAACTAGAGCGCTTACTGTCTTCATTATGACAAAAGTATGGCACACCTGAAGCCATCTTGATTGGAATAAACTGGTAACACTTAAAACATTTAATTTAAAAAGGAACACAATGAGGAGGTTCATTTTGCCATAGAAATTATGATTAATACTGAAGAAAGAAAATGAGGGCACATTTTGAGTGACTTCTCAAATCCTCTTCTATTTCATTAAAAAATTCTGACATGCAGATTGAAACATGCACTTTTAATACCAGGAGCAGACTTCCATCGTGGAGTAGTTTTACTACAGTGATCTAATGAGCAACTAGAGTGCTAACATTCAGAATTTATGGCAAATGTGTGACATATCTGAATACCTTCATGATGGAATCAAAGTAAAAAACTGAAAGCATTTCCTACTGAGGAGACTGCAGTACATGAGGAAATTAGGAAACTTCATAACAAATAAATCTCCCAAGATGGCCACCGGAGACAAAAGAGCCCAAATGTAGCCCAAAATCAACCAGATGTAGCCCAAATATAGCCCAATGACAGAAGTGTGCAAAACACTTATTATTTTGTGTTTTTGCAGTGTTATATAGTGCAGACTTGTCAGGTATTGGAGTGCTTTACATGAGCATTGGTTACATCACACAAGAACAAATTCATTTTGGTTGTAGACATGGGGAGACTAAGTGATTTGACCAGAATCACAGAATGTCGAGCTGAAGCAGAAACTTCAACCTGGTTCCCCAGTTGCAAAGTCTGCAGTTCTGGAAGTAACACCACATCCTCTCCCCTAAGTGCAACATTTAATCAAGTGGTCAACTGGATAAAAAAACATAAAGATAACAAATAATTTAAAAGTGCTTTGTCGCTATTTGAAAACTCAGAAAATATGTCCTTATTTTAGTCTTTTAGAGCACTAACCATAATTTTGATGCCAATAAGACCCTCTCATATATGTAATTTCTAAAGGAAATGCTCTAGGTATTACAGTTTTGATTACATCAAGATGATGTCAGGCGTTCCACACTTTTGTAATAAATATAGAATGTTAGCAATCTAGTTGTTCATTAGGATACTGTTGAGAGGCAGAGGCCAGGGGCACGGACTCTGAAAATTGAAGGCAGGTAGGAGGGTGCAAAGGCAACAATTTAACCACACTGAGCAGGCAGGAAGGGCCGTGGAAGCACAACAGACTATGGAGGGCAGTGGAAAGGGGGGCAGGGGCAACAAACCAACAATACAGGACTTGCAAGAGAGGCTGTTGGAGGGAAGATCTATTACGGGTCAAGGAAGCTAGGGGCGGTCCCCAGATCCCCGGGAGCCACCACAGAACTGAGCAGGAGAGTGAGTCAGGGACAAAAGGGGCACCTTAATTTGAGCCGGGGTGCCTAGGAACGCTTGCGCCAAAAATGAAGAAAACAGACATATGAGACATGGAATTGGAGGCAGAATACAATGGCAGTTTAATGAGAAGATGCAACTTCAAAGAAACCGCAGAATAGAGACATAAAGTACAAAAAACAGAATCCAGATAATCATACAGCTGTCATAATATTCTCTGTATCTCAATTAACGTACTGACAGAGAGAGAGAGAAAACACATCTATAAATGCATCATGAGAAACAAGTTACACCAAGGAAAATGTTACCTAGGAACACTCACGTTTACTCTTAGAGCAAGCATTCCTGCAATTACAATACAAAATCTTTTAAATGCAAAAGTAAAGAGAACAATGGTTAAACATAACATGACATTTCATATAGGTAAAATAGAATAAGATACTTCAAGCAAAGCAGAGCAAGACATTTTAAGCAAAGGAAGACAAGAGCTCCCAGCTCTTGGGGAAAACCAGGGCCAGAGCAAACCTTCTCTATAGATACCCTTATCCCTGGATTCTAAGAACTGATGGAAAAGCATGATAAACAGAACTGCTTATAAGCTCCCGAAAAAACCTCCATCAAATTTAGGAGTTAAGTATTGGAAATACGTGAAAAGACTTTAGAAGTTGGCTAAAAAGAGTTTACAGCATTCAAAAAGGTTTGTAGAGCTGCAAAGAGCTTGCCTTACTTACCTATCCGTCGGTACCTCGGGCAAGACTGCGAGCAGTCTGAGAGGTGACGGTAGGCCGGAGGGGAGCTCTTTTTAAACCTGCCGTAATTGGTGCAAAAAGGCTGAATAGGAAACAGCTGTCGTTATGGAATTTAGCAAGGGGCATGCGCCGCTGTTGGAAGTAGTGCGCATACTGAGACACTGATTTGGAGGCATGCGCATAAGATTGAAACAATAGCTCGCAAGTCTTTTCACGTATTTCCAATACTTAACTCCTACATTTGATGGAGGTTTTTTCGGGAGCTTATAAGCAGTTCTGTTTATCATGCTTTTCCATCAGTTCTTAGAATCCAGGGATAATGGTATCTATAGAGAAGGTTTGCTCTGGCCCTGGCATTTCTGTAGTTTTTAGAACTATTTAGTAATCGATTCTGCATCAAGTTTTCTTTTATCAATGAGGCTTGACTTCCAGTGCTGTCCTGCAGAATCTACCTTTCGTGGGGTTATGTGTTTTCTTGGTTGAAGATCTTTCAGGGTTATGATAATGATAATGTTTGATATATGGGTAGAGTGTGCAGTCAGATCAGTAGCCTTTGGCAACTTTTCTGTTTTTACTCTATCCACTAACAGAGCGGTGCCTCTTCCTCCGAGCATTTAGCCGGTTGAGGTGAGGCGGTTCTCCCACACAAAGCTGGGTAAGTCCAACATATGCACAAATTTGATCAGTATTGGACGAGTGTAACCACTTTAAGGGGTTGTTCCTTAGATTTTAGTGCTCAAATGGCATTAATTAACAGGTACTTTTCGGGGACAGTGTATTTGTGAGTGAGTGAGTTTTGCAAGCCTTCTTTGCAATTAACAAGGTTGTGATAGTTTGATTCTTATTTTTCTAGGAAAGAAGAGGTGATGCCCACCTTCTTAACACTAGGTCCGGTTATCTGGTAGGGTGGCCTTTGCCACAGACTGGTCGGGCCAGTATTATTATTTTTCAAAAGTATTTTCATTTACACACTTGCACGAATTGCGCTTATTTTGCAGTAGCCATTTTTGTTGATTCCTTATTTTTGAGGTCCTGAAGAAAGCCGGGTCGAGTGACCCATCCGGCTGAAACATGTCGACCACAATTGTATGTATTTAATTAGGAATTAGTCTTTATATAATTTTTGAGACTATTTGGTGATTTTAGACATGACACTTGGTCGCATGCATAATAAACATAGGTTTTTGCCCCAGTAGTCATTTTTAGTCAGCACTTGCACTAGAGCACTGCACTCTTGTACACATTTGCATCTTTTCGAGTTCATATAGTTAGAGCATACATCTGGTCAAGAGTTTTCTTAGGAGTATCAGGGCCAGGTTCCCAGCAGGGCCTGTCGGCTCAATACTTGGGCCGGTTTCCTGGTCTCCTGTAGATCCAGATGACGAGACTCCGCCATTAATGGGTGGGCTGATGGATTCTATTATCCTACCGATTTGTGAACTAACTATCTGACCTTTCAGGGGTGTATCTTAGTTTCACTTTTCCCTTTTACCCGTCTCAGTAGGTACCTGTTTTATTAGACTGAAATATTATGAACCCCTCAAATCTCTTTTTTTGCAGGTCACATGATATCTGATTATGGTCAGATTTCAAAACTATATAAACAGAGTGTTTTTAGAAACGTGTTTCAACTTTGTAGCTTCTTGCAGGCCTCCTCATTCTGCATATTGAGACTTAGTTAAACTTACCTTCACAGTAATGGGAATAAAAAATGGTATACATTTTTTTCTGTTTTTCATTCAAATATAAATTCATATAAATTGCTTATTTTAAAATTTGGATCTGTGAAAGAAAAGGAAAAAAAAATGATAACATGTAATAATACATTTTTTACAACACAGCATAATTTCCACAAAGTAATTTTGTTGCCTTTTTTGCTGTTCTGAGAATATATTAAATTTCACTAAAAATAGTGATTTCAATCGTACTCCTCACTTAACAGCGGGCAAAAAAAACACAATCTCAAAGATTGTTAAAAAAAAACCAACATGCCATTCTCAAAATACAAATCACAGAAATATAAAATGCACACGGCTAACAACATTTTTTAACCTTAACTTACAAAAACTGTAAATGATCTAAAGTTGAATTTTTGGAGGATGCCCCATGCCCACAACGTTTTCCTTCAGTGATGTGGAAATTTTCTACTTTTCTCGAGGGGCAAACAAAGACCAATACCACCTTTCTCATGCACAAGATTTTCAAAAGAGTTCTGTTACGAGGGGATCCTAACAAAAAATACTCATGCGGCACAGCAAGTATGATGAAACACCTAAGGACCCTTCATCCAAACAATCTTGCACGAGAAGAGTGCAAACAGATGAGAAACACTCCTGTTCTGTATCTGTAAAAAAGAATCACATATAAATGTATATTAATAACTTTCAAAATTATACTATTCCATTACTGTACAAACACATTTTATATAAATACTGACTAAGAAACTATGTCCCTGAACCACAAGTGTGACAATGGTTAAAACACTACATGCATAGTGCATACTACTTTGAAGCAGTTCATGCCCTAAAGCCTACCTCACTAAAACTCTACATGCTAACTGACTAAATGATTACAGTACTATAAGGAGACACACTGGGTGAGTGACAGGGTGTTTGCTAGAAGAGTATGAATGCTAACTAGGGAATTGAAGGTGTGAAACACAACTGTGTAGGTGATTAGAGGACTGCATCCATACTGCATAGGCATTTAAAGCAGTCCATGTGCTAAGGCCTGGCTCACTGCATGACTACTTGGGTACTGACTGAATGATTAGAGTACAGCAAGGAGAGTGCCTAGGTGAATTTATAAGTGCTAGGCTTTTCGTACAGGGAATGGATTACTACTTGGCACTGAATGGGTCACTAGAGGAGTGCAAAGGCAGTGACAAGATGTTTGCTGGACTGTATGGATACTGACTAGGAAATTGAAAGTGTGAAAGACAAGTGTCTAGGTGGTTAGAAGACTGCATGCATAGTGCAGAGGGATTTGAAGCAGTCCATGTGCTAAGGCCTGGCTCAGTGCATGAATACTTAGGCACTGGCTGAATGATTAGAGTACTGCAAAGATAGTATCTTGGTGAATTTATAAGTGTTTGAGTTTTCGCACAGTGAATGGATTAGTACATGATGCTGAATGGGTCACTAGAAGACTGCAAAGGGAGTGACAGGGTGTTTCCTGGAAGTGTATGGATACTGACTAGGGAATTGAAGGTGTAAAAGACAAGTGTATAGTATGTTAGAACACTAGAGGACTGTATGCATAATGGATAGGGGTTTGAAGCAGTCCATATACTAAGGCCTAGGTCACTGGATGAGTACTTGGGTACTGACTGAATGATTAGAGTAATGCAAGGAGAGTGCCTGGGTGAATTTATTAGGGTTTGGCGCAGTGAATGGATTAGTACATGATGCTTAATAAGGTCACTCGAGGAGTGCAAGGGGAGTGACAGGGTGTTTGCTGGAAGTGTATGGATACTGACTGGGGAATTGAAGGTGTGAAAGACAAGTGTGTAGGTGGTTAGAGGACTGCATGCATAGTGGATAGGGGTTTGAAGAAGTCCATGTGCTAAGGCCTGACTCAGTGCATGAATACTTAGGCAGTGACTGAATCATTAGAGTACTGGAAAGAGAGTGTCTTGGTGAATTTATAAGTGTTTGGGTTTTGGCACAGTGAATGGATTAGTACATGGTGTTGAATGGGTCACTAGAGGACTGCAAAGGGAGTGACAGGATGTTTCCTGGAAGTGTATGGATACTGACTAGGGAATTGAAGGTGTAAAAGACAAGTGTATAGTATTTTAGAACACTACATGCATACTGCATAGACATTTGAAGCAATCTATTTGGTACTTAGAAACTGACTAAATAATCAGAGTACTTCTAGGACAGTGCTTAGGTAAAACTTTTAAATTTTCAGTTCTGCCACAGTGAAGAGAATAGTACATGGTACTGCACCTTAGTGTCAAACCCTGACTCATTTTATCAATGCATAAGCAAAGACTAGCTTCTAATGTTACTAAAACTTGACAACATGACTGGTTTTAAAAGAGTTATCTGCTAAAAAATACACGATGTTACCAAATGCTTCTCTCACAGTGGTTCCCAAATGCACACAGACTCACAGTGTGATTCTAGACAACAGCCACTATACCTAGGAGTTTACCAAAAATCATTCACTACTGTGGAAGTGGTAAGGGAACTGCACACAATCTTCATATTTCAGGACTGCACTTTTGTGTCAAAGTCTGACTCATTTAATCAAAGCATAAGCAAAGACTGGCTTCTAATGCTACTAAAACTTGACAACATGACCGGTTTTAAAACAGTTATCTGTCAGCAAATACACGATGTTACCAAATGCTTCTCTCACAATCCTTACCCAAATGCACACAGACTCGCAGTGGGATTTTAGACAATCAACACTATCCTAGGAGTTTACCAAAACTCATTCACTAGTCTAGAAGAGTTAATGGTACTGCACACAATCTACATATTTAAGTACAGCACATCAGTGTCAAAGCATGACTCATTTAATCAACACATAAGCAAAAGACTAATGCTACTAAAACTTCACAATATGACAGGTTTTAAAAAAGTTATCTGTCAGCAAATACATGATGTCACCAAATGCTTCTCTCACAGTGATCCCAAATACACACTAACTCACACTGTGATTCTAGACAAGCACCACTATCCCTAGGAGTTTACCAAAACTCATTCACTACAGTGCAAGTGGTAAGGGAACTGCACACAATCTACATATTTCAGGACTGCACTTTTCTGTCAAAGCCTGACTCATTTAATCAAATCATAAGCCATAACTGTCTCCTAATACTACTAAAACTTCACAACATGACAGGTTAAAACAGTTATCTGTTACCAAATACACGATGTTACCAAATACTTCTCTCACAGTGGTTTCCAAATGCACACAGACTCACTGTGTGATTCTAGACAAACAACACTATCCCTTACACTATACCAAAAGACATTTCTTCATCTATAAGTAGTACTACATTTTAGTATTGAAACATAACATAACTCATTTCACAAATTCATAAACAATGACTGGTTTCTAATTCTACCAAAATATAAAAACAGCACAGTTATCTGTCTGTAAACACATGAAAAACACAAATGCTTATCACAGAATGGTTTCTACATACACTCACACTGTCAATAAGATTGTAGAGAAACAAAAAATTACTCCCTACACTTTAGCAGGAGAAATACATTAGTCTGATTAAAATTAAAATAGTCTACATACATCCCCTCACAATTAAATAACTCATCTTTCAAGTTATTTTGTAGATTAAGAAGTATATCAGTCACTCACCATATTTTCTTTTACAGAATCTCTGCACTGTGCACCTCTCAGCAAAAACAAAGAATGGAAAAGTTTCTCTTTCATTTTCCACACATATACCTGTAAACATCAAATCACAATCCTTCACACATAAACTCAATTGCAAACACACATTTCTACTGGTTAAACATTTCAACCCTTTCCAACTGAAATACATTTCGACCCTTCCCCCAATCTGCCTTCTGCCTGTTACCATAGAAACAGGTCATGGAACACTGCACTAAGCACACAGGTCAGAAGTTCAGCACACAATGTTCCTACACAAGAGAGGAAGTGTGCTTCACTTTTCAACACATCAGCTAATCATATATAATGTTCCTTACAATCTGTTTTTGTTAACCAATAAGAATCATACCTTTAAAAAACAGAAATATATATATACCCTACCTTTCAGTTTACAAAGTAGTCATACAACTAAAGATTTCTTGTCTTTTTTTTAAAAAAATCCGTGGATCCGCGCATCCAACGCAATAGGATGCGCGCACCGTGCGCGCATTTCGCCGTTTAAAAAAAAAAAAAGGGGGCCCCAGGGGGTCCTTCTCAGACCCCCTAAGCACCTCTAGAGGGTCAGAGTATTTCCACTCTGCCCCCTTTATATGTTTTACACACTTATTCCCCTTGCTTCTTCAGCCTCGCTTCTACCAAGGCAGAAAATGGCCGCCAACAGTTCATGGTTTCGAATGTAGAGAGACACTCGACAGCCAATTAGCATTCAGCGCACGATCGGGAGGGTGCGCGCTCGGTTCGGGGAGGGTGCGCGTACGGTGCGTGTACGGTCCGCGGATCCTCCATGGCCATAGATATTTATGTACTTTTAACTCTAATTTTCTCAGGAACTACTGAACGGATTCACACCATTTATGCAAAAGGCATGAGTCTGAACTGAGGACTACCTCTTTGCCAAATTTGGTGTCATTCCGTTCAGCGGTTCGGGCTGTAGCTGCGACAACAGATCCTATGGGAAATTGCATGGGGAAAACGCGTTTTGGGACCCCCTTTTTTCTCGGCCCCCGCTTAACGAATCACCACAAAACTTTCAGGGTAGGAGCGGAGCGGAGCTGGCCAAAAGTTTGTAAAATTTCGTGAGGATTTGTCAACCGGCGCCAGACTTATTGGGAATAGAATGTTGCGGATTTCCTATGGAAAATAGGTCCTAACTATAACTACCTACTGGCGACCGCCAGTAGGTAATATATATATATATATATATATATATATATATATATATATATATATATATATATATATTATCTACTGGCGGTTGCCAGTAGATAGTTATAGTTAGGACCGTGTTTCCATAGGAAATCCGCAACATTCTATTTGGAATAACTTTGGCGCCGATTGACGAATCCTCGTGAAATTTTCAAAATAGGTGGGGCGCTCCGCTCCGCTCCTTCCCTGAAAGTCTCCGGGGGATTCTTCAAGCGGGGGCTGAGAAAAAGGGGGGGTCCCAAAACGCGTTTTCCCCATGCATTTTTCCATAGGACCTTTAGTCCAAGCTACAGCCCGAACGGCTGAACAGAATTACTTGAAATTTGGCAGAGAGGTAGTCCTCAGTTCAGGGATGTGCCTTTTGCAGGTCTGGTGTAAATCTGTTCATTAGTTCCTGAGAAAATTGCAGTTAAAAGCATATATATATCTATAGGCGCGCACCGTGCGCGTACGGTAAGCATACCGTACGCGCACGGTGACGTGTGCGAGCGCAATTCTGATTGGTTGTTAGATGTCAGTAAACATTCGAATCGGTCGAAATCAGGAAGTGTCGGCCGCCATTTTGTCTCTCGCAGTCTGGGGCAATGAAAAACAAAGGGGGAAAACGTGAGAAGGGGGCAGGATGGACAGGTCCTGACCCCCTAGCCTTTGTCAGGGGGTCACTGAAGGATACCCAAGGGTAAAAAAATAAATATTTTTTTTTGTGAAAAATCGCGGGGTGCGCGCACCGTACGCGCACGGCACGAACAACGCATCGTGGGCGCTTGGTGCGCGAAGTGCAAAAAGCGCCCACAGCGCGCACACAGAGCGCGAAGCGCACCGTGCGCGTACGGTACGTGCACGGCGAAAAAACTTAAAAAAATAAATAAATACATAACTTAGCATTTAAAAAACCGTACAAATTCACTGAAAAAACCATAGGTTTCACACATGTTATAGTTGGGAATTAGCATTTAAAAAACCTTGCAAATTCACTTAAAGAACCATAGGTTTCACACATGTTATAGTTAGCTGGACATTTCACTCGTGAAAAACCATTGAAATTCCCCCGTTATAGTTAGTGCAGGCAACTATAACTCACGCGACCGCAATCCTCTGCTGATGATGTGAGATATTACATCACTGATGACATATGTGTCTTTCTGAAAAATATTTGTAATATATGTATAGCTAAAAATTAATGGAAGAAGACATGGGTAAATAAGTGTCTAAATACAGTGATGTAATATCTGACATCATCAGCAGAGGATTGCGGTCCAGCTAACTATAACATGTGTGAAACCTATGGTTTTTTAAGTAAATATATATATATAGGTGTCATGTGATCAAGGCCCGAGTGGGGGCTGAAACGCGTCATGGCGGACTGGTACAGAGTATGAAATTAATGAAATAAAGATTCAGTGATTGGCACCGAAGTTTTGGGTCCGTTCTTTCGTCGAATCAAGGCAGCAGTACAAAAGACGAATTTACATTCATATATATATATGTATATATACTTATATGAGAAAAATAATGTGGGTCCTGCGGGTGCAGACGTGAGGCCGAACCAATTGCATATTGTATATATCTTAATATATATATGTTGTGCTGCCTCCACTTCACCTTTTCAACAGAAACTCATGGCAGCATAGACAGTATGTTTCTTCTTTTATTAGATGCTGTCAATCACCATAGTGCAAACACAAAGATGGATGGTGTACGTGTTTTGGCTAAATTTCACTGAAAAGAACAAATGTTACGGGGACATTATAGTTAGGAAATAGAATTACAAAAAACATAGAAATTCACTTAAACGTCCAAAGGTTATAGGTACGTTATAGTTAGGCTCAGATTTCATTGGTACAAAACCCTAGAAATTCAGCAGTTTAACAAAGTTATCCTGTAGTGTTTCTCATCTGACCCAATAAACATGTCCCACCTGTTCAAAATGAGTTTGTCCATGTATCACACTATATCTGTCAGTTGTGATATTGTCCAACTCAATCTCTCAACAGTAATCTTCAATCAGTGTATTGAATGCCTGTGAATCCTAAGAGCCGCCAAGGACAGTAGTATTACACATATATTTGTTTAAATGCGAGGTTTGTTTGTGACACTGACAGTCTGAAGGAATTCCTCAAGCTTTGATGATCAGGAAATTCAGTCGCCTCACCAGTGGCTAACAAAACAGGTACACAAATGTTGTTTGAAAGATGAATATGCATGGTTAGTCTCCACTGTTTGCCACCAGGAAAAAATCCTTGTTCTTCCACAAAAATGCAGATCTTAGCTTCAGGGCCCAAACTGCATATAAAGCAAAAAGGATAACCCTGTACTTGGAGTGAAACTCTACCTCCACACAAACGACATAATTACAGTCATTCTGATGAATGTACTTTTGGATCTCAGCCAATGTAATGCTTTGATGTCCGGTATCGCTGTGGTCAAACTAACAATGATGAAGAGCAACAGCACCATGATCAAGCCTGACATCCAAGATAGAGACCTCTGGTGGAACTTACAAAACACACAGGAACACTTAACAGATTTGAAATCAGATAATGCATGAAGAAAAAATAACAAGCCCTCTCCTGCTAGGCACGCAGGCTAGTTAAAAAATATTATTTAACTGACTGAGAGGACATATGTACCCACCTTTGGGACCCCATTTACTGCACTGAGATGACTAACCACAGGAATGGACAATACTAAAGTTTGTCTTTGACCTACTTTTGCAGGCTACTGAGTGTTCATGTTTGTACTCATGTTATGTATATATCATGTGAGGCAGTTAATAGTTTTTTTTATAGTTGAGTCACATTTGTTGTTTGTAATATTTTTCAATATGTTTGCCTTCAAACTTGTTGTGTTATGTCTTTGAATATGCTTAAGCTCAAGGTTTGAGTCAAGTGCTGAGAACCAATTACACTTTAAACAATACTGAAAGAAATAGATGTATGCACATTGATTCAATTGCAAAATACTCAACATTGGTTAACCTGCAACCACCTCAAGCTAAATACTCTCAAAACCGAATTCCTTTTAATTGCACCTCCCAAAACATTACTCAACATTGCTAAATTGAGGAAACATTTAACAGCCCTATATTGCATTCTGCACATCATCAATTCCATGAAAACAATGGAAATAACACTGGACAAGAACTTGAAAATGCAGGAGCGCATGAGTTCAGCCACCAGAGGAGCTAATTTCCAAATGAGTATCTTAAGGAAGATAAACCCTTCCTCCTCCTCAATTACTTCATGTCAGTTGTTCAAGCCCTTGTGATTTCCCGTCTGGACTATGGAAATGTAATCCTTTGTGGCATTCCTAGATGAAAGTTGCCCCCCCCTAAGGGCTTCCCTTAACCCAGCTGAAAGGTTTATTACTGAATCTAAAAGCATTAACCACAAACTGGCTCCCTTACAAAGCAAGAATTCATTTATAAATTGCCTGCATGACACAAAAAAGCCATACACTCCAACACCCTTTGTACATTGCACAAAAACTGGAGCTGTCTAGTGTCTCTAGAACCTTAAGAAGCACCATGTCTTTGCTGTTGAAACCGCAGAAATTCTAGAAGAAGAAAACAGTCGAGCCTTCTCTGGCATTGCCCAGAGAATCTAGAATTCACTACCATCTGAAATCCAACTTAACTCTTCACTTGCATCTTTCAAAAAAAGAGTGGAAGTGCTATTGATGAGCAAATTGTTGCTCTAGCTCCCCTGGTACTGTTATTGACATGGTTATTATTGTTTATTATTGGCTGCCTTACCTGTTTTTCTCACCCTGATCATTTATGTGGTGCTATGTTGTAATGATAGGAGTTCTTCACCCCCGCCAGGATACTGCTACTTCCTGTACTGTTATGGTGATTGTTAGTATTGTTTTTTATTGTCAACCTTGTTTGTTTCTCTCACCCTGGTCATTTGTAAAGCGCTCTGATACCCTCTAAGGTCATGATCGTGCAACATAAACTTTTAATCAATAAACAAATAAATAAGAGGCCATCTCATTGGATTCACCACCTTTTTCCTTAGCAATCAAGAAGAATGGTATGGCCTGCCTACTAAGCTTTTCTGTTCTGTTGATTATGTATATCCATCACCTTTTGGTTGGTAGTAAATCATTTTTTTACCTTTCCTCCAACTTCTTCATTGATCTTCACAACTCTTTGTTGAATGCAATGTAATTTGTTCACTTACACAGACAACTGGAAAAAAACTATGTTTGCATAATATGTCATTATGCTGGTTTTTGTTTGGGTTCCTCTATCAGTGTAAAAACAAGCATTTTCAGTATGTGAGCACTTTAAAAGCTTCACACTCAATCAATCAGGATGTTTTTTATTTGATCAGTACAATTTAAATCCCTTCAGTGTGTGCTTTGCTTTGTAATCCATGTGAGGAAGTGAACGCGGGGCTCACCTTCGTGCCGCCATGGAGAAAACTTTCCGACACCCGATCCCAGAGAGGTGCATTTCGGAACATGAAGGCCAATGACGAACTACAGCATCCATCCCCATATCCTGTCTCTCCACAGAGGGATTACGTCCCAAGACCGGAAGTAGGCGGAGTCGAACCCGGAAGTTTTTTCTCCGCACCAATGAAGGGAGGGCAACACGAGAAGGAGGCGTCTTGGACCAGTTACGGAGAAGAAGCGAGAGTGAAGACGGAGGAGAAAGTGCAAACGGAGGAAGGCAGAGACTACGGAGGACAAGACGAGGAAGACAGGAAGGACGAGAACACCCTTGGAGCTGACGAGGTACCTGACGAGCGGTGGAGCGAGGAGTGGTGGTGCCCACTGGAGGAGGCTGGAGAGCGGCCGCAACTCAGGAGAGTTGCGGCAGAGCCGGTGAGTGATAGCGTCTCTGGGGAAAACGGAGAGGGTGCGCGGGAGGTGGGAGGCAAGCACCAGAAAGGGCACGGGTAGTGAAGCTGAGGAGGTAGCCTCAGAAGTACTTGTGTATGGTACGTCACCAATTTTTCCCTGCAGAATCGGCACTTTTTCGTTGTGGGCACTGAATGTTGTTTCAACCCTTCTTTTTCCTTTGCGTCACTATTCCGTTTTAAAGGCCCATTACGGCACGACTTTCACTTACTGTCTAGAGAGCACCCCCCTTTTTATTTTGAAACTTCAAGGTGTGGTGACGGGTAGACTCTAAATACCTTCCTCAACAGAGTGATTGAGGGCTCCCTTTTCTCTCCTCTCTTATGAGCCTCCGGGGAGACACCATCTATACCGAGGAGGAGCCGGGAACAACTGCCTCAGAATCCCCGCTAAGCTCAACCAAGATCGAACCGGGAGACGAGCAGGAGGAAAAACACCCTAAACAAACTAGCAACCCCATCCCTGATAATAAAAAATGTACTTTTGGAAAATATAGTCAACCTCCTCGCCTGTTTATCAAACCTGCCCTCCCACAATCCACTAATGAAATATTAACATAATTGTGTTTGAAGTTGTGGTTTGATAAACAATATTGACTCTTCTAATGTTTTATTTATATTTCTGTACTTCTATCAAAGGAATGTTCATCTTGGCCTCTGGCTTTGCCTTGCTGATCATCAAAAAACCCTTTAAACAGCTATAGATTAAGCTACATCTGTGGTGAAAATACTATGGTATGCAAGAATAAATCTCCATGTTCAACTCCTGTTAACATCTGTGTTTATAATTTGCAGCAATAAATACTTCTTAATCTCTGCTCTTAACTGGAATGTGCTTGTTATCTGACACTGCTTACTTCTCGGTATGCAAAACATTGATGACTGTTCCATAGTAAATGTTAAAAATCAACATAAAACTGAAGCCTTTTTTCTGACAGATGTTGTTTGTAAAATGAAGTGAGTCCATAAATTAATAATCAGAGGTAAATAGTATAGGTTTCCGATTACAGACACCATATTCTATCTATACCAATCAGGTGTAGGCCAATTTTACCATGTTTAGAAGGGAGACCACAAGCACTTTACCACTGATAAGCAGAGAAAAGTGCACAGAGTCCTAGAAGCCAGCAAAAACCGCTTCAGCAGGGGAAGGCAAGAAAGGCAAAATGCTGGGGTGGCCCTACAGAGAGGGCAACGTCCAACATCCAGGCTCGATCTGCTTCTTGTTTGTTGTTCTTGGCAAATAATAGGAATTCTGTCTTAGTTAGATTGAGCTTCAGGTAGGCACTGGGCATCTAGCTCTGGATGATGTGCAGGCAGATTTAGAAGCATTGGATGTATGAAGAGACTTACATGTACAGTTGAGTATCATTGTCATATGGTGAGGGCTGATGCTGTTATCTGTGAGTAGATCTGTGAGTAGAACACCAAGCAACTTCATTTAGAGGTTGAAGGTGGTAGGGGATAGTATGTGTTAGAAATGGGGGTCTCTAGTTGGCAGAAGTAGGCACCTAAGTCCAAATAGGGACCCTTGCTTTTAGTTAGGGTAAGGGGGATACACTTTTAAAATAACCCCTGCTCATCCCTTTGGTAGCTTCGCACGAGCAGGCAGGCTTATCTCAGAGGCAATGTGTAAAGCATTTGTGAACACATACAGTAACACAGTGAAAACACTACAAATGGACACCACACCAGTTTAGAGAAAAAATAAGTATTCTTTATCTAAACCAAAACAAGACTAAACAACAAAAATCCACAATACAGTATTAAAAATAAGGCTTTAAAACGGTGGAAATAGTTCAGTTCAATGCAAGTTGTAAATGCAACACTTTTCTCAAAAGTACCTTAGATGCGTCACGCAAAGCAATCAAAATGGCTGCAGGGAAGGTGATGCGTCTGTTCCTTACACTCAGGGGAGGTGATGCGTCAGTTCCTTACTGCGTGGGGACTTGATGCATCTGTTTCTTACTGTGGACTCCAAACGATGCGATAGTCTTTGATGCCTTGATGCGATTCTTCAATCCGGTACGATGCGTGTCTTCGTGCAGCTGCACAGCAGGCTTGCGTCGGGATTGGTGCGGCGGCGCCGATTTCTCTAGCTGCGGCAGGCGCTGCGACGGTTTCTTCAGCGATGCGTCGGGAAACCAGTGCGGATGCGACACGCTTCTTCGGTGTTATGTCTCCAGAGGTCCTAAACAGCAGCAGGCACCTCTTTGCAGGTTGGAATTCCCAGCAAGGAAATTCAGGGGAGCTGGTGGTGAAGTCTTTGTGTCCCTGAGACTTCAGAACAGGAGGCAAGCTCAGTTTCAAGCCCTTGGAGATGTTACTCAAGATGACAAAGCAAACAGCAAAGTCCTTTTCTCCTTTCCTTGGCAGCAAGCAGCCACTGCAGGCCAACCCCAGACCGCAAACAGCACAGGGGCAGTATTCCTCCTCAGCTTATCCGGCTCTTCTCCTAAGCAAAGGTTTCTCTTGATTCCTAGAAGTGATCTAAAAGTCTGGGGTCTGGCCCCCTCTTTTTATACACCAAAATCCTTTGTTCTCTGAAGGCAGAGAGTGTCTGTATCAGCCAAAAACAGTTGTGCGGGGCACTTTATTTATTCATTTGTAAAGCGCATGGTTATACCTATCGGTGTGTCCCCGCGCTGAGACATCAGAAAGTGGAGGAGATAGAGAGGATGGAATAAGAGGCTGGAAGATTGTTTAGAGGTTTATATTCAGAAATAACCATGTCTTCAGTTGTCTGCGAAAAACATATTCGCTGGGTTCAGTTCTCATGGTTATAGGTAACGTGTTCCATAACTTTGCCGCCAGATATCTGAAGGAGCGAGCTCCCATTCTGGCTTTGAAAATTCTTGGGATCGTCAGTAAAGCCCTATCCCTAGATCGTAGTTCCCGGCCAGGAGTGTATCTGGATACCAATGACTTGAGGTACAGAGGGCTTTTGCCAGTCAGAATGCGGTGTACATAACACATAGCCTTAAACAGAATTCTTTTTTCAATGGGCAGCCAGTGTAAAGTGGCCAAAGCTTTTCTAGTATTTGTTCTCCTCGGGAGACTGAGAACTAAACGGGCTGCCGCATTCTGTATTCTCTGAAGTTTCATCAGTCCTCTCTTAGAGGCTCCTAGATACAGTACATTTCCATAATCTAATTGGGATGTAACTACAGCATGCACTACCGTTTTCCTGGCTTTTGCAGGGAGTAGGTCAATGATTTTCCTCAATGTTTTCATTGCTCCATAGCATTTTCCCGCGATTTTCCGTATCTGGCTATCGAACGATAGCTTGGGATCAATCCAGATACCAAGGTTCTTCACTTCTTCCTTAGGGATCGGGACCTGTCCTAGTGTGTTTGGCCACCAAGCCGAGGACCAGATGTTAGGTGTTTTACCTACCACTAATACCTCGGTTTTGTTTCCGTTAAGTTTGAGGCAGTGGTCATTCATCCAGACTGCCACTTCTTCCAGGCATTCGGAGAACCGGATAGCAGCTTGGTCTCTGTTTTGAGATAATTGCACAATTAGTTGGGTATCATCTGCATAAGATACAATTGATACCTCATATTTTTTAACACATTCCGCCAACGGACCCACATATATGTTGAATAGGGTTGGGCTAAGAGTAGAGCCCTGAGGAACTCCCTGTTTTAAAGCATGGCTATCCGATATATGGGCGAGTTGAGCTACTTGAAAGCTCCGTTGGTCTAAGAAAGAAGTTAGCCACTGGAGGGCGCGTTTCCGTATGCCACAAGTCTCTAATCTTTGTAATAGTAAGGGATGTGAGACCGTGTCAAAAGCTGCGCTCAAATCCAGCAGGATGAGCGCAGCTGTTTTCCCTTCATCTGCCAATTTTCTTAGTGTCTCGGTGGCTATCAACAAGGCAGATTCTGTGGAGTGGGCCTTTCTGAAGCCAGACTGTGAGGGATGAAGGATCGTGTTAGCATCTAAATGATCCACTAGTTGTTTATTCACTATTTTTCTGCTATCTTAGCTGTCAGTGGTATCAGTGAAATAGGACGCAGATTCTCCAAAACGGAGAAATCGAGAGAGGTTTTCTTTCTTAAAGGTTTAACAATGGCCCTTTTCCAGTTCAGAGGAACCATCCCAGTTTTTAGGGAGCAATTGATGAGTTCAGAAATATAAGGTAAAATAGTATTGATACCCATCATTATTCTATCAGGCTTAGCTGGGTCACAAGGAGATCCTGATTTTATGCCTTTGATGATAGTTATAAGTTCATCTCTTTGTGGTATAGTGAATTAATTTAGTAATGTTCCTCTGAATTCCTCCTGACTGCGGAGGTATTGATTGCTTCCTATTTGGGCCTCAGTCGGGAATGACTCATATATCTTCGTAACTTTGTCCGCAAAGAAGCCTGCTATTTTATTGCATATCTCTTTGGAGGAGGTTGGTACTACTGTTGCAAGTGCACAACAACCTCCTTTGTCAGTGTGAGCCCTGGCTTCAGACACACCACGTGGGGGCAGAGCCGTCATTGTGGAAGGCAGGCTCAGCCCTATTCAGGTAAAGATGATACTCCTCCCACCACTCCAAATGCAGACCAAGCCTATTCATCCCAGCCCTGACGCATCAGAGTTCTGGAGCTACGGCCCTCCTCCAGCCCCTGTCATCCAAAAGCCAGACATGCAAAACCTAGCAGAGGCACACTGGATGGTTAGGCAAGAAAATACCTACTTTCTAAAAGTGGTATTTTCAAACACAGGATGTAAAAATCACCCTCACTAAAAGATGCATCTTAACATTCTGAGTTCAGGCATACTAAACTTTATTTTCCTATCTTGTTCCTAGGGTCAGTTATGTTTATAAGATGTTATAAACTATCTCCCCATTCTGGTGTATGGCAACAGATAGCCTTGCAATAGTGAAAAACGAAATTGGCAGTATTTCACTATCAGGACATGCCACACACATCAGGGCATGTCCTACCTTTCACATACAATGCACCCTGCCCCCAGGGGAACCTTGGGCCTACCTTAGGGGTGACTAACATGTAGGAAAGGGAAGATTTAGGGACTGGCAAGTGTGTGCACTTGCCAAGCCGACATGGCAGTCTCAGACTGCACAAAGGCTCTGCAATGGCAGGCCTGAGACACATTTTACAAGCTGCGTCTGTGGGTGTCACAACCAGTGCTGCAAGCCCACCAGCAGCATTTGATTTACAGGCCCTGGGCACACATGGTGCACTGTACTAGGGTCTGAAAAGTAAATCAAATAGCCAATCATGGAATCACTAATCCATAACAACAATTCACAAAGGGAGCACTTGCACTTTGGCACTGAACAGCAGTGGCAACGTGCCCAAAGCATCTAGACCTGCAAAAACACAGCAGGCAAAAGCAGAAAAAATGGAAGAGAGACCCACGCCAATGGTGCCAGGTCTAACAGTATGGAACCCTGAGGGACTCCTCAGCTGATAGGGTTCTTTTGGGACAATGTGATTCCCATGTGAACAACTGGTTTTAGTTCCAAAGGTAGGAGGAGAATCAGTGAAGAACATTGATGGTGAATCCAGCTCAAGAGTTCAGGGTGCATATGAGGGTGAGTTGGTCGACTGTGTTGAGGGCAGCTGAGAGTTCTAGCAATGAGGCAGAGGGACATCTTTATCTGTGGTCAGGAGCATGATCTAATGCCAGACTGGTAGTCGTGCAGGAAATGATGAAGATTAATGTGATCTTGGAGTTGAATACAGCCTGCTTTTTCAATTATGTTGCCACTCAATGGTAGGTGAGTGATTAGCGAGATTATCAGGGTGTAGTGTGGGTTTCCTTAGAATTGACAGCCTTGCCTGTTTTGAAAGCTTCTCTGAATATTCCTTGAGTGAAGGAGGCATTGACAATGGTAAGTAGGGATGAGAAAGCATTCCCAAAAGGAGCTCTAACCAACAAGGATAAGACAGCATCTTCATAAGAAGTGGCTTTGAGGAAGCTGAGTGTGTCGGTGAGATCTGAAAGTCTTTTAAGGATGCCCGTTGCAGGATTCTAAGACGTGAGCGTAAGAGATGAAGCAGACTTGGTGATGTTGATGTTTTGTCATATCACCTGTATTGTTTCACTGAAGAAGAGGTTGATGGCATTGCAATTTTCTTTGGTGTGCTAAATTGTTGCATCTGGCAGGTGGTTGGTGCAAAACTTTATAGTCTTGAAAAATGTTCTGCTCCTTTTAATGGTTTAATTGGTGATGTAGGTATAGTGCTCTGCTTTGCTTTAGTTGATGTGATGAGTTGCCTACAAGTTTAAAGAACGGACTTCAGTATCATGAAGTAATCTAGAGTTCTGTTTTTCTTCTATTTTCTTTCCTGTCTGCAGATGGATTGTTGTTGGAAATGGTACTTTCTGCAGGGTCACCCCCAAACTTTTAACCTTCCTCCTCCTATGTTTTGCTGAAGCCACTTTTGCTTTGTCAGAGTGTTAATTGCGAGCACTTTACCACAGCCGACCAGTGTTAAAGTGCATGCAATCTCTCCCTAAAACATGATAACATTGGCTCTTACCCAATTGGCATATTTAATTTACTTATCGGTCCCTAGTAAAGTGCACTACATGTGCCCAAGGCTTGTAAATTAAATGCTACTAGTGTGCTTGCAGCACTGATTGTGCTGCCCACTTAAGTAGTCCCTCTAATCATGGCTTTGGGCCTGCCAATGCAGAGCCTGTGTGTGCAGTTTACACTGCCATTTGAACCTAACAAAATAAACCTTTTGCCAGGCCTAAACCTTCCCTTTTTATATAAATGTCACCCCTAAGTTAGGCCCCGAACAATCCAGAGGTCATGGAACAATGTATTTAAAGGGCAGGAGATGTACTTTTAAGTTTTATATGTCCTTGTAGTGAAAAGCTCTCAAATTCATTTTTCACTGCTGCAAGGCTATCTCTCTCATAGGATAACACTGGGATTACCTTATTACATGTTATAAGAGTAATTTCCAATTGGGCAGAAATAAACCCTTCAAGTCTGGAGTCTCCGGGATCACAATTAAAAAATCCAAACTTATGGTGAAGTTGGATTTTAAATTGCAATTCTGGAAATGCTACTTTTAGAAAGTTGACATTTTCCTACTTCAGCCATTTGGTGCCTGATGCCTGTCTCTGATTACATGTCTAGGGTGGGTGACAGCTGGGCTTTGTGTATTCCCCCCTAGACAGCCACACACAATGGGAGCTTAGGTTTGACCTAATGAGCCATCCAGCCAGAATGGGAGGGAGGAGCTGGACCCAGCCTCACTTACACCTAAATAGACTGTGTACTGTCCCCACACACAGGGCTGCACACCACCTGACAGTGAGTCTGGAGCCAGGGCAGGAAGAAAGGAACTATGTGCTCTTTAAAGGCATGTCTTTGAAGTCTCCTCCACTTCAAAGGCACAACTGGGTATAGGCTCTGGACCTCTGACTCCACCACTTCAGTACACATATGGACTGGGGAAGATCTGCCAGGCAGAAGGACTGCTGTGCTGCGAAGGAGCTGCCAATATGCTGGACTGCTGCTTTGTTGGACTCCTGTTTTGCTGTGCTTATCTGCTGACCTGCTGCTCTCCTGCCTATGGGAGAAAGACTGTATTTGCATCACTTGAACAAAGAGTGACTCCAAGGGCTAGCTGGCTGGCCTCCTGACCTGTAGTCTCAGGGACATAAAAGACTTCCAACTACCCTGTTTCTGCACCTGGACTGTGCCATCTCTGAGTCTGCCATGCCAAGTGGTGCCACCCCAGTTCGGGACCCTTGGAAGTGAGTCTAAGATGTTTACTCCAGTGGAACCAATGCATCCTCTGCCGAACCGCCTCATCGCTGCTGTGCGGATCAGACCCGTGTCATCCCCACTACTTCGTGGATTTAGATCGCCGCACCGCCGCTGCTGCGTGGATTGAACTCGATGCATCACCACTGTGCAACGTTCTTCCCAGCACACGGTCCTCATATCCCCATCAACTACAGCCTCAATGCAGGAACTCCGAATTGCAGCTTCCTCACTCATTGGAGCCGACGCATCCCCTTGGCTGCACAACGCATCCTCAACACAGGTCTTCACACGCAAGCTCCGTCAACAGGATCTCCAATGTCGGAGCATCAGGATCTCACACCACAGCCTCCTTGCATTCAGAACCGGCGCATTGCCTCTGCTGCATGACGCATCCTTGACCAGAATCCGCGCAAAACTCCGCAACCTCGGATTAAGGCACTTTGTTCAGTGGGCCTAACTTGGTCCCTGCTGCCCGCCCATGCTCCATTGCAGTCGGCCTGAACCTTTCACTTTGTCCTGGTCCGGTGTAACCAGATATTCCAAATAGCACTTTTTGCTTTGAGGCGCTATTTATACTTAAAAACTTTGAAATTCAATATCTCAAGTTCTACTGATCGGACTGTTGTTGTTTTGGTCTTGTTTTATGTATTAAATTAAGCTCTATTTTAATAACCTGGTGGGAAATCTTTTTGTGGGGAGTTTTTACTGTTTTACTGTTTGTAGTGTTGCAAACTTACACATTGCCTCTAAAGTTAAATGTAAATGTGTATGAGCTTATATAGCGCCGAATCACCCCTGGGGGTATCTCCGCGCTGTACTCATACCGCTGTAGGAACCCTTCCTGGCTATCCGTGTGAAGTGTCCACTCCTGGGCACCCCCATGGTGAAGCCAGGCATCCCAGCGCTGTTGGGGCCGTTGTGAAGACTAAGCAAGCTATTGCCCAGAGTTGCAGCGTGGGACCCATGATTAGAATAGGCACTGATGTGAGAATATCCGGTCCGCGGAATTTATAGCCCGAGACCCTGCCGCGTCGGGAATCGAACCCTGGTCCCGGACCAGTGCTCTGCATCGAGGTCTGCCACTCTAACCATTGAGCCACACTTCTCCACCTGACTGTTCTGTGCCAAGCTACCAGAGGGGAAGCACAGGTTAATTTAGGGGTTGCCTGCTTTTTACCCTAACTAGGATTGTGGTTCCTGTTTGCCTGGAGGTCATTTCCAGTCAAACCAGAACCCAATTTCTAAAAATTGTTTATTATTAACAAGGTCTTTAGATTACCAGGGTGTTGACGGCTTTGACTTGCACTTGTGTGTTTTAATTGGGGTGTGGATGTTGGCATGATTTTCCCAAACAAAGTGTTTGAGTTGTTAGAAGAGCATTGGTGTTGTATGTGGATTTGATAGGGAGAGAGATAAGTTTAAGCATTAGGTTACCTATTGATAAGTCTTTGAAGGATGTGAAGATTTGGTCTTCTTTTCTTTGTTGACCTTGGTTGTTGGTAGAATACTGAGCAGCGAGATAGTAATGGCAAAGTCCAAGTGTATGGGTGGTTCACATTGGACTGTTGTTGGAGATAAGAAGACAAGGTTGAAGATACTTGCCATCTGTGTAAGAACCCTCGTTAACAAAAGGATAGTTAAAAATATGTCATGTAGTGTATGCTTTATAGAAGTACCATTGCTTAAATGTTTTACCTTCTAAAACTTCAGGGATATATAGCCGTAGGGTGTGAAATCAAAATGTAACACTCAGGGACTTTATGATCCTTTTTTAATGGAGGTAGTTAGACACCGATATTGTCGAAAATCCCGTCCGTTGTATGCTAGTACACCATTTTCACAAATCAAAAAAATATACCATTCATGCCTTTTTGAGTTATTTGTGCATGTATTTACAGCTGAATAGCTGATGAAAATGAACCAAATTATCTCTGTCTTTGGAGCCTACTGAATAAATATATACCTCAGTAAACTGCAGAAAACTCTCCCTCCATCTACAAAAGAAGGATTTCACCTTGAGGAGGCCTAGAATCTATTCAATCAAGAGTTTTTTATGTACTTTAGAATCCAAATATTGTTCTTATTCTTAAGAGATCATTAGGAATCACCTGTTGGTAATTCTGGGCCTATAATTATTGACACCTGGAGGTCATACCACCCTACTTCCAGGTTGCTGCAATAGAGAATAACCTATGACATCTAGATTTACCAGGCCATTTACCACATTTTTTCTATTTACGGATCATGTTCTGGTCCTATATTCCACCTTATTTTTTTGCAATTATTCTTCATTTGGGTTTATTTTAATACCACTGATTCAGATCAAGACCATTCAATTCCCAAACTTGTGCTTAATGTGAGAAGGCATGGCTCCAAATGTCTGAACATCAAGTATACTATTCACATTAATCTTACATGTTATTTTTTTAATTGCCTATCATTCAAACGTTTCAAAGATATCTCACAATGTAATAGATAGAGAAAAATGAAAACAAATTCTATTCCCCTCCTCCCTCTGCCCCGAATAAGCAGTCCCTTATCTTCCTGGTCAGTTGTCAGCTACATTGTGCATCATCTTCCATTCACCTTTTCTCCATGTGCACACTATTTTCCATTATTGTAATTTGGGTAAGTATAGCAGAATATATATATTTTCTTTCAACAAAACACTAAGAGCAAGATGTACGAAGCAATTTTGTTGTCGTAAACAGCCCGATTCACAGAATCGGGTAGGTTGTAATCGCAAAAATTATTTTTCTCATGTTCAAACTCTAAATTGCGATTTGGTAACTTGTTACCAGTTCGCAATCTGGGTTTGTGACTGAATTCTGATTTTGTATCTTGAAGGTGTGTGATTAGTGCATTTCTTCCAAATACCAAATCGAAATGGTATATATTAATGTTTTGTGATGAAATTCGGTTGCAAAACATTAAAACTTCACTGGCTACATTTGTTTAACGGTAATGCCAAGGGTCCCATTCCCCTTTGAGAATACTAAAAAATCTGAGTTAAACGTTTCAATTTTTAAAAATACATCCTGTTTTTCTTTGAGAAAAACAGGCTGAGTCTAAAAAAAATAAAGTTTGCTCTATTTAAAAGCAAGCACAGACATGATGGCCTGCATCTCCCTGTGATGACTCTCTTTCCTAGTTGGTAGCAAATTCTGACCTACCTCATTATTATCATGAGGTAAGTCAATTTGTAAGCCTCTAAAAATTGGGAATTTTGCTAACCGACCTATAAATACATACAGGGCCGGACTGGCCGTAGGGGGCACCGGGCAATCCCCCGGTGCGCCGCACGGGTGGGGGCCGGTTTTGGACCCCTGGGGGCCGTTTTTTGTTACAGCTGTTATAGCTGCAAAATCGGCCCTGTAACAAAATCGGCCGAAATCCGGCCCTGGCAAAGAGCTTGGCGGCACCCCCAACCCCTTCCCCCCCACCCGCGGGGGGGGGGGAGGGGGAGGGGGGCGGCCGAGCACTTTGCTAGGGCCGGTTTTGGTTCCCAGTCCGGTCCTGAATACATAGGTCGGTTCACAAAAGAGCACGGTGGTTGCAAATTGCAAACAGTATTTTTCCAGAAGAGTTTAGTACATCTGGTCTAATGTGGCATATTCAAAAAGGTGACTTTACATGTAAGTAAATCTACACATGTAAATGTACTCTTTTACTTTGCAGTTAATTTACTATGTTTGGGTATTCACCAGTTCCAAATGTAAATTTACTATAAAGTGTAAAGTTGGTACAGCCAAAAAAGACGTAGAGTAAGCCCAGCACCACACATCACGAACCACTGATACTACTACACCCTCCCATAGAAAATAATGGAGGCAGCGACTTAAAATAGAACCCCATAGCAAATAATGTTAAAATTAATTTATTTAATTCAATTCAATGTTAAAAAAGGATTTATAAATAAAAAATAAATATTTTAAGATACAATATTGTAATAAAGTGCTTACAAATAACTGTAACCATAGTTTAAAAAAAATAGTTAAATAATGTAAAATAATTCTATACATTACATTTAGTAATTTGTAATACATAATATATATATATGTATATATTTCTTTATTCGGGTGCAACGCATCCATAAAAGATACAGTCGAGCATTCGTACAAAAAGAGAAAATAACATCACACGACAAGTATAAAAGGCAGTTCAAACAGCTAAGACATCATAAAAAGTTTAAAACAATACAAATTGATAGAACTCTAGTGGACAGGGGTATGCACACCCACATGCTAAAAAGACTTAACCAGAGCAGACCGCACAGGTTCAGTCAATTCTAGATAACCTTGATCTGTAGGCGGCCCGCAAGAAACTTATCACTGCGCAGATTGTGAAGGGATTAGGTAACAACTGTAAGTGCAGGAGAGCCACTTTAGTTTGCCTAAACTTCAAACTTTTTAGCATGGTCCGAAGGAAGCGTTGTCTGGTCAATGCGAAAAATTTGTACAGTAATGTATAATGTAACGTGTCCTGAGGAGATCGAAGATCGCAGCCTTTTTTAAAGATTGGGACTATGATAGCGTTGTACCAGAAGGGCAACGTTCCTTTCGAGGCTGCCGCATTGGGAACTTGTGTCAGCAAGGGAGCCCAAACCTCTGTGCTATCACGGAAAAGGTCCGGTGGTATACCATCAGGGCCTGTGACCTTCTTTGATGCCAAGAACTCAATGCTTAAGGCTACCTTTTCCCAAAAAAACTAATGGGGCAAACCGCCACCCAGGGAGGTATATCTATATTGCTCTCGCCAAGACAGGCTACATTATAAACTTTTTCAAAATGAGACACCCACTGATCTGGCGTGATGTGGTGGCAAACTCTCGGATTGACTGGTTCAGTGAAGCAAGGGCTATTGATGATTTTCCAAAATAAAGTTGAGTCCCTCAGTTTGCCCCCTTTGATTAAGTCCTCCCAGGACTGCTTTTGGAGTTGGAGCCTGGGCTCACTCAGCGACTCTTTATAAAGGCGACAGTACGAGGATACTCTATCTTTCTCCCGTGGCACCTGTTTCAAGGCTCCTTTTAACCTCCTTAAGGCCTGCGAACACTTATAGTAAAAGGGGGAAACCCGAACCCGCTCCGCTACCTGTGTGGTTAAAAGACAAGATACTTTCTGAGCTATGGAGGAAAACAAACTTAAAATGTAATTGCTCAGTGTGTTAAGGCCCAGACATAGGCCCATTTCTGTCTTGCAGGAAGAGAAAAGGCTATGGTTAAAGGCCTTTACGTCTATGCTCCCCCATCAGAGGTGCCTACCCTGATCAGTGGGAGTTAAAGATGCCTGGGGCTTCCAGGGACCTATGGTAGAGTGACCCAGCCCTGTCACTATACTCTATATTAAATGAGCCTGGGACCGCTCCCAAAGGTGCTGCCACAAATATAAAATCAATGATAGTTGCAGAACCTCTGCCTTTATATGTCGGGGGCAAATGAGAAATAGGCCCGGGATGCTAAAGATCTAATGTGTTTACCTGGTTATGGGTAAGTAACAAATTGTTTAATGCCTTCCCTTCCATTGTGTGTTCCATGTGGAGATCGTCTGAAAGCATGCAAGACTGGGCAGTCAACTGATTCTTCATAAAAGATGGGCACAAATGACAATTGAAATCACCCGCTAAAATAAAATTTGTGTGCCCTCGGTCTTCCTCCTTTATCGAGTCAAGGGCACCATCTAAGGCATTAAGATTAGGGGACCCCCCATTTCCCCTCTTGGCGTTATAAAAATTGATTATAACCAGAGTGAATGTTCTCCCCAGATGCAATTCTATACCCTGGAGAGCCTGAAAATCCCACTTTACATTTTTTAGGTTTTTACATAGATCTAAGGACACAAATATGATAAGACCTCCACTAGTGCGTCCCATGATTGAATTTGACGCTGGACAAATAATGGTCTTGTACCCATCCAGAAAAAAAGTATTCTTGGTCTCCCAGGTTTCCTGTAAGCATATACATTTATATGACCTAACAAACAATATCCAACTATCATCAGTAAACTTAGAGGACAAACCTGCCACATTCCAGGATATAAGACTAAATTCGCTACCAGGAATGTGGTTGATATTATCTGGGGAGAGAAATGTGGAGAGAGGCTCCTTAAGCTTCTCCTGGGGCATGTGTTTAATCACAGGGGGCACATAAGGGGGTAGGGCTGATACAATCTCATTTGGGCTCGATATTAATGGGGTACATACTTTCTCTACACTCTGTCTCAGGGGGTCAGTATGTTGGCGGGGAGAAACATCTGTCTCCTCCACCTCCTGAAGTCAATCCAGCTCATTCAAATCTGCAAGGGGGCCAAAAGAGTTTGAAAGTGGCAACAACTGCCCCAAACCACCTTTATCCAGCCTACCCCTTATAATCAGTGCCTCCCCTGGAATATGCATCGGGGGTCTGTAGAAAATACCCAACAGGAGTAGTTTAATGCATGAGGTTGAGGAAAATGATTTAGTTGCCCCAGAGAGAATTTTACGTGCTAGCTCCAGGTATCGTACCGAGATAATGATGCAGTTTCCCTCAAAGGAATTCTTTGATGGGCCTATCCACGCCACCCTCCGCGCCATCAAGATATCCTTATGATCCCTGACAGAATACCCGGAGTGTAAGTCCATCCAGTGGGAAACTTTATTGATTAGTTGGACCGTGGCTTCCTCTTTATAAGCCGGTAGGCCAGGCACCCCTGAGAAAACCACAGAATATGGAGCACATGCTGGGGAAAGGTCAATCACATGGGGCTGGCGAGCCTTAGATAATTGCACCCCTGTATAATGGGCGTCTTCGTGGCCTAAGGCCCTATCGGCCTGTGCGGTGCTAAGAGCACCGTCTCCCACTATGCCAGGGACATCGGACCCTAGCGCTGTATGTTGGACCATAACTCGCTTGGGCTTTAGGGGGACGTTAACGTGCGGGGTGCAACTGTTACTCGAGGGAATAATAGAAGGGTTGGTGACAGCTAATGATGGGCACACTGGCATTTGAGAAGGTGGATGTTTTTCCACTGAAGTCAAAAGAGTATCCATCTTGCTAGCCAAATCCCTTGTTGCTAGCTCCAGTTTGTCAAATCTGATCAAGAGTGGAGATAAAAAGTCAGTTAGAGTCACCGTAATGTTATGTAGAGCTGGTGCCAAATGGATCAACAATTCCTCCACAAGCAACCCATTAGCAGCGGTCGCCTGACCCTGGCGTGTAATCACAGGGGCTTCCAAGGTCTTTTTCGCCTTCCGTTTCCGTTTCGGAACGGGGGAGCTCACCGGGTCCGGGGATGGCAAGGTCGGGGGAGGGGGAGGCTCAGGCCTCAGGGCTAAGGGTTCGAGTGAGGAAGACTCCACGGGTGCCAAGATTGAAGCAGGGGAAGGGGCAGGCAGGACCTGGGCCATGGGGGTCATTGGCAAAGTAGATGGTAAACATAGTCCCGAACACCCCAGGTCTAGCGAGAGCCGCCTCTCTGCCCGAA
Source organism: Triturus cristatus (assembly GCF_964204655.1). Classification (NCBI taxonomy): domain Eukaryota; kingdom Metazoa; phylum Chordata; class Amphibia; order Caudata; family Salamandridae; genus Triturus; species Triturus cristatus. The sequence continues at coordinate 464,208,179 of NC_140593.1, forward strand.
CTACCTCCTTGTTGATGGTGCCCACTGCCTTTGCCAGAAATGTGTCAATAGTGCGGCATGGCTGACCCGTTGGGGTCGCTAGCTGAGCCTTCCTTTTTCCCATTATGCTAGATCGAACAGAGCCCAATAACAGCCCAACAACAAAGAATCCAATAGCCCACAAAACCCAAGGGAGGTAACAAAGGGAATGAGTGTGATATGTTCAATTTTACTCAAGGTCCACACAAGATTCCGCAGTCCACAGAATGACTAACCAACTGAATAATGTGCTCACACGTGGGTCTGTGACCTGGCTTCCTGGAGCCCTGGGGCGTTCCCTCCAGTTGGCCGGCGTTGGGAGACGTTGGTGAAAGCTTTCATGCAAATCCAGCCATAACCCGGGATGTGTGGCCAAGAGAGTAGGCCCAGACCAGCCTCGTCCTGCCGCGGATGGGTGCAGGTGGGCCCCGCCTTGGCCTGGGCTTTGCCCGGGCGCGGCATGGATGTGCCCGCGTGCATCCCGCACTGCATGAGTCAGGTAAGGCTTTTCAGCACCTCCAGGCAGGACGGTGAGGCAGCAGCGACCCTCCTGCCGTTGGGGCTGCTGGGCGATGTGGCTCCGAGCTCACTCTTGCCCGCGGAGCAAACTGCAGGCATCCCGGGCTGTGGGGGTCAGGAGATGCTTTTCAGTGCCTCCTGATGCGACAGTGAGGCAGTGGCGGCCCTCCTTCCGCTGGGGCTGCTGGACTATGTGGTTCCGTGCTCCCTCTTGCCCCCGGAGCAAACTGCAGGCGTCCCGCGCTGCGGGAGTCAGGCGAGGCTTTTCAGCACCCCCTGGCACGACGGTGAGGCAGTGGCGGCCTTCCTGCTGCGGGGCGATATGGTTCTGTGCTCCCTCTTGCCCCCGGAGGAAACTGCAGCTGTCCCTGTGAACACAAACATTTTACTTTTGGTGCTATTTTATTAATACATCTCTAAAAAAATATTTTGAATTTAATTAAATATATTTAATAATTACATTTATGCATTTCAAAATTAAGTTAAAAGTGTAACGTTACTACTCATAACTTTTCAATGTATGTACAGTTCTCCACGATCGCAGCAGAGATCTCCCCCTGTTTTTTAAAAGTTTACTGAACTTTAGGAACATTATTAAAAGGATGTTCATGTTAAATATTAATAAACTTTATTGTATATGTTTATTTTAAAGGCAGGACAAAACAAACATAAACATAATTTTGGCACATAATTATGTGAATTACGCTGGTGTAATTTATATTTTGCGAAGGACTGCTCTTCATCTTTCTTTAACTGGTCTATACCCCTCCATTTTAGTAGTACGTAGTCCCCTGCCGACCAAATCGGTTCCGGAATGCTTTCCATATGATTGGATCGGGGAAGTCCAACCGAACCAGTACGATGCATCCCTATGCATCTGGATTCGATTCGGTTTGACTCCCATTGACTTCAATGGGAGCCTGTGTTCAAAACGTAAACACAGGCTCCCGTTGAAGAATGGGGTGGTTGGGGAAAATCTTGCACCATGTGGCAGGCACCCCATGGTGCCTGCCACACTGTGCATGGTTGGAAAAGGGTTACCCATGGGTATCCCCACGGGCCTGATTCGGAGGGCCTCGGGTGACGGGGGGCCTGCTAAGGGCCCCAAAAGTCCGATTCTGGCAGCTGTTTCGTACCGGGCAAACTGAATAGGAAAGGCTGTCCAGATCGGTCATCGTACTCGCTCGTACGGAAACCAAGTCCATAGAGCTGTACGAATCGGCCCTGGAAAGGCTCGTCCTGTCCGGATGCCTTTCAGAACCGATTGGGTCAGCCCTAATGGTTTCCAGGCATCGTACGTGGTCGTTTGGAACTGGGAACGAGTCGGTTGGAAACAACAGCTCCGGATTGGATTCGGCAAACCCGAAACCGATTCAGAACCCTTCTGAACAACATCGGAATCAACCTCTAAGTAGTAAACTTGCATATGCAAAGAAAAGATTGGATAGGTGGAGATTTACACTTGTCGATTTGTGAAGTGAATTCTGTAGTTAGTAAATACTACTGCTGTGGTCCTACTTTTCTCTAAACTAACAAGCATATTGACAGAATAATTATGATAGAGCCATTTTACAGATGTATTTGATGATTTCAGCCTAATAGAAATATGGTGCTTAACACATACCAGGGAACAATAATATGGAGAATTTTCTAAAAATGCAATTGACCTGTGCTACTGGTTATTCATAAAACCATTTTACTTTGGAGATAAAGTCATTGCACTAGTGTTCTAAAAAGGTATTTCCTTTCAAGATGATGAAATGCATTCTCTGCATATAAAGACAGTGCAATTGTCTCATTGTGTGGTCATGTGATGAACTAAGAAAATGTGCAAAGCTTGTATGGTTCCCGGAGGAGGGTGAATCAGATGAACACTACTTGTGTGTCATGGATTAGCAGGGGGATGATTTACCATAATCTGGTGCTAAACGTTTTGATAAGATATTTCTGTCTATATCAATCCATTATATCATACGGTAGCTTCCACATTCTAGAGTCTTTCTCATCAATAGGGACAAGGGAAAATATTGCTTTATTTGTGATAGGTCCCTGTGAGTCTGTATTCTCTGCTTCTTTGTAGGAAGCATATTTCCTTGGTGCTAATAATAATGGTGCAGCTCTATTTTATCAAGCTCCCCTGGAATTCATCATCCCTCGCAGATTTACAAGTGGGTAGATTCTCAATCATTTGTTGTAGTTCATCTAGGGTAATTTCCTCCTCAAGGAATGATCTTCCTAGTAAGGGTAATGAGGGTATGCATAAAGGTCTCAAAAATGCCTCTTCCATATCTAACGTGTCTGAGTGTACCGTATTTAATAGATTTTCATAAAATTATGCAATAGTTTAGGAAATTGTACTATAAGGGATAAAAGCTTCCATGTAGAGTTACATACTGCAATCAATCTTGTCTTGTAAGCTAATATTCTTCCAGCGCCAGCATTTCTGCCTGTCTCATAGTGGTGTTTTCTCACTTTAACCCATATTGTTTTAGCTTTGGACTTGAAAAAAGACTTTAACACAGCTTTTATCGTTTGCGCCTGTTTTTGTATTGCCGATGATGTCTTATTTGAGTACTGGGTAGTAAGGGATTCATTTGATCGTTCAATTCTACTTTGATTTGTGTGGGCACTATGATAGAGGACCTATGACCAAGACTTGCTTTATCAATCCCCTCTAAATAGATGTTCCTGATGACAGTATTTGGACCGCCTTCTCCTGAGATTAATTTTCTGCTTTGTAATGGTAAATATGTGAACCTAATGTGTCTTTGCCAGTGGGAGCCTTGTATTTATATGCATGCATACACCGCATTATTAGAGGTGGGTAGGTATGTCCTAGCTTTAATTCTAGCTGGACCATTGGCTAGTCTGACATTCCACCGTCACATATTTCACACTGAGACACCTTATTTAATAAAATTTAGAGTACCATAAAAAGTCATTTTGGGATTTATTACCATGTGGTTTAATAAAAATGTACATTCTTGTTACCTGGTATGTGTTAAGCACAGTATATCTATTAGACTGAAAATATTGCATACCACCTGTGAAAATGGCTCTGTAATTATTATTTTCTCAGTCTATAGGGGCTTCTTTGCATAATATGGAATAAAAAGCAATGTTCCAACACCCCGTAATGACTATGTTTTGTGATCTGATTTCTGTCAATGTGATTGTTGGTTTAGAGAAAGAAAGTTGTCAGTATTGGGGGCATAAACTGAACCAATGCATAATGCAGTATCCATGGTTTTGATTTTGACAACTTCATACCTACCGTATAGATCTGCCCATGTATGTAGTATGTTATGAGGCATGTTTTACCTTATAAGTATAGTTACACCATGTTTCTTTGTAGACTTGTATTAGTATTTGCTTACATTTAGGACACACCACTGCGGATTACTGTAACTACCCCGTCACATTTTAGTCATAGAGAGTCAGGATTGGGTATAGGAGTCTCTTGTAAGAGACCAATATCTGTTATTTTGGTGTGTAGGCACAGTAATATCTTTTATCTCTTGGTGAAACAGCGCAAACAATGTATTTAAAAAGAAGAGAAAGTCAGTGGGGTTGTGTTACTATGTGGAACCATTATGTCTTACAGGCATTTGTTGGTTGTGATTATTTACCCTCTTCTTGTGGCAATTAGAAAGCTGTCAGACAGGGTTATTTGGTGTATCTAATCTCAGTAATCAGCCACCAAGGTCTCCTGAGTAATGGGCCAGGTATATGTTTAGTAAGGTATGTATGTCTACAAAAAGAAGAGATTTTATAAATGCATCACTCTAGAAATCATCTTTCACTGCAGACACTAGCAGACCTTTTCACAAACTGCCTTTTATAATGTGTTTAGCAGTACTATACTAGTACTACTAACACACTACAAAATGGTACTCACAAACCTACGGGCAGGGGCTCGACCTCTCCTATTTTCTGTGCAGAGATTTACCCCACCCGACTGCAAAACCTCCAAACATGCAAATACATATTTTAGTGGTAAATGTGGGAGGTACAGCATGGGTTAAGTGAGAATTAAGGAGGTGTGGAAATATGGATTTTTATGATCAGTTATGTCCCCTATCTTGGACCCCAACGGTTTCATGTATAAGTCACAAGTACATGTATGTTCCCTCCAGTTCCAGTTATGAAGACGCAAACACATGTGCGTCCACCGTCAACATGTCCTCTTTCAGACCCGCCATGAATGGGCCGGATATTCTATTCCTAAGTATGAAAGGCCACCGGTTTTATATGGTTCATTTATCCCATTTTACAGTCCAGGCGAGTAGGCCCTGATTCTGCCACCAAGCCTTTCCTGCCTTCTGCCTCTGAAAGCTCCAGTCTGAGCCTGCATCTGTGACCATGAACTTTGTCTTACTCCCTGCGCGGCCAACGGTGCCTGATCCAGCCCGTCGCCTGCCAAAAACTGTATTTCACCTTCGAGATTATCTCCTTCGCTCCTCATCCGATGCATTCTTGTCTAGTAGTTTAGGTAAACATTCCTCCAGCTACCGCGCAAAGGGCCAGGCCTCGCTGTCCTCATGCAAGTAATTCATAGCCCTGTTACCATGGAATATTCCTACCCCCTCGCATCTAGTGTAGACACTTAGACGCTTGTACACGCACTAACAGTCAGTATAGTCAGTATAGTCAGTATAGAATAAGATTTTATCCTAAGAGACCTCTCTTTTTGGATAACACAGTTCTTTAAACATAGGATATTAGATATGATTTGGGATTAGGTTGACATAACCCCAGACTTCCGTCTCCACATGTAGAGCTAAATGTCAAGTCTCTTTCTCCCCCTAGTTGCACGTCAAATCACACGTCATGCTGCCGCGCGCGCATCTCTGCCAAGTATTTCTGCTGACATTGCGAAATTCTTTCATGAAACCACCCATTCATGACATCATACCTAATGACGTTCTTTAGTTACGCCTAGTTACACCCATTTTAGTTACGCATGTATGTTTTATCTTTGTTATCAACTGTTACGCCTCCTGCATCTGTTTTCACTATAATGCCTCTGTATAAAAATGATTACTTGTCAATAAAGTATTGTCCTTCACTTCCTGAACCTTCGTGGTGATGGAATATGGAGTCCTCAATTCAAATTGATTTTGGAATAAAGCCCGTTCCGAACCTCTAATACCACGGATTCTGCCTCTTATTTTACTGAGCTATTATTATTAATTTTCCGCATCAAATTAAGTACCGGTAATTAAATTATTTACCACATATATGGCGCCCGAATAGGGACACTTTCTCATCTCACGCGCCGGAGGTGCGTTGCAGGCCCGGTCTCCTGCCACAGCTGGACGGACAACAACGCGTACCCACAGGATTTCCTGTATCTCCCTCCTGCCGAGCGGGGGTAACTGAGGCTGCGATCAACACCCAGACGAGGCGGTGAGAAGTGCGAAGTATCCCGACCAGAGCCTAGCTGAGAGAGCAAGATCCGAGGTATACAGAGGCCCACCAGGTTCCGAAGTTCCGAAGTTTCGAGTCGAGTCCAGTCCGGTCCGAGTCCAGTTCAGTTCAGTTCCGAGGCCTTCCGTTCCGAGCTACCCGGTGAGTACCATTGCCGGGGAGGCGTTCTGACGTGCACATAGGTTGTGCCGGTCAAGACGGGTTTGGGTACACAAATCCGGTCTGCACTGTTTCAGCAGTGTATCTGTACTGTTTAGCAGTATATCAAGTATGTCTAGTATATAATTCAGAATTACCTAGTTAGTGCCGAGTATTATGCTTAGTGACTAGTTCCCTAAATGGCCATCATTGTTGTTCATTAAATGTTAAATGTTAAAATGTTTTAAATACGTTCTGCATATTGTGGTGTGAATGACTGTTCATTATTGTGTTTTGTTGTATTAAACGTGTTCAGAATTAGGTATCAGATCAGTTCTCAATATGCCGCTCTTTTCGAAATTAAGACAGATCAAAACTAGAAAAGGGGTACTCGAAGAAGCTGTTCCCATTCCTCCTAGGGACACTCCAGGGTACTTCATGTATCATAAACATGGCTTAGACGCCATATTATTTCTTGATTTATGGGCAGACTACACCAAGGAATTACCAGAAAGTCAGAGGTGGCCCGCAGCTGGGACCTGGGATGCAGATTGCATCATGAAAGTAGAGGAAGAATTATGGAAAAAGAAAGCTAGACAATCACAGAAAGATGCCATTGAATTATGGCGTAAAGAATCATATAGACGTACAGAAAAAGCACTCAGACAGGAAGAGAAAAGTAAGGAGAATTCAAATAAAATCCGAGAAAATCTATTAATTGAAGAAGGTACTCGAGTAAAATCAGAACAAGTAGACAGACAAAGAAATGCCCTTATGAATGGTATGTATCCTCTTCTGGCCGAAGGGTTACCTAAGGCTACTCCGGAGATACCAAAAGACTTGCCACCCCCGTTGTTTCCGATAAAAGCACATCCCAAAGGGCATCCCAGAACCGCAGAAGATGTTTTCCTTTCTTCTTATTTAGACGACGCAGCTCCCGAGTATGCTAATACTGCGCCACATAGACCGCCTGCCGAGGGGGTTCAACGCCAAGACCCTCCTCCGTCTGTACCTCCGCAACAACAAACTCCGACACAAGTTCCGGCAAGCACATCTGTTTCTACAGCTGTACCCACACCTATGGTTGCTATATCACGTTCAACGAATCCTTTCACATCCAGCACCCCAGGCGGTGCTACAGGAGGTACGACAAACATTTTTTCCACGCCACCCAGAGTAAATAAACTTTCCTTTCAAGAATTAGCCCACCAACGTACGCCCAAACTAGTAACTCCCGACATGCTTAAGGAACTTCTAGTAGATTGTAGATATGACCCTGTGCCCGGCAAAAAGGATGAAATGCTGCTGGCCTCATTACGTATCCGACGAGCTGCAATATATTTAGGGAGGCTACCAGGAATGACTACACATTTAGAAAATATATACCACTTTGTCCAGTCAGGGCGAGATTCTGAAAGTATTAATAGAGCCATGGAGTACCAGAAAGTGGAGATACAGGGGGAACTGTTACGTTTCCTCATAAATTGTGTGATCAGAAATCAAGACCGACCAGGGGTAAATCCGGAAGAAATGCGAATTCTTACCACATGGAGTCGGAATATATCAGAGGGGAGACATGATAAACTACTAAGTATAGTAGCTATGTGCCGAAAGATCCGCAAAGAAGTAGAACGAATACACGAAGAAAGATTGGCGGTAGACCAGCCTGAACAAAACGAGGAGGAGGAAGAATTAGAACTGCCCACAGGACAGTTAGAAACTATGGCCTATGTAAGTAAAGGAAGACCCCATAATAATACCAGAGGCTTTACTGATCCGATACGTCCGATACGTCCAGAAAATAACAGAAATTTCCAAACCCCTATAATAAATATAAGGTCCCCCGAACATTCGTTCCAAGCCGCTGACAAATTACTCCGAGAACGAAGGGGCTATCATGTACTCGATTCTATGGACGAACAAGAATTAGCCAGGTCAGCCGTTCACTGGGTTGACAGTCCCGGAAAATATAGTGATGATACACTAGCACACACGTTTTTGAACCTCACCCCAGATGAACAGCGTTTAGCTGGTATCTACATGATTCAACAACTCCTTATATTATATAAAAGCCAACACTCCGATCCTGGTCCCTTACCTGATATATTGACTGAATTACTCACGAATAAATGGAGAGGTTCAGGTACTGAGTTAATTAGAGAAATACTAGAATCCAGAAAGCAGTACATTCTTTTTGTATGCCCCGAACATGTCTCACTGCCCATCAAGGAAAGAACGACGTATTATATGGATAGACAGAATCCCTTACGCGAAGTGCATCCGATAAAAGGTGATGACAATCAGTTTAAACGTGTGTTTGTATACACACCCATATCTAAAATGGAACTATTAGAAATGAAGAAAGTGGTACCCAGTCATGACAAAGACCCAGCGGGTTTCCACCGTGAAATTAAAGACATGTTGCTCATGGGAGAGTATACCTATCCCGACATTATGAAAATATTAAAGGTATTAATGCCTGCGGGCATTTATGAAAAACTCAAAGAAAAGGATTGGGAGGTGGGAGACCAAAAGATAGATTGGACAGCATTAGAAAACGAAGAAACAGCTCGAGGTCCAGGTTTAGGGCTTGGGGAAAAGACCAAAATACTACCAGGTTTATTAGTACAGGTACTGCCACGTTTATTAACTACGAAAAAGGAAGACTGGGGTGCAATCTCAGCCTGTAAACAAAAGCAAGATGAAGACACTAGTGATTTTTATGCCCGATTCGAAAAATGTTTTGGTATAAATAGTGGAATAAAAGCAAGTAGCGAATCGTATCCACATCTGTTTGTGACAAAATTAGTTGAAAATGCCCTGCCCCAAGTTAAGAATAGAGTATTGAAATTCGAGAGTACCTGGCAAGGTAACACTCCGTCACAAATGTTACAAATGCTACAGTACCATCACAATAGAATTAGAGAGGAACAAGAACATGAACAAAGACGCATGAAAGACACGAAAATGAAAATGCTGGTTTCCCAGACAGTTCCAGCTGACGGTCATAAAAGGGGTATGACACAGTCCAGTGTTTCACCAGGTCCTGTAAAAGGGACATGCAACTATTGTAAACAGCCAGGTCATTATGTACACGATTGTCCAGTTTTAAAACATAATATCGCCATAGGTAATACAAAAGAAAGACCACGGCCACTTAGACAGGATCAGAACCAACAAGGAGCCCCGCAGCATGCACAGTCCATGCCGGCTCCGCAACAGTCCATGCCAGCTCCACCACCGCAGCCTATTGCTGCCACACAGACAACGACACAACAGATGTACCAGACCGCACAGTATGACTATCCTGATTATCAACGATACTCATGAAACAGCCTAGAGAGGGAAGTTGGCTTACCCCTTATCGAGGTCCCTGTAGATCAAGAAGGACCTTATGTACACAGTGAACTATTAGGCCAAGATAGAAAATTTTTACTTGATACAGGGGCAAGCCGAACAACCATAAAACGTAGTGAAGTTCCAGGGGCACCCCTCTCAGGCTCACAGAATATTTCCCTTGGTTTTTCAGGAAAACCTATCATTAACGAAGTATCACAGCCTCTTCCACTTACGATTGGTCCCTTGACACGAACTACAGATTTATTGCTTACTAAATCATGTCCAGAAAACCTGTTAGGTATAAAAACATTGAAAGCTCTAGGAGCTATAATATGTTGTTCTCCGGAAGGAGTAAGATTGTTTTTACGTGATTTCAAAGGGCACTATGTGTCCCGAGACATGGATCACCGACTGCAGACTTTACCCACACATTTATGGGCACAAGGCCCTACAGATGTTGGTTGCATGAACATTACACCATATCGAGTCACACTAAAGACAGGAGTGGTACTACCACGAATGCGACAATACAAGTTACCCCCAGATGCTGTAGTGGCTTTACTGCAAATCATTGACGAGCTTATTACCCAAGGAGTGGTTGTGGAAACCGACTCCAATGTATGTAATTCCCCGATAATTCCGATTCTTAAACGAACTGATCCAAAAGCTCCGCCAGTATATCGATTGGTTATTGATCTGCGCGAATTAAATAAATGTATTGTACCACAATACCCCGTAGTCCCAGACATTTCTTCATTACTGACAGCCATTGATTCCGAAGCAACATTCTTTACTGTAATTGATCTCAAGAATGCCTTTTTCAGCGTCCCAATAGATCCGGAAAGCCAATACTTGTTCGGATTTAGTTTAAATGGACGAAGCTTTAAATTCACACGCGCACCTCAAGGATTCACAGAAAGCCCCAGCATCTATAGCCAAGCACTGAAACGAGAACTTGACAGTATCCACATGCCAGTCAACACTGCCCTGCTTCAATATGTCGACGATCTGCTGATCACCGCTAGAAGCGAACCTGAATGTGAAAAAGCCTCACTGACGGTTTTACAATTTTTGGCCGAAAAGGGGCACAAGGTGTCCCCTTCTAAGCTGCAATTCTGTGTTCAGCGAGTTGTTTACCTTGGTCACTCGCTGTCCGAAGAGGGAAGGCAGCTTACACCCGATCGCATCCAGTTAATTGCTAACATGCCAATACCCAAGACACAAAAAGAGGTACGGGCTTTTATAGGCCTCACTTCATATTGTAGGCAGTGGATCCCTCAGTATGCATTTCTAGCAAAACCACTCATTCAGTTGACAACACAGGAGGCAGCCACATCGACTGTCCTCCCTTGGACTCAGGAACATACACAAGCTTTTGAAAGCCTAAAGAAAGCTTTATGTCAAGCACCTGTTTTAGCAACACCATGTTACAATAAACAGTTTACACTCTTTATTACAGAACGCGAAGGTACTGCCTTGTCAGTACTCACACAGGAACAAGCAGGATCACACAAACCATGTGCTTATTTTTCTAGTACATTAGATCCCGTAGCTCAGGCTCTGCCTGCGTGCCTGAAATCAGTGGCAGCGACAGCTTTAGCAATCAGACAAAGCGATGCCATAGTATTAGGACATCCATTGACAGTACAAGTACCACATGCAGTAGAGGTTCTTGTGAACCGAACGCAAACACAACACTTGACTATAGCAAGACTTACCGGTTACGAATTAACATTGTTTCAGCCACACATAGAAATCAGACGTTGTAGTACATTGAATCCTGCCACACTTTTGCCAGTAAACGGAACAGACCCACTAGCACATGATTGTATTGAAGTTATTACTATCACGACGAAACCCAGACAAGACTTGACAGACGTCCCATTGACAGATCCAGACCTGACGTTGTATGTAGATGGTTCATGTATGAGAACAAGTACAGGAGAGCTAGTGGCCGCGTATGCAGTCACAACAGACACTGAAGTCATTGAAACAAATCGTATTAATACCTTGTCAGCTCAAGCAGCAGAGCTCATCGCTCTGACACAAGCCTGTATTCAAGCCACAAATAAGAAAGTCAACATATACACAGATTCACGTTATGCATTCGGAGTTGTACATGACTTCGGCGTGCTGTGGCGAGAGAGAGGTTATTTAACTTCTCACGGTGCCCACATTCAGCACGGACCCCTCATTCATGCCTTATTAGATGCAATACATCTACCCACTGCAATATCAATTATGAAATGTAAAGCTCATACGAAAGTTACTGATATCATTTCCCAAGGCAATGATCTAGCTGACAGAACAGCTAAACAGACTGCTCAAACTCACACATCTGACATGACAAAGACAATAGTTCCGACACCAACACATTGCATGATGGTTAAGGATCCCGCTCTTGACGTAATTGACATACAGACACATGCTACACCAGAGGAAATAAAGAAATGGACTGAATTAGGAGGGATCCAAACGGATCAAGGATGGATGACGAAGGAAAAATCTGTATGGTTCCTTCCTGATTCAATGGTCCAAGTTATCATTAATACAATACATAGTCCAGCGCACCTAGGAGAAAAAGCTATGCTAGACAGCATTCAACACATTTGGTTCAACAAACATTTACGAGCAGCAGCTAAACAAAAAGTTCGTACCTGTATGATCTGTTGTCAGTTTAACCCAGGTAAAAGCATTCCCGTAGAACAGGGTGGATTTCAGCCTCCTGATCACCCTTTTGAAGTCCTCCAGATGGATTATATCCAGATGGAACGATGTCGAGGATTCAAATATGTTCTCGTAGTTGTCTGTGCTCTTTCCCGTTGGACAGAGGCATACCCGGTTTCAGATTACACTGCCCCGACTACTGCCAAACAGTTAGTTCGAGAATTCTTCCCACGGTACGGTTTACCACGTGTCGTCTACTCAGATAACGGCCAGCCGTTCTCATCCGAACTAATGAAACACGTTTCACTTCTGTTAGGCTATCAATGGAGATTTCACTGTGTCCGACACCCCGAGGCAGCAGGTCTCGTGGAACGACATAATCAAACTCTGAAAATTAGATTGTCCAAAATATGTAGGGAGAAAGGTGTCGACTGGGTAGTAGCCTTACCAGTTGCACTCTTTTACATGAGAATGGTAGCGCACTCTCGAACAGGGCTATCCCCTTATGAGGTGATCTTCGGTAGACCACCAAATATGTGGGGGACGCCAATACCACGCAAAATAACTGATGTTGACTGTAATATGCTGACAGATTACTTGGCTTCCTTGATGTCTGCACTACAATCTTGTCGTTCACAGGTAGCTGCAGCCTTTCCCGACAACACCGAGGTGAAACCCCATGACGTAGTTCCCGGGGACTTGGTGTTAGTGCGGAATTTTGACCGGAAGACTCAGCTGGATCCTAGGTGGAAATCGCCTCAACTTGTACTGCTCACCACGAGGACAGCCGTGAAGATCGAAGGTCGCAAAGGTTGGATACACTCGAGTCATATCAAGAAATTTTATGGACTACCATCCGATATAGAGACTAAACCCTGTATTTCCTCAAAGACAGACTCAAAGCTCCCCTTGGTTGAGCAATCGAACTCAGAAATCTATAAACTAAAATTGAGGTCCAATAAGTCAGACAATTTGATTGTTTAAGTCCTCTCCAAGGTGAATCGGTTGAATTTGTCTCTGACATGTATCCTCTGGACCGGAATAGAGAAAGAAATAATCAAATGCAGTTGAAAAAACATGCGTACTGTAAATCACTGCGTAGTCATTGCACAGTGACGTTGTTAATTTTGTTTTTCTTATGTCTTTTAATAATCGCTGCAAGTATATTGTTGCACATATATTATCCTATTTCTAAACATGTTTACAATGTTACTGTTTAACATTCTTTTAGTGAATTACCCCCGCATGAGTTGTCCTATAGATTTGCGCTGCGCAATAACACTTTTATTAGTATGTTACATCATTCCCATCAGGCTAGCAATGCTACAAATTGTTGGATATGTGGCCGACTCCCTCCCTATCAGAACTATAAGGGAATTCTGCCTCTCTTTCCATATCCGTTTACACACAATGGCTCCTGTGGAGCATGGTTTAGTTTAATTAAATGCCTAGATTCGAATTCCGCAGTTTATCAAGACAACTGGGTATGGGGAAACCTGAACTTAGTTTTGCTTAAAGTCTGCTACCCTAACAAGGAGGGACTTCCCAAAAGAACAGGAACTGATCTAGAAAATGAAGTATATGGATTAGGTAATTTTACACTTAACCTCATGATCCTGAATGTTGAATCCGAAGCTGCACCAATTTTGCCCGCTATGTCAGTATTTCCAGTTAAAGGTGAATTGTGTGTAAGAAAGAATGGTTCCATACATATGGGCCATAGTAAGTGCACCACTGTAATAGAATTCAGTGATCAAGGCAAGTCTACATTTAGAGCTTCTCGCCATTCCTACTTCGTATGTGGTCAGACTGCATATACACGTTTGCCTCTAGATTGGGATGGTACCTGTTACATCGGATTCCTTTTGCCACCTGTTTTCCTAGCTCCTCCTGATTATCACAGAAATACTCATTTAGTACACAATAGAGAACGGAGAGATCTCCCAATTGTCGATTACACTGAAACAGCATGGGAAAAATACACAGATTTCAATAAAGGTCTCTTTCCCTATATAGGTACAGTTACCAATAGTAAGCTGATACGTAGATTAACCAGAACCCTTGAAGCAGTAGTGAACGAAACTATTTCCGCCTTAGGCAATTTAACAGAAGAGCAGTCTGCTATGCGGATTGTTGTGCTTCAAAATCGTCTTGTCCTTGACGTCATCCTGGCCGATAGGGGCGGAGCTTGTAGGGTCATCGGATCAAGTTGTTGCATTTTCATACCAGAAAATTCACCGTCAGTATATAAAGCCATAACCCGCCTTCATAAGATTGTAAGCCAGATACACCAGAATCCAGGCACCTGGACTTGGTCCGGTTGGTTCTGGGGCGTGTTGTCAGCCTGGGGATGGAGAATGCTCTCCTTCCTAGGTATTGGCTTTCTCATACTATTCAGTTGCTGCTTATGTCTACAATGTGGGCCAGCGATTTGTGGTCTGTGTGACACCTCGTGTATCCCACATCCAAGTTTTCATTCGAGATCCCGGAAGAAGAAAGAAGAACAAATGATGTTATATGAACAGATCGATGGATTGATGAAGATTGATATCTCTTAAGGGCAAGTAGGGGACAAGGAGGGAATGTGGAAATATGGATTTTTATGATCAGTTATGTCCCCTATCTTGGACCCCAACGGTTTCATGTATAAGTCACAAGTACATGTATGTTCCCTCCAGTTCCAGTTATGAAGACGCAAACACATGTGCGTCCACCGTCAACATGTCCTCTTTCAGACCCGCCATGAATGGGCCGGATATTCTATTCCTAAGTATGAAAGGCCACCGGTTTTATATGGTTCATTTATCCCATTTTACAGTCCAGGCGAGTAGGCCCTGATTCTGCCACCAAGCCTTTCCTGCCTTCTGCCTCTGAAAGCTCCAGTCTGAGCCTGCATCTGTGACCATGAACTTTGTCTTACTCCCTGCGTGGCCAACGGTGCCTGATCCAGCCCGTCGCATGCCAAAAACTGTATTTCACCTTCGAGATTATCTCCTTCGCTCCTCATCCGATGCATTCTTGTCTAGTAGTTTAGGTAAACATTCCTCCAGCTACCGCGCAAAGGGCCAGGCCTCGCTGTCCTCATGCAAGTAATTCATAGCCCTGTTACCATGGAATATTCCTACCCCCTCGCATCTAGTGTAGACACTTAGACGCTTGTACACGCACTAACAGTCAGTATAGTCAGTATAGTCAGTATAGAATAAGATTTTATCCTAAGAGACCTCTCTTTTTGGATAACACAGTTCTTTAAACATAGGATATTAGATATGATTTGGGATTAGGTTGACATAACCCCAGACTTCCGTCTCCACATGTAGAGCTAAATGTCAAGTCTCTTTCTCCCCCTAGTTGCACGTCAAATCACACGTCATGCTGCCGCGCGCGCATCTCTGCCAAGTATTTCTGCTGACATTGCGAAATTCTTTCATGAAACCACCCATTCATGACATCATACCTAATGACGTTCTTTAGTTACGCCTAGTTACACCCATTTTAGTTACGCATGTATGTTTTATCTTTGTTATCAACTGTTACGCCTCCTGCATCTGTTTTCACTATAATGCCTCTGTATAAAAATGATTACTTGTCAATAAAGTATTGTCCTTCACTTCCTGAACCTTCGTGGTGATGGAATATGGAGTCCTCAATTCGAATTGATTTTGGAATAAAGCCCGTTCCGAACCTCTAATACCACGGATTCTGCCTCTTATTTTACTGAGCTATTATTATTAATTTTCCGCATCAAATTAAGTACCGGTAATTAAATTATTTACCACACTATACATTATTTTTAAACATTATTAACCCATTCCATAACAAAAAGAATATTTTTTTTAATTCGCTGTGGGAATTTGTTTATAATGTGAACAACATATTTTTTTTTAATTTAATGTAATATAAAATGATTTTAAAATGTATTTAAATTGTTATTAGTGCTGTAACATGTTGTTTATTTTGTCCTACATATAAAATAAATATATAACATTCATTTAAGTTATTTTTTACCATAAAATTATTACAATTTTTTTCAAGTTTAATAAGCTATTTTACTTTTAACTATACTTTACCATAGGAAGATCTTAACCACCATAACCTTCTCCATCTGGTATGTTCTCACCCCTTTCATACATGATTACAAAGTAATTGCTGCTATCCTGTGATCCTCTGCCACCACCCTCAGTGGCACTAATGGCAAAAAATGGCAAAAATATTTGAGTCCTTGGAGTGACTTACAGATTTGGAATAATTATTATTGATGATCTTTTGCAAGATATACACAAAAGAACTATTAGCAACACTGTCTCTAATCTCACCAAATATAGGTAGTGTACCTGTCTGCTTTATGTGCTTGCTTCACAATGTCATGGAACGTAAATGCAGGCAAGCTATAGCATTTGAAACCAGCCTTTTAAGCATTTTGATTGGCACAAACACTTGTGTGTACCTTCACATAAGCAATGTCACTTGAGTTTACTGTGGCTTGATTCAGAATCTAAGGGCTCAATTTACAGAACTATTTTGCAATTGCAAAACTGACAATTTGTGAAATCATAGGCTTTGTGATCACAAAACAGGGTCTCAATGTACAAATGCTACTTTGAGTAAAAAAAATAATTCTGACTTGCAAAGCTCACTTTGCGCCATTTTGTGAATAGGCAGGCAGGGGCGCGAAAGAGTTATCACCTACTTTCTTATGATTCACACGGTAATATATTCATAGATTTTTACTTGAAATGCCACCACAAACCATTGATGAAGTACTGATCAGTTGAATCAGACAGTAGCCATTTGTAAAGCAGACGGTATCTGTGAAGGACAGCGATCACTTTCTTAATGCCTAGCCTCGGGGATAGGAAGGGATCCAGAGGAACACTGCATGTTCCCCTGAGATCATCCACTGAATGTTGACTTTTTAATGAAACTCGTTTCCCTCTAAGTTACTAAATTTGCTTGAAAAAATGCCAGCATTCAGCAAATGCGAATGCAGGGTTTCCTACCTCTTGAATGATAATGAGGCAGTAGTTTATGCCACTTTCCTACCAACAGTGATTTTGCGCTGCATCTGATTTGTAAATCAAGCAAAATCAGATGGATCAACCCAGTTGGTGTGCAAAACACAACAAACAACAGGTTTGCAACTCGCCCTTTGCTCATATGGGGCTGAACTCTTTTAGAATGATGGCAATATTTTGACCTGAGACATTGGGCCAGATATACGACCCTTTTTTGCGGCCGCAAAAAGTAGATCCTCCCATTTGCAACCGCAAAAAAGGGTAATGGCATGTACAAATGATACTTTTCGAGTCACAGACTTGCAAAATAGGATTTGTGACTCCTGCTATTAGGAAGAGGTGTCCCTTCCTAATAGTGAGTCACCATGCCATGTACAATTGTTTTGCAACCACACTTGCGACTGCAAAACGCTTGCAATTTACCACCTACTTCAAGTAGGTGGTAAGCCACTCACAAACCCCTTCCCCATTGTGAGTATGTGAGGAAATATATTTTAAGAGCAGGCAGTGGTCCCAGGGACTTCTGCCTGCCCTTAAAAAAATGTAACTGAAAAGTTTCATTTTTCTTTTTTAAATGCATTTAAAAATTTCAAAAAACTGCTTGATTTAAAAAGCAGTCCCAGACATGGGGTCTGCTGACCCCAGCAGGCCACCATCTCAGAGAGTGCTAGCCATTCCCAAAGAGGTCGCAAATTGTGACAGCCTCATTAATATTCATGAAGCATGCAATTTGCCACCCCATTGGGAATCACAAAAAGTGCCTGAGACACTGTTGTATATCCCAATTTGTGAGTCGCAAATTGCGATGCAAATGGTGAGTCACAAATTGGTGGGTCGTACATCTGGCCCATTGTCATTTCATACATGAGTAATCTTGGTCAAAGACAACATGTGTTAATCAGCCCTCCAGGTGTGTGTGTGGGGGTATGATTCCTTCTCTTTTGTATACTTCAATTTCCAAAACACATATAGTAATTCATGATCATATGTTTTTATTAGTTTTAGCTTCGAATATCTGTAAATGTGCTCAAGTGTATTTATGTTATATTTCATAGGTAATAGTTGTTTTAAACTGTTGATTGTTGTGATGTAATGGGTGAATTTACTACGCATGGTAAATAAATAAAAAATAAAAATAGAAAAAACACTTAATTGTGGTAAGACTGTGTCAAAGGCACAAGTAGTGGCTTCAACTAAATTCCGACAGCTAGCAGGAAAGAGCACTTGGGATGGGTGATGAGAGTTTGGAGTGAATTGCCCCCTCCTTGAACAAATGGCACTCCTCTGACAGCATAAGGAAGTGCTGCTTTGAGAGGGAAGCCATTCATCTCTCAGCGGTGAAGTGAGTTACGCTTTTGATGGAAGTACCTTGACTGATTTTCAACAATTTTGTCAACACTTAGTACAAACGCACGCATATTAAGTGACACCGGGTTTTGCATTCCCTTTCCATTTCTTTCCAAAAAGTTAAAAAAAGAAAAACATGGTGAAAGTTTTTGACAGATGTGATCAAAGAACCCCGCCCCTTTTCATGGATCATTATGCATGCAAGCTTTTTCGGGATAAAACAACTATAGTTTTTTGTCCTGATTCAGGTATAGCTTTCGGTTAAAAAAAAGAAAAACGTTTTGTAATTCTAATTTGATTTCAGTATATATGACCCTTTTTTGCACACTGCAGTCAAATTAATTCAAGCATCCCTAAGAACAAAAAGAGTAAAATTACTGAAGGGGGTCTTTCTAAAAAATGGCAAACGGTTCAAAGACTGCCGCCATTTATTTAGCACCATGTATTTGAAATAAGAAAAAAGGGTCAGATGGAGAAAGGGAATAGGCAATTTGATATTTTCAAGAGGTTGGAGGGAAGGACAACTTTCGGTACCTGAAAGAGACCCACCTCTTCTACTTAAATATTTAGTTACATTAATTAAACGTAATAGTAGGCCTGTGGCCGCAGATGCAGCATTATGTTTGTGCTTTTATTATTTCCTTATTGTATGCCGACTTTTTAAAAAGTTCAATTTTTTGGTTCATTAAATTTCAATTATTTAAAGTTTTTTGCAAATGCGAACAATGCCGTGAAGCACACAAAAGGTGTGCAGCGAGGGAGGTAGCAGGTAATATGCAATAGCCTGGAAAAATTTAGATCCGAATAATAGTGAAAAAACTCTTAGAATTATTAAAGGGTCGGTATCAACACTATAAAATAAACTGTTTAAATGAAGCGTTTGTTATTGTTTCTGAAAGTAAAACAACGTGTTTTAGTAGGCAAGCTGTTTCTCTTAGTCACGATCACTTAAAAATCAGAAATTGCCATTTGAGAATCATTGACTTCCAAAAACATGGCAGTTTGCATGATGTCTTGGCGGATGGATAAAGGGTAGACACGTGATCAAGTAGGAATCATGTGTTTCCCACCCATTTATAAACTCTTGTGTAGCCATTCCCATTCTGCCCAGATGTTTCTTCCTATATGACCATGAGCACAGGAAACATACAAACTATTGTATAAATAATTTAAAATAATTGAACAGAAAATTCATACCTGGGCCTTACCTGGCCCTCTACCAAATGCCCTGAAAGATTTGTACATAAAATTCATACATGCTTTTTAACTTAATCCCATATTTATAAAGATTTTGCATCTGGTTTGCATCACTTTTTGCTGCACCCCCAACAAAAATTTACAAAGCCACAGAAACATTGATTTGCGTTGCTTTGTGAGGAAGAGTAACACAGAGCATTGCGCTGCCTTGCGTTACTTTGCATCAGGTGGACCTTTCATGGGTAATGCATGTGCCTTCCCGGTGCATCCACCAATCAATTGTGATACAAACCCATAGTTGCAAACAGATGTACCAAATGGTGTGACTGCCTGTGACTTGACTAATAAGGAGAAATATCTTTATTTCTCTTTGTTATTTTCTCTATTTGCATGTGTGCTTTGTTATGCAGCACACATACAAAGATGACATAGCCTCAGAGGATAGGCAAGGGATTCCACAGTACTTATCCTGCCATGGGCTAGAATATCCTGTAACACCTCCTGGGGATTGGTATGTATCCGGCACCAGCCATTAAGTAATGCCACAGGCAGAAGCTGGTAGGGCTCAAATATATTGCATTACACCCACCATAAGCCCTGAACGTGCATCCCAATGGACTGGACATTATACCCAGACTGACTAATTTACATTGTGGCCATATTCCTGAATGAGAAAACAATTTGATGGACACCTTTGGTATATGCTATACAACTTATGGGCACTTCGGTCAGTAGGAAAGGAATACGCCACACTGATCCTTCACAGCAAGCTATGTGGGGGCCATTTTTATGGCTTGGAACTTTTAATACCATTTATTAGGTGATTTTGTTAGTGTTATCTCAAATCCATGTTGCATATTTACCCACTATCCCTGCCTTCATAGCTCCATTCCCTTTCGACATGCTACCAGGTCCTTGCCTATATATGGTAAGTTTCCTTATGCCATTCTTTACACTGGAATCAACAAGAAACTCCTTTGCAAACTCCAGACTGTCCAGAACACCGCAGCAAGACTGATCCTTGACATCCCCCGTCGCAGTCAAATCACCCAACACCTCCGCGATCTCCACTGGCTACCAGTCGAAAGAATAATAACCTTCAAACTCCTCACCCATGCATACAATGCCCTTCACAACACTGGACCCGTATACCTGAACAGCCGCCTCTCTTTCCATGCACCCAAAAGACACCTCCGATCAGCCCAGCTCTCACTGGCCACCGTCCCACGTATCACAAAGACTAGAATGGGAGGAGAGTCCTTCTCCTATCTGGCAGCCAAAGCCTGGAACACCCTCCCCCTTTACCTCCGGCAGTCTCCCACATTGCCCCAGTTCAGGAAGGACCTCAAGCCCTGGCTTTTCAGGTGACCCCTGCACTCCACCTACTGACAACTCAACAGCCCTCAATAGCTGTTGAAGTTGTGTTGCTATTAATTGGCTGCCCACCATATCGCTTTTTAACTTTTTTCTCAATGGGGCACCAAATGTGGGTCCCATAATTGATAATGCCACAGGACTCACGCTGCATGTCTCTAATGGCATTCAACAACAAGCATTCCTGTGGTTCATTGTGTTCCTATGAAGAGAAGTCATATCCTTTCAGTTCAGGCTGGATTTTGACTATCGAGAAGGATCAAGGCTAATTGGCGCAGTGAGCAAAAATACAACTAATTGAAAAGCATTCCTTCTACCAAGACCCAGATAAGTATGTGGGAGCAGAATGCAACCACTCACCACCATTTCCACAAGATGTGTGGGAGGAGTTTAAGGAGGGAACACCAGGTTGTGAGAAGATCCTATTGACAAGAAGGATGGGTCACTCTTCTTTCATCCCTTATTTCACATGCACTCATAGATGAATTACCAGATGAATTCCTATTTTAGTGAGAAGTTGTGCTGAAATAAAACTAAGGAGAAAAAACGATACCTTCACCTAGCTGAGGGATTTAAAGGAATTGGGTGTATGTGTGGGTATAGAGGTAACTTCTGCAGGATAATAACAGATATTCTCGAGATTTGTGATTCTCAATTTAGTACAGATTTAACAGTTTTTAGTATAATAATACACAACTCACCTCTTTAAGGCTTCTTTCTTCATGAATCACTGTGGTTCAAACTATTACTTATCTACCGTTGGACTGCGTGAGAATATCAAACATTCCAGGATCGTAACTTCTCCTCTTTCTAAGGTCAATTCACAATCTACTTAGTTCAAATTTCTAGTACAAATGCTCACATAGTTTGTAGTCTATCTCTCTCTCTAGAGAATTATCCCAGTTCTTTCTCTTTCTTCAGAGTCAAAAGTGAAAATTCAGTTCCTAGCACCGATCCTCTACGAAGAAATCCTCTCTCAGAAACTAAAATATCAATGTCTGTATCAGGAAGAAAAAACAAAGAACCTGTGCTTGGCTCTTTCAAAAACTAAGATTCCATTTCAGGCTTGAGAACACCTTTATGCTCCATCTGCCAGTCTCAAATAGGCCACTTACCCATTTGTAAGTTGACTTCCGGAAATCTCCTTTTTTCTGAAATGATGTACTGTTAATGCTCTGCTTGCTTCTGAACTTGATTGACTAGCAATTAGACCTGAGCGGAAACCCCTTTCATCTCGGGCTCCATCCAACATAGCACAGGAACCTCGAAGTTCTGCAAATCCTTCAAAATTTAAGAATCTTCTTGGAAGCCAAAAGGTCCACCTGCACCCATAAGATCCCATATAAGTGTGAACTTGCAGGTAATCACAACAAGGCCTTATTAGACCTTTCCTCCTGGGGCAACATTATAGAGTCCACAAGATTTTCTGCTGCCACACATCCTGGGCCTTAAACCACTAACTCAAGTGATGCAGTGCACCCTATGTGTCAAAGGGCACAGGCCTACCCTCAATCTAGTTGAGGGGGGACCAGATGGGGCAAAGTATTGAGACTTGGTCTATGTGGAGCTGAGACATGACAACATCCATCATTTTGTTTCTCTGTGAGCTCTTTCAACAGCTGGGACTCATAGTGCAACAGTTCTCTGTACCTTTGTGATTATATTTAGCTGATGATGCTTGGGTGCCTTTGCCACTGGTTCTTGTACAATGCCTGTCTTGACTCACCTAGTGCACACATGCATACCTCGAATCTCAGGGCATTTTACCATACTGTTATTCATTTGTAAATTTAAAAGGGAGTAAATCAAAACTGGACAGCAGTGGCCCGTCAGTACCGGCTGACGGGCCACGCCCACAACTTTATCCAGGCAAGACGAGTGTCTGTCAGGCTGAACAAAGGTCCTCCTGACAGACACTCTTCTGGTTCAGGTCAGGCAACCAGGAGCTAGACATGCGCTAAATGCCAAGGCCCCTGGCTGCCTGAGCTGAGCTGAACTTTGGCAGGCTGAGGATTTCACAGCCCTGTGGGTGTGACCTTTTCAGCACTGCAAAAGTGCCTCGAGGACCTCTCCCTCGTGACCAGCGGGAGTGTCACTGAATGACTCGGACCTGATCACTTCAGTTTTAAGCCCTGAAGTGCCCATGGCCGAGTGTCAATCAGTGACACCTCATCACAGAGTGGGGTTGGGTCAGCATTCTCACTGATCTCATGCCACTTTTTTGACGAGACTGGGACTGCTATCAGCCAATGAGGGAAGGCAGCAGTCCCAACCCTCCTGGGACCGCCGAGACTTGGGACTGCCGCCTTCCCTCATTGGCTGACCTAAGATCAGCCAATGAGGAAAGGCAGTAGTCCCAATCCTCCTGGAACCTTTGAGGATTTCCTGTCGGAGAGCTGCTGTTGAGGTACGTTTTATGTGTTTTTTAAAATGTTTTGAGCGTGCATGCATGCATGTATGACTGTATGTGTATGTGTTAGTCAGTGTTGGGAATGGACTGTGTGTGCGTGTGTGTATGAATGAATGGGTGTGAGTGAAGTGTATGTGTGTGTGCCTCCAACTCGTCCCCTTTCTGGTAAAGCTACCGTCGCCACTGAAATTGGAGTTTAATGTAGAGGAGTCTTACCTTTGGGAAATCCATATATGATAACTATATTCTATGTGCAAAGTGATTCCCTATAGACGTGTAAAAAGGAGGTGCATTAGTTGCTAGAACCCATTGGCATAACATGCATTCCAGGTGGGCTGCTATATCATAGCTCTACCAGCCTTAGCCAGAATAGAAAAGTATTTTAAATGGACTCAAAACCCAGAAATTTTGAAGTCTCATTTACATAGGTTGATCAGAGTAAAGCGACTCGATCCATCCTAAGCATATACGTCATCTCATTGGGTCAACATAAAGCAGTTTGTTCCTTCCTAATGCAGATGATGTATCTGCAGTTTCCAGAAAATCATTTACAACAGTACTCGAATTCTAGTATTATATTATTTACTATTGGCACACTATACTTTGCTTTCATGATATCTGTCTGGAAGGAAGGGTTAGTTAGAGTTCAGATTGTTCAGTTAAAACCACTGAAAGTGTAGATTTGAGTTGCAAAAATGCTGGAACATTTCAGTTGCTGTGTCTTTTCTACTCCACATGTAGTTTGATTCATCCCTTACATTGAATTTCTAGCTTTCCACAGCGTGGGTGCATGGACTCAGCCACCATGTTTGTTCTGATTGTAAGTGCATTGGGATATCTGGTGTGTTGTGGTCACATAGAAGTTTCTTAGATTCTGTGACGCTTATTTACAAGCCCATTGCGCCGCATCACAATTTTATGATATACTGGCAGCCCAATGGGCTTGCCATATCTACAAGGCCACGTAAAGTCATCCTGCATGGACTTGTAAATATGGGCCCTTTCATGCATTACTCTGCATGAAAGGGGCGTTCCATGGGTGTTGGTGTGGTGCACAATTGATGCATTCCCAGATTTACAACATGGGAGTGCATCAAAATCCTACGCCTCCCAAGGGGAGGCGTAGGAATGGCCCAACGAGGAGAAATACTTTTATTTGTCCTAATGTTCTTCTCTTTCTATGCGTGCTGCAGAATGCGGCCCCTTTACATGTGTGAAAGGGGCGATCAATGGTGGTGCTGTGGGCGCCCCACCGCAACATTCATTGCTTTTGGACGCTGCCTCAGATTTTCAAGGAAGTGTAAATCTGAGGCAGCGCCCAAAATGAACGTCATGCAATAGCAGGCGTTAGAATGGTGAAACGAGGAGAAATACCTTTATTTCTCCTCATTTTTGCTTTTTCTATGTGTGCTGCATAGAAAGAGCAAAACGCCATTAATGATTGTTTAGGTGCAGGCAGGTGTCCCTTCCTGCACCTAAACAATCATTAAATAATGACGATTTGCTACTTCTTTGTGCACACATAGAAGTAACAAATCGGCATTATTGATTGTTTAGGTGCAGGAGTACCTTCCTGCACATAAACAATCAATCCCTGCAACGCAGGCTCCCTTGCACTATAGTGCAACGGTGCCTGCATTGACGTTAGGCAGCTATTCTTCTAAATACAGGGCATCCCTGCATGTTAGAATTGTCGGGGCACAGCACGGACACATTTAGCACAGCCCTGCGCACCGACATTTCCTTGTAAATATGCCCCCTGGTCTTATATAACGGCGAGTGGCAGAATTCCACACAGAGTTACAGCTCCGGGTGGAATAATGAGAGCCCCGGACTGCAAATCACTGGCCATAAACTCTTTCTTTAAAGGTACCAGAAGAGAGGGGAGACACTCTACCTTAAAGATAGGATTGCTAGCAAATCAATGACCCTTTGTTTTGGATGAATAAATATAATGAAATGCTCCCAAGACTCAGTCATAAACCACACGCAAGGGCTGAATACATGTGCTTGTTTGACCCTGTGTTAATAAAGGTTTAAGACATAATTGTATTCATATTATGTTTATGGAGTCATTAAGATTACATTTGAACAATCAATCAGCAAAGATACAAAGCGTTAGCATATGTAAAGAAACGGTGAACAATGCTGACATAAATAAATATAGTTTGCTTTTCATGGCATAAATATGAAATCTATTGAAGGTTACATCACGTTACTCGTAATACTCAAATTCGTGCAACACAGTGGCGCCCAGTTAGTGGTGTAGTAACAAATCCAATAATCTATAGAAACAACAAACAATATTTGTCACTTGTAAGTCCGGACATAACAGTTTATTATCAACACGCATTGAAAAATCTAAAGCTTGTCAGAGTAGCCATAAAGGAAAATCCTCTAACCAGTCTCCCTTGCTGCATAAGGTGTATTTGTAAAGACATTCACCCCAGGCATTTTGGCTAACAGATGTTACTCATCTAAATACTATTCATTGTATCGACCTGAGAAGGATGAAAGTCTCAATTGAGTCACCAGGATTCGAATCTTTGACCATAAGGTGAAACAGATTGCTATAATGGATACTATGGTCTTCTGAGCATATCGTTCCATTTTAATTAAATCAAAAGTCTAAAACCAAAAGCCACATCCCTTAAAGATATATTCCAACCGACCTGGGATCAGAGCAAACAAAAAATACCCTGCTATTATAAAGAAATATCAAGACATTTCCAATAAAACGCTTGCATAAGTGAAACAAACTAATATAAAAACAATTCTTAAGTACAAATCTGCAATCCATGCTAATCACATCAAACATTACTTCTTTTTTTACACACTGCACTGCTCTTTTGTACCTTTCACAAAGTGGTTGTGCTATTCAACATGATACAATCCATGCGTAATTTGCTGGTCTCTAAGAGAAAGTGCAAAGTCACTGGAAAGTTTAGATCAATAGTGCGCCCGGTGTAATAGAACCGGGGTGCAGGATTCTGAGGGTTCCCCTGCAAATCAATTAGAACAGTTTTTTACTACCAACCCAGGGGGTGAGAGGGCCCCTTTTCCTTGCTATCTTTAGGCCCGCGGTACTCTAGCAATGTCACTTGTTGGGTCGCCTGGATACGGCAAGCACCAGGGCCAAATCTGGTTCGATGGAAAGAGGGTAAGCATGATGACCAAGAGAGTAGGAGAGAATCTTAGTGTCTGAGCAGGTGAATATTTGCTTTTTATATCATAAATAAGAATGGCCCCACACACAGAAATCAAAATACACAAAAGGGATCCCCCTCTATTGATTTAACTGTCTAAAACTGGCTAAGGACCAGAGGGAAGAAACAGTAAAAAGGAATGGAAGAAAGGCCCCACTACCCTGAATTACTTATCGCACAGGAATAAATCCCACCGTAAACAGATCCAAATATATTTTGAAAATGTATTTCATAAAGTTCAGAATTCTTAGATTTTTCAATACATTTCTTTTATACTTTCTTATGACATTATTTGCATACATCATTTTGACATGATTTTCCATCCAGTATAGAAATTCTACATTCATTTCTTAAAAAAAAAAAAACATATCACTACACAATTCAACACATAGCCCCATGAGCAGTCCTGTGTCATACTCCCATGTCACATACCATTCATTCCACATTCCATATATCCATCATACATCAGTCTGGAAAAAAACAGCATCAATCATACACCGGCGGAGTTTAATTTCTTTTCTCATTCTGCTGTATAGGACCAGATTAGACACATCAACAGTCTATATGTGTGATGGATGTATGGAATGTGGAATGAATTGTATGTGAGATGGGAGTATGATACTGGAGTGCTCATGGGGGAATGTGTTGAACTGTGTAGTGATATGGTCTTTTTTTCAACAAATTTATATATTTATATATTTTCTATAATGGATTGAAAATCATGTCAAAATGATTTATGCAAATAATTTCATAAAAAATTATAAAAGAAATGTATAGTAAAAAAGTGAAAAATCTGAAATGTATTAAATTAATTTTTAAAATTGGTTTGAATCTGTTTACGGTGGGATATATTCCTAAGTAATTCAGAGAAGTAGGACCTATCTTCCATTCCACCCGCCCATAGAAAACCCTGTGGAAAATGAAATACAAAGTTGTTAAAACATATTCAATGTGAACCATGGTGCAAATGTATTTGGACAAGTGCAGGACAGGTAGAGGCGTGGTTGTTTAGTCTGAGCAGAGTAGGCCACGATCAAACACAACAAAATATTTTTGAGGAGTAGCCCTCAGGAGGGCTGTTTTTCACCTCAGGGTTCTGAGGTGTCATTATCTACTGTACTATGTGTCCTGCGCCATGATGCTAATTGATCAGCTGCCCTCTCAGATGTTAACACAGGCATTAATTATAACTTCTCTTTTTTCAGCTCACCCTGACCAGCATTTTTGTGTTTTGTGCGCTGTCACTTTAAAAGCTTTCTTTGCAGGCCTCCTGGCTGTGTCATCAATCAATCACTCCCCGGTGAAGAGCACCTGCCACAGCTTTCAGCTGAGTAATGCCTTCCTGTTCTGCTGGCATGAACCTTTGTTTGCTTGTCTTTTGCTCCAGGAACCACCAGTGACTGCATGAAATGTAGAATTGACAAATGGCATTCTTTTATGCATTTCCTGTCTATTCTCTTCCTGCAAGCCTTTCAAACTAAAAGATATGCAGGGGTTACATAGAAGCAGTTTGTTGATTTAACGACTGCAAATTTAAAGGAATTATAAAAGAGTTATGCTGTAGTCCCGGAGTTTTCTTTGCTGTTGCTTTAAATTTTATAATTGTTTGAAATAATTCAGCCTTTCCTGGCAGTGGCAACGAACATTGCTCGAGGCTCACAACCTGATATTTTTAAATAAATGTCTGTTAACTCATGAAGGGAACCTACACACAGTAGGGAATGAGAGGCAATATTTGTAAGTGAGGATTATATTTTTGGATTGACTAGGACTACTGAGGCATTTTGAGAAAACTATTCATTTTTATGACTACAGCTTGGAAATAGGTCAGAAATTAAAATTCTACCTAGAGACTCGTGCTTTATGCAAATATTAGTGACATGCCATACTATACTAAACCATAACATAACATAATATAACATAAGGTAACATGTATCCACCTTACAACAAATAATTTCGGTGTAATATCACAATAGTGTTGCAAGGCTGCATGCTACCAGCGCCATTTTACGGATTTCTGGGGGGCCAGGGCAAGAAATGTTCAGAATAACTTTTAATGTATTACTAATTTTTAGTTAGTTCACAATTTCAGACAATATTGAATTATATGTTCAACTTAAACAGACAATATTGAATTATATGTTCAACTTAAAAAATGCCAGAAAACAAAAATAGTGAAAAGCTGAAGCTGAGCAGCGCCTTCCAGTCAAGCAGTACCAAAAAAGATTGAAGAAGCATTGATAATGTCATTTCATTTTGCACCTTTATATAGATTGCTTTACTTGCAACTTTTATGTGACATTCACTGTCTGAACCTTGTTCCTCAAATTGCATCAAAGACATGGTAAGGGTGGCCTGATGGCTTTTTATTGTAGAATTGCATAATATTAAAATAAGACATGTGCACATAGCACTTGGAATTGTAGCTTTACTTGTTCGGTATTTATAATCATGATCAGCCTACGGCCCGTATAGGGCGTGCAACCGGGCGGTGACGTGGGCGGGAGGTTGTGAAATTCGGCAAACGGAAGACTTCAGGTAAGTAACAGAAAAAATAAATAAAACAAATTTCGTTGCGCGCGCTGCATCGCATTTGGCGATGCAGCGCGCGCAACGAAATTCATTTTATTTATTTTTTCCGTTACTTACCTAAAATCGTCCGTTTGCCAAATTTTACAACCTCCCACCCTGCCCCTCCCCCACCCCACGTCACCGCCCGGTGGCACGCCCTATACGGGCCGTGGCTGATCATGATTACCTCCTCGTAAGTCTTCCTCGCTTCAGCTCCAAACCAGAACCCTCCAAAGAAAAAGTTAGCCTCCCATGCCTACCATCCCTTCCCAACATGACCGACTCATATCACCCTTGACCTTCATAAGAGGAGGGCCGGCCCAACCCTCAGCCTGTTTTTTTTGCTTCTGCACACGATTACTCTCCAGATGCGCAGTCAGGTAAGTGGTTCCTGCTGTAGCAGGAACATGGGTCCGGATTGGTGGTCCTGCTCTATCGGGCCCTGGGGATCTAGGACCCCCCTTCCTTCCCCGGTTTCCTTTAGGGCCGGTTAGGCTCTGCCTTAGCGAGCCAATGGTCTACAGGGGGGGCGGCTGGGTTGGTCTTGGGCTTTGCCTCACGGCCCCTTCTGTCCCCCGGCCTTGTTTGCTGTGGTCGGTATTGAAGAACATGCTTGCCATATCACCAATTGTGCCATTGTCTGTGCCTTGGACCTGGGATTCAACTTTTGACTCTGCGGTAGGTGCGGGCGGCTTTCCCCGAGTCTCCAGTTCCTCACTGGAGGAGCGTCTTCGCCTGAGTTGGGACATTGGCAGAATTTGTCAAGGGGGCTCCGCAGGCCGTTCTACGAGCCGCGCCCCCATTTGTTTGTTTGCAAGGGGCTTTGTGGCGTCCTCTCAGTCCCGTGGGGCTGGTGTTCAGCACGGGCAGCGGGACTTCCCTTCTTCTGTTTTCCGAGCTCCTCAGAGCTCATGGGGCTTACCTGCTTGTGGCCGGGGGGGGTGCAGTCCCCTGTGCAAGAGGCTTTCCTCCGATGTGATCACGGCCTCTCCTGCGGGAATTCCTCTTGGCTCTGCTACGGGGCGAGGTGCTGCTTTCCGCTGCGTTTCTAGACCTGCCTCCAAGGGGTCTGGATCGTCCGGCTTCCCGCGTGGCTGTTATCACACAGGTGCAGCCGTTCCGCTGTTTCTTGCACAGCTGTTTTTCTTTCACGGTGGATGACCTATTTATTCCCGAAATCCGGTTCTGTTGGGTATTCAGTCTGTGGCTGTTCCCTGTGGCTAAGGTGCTTCTTCTTTTTGCCGGGGTGGTTGATCCACTATTTCTTTCATGGAGCAGGGGGGCG
Organism: Triturus cristatus; assembly: GCF_964204655.1. NCBI lineage: Eukaryota > Metazoa > Chordata > Amphibia > Caudata > Salamandridae > Triturus > Triturus cristatus. The sequence continues at coordinate 464,238,695 of NC_140593.1, forward strand.
GATGCCCCGGTGGGGGCTGGCTCAAGCTCAAAGGTCCCGGCTGAGGCTCTGACTTTGCAGTACATACAGGACATGATCCAGGCTGCGGTGTCAGCAGCCTTTGATCAGCACGAGGGGGGACAGGGCCCTTCTTCCCCCAAAAGCCTCGCATGGATCCCCTCTGGTGTCTAATGTTGATGGGCAAGAGGTGGACCTCCGGGGTCGGTATGTCCACGGGCAGGAACTGCGTGGTGTGCTCCAACACATCAAGGAGAGCCTGGCTTTTCCTGCACCGGTGGTGGATGAGCTATCGGAGGACTTCTTCTTGCAGTATCAACGCAAGGAACCTGAATACCTTCCTCTGCATTCCTCCATAAAGAAGGTGATTGAGAATGAGTCGATGGAGGTCGACAAACAGGCCTTCCCTAGGTACCTGGCCAAGCGCTACGCCATCCAGGACTTCGCCAAGAAGTTCCCTCCCTCCGTGAAGGTAGACTCTCTCCTGGCAAGGCTCGCCACTCAGTGATCCATCATTTCCGAGGACACCTCCCCTTCGGACCTGGTTGACAAGCGGGTGGAGGACGCGCCCAAACGTGCCTATGCGGCGGCCAACTTTTCCACTCGTGCCTCAGCCTACTTGTCCTACATAGTCCAGTCCTTGTTGAAGGATTTTCAATCTTTGGCGGAACTGCTGGACCAGGGGGCTGATGTGGTTCCCACCCTGGCTCTGATGGAGCAACAAACTTGCATTCTGTCTGACATCTTGTTCGACACATTGGGGGCCACGGCTGGTGGCGCCGCTATTCAGACTTGGCGTCAGGTCTGGCTTCGACACTGGAAGGCGGATGCCGCTCAAAAGGCGATACTAATGAAGATCCCCTTTGCGGGGTCTAAGCTGTTTGGGACTTCTTTGGAGGACATGGTGAAGTCGGCTGAGGCCCGTGAGCTGTTGCCTCCCATCAGGTCTTCCAGGGGATGTTTCTCTGGGCCCAAGAGGGCATTTCTTCCACATCTGCGGCTCGGGGCAGTGGGCCCTTTCGAGGACGGGGTCGCGGCCAGGGCACCCCTTTCTTCCAGAAATCCCAGTCTCAGCCAGCGGCGTCTTCCTCCACCCCTAAGTCCTGACTATCTTCAAGCCCCGTCTGGTGGTGTTCCGGTCTTCATCTCTGCTTGGGAGTCCTCCGTCACAAATCTGTGGGCACTACGGATTGTCCGGGAAGGTTTCCCCATCGTCTTCAGCTCCACTTCTCCAGACGCTTACCATGCTACCCAGCTACCTTCCTCTCCAGTCAAGCAGGTGGCCCTGCTGGCCGGCGTCCAAGATCTGCTCAGCAAGGGGGCCATTTGTCCTGTCCCGCAGTCTCAGAGAGGTTGCGGCATCTATTCCGTCCTGTTCTTTGTAAGGAAGGTGTCTGGGGACTTTCGTCCTGTTCTGGACTTAAAGCGGGTTAATTCACCTGTCGCCTCCCCAGGACTTGGTTTTCATTGGGGGTCGGTTGGACATGCTCCAGGGGAAGGTGTTCCTACCTCTGGAACATCGGAACACCTTGTAGCGGGATCTGGGTTCTCTCCTGGGTCGGCATTCCGCTCCTGTGAGTCAGTGGTTGAGGGTTCAGGGGCTGATGTCGGCCACCATCAATGTTCTACCTTGGGCTCGCCTACACCTGTACCCCTTAGTGAATCATCTGCTGTCCCTCTGAGATCCCTGCTCGGCGGACTACGAGGCCTCGGCCCTGGTGTTCCCTCGGGGTCGGGCTGACCTGAGCTGGTGGTTGGTGGAAGCTCATCTCCCCGAGGGTCTGCCCTTCCTAGTCTCCCCATCCTGGGTGGTCACGACCGATGCCAGTCACCTCTGCTGGGGGCGACCCTGGGGTCTTGGTCGGTTCAGGGGCGGTGAGATCCTCTTCAGGCGCGGTGCTCCTCCAACTTCCGTGAGTTGATGGCGGTCCTGCTGGCTTGTCAGGAGTTTGCTCCTTCTCTCCGGGGTCAGCACGTACTGGTATGGACGGACAACCAGTTGGTGCAGTATTACATCAACCATCAGAGGGGTTTCTGCGTTCGCTCCCTTTGGTTGCTGACCTGGGAGCTGATGTCCTGGGCAGAAGCTACGGTCCGGTCCCTCAAGGCGGTGTATCTTCCAGGGAAGGAGATTGTGGTGGCGGACCATCTGAGACGGGTGTTTGCTCCTCTGTCTGTCCTCTCCCTGTTGCCCTTGGAATTTCAACGCCTGGTGGGCATGTTTGGCCTTCCGCGGATAGACTTGGTCATGGACGAGGACAATCCTCTCCTTCCCTGTTTCTGCGCTCTCCATCCGTGCCCAGAGGTGTGGAGGGTGGATGCGTTGTCATTCCCTTGGTCGCGGGGTCTTTCCCCCGTTTCCCTTGATACCGCGGGTCTTATGCAAGATCGCCTGGAGAAGGCTCTCGTGGTCTTGGTGGTTCACGGTTGGGTTCGCCACCCCTGGTTTCCTCTCCTGTGCGAGTTGGCTGTTCAGGAGTGCTGGCCGATTCTGGATCTGCCCTTCCCATTGCGGGGCCCTCCGCTCCCTGGGATGATGTTGCGCCGGCTCCATCTGCAGGCTTGGCTCTTGAGCGGGTGACCTTGTTGGCCCAGGGGTGTTCTATGGGTGTGGTTGACTTGCTGCATGGATCTCGTAGGTCCTCCACATTACTATCCTATTCCCGCCACTGGTCCTCCTTTTCTAGTTGGTGCGGGCTGCAGGGGTCCGTCCCTGTCTCGGTGGACCACATGAGGTTCCTGGATATCCTGGCAGAGTGTTTTCCCCTGGTTTTGACCCTCTCCACTCTGCGGGCTCAGTGGGTTGCACTGCGGGCCTTCCACTGTCCGGGCCTGGATAGGCTCGATCCCTTGGTGGCTCGCTTGATGCGGAGCTGTTTTTTGCAGAGGCCTCGGGCTATTTGCTTGACTCCTCCATGGGATCTCCCTTTGGTGTTGCCGGCACTCCAAGGTGCCCCCTTTGAGCCCCTGGACTCAGTGGATTTGAGATTTCTCCCCTTCAAGGTGGTGTTCTTGGTGGCTATTGTCTCGGCTGGTAGGATGGGTGAACTGGGGTCATTTCTTCGGTCTCCTCCCTTTTTGCAGGTTCTCCCGGACCGTCTTGTCTTGCGCCATGACCCTGTTTTTCTTCCCAAGGTCCCCTCTATCATGAACCGCTCCCGTGAGGTGATATTGCCTTCTTTTCCACCCGGATCTGAGGCCTCTCTGGCCTTTCTGGATGTTCGACGAGCTGTAGAGGTTTACCTGGACCGCACGTCCGCTTTTTGTCATTGTGACAGTTTGTTCGTGACCTTTGATCCAGTTTGTTCTGGTCACAAACCCTCCGTGTCCACCTTGAGTTGTTGGCTACGAGTTCCAGGGGTCTGAGCTCCTGGCAGGGGTCCAGGGTCGTTCCACCCGGGGTCTCTTGGTGTCCTGGGCCTCTTTTAAGGGGGTTTCCACAGAGGATATCTGCAGGGCTGCGATTTGATCTTCTCTGCACATGTTCATGGAGCATTACCGGGTGGTCTTGGGTGGTTCTTTCCCTGGGGTTTTTGCGGGGGCTGTTCTGGGGGCCGGGTCGTCCATCCCTTGATTGGCCCCTCTGGTTTGTCCTGTGTTTTTTTCTGTATGTTTGGTACACTGGATTAAATCTGTCTTTTGCTATCAAATCATCCTTGTCGGTGGTTTCTTGTTCACGATGAAGCCACTTGGCTTGGGTATGTTCTCACTTCGTTCTTCATGTGGCGAGGAAGACTTACGAGGAGGTAACACCCCGGTTACTTACGGGTAATCTTCATTACTCCGAGTATGGTCTTCCTCGCCACATGAGTTCCCATCCCTCCCGCCCTGTGTGGCTATCGGCTTCATGTTTATGCTTGGTAGTTCTCAGGCTGAGGGTTAGGCCAGCCCTTCTCTTATAGAGGTCAAGGGTGATATGGATTGGCCATGTTGGGAAGGGATGGGAGGCATGGGAAGCTAACTTTTGCTTTGGAGGGTTCTGGTGTGGAGCTGAAGCTCACTTCGTTCTTCATGTGGCGAGGAAGACTATACTCGGAGTAATGAAGATTACCGGTAAGTAACCGGGGCATTACATCTCCCTTTACAACTGCCATTATTGTTGCAATAGTAAAAATAAAAGCACTTGTCCAATGATATTTTCCCTTTCATTGGATAATTTTCTCCATCCTTTTCTTACCTTGCCTTGTGCCTACTCTCCTCTTTCTATGTGTATACATTTTTGTCTAGACAGTAAGAAGAATTGGAGGGGGTAGAAAATAGGGGAAGGAAAGACAGGTAAAGATGATATAGCAAGTGAAGTGAAGGAGTAAGAGACAAGAGATGAGATAGGGAGATGAGTGAGGTTGGAAGAGATGTGTGGTAAAGAGAAAAAGGTGAGGTATCCAGAAAGAAACATATTGAGAGGTAAAAAGAGGAGGAGAGCTAAAGATATAAGATGAGTAGAGAGTTTAAAGACATGGAGAATGCAAATATAGAAAGGGAAAGCAGTGAGGTTCATTGTGGGAGGAGATAGAGACAAAAATAGGGTAAAAGAGAGGTATGTTAGAGGTAAAAGCAGGGAAAGTTAGAGGTAATCGTAGACTGGTAGAAAAGCGAAATAGTGAAATAAATATAGAGATATAAGGTAGAGCGAAAAAGCAATGAGGTAGATAGAGGCGCACAATGAAAAGATGTGCTGAACGAACGGCAGGTCACTTAATGAGAGTAGTGAGGCTGAGAGAAAGGTGAAGAAAGAGGGGTGAAGGGTAAAAAGAGATGAGGAGTAGAGAGAAAAGAGGTGAAGTATAGAGAAGTGTGAGAGAAAGAGAAGTCAATACAGACGCAGAGAGAGAAAAGGTTAGTGTGAGGTACAGAGATAGAGTTGTGAGGCAGAAAAGGAACTTGAGACAGAAGTTTGGTAGAGGGCTATAAAAGGAGAGAGGTAGGAAAAGAGGTGATGTTGATTGTGTGAGATGAATTAGAGAAAGAGGTGCAAAGAGATGCAAGAGAGAGAGAGAAGTTCATGATACAAAGTCAAAGAGGTAGAGGTTGAAAAAGAGATGTAGATAAAATAGAGTGAGGTAGTGAGAGAATAGAGGTAGAGGAAAACGTTATAAAGAGAAAAAGGTAAGATGGAGAGGTGAGGTTGCAAAAAATGGTGAGAGGAGTGGTAGAGATATTATGTATTCAGAAAGATGTGAGGTAGTTAGAGATATGGTAGTGAGGGAAATTAGACTTAGACAGAAATGAAGATGAGAAAGAGGTTAGCTGAAGAGTGTTAGGGAGAGGGAGAACTTGAAGAGAAGTATAGAAAGCTGAGGTATACAAGTGAGGGAGAAATAGAGAGGTGAGGTAAAGTGAAATATAAGGATGAGAGAGTGTGTAGTTGATGGAGAAGAGAAAGATAAAGGTGGGATGGAATCAGAATAGTGAGGCACATAGAAGGAGGTGAGGGAGAGAGAGCTGAGTTAGAGAGGGGGTGAGATGTAGAAGTATACACAGAGTATGTTATTAAAAGTGAGGTCATTAAAGAGAGAGTGAGTGAAGCTTGGTGGAGAGGGGTGTATTATGAGACAGGTGAAACATGGGCTAGGTTGAGAGAGTTGAGCTGGGGTGGGTACATAGAGATGTGGAGATAAGTAGAGAGTGGGAGTGGGTAAAGAGAATAGTGGGAGGTAGAAGAGATGAAGTGAAGAAGAAAAATATGAGATTAAAAGATTGTTTTTAATGTAATTGCCACAAGCTACCTGAGAGCAGAGCGGCTAGGGTTGGGCAGGCTGGACATGTATACTAAACTTCTATAAAGCAGGCATGCTCAGCTATCAATTAAAACTCCGTTTTTATGCACATGTTATAACAGTGGGACACTTTGACTGTCCCTACCACTTTACCGGAGGGCACTTGGAATGTGGGGTCCTTGATCAGTTGCCCACTTTGCTCCTGTGTTAACTCCACTCTGCATGTTACAGAAGTGATTGAATGGTGCCTTGCACTGTTTGAACATTATTTTGGTCTGCAAACCTTGGCATTACTTGTGGCAAGGCCTTTCGCACCCCTCTTCAAAGTACATGGTAGTGTAATACACACTCTTACTGAGCAGTAAGGGTGACTAATGCTTTGTGAGGGTGTGCATGATTCTAACGAATATAGCCATACCCAGTCAGTGTGTGCCAGTATATTTCTGTGCTGAAGCCCATGTAGTAATTACTGTTTCACACAGCCCTGGTGTGAATGTTTAGCGGGTGCACTCTCCGTTCTGCCGTATGCTACGTGGGGCAATGGTAGACATAGTGACTCTCTCATCATGGACCCCGCCCGCTAATACAACGCCCGGCACAGGAGGGGGAAAGGGCGGGTTACTGAAGGGGTTAAAGAAGAGGGTGCAGAGACAAAGAGGCTGTCAGGAGATGCACTGATTGTTTGCCACAGTCAGTGTGTCTCCCGAATGCTCAGCTTGTGAGAGCTTAATTGCTTTCCCAAGGACCCTCACACATCCCCCAGCAGGTGAATAAAGACACTCACAGTGCCGGCCTGCAGTGGGATCCCTGCCCCACCATGAAATGGGAGCTGGATAGCTGCCTCTAGCAAAAGGCAGACTGGCTGCTTCAAATAGCCATCCATCCACCTTTTACTAATACCCTGTTCCCACTGCCGGCACGGGTTCGCGCCAGCACTGGGAACAGCAAATTTGTTGTTTTAGGATGCCCTGTCCATGCTCAGTGCATCCAGTTAAACTCACACTGTGGTGTAGACTAGGGCGGTGCACCCGCTGCCCAATGCTGTCCCAAGGGTCAAGGTTTATTATTCTGATTGTTAATTGGAACGCTTTTCAATGACCTGAGTGTGGGCATAAGACCCTACACCCAAGACTTAAGAATGAATTACGTTGTGTGACTTAACATAGCTCAAAAAATAGAAAAATAAGTGCTTTACTGATGAAATATTGGGGCATTTTAAAAATGGATTCTGATCATGTGAAACTTATTCCCAAAAACACAATTATTTCTTATTGAAAATGTGATTCATTACATCAAAATCTCTATTCAAGTAACACTTCCAGATATACTTCAGAGGACAACAGTGGTTTGTGACCAAAACTGCCTGATGTGTGTTTCAAATGTGGTCCTTGTAAATGTTGTAAATATGTAAAGGATAAATATATGACGTTTTACAACATGGGTGCTACGAAGAACTATGCAATCAGTGATGCCATTAATTGCAACCTGCCATATTGTGGCTACCATTTCTATTGTGCCTGTTAAAAGCAATGTGCTGATTCCATCAAAAGGGTCCTTAAAGACTGCTGGAAAGAACATACGAAGACCAGAGATATCCGATGGCGGTATCCTTTTGAAATTTGTAATAAAGCCTGCAATATATCTGGAATCAGATTATTGGTGATGACATGTATTAAAAAATGAAGAGGTGTAGGCAGAGAACTCAGGCTAAGGATTGAGGAAACAAAATGGATTAACGTTCTTCACTGCTTTAAAGTAGGTTTGAACATGAACTGCGAGTTGCATACTATTCTGTATTAGCAAGGTTAGAAAATCATAAATCAAACATGGTTCAACAGTGGATTCTATAATGGTTTCATTGGTAATTTATCTCTGTGTAACCTAACCTGATGGTCTTTGATTCACCTGTATACCTTTACTGCTTTGTTCAGCATGCCCCCAGAACCATAATTTTAGTTTGCGGTTTATCTGTTTCTAAATATATTTTGGGCATAACACAAATTTTGAGTATAATGTATTGTAACTTAAAACTGTTTACAGTGAGCAATACTTGAACATATACAGATGATTTCTACATGAGTGATATATTTTCATATGCCATAGCTGAGTACAAGTCAAAGAGGCAAGTAACCCATACGGTCAGTGGTTTGATTCACGGCAATCACAATCTATGTGATATTGTTTCAGCTGGCATTCTTTCCTGTATTTGTTTTGTAAGGTCCATTGTTTTACAATCCTGCTCCAGACCACAAGCAACCCAAGATTAGTTTGCTCTTCTTGGGGCTCTTGAGTTAGATATAGCTTGGTTTCAGTGGCACAGCGAACCCAGAGTCCGGCATCCATCCTCTGAACTCCTAATCAGCCTCAAAGTCCTTTTAGATGCATTGCTCTGATGCTGACATAATTTGTATACGATTGGACATTCTACATCAGTTTGAACAGTTAGAGATGTCTTCATGCAAAAAATTTCAAAAGTGACGCTGCAGCAAATACTACTGTTGAGGAACTAACCCCATTGTTTTTTATGGTGGACCCAGGAGTATTAAAGTAGAGGATGGAAAATATGGCAAATTGCATTCGGTTGACCTTTGTGTATACTTACTCATTGCTAACTCTCACTCTCCTTGTGTCACCCTGTCAATATGTTGTCCTACCTGCATGAAGCAGGACTTCAGTGGCCCTAAACAGTCCAGATCATGTTGCCCCTAGTGATTGATCACTGCAAATGTCTATGTCATGCACAAGCAATACAATGCAAGTATGTGAGGACAAGCAGATTCCCTAAGTCAGTAAGTGAACTGGCACTTTCACGTAGAGCCTAAGGGCTAGTGTACCCACCACTGTGATTAGGTGAAACTGATTGGAATGACTGGCTCACACATTCTAATGCCTCTTTCCGCCCCTTCATAGAATACCCCTTGTCTTCATAACCCAAGCCCAGACTGGGGGGCCTCTGGATACCATCACTTGGGCTCCCAGCCACAGTGTAGGCTGGGGTAGCCAGGGTACAGTGTAGGCTGGGGTAGTCAGGGACTCAGAACCTGGCCCAAAGCCATGGCTTGGGGTTCTTAGAGAAACTGTGGTATAAGTCAAGTCCTCTTGGCATGCTTGGGTCTACCAGTTCTAGCCGTGACGTGTCCACTTTTAGAAATGCCTTCCAACTTTTGTAGTACTCTTCTGTTGCACTCATGTATTAGTATATTTGCTAATATAGAAAAATGGTTGGTGTAACATGGAGCACCTCTTACATGCTACTGGCTCAAAGGCTCCTGGTAAGTTCTCATTCCTGTCTAATAACAGAATCACCAGGATCCAGAACATCTCTCATATGTCTTTGGTACCATTTCTGATTGATATACAGCTCCCCTACTCATAGCAGTGATACATTACTGTGGTATGGTGTGCTTGAGACTCTCTCATTTCCATGTCTTGGTCCTGTCAGAGTTCCCTTGATAGCACCTTTCCAGCAAAGTGCATTACCTCATATGGCGCATGATAAATAAAAGTGTGAGATGTGGCCAGTTTGAAGCATTTTTACTTCTACACTATTATCAGCCTCATGGAGAATCAGTACAGATCCACACTCTAATTAACTCTTAGGCAGAATTTATATTTCATATACAAATATCTCAGCATCGGCTCTGTTATGTCATTCTGTATAGGTGTTTTGATCAGGACAACAAGCTAATACTGTAATTGCTATAAAAGCTTGACAAAGTCACATTTTAAAACGTGTGGACTTTTTCAAACAAACCTGCAAACACATCTAAGCACACCGTAAACATAAATACTTGAGTAAATTGTTGATTTACTTTTGCTTTGGTGTCAAAGTTTCACAAGTGCTAGACCAATTATTTTCAGCCTTAGAGAGATCCAATAAGAAGAGAGCCTCAACTGATTCTGATCAATTGTCGGATTCAGATTATCCCAGGTGGTGATTAATAGTGTTTCTCCCCGGTGGTCGGGGTGAAATCTAGTTTGAGAGTTCAACAGGATATTATTTTTTTCATAGATGGCTTAGACTAGCTTGAAGGTTGTTCTCTTGAATGCCCACTTGCAATGACTCTTGCATTCGCTAGGCTTGTGATCAAGACCTTCTTTTAGAACTATGGGCCCAGTGAAGGAAATCACAAGGTTGTTGGAGAAGGAGCCAGGGGTGAGAGAGATTGATATTGTTCCTGGTCAGATCAGCTGCAGATTTGGAGAGGAGGGTGTTCCTGAAGATGTGTAGTGGGCAAGGAACTGCAGGGCAGCCAGCATTGCCATTAGTTTGTTTCAGGCCTGGGAATGTGTCAACAGTGAGTAGGCTTAAAGAATGAAAGAGCGGCAGCAATCTGTGAGAAGGATCATAGGTGCTGAGAGATCTTCGAGGGATTTAGCCATGAGGTGGTATCCAGGGCTTTTCCTTTGGAGATGTAGTGTGTTTTAAACATGTCACAGCAGGTTTGAAAGTGGATAACAAAAGAAGAGGCAAAATCAAAATTCTGGAATGCATTGAAGATCTGTTTGGAGTTTTCTGGAAATGCATGTTTTTAGAGGAAGCTGGGGTTACAGTGATGCCTCTTTGGTTTATATAAGCAGGTGGTGATGACTTTATATAATCTGTAGTTGGGTTGCTAGTGCAGTTTATCACCCTTTTTGTGCTGCTTCTTTCTCAGTCTTTTGAGAGCTCCATTTTGTGTCTTTTCAGAATCAGTTCCTTGGATAGTCACTCAAAGGTGTTCTGACTAGTGAGCCAGGAGTTCTTACCAGCAATCAGAATGTCAAAGGCAACTGGTGGTGATAGACACAACTGTTTTACGGATGCTTTAGGTTGGTTTGGTATGGAATCTGAAAGTTGTAACTAAAGTGCCTTGAGGCTGAGTTTCTCCCAAAGAACTTACAATGATCTTGATCTTTCCCATAGTCTGAGTAGTCTGCATTGATGGTTGATCCTGGTGAAATCTAATGGCATGGTGGTCACTCCTGGTGAGATCATAATTGCCAGTGTTGGTGCTGGATGTGGGAGGTAAACATATTGAGTCATTGGTGTATCTGACCAATTATGTTGGGTTATCTATCTGCTGAAGCAGGTTTAATGCTTCTAACATCTAGAAAGGGTTGATTGGAATCATAGAACGAAGTTATGGTCTCTCAGGAGGTACTGGTAGTTCAGGGTGATGGAAGCAATAGTGTGAAGAAAGACTTGAGTGGGGGTTGCGATGTGGAGTGGAAAGTCTGTACATAAGCAGGAGTGAAGACATAACTTTGTGAGAAGGTAAACACCTGCCTGGAATGGATTAATGCTCAGCAGAAAATTTTGCGACGCGGTTTTCATGGAAGCTACTCCTAAAGTCAAATGCTACTGCTTTACCAGTGCTTGGATTAAGATTTTCTAACCTCGGGATGACCTTATGGAAAGTAGGGCCAATGACTTCTTTTAAGCACATCTTCTATTTTGAAGAGTAGGACTGGAATTGAGTCCTTGATAACACCCAACATGTTTGATCAGTTCTGGATTAGGAATCACACATTTATGAAGATCTCAAACGGGGGTGGATGTTAGGGTAAAGGTAGGGAACCGGGAATGGCGACGATACCAGTCTGCATTCACAGCCTGAGGAGTACGTTATCAATGTCCCAGAAGTTAGGCAAGCAAGTTGGCAGAAAGGCCTTACTGATATTGGCAGGATAGTAGAAGAAGCGGGAAGGAAAGGTGGGATGAAAATAGCGAGACTAAGTGGGCAATCTAGAGAGGAGATGATGAGAATAGGAGGTTAGAGAGGAGTGGGTTCTGTAAAAAAAGAAGTAGAGTGAGAAAGGATGGGGTTAGGTAGCTATATACTCACATGATTAATGATCAATGCACTCTTACACACAAGCTTTCTTAAATTAGGAAAGATGATTTAGTATATGAGCTAGCCCTGACTGAGAATGAGGAAAATGAAAAACCTTGTGATTTTGTTGACTGTCTATATTCTAAGTGTATTTATTGATATCCATGATTCACAATAGGCTACTAAGATGACATCAATCAAGTTAGGATGAGAAAAACCCCATTTTGTTTCCATTTATGTATTTTTAAGTTCAATAATGTTGGCCATTGCAGACCTGCAGTTTTTTAGAAGGCATGTTAGGGAGTAGATGATCATGCCTACTTGTTGCTCTTGTTTCTGCACATGGAGTTTTGAAGGGAGCTTCATGGAACATGGTTGGTAGAGGGGGAAGTTTTATCAACATTATGAATGTTAGAGGATTGGACCTAAGCTGGCTGCAATGGTAAATTCGATGTGGTTGCCTTGTCACTCTGGTGATTGGATGGAGCAAGTGGCATAAATGAGAAAAGAGCAGCAGTAGAAGATTAGATAAATGTCTGGTCAGTAAGAGAACAAGAATCAGTAGGAGGTCTTTAGAGTCATTCTTATTGAAGGAGTTTCCTTTCATGGTGTTGTAAAATATGTTTTCCTGAAAGACTAACTACCATAAAATAACTAGAGCCTTGGTGCTATTTTGCATCTACTTTTTTTTAGGCAGTGAAGTTTGAACATCTTGCTTAAGATTTGGGAGTTGTCTCATGATGTAAGGGGTCCACTGATCAATGGCAGAGGACCCAAAATATTGCACAAATGTGAATAGTCTTAGTAAAATGCACACACCGCAGGATCTTTGCCTTGCTACAGTACATACTGGTTAGAAACAAGGAACACCAAAGCAAATAGTATGCAAAAGATGTCCTCTCTGACAAATCAGCACATTACAGTCAAGGGACAAAGACAACTATTTTGACACATCCAGATTTTGAAAACAAGATAACCACAGCAATATGAAATTAAAAATGAGGAAATTAAAAATGAGTATTCCTTCTACTCCAAGGCTTTCCCAACTAACCTACAAGACCATGTGGCTTGCTTGCAAGCGTGAACCATCATGGTATTCCAGAGGAGGGAGGCCACAGGTTACTTTAAACAAGATCCTCATCTCAGAATGAAATTCTATCATTTCCTTTGGTCTAGACTTTTAACCTTTTGTTTTTGTTTCAAAAAAATGTGAGGGCACCATTTCCATATATTTTGTAAATATTGTATTGTATGTTTTGTTGTGTAGATTTGTAGTGAGCACTTTCACCCAGGAGGGCATCCTGGTGCTCGACAGGTGTGAGTCTAGCCAATGCAGGGCCTAGTGGGACTATTCGAAAAGCCAGGTCTTCATCTTCTTGAGGAAATCAAGAAGTGAGGAGGAGGCTCTTATGTGTAGGGGCGGGTCATTCCGCGCTTTGGTAGCGATGTAGGAGAAGGTTTGACCACTTGATCTGGTTTTCCGTATGTGTGGGATGTGTGAAAATAGGAGTACGGATGAATGGAGGTGTCTGGAAGGTTTGTGAAAGCAGATGTGATTGTTGAGGTAAGCTGGGCCAGTGCTATGTAGTGCCTTGAATGTGCAGGAGAGGGGCTTGAATTGTGCTCATTTGTGTATGGGGAGTCAGTGGAGCTCCTTCAGGTGTGATGCAAAGTGGGGGATTGAGAGTGATTCTGTCCACCGAGTTCTGAATGGTCTGCAGCCATTCAATCTACTATATTGAAACGTTTATATATATGGCGCTCAAGTGGGGCACTGAAGCTCTAGCCTACATGGCAGTGCACTAAATTTTGTAGGGTGTGTGGTTGGAAGTGTGTTGTTTTTGTTTTGAAACTATGTGGGGAGTGTTTCCATGTCATGTGTGATGACCACTGAGGTGCGAGGTGCAATTATCATGTTACAGGATGACTGTAAGCTGCATTATTTATTAAACAGTGAGGTAAAAATAACCTCAGAATCATAGTTTGGTAGATAGGCTGTCGGGAGAGTAAACTTATCCTGCATGACGCCATTTTGTTACGTGCTCAAGTCCCTGTACATTTCTGCTGGTCGAATTATGTCTCTCTGCCTGCTAGGCGTGTTCTCAGTGAATGCTGATTCCCAACTCTTTCTCCGGTCTCTCGCTTTTTCACCCTCAAGGGCCTAATTATGAAACAGCTTCAAATAAATACAATTTTTTTCTTCTACCAAAAAAAAAAACATTCTGCTTGATCCGAACAATAGACCGAATTTTTCCTCTTTTTCTCTTCTGGAGTTCTTATTCAGTTGGAGTGTTTTGCAGTTGGCGAGGCCTGAGAGTTCTGGGAGCTGTAATTGTGTCTCATTAATTCTTACAGTAATGTAGGGTAACTATTAAGGAGCCTGCAATTAGTGGTCTGGTCAATGAATAGAGCAGTTAATCAGCGGACAAAGCATAGCGCTCAGGAACCATTAGGCTGAAAGGAAGTGTTACTATTGTCACAGGCACTGGGAATGCAGGCAGACATGCCTTAAATGTTGAATTAGTTTTAAAAAAAACAGAACCATGTGCTTGTCTTTTAGCTGAAGCAGGTCTCCATTTTGAAAAACTTTGTTTTTTTTCAAATCAAACTTAGTGTTTAAAATTGCACCTTTTTTTCATGTTTTTATAACCAAGTGTGGCATATAGTATTTTACCTTGTTGCTCACAGTGAATGTTTTCTTCAGAGAACGATTCGAGAATGTAGAATTCAACCCAAGATGGCGCTCCAGTGTGTATCCCTTTTATTTACTGTCAAATAGATTGAAGTAAAAAGTCTGCTCTAAAAAAGCAAGCAAAAAACGTTAGGTTTCAAAACAGTTTTGAACATCTGAAACAGCTATTAACTATTTCCCAGGGAGAAAATATTTTGAACATCTGAAAGATCAATTAAATATGTTTTGCTGTGAATTGTGACCTTCTTTATGCTCTTTAAAATGAGCTGTACATTTGACTACTTAGTGTCTGTCAATGAAACATGCAAAAATAATTAAATAATTCATGGGCCCTATTCTGAAAAAAAAGATTACGTCTGTAGCTTGATGCTTACGCTTTAGTTGGGTCAGGTTATTTTTAGGGAGTCCCACAATTCCCCAGCAATATGGTTAAAAGAGCATCTGATTTCCCAAAAATTAATGATTTCCTCAAACCCTACCCTGGTGGATCGCTTGCAGGCTGCAATCTGCAGGTTTAGAGCTATGTGCACCGTTGTATTATCTCTTTTTTCCAGAAGAAAACCAATTTTCCATGTGGAGAATGTTGCTCCCCTACATCCTTTGACAAAATGGAAGCATGGGGCCTGCTTTCACCCGCAATTCATGCTAAGCTCAACCAATTGAGTTTCCTCCAATTTAAAATAAGAACCCGTGCAGTAAAATTTGTTATTTCAACCGTTTGCATAGTTGAAATCAAAATTACTTCGAAAAATTACCCAGAACAAGAGTTTACATGTATTTTATGGACATTGCTCACCTTTCCCTATTCTTCTTAATTAGTTAATGCAGACTAGCTAAATATAATCGGAAAAAGATTCACCTTTCATGGAAAACCTCAGGGATCCATCTGAAACCTATATCAATGAAAGAGCGCACATATTGCTTTTCTGTCAAGTTCCTACAGCTTTAATTTCGATCTTTTAATGATGAGCTCTTCTAAGGCCGATCCTCAATTCTCCCTCTCAACCTTAGTAATATACACGAAACCATGTTCCGAATGAAAAGGTGGTTGGTAATACAAAGACACCTCTTCAAATAAGGGGCCGGGGCATTATCCTATAACTAACATTTACCTGAATATCATCTCATACTTTAGTCTAGCTCCCACCCTTATGCATCAGGGGTTTATCCTTCCATTCACATCTTTAGGTGCTCTCTCCCTTTGTGTGCCCTGGTACCGGGTCATCTTCAACTTTGCTCTTCCTCATTAACGTCAACACATGACACTGATCTCTCTAACAGTTTTCAAGTGAGAAACATAAATAATTAATCCAGAAGAAGATGACAGCAGATGTTCTTCAAACTCCAAAGATACCCAAATGCAATTCTTGACTACTTTCACCCCCGGGCCCTTCTAGACAGCCTGTAATATACTCATTCCCATCTAACAATCTGGATGCGATGATGAGTCAGGATGATGTTATTGGCCTAGTGTGATTCCTCCATTTGACCCTCCTTTTTTTAACTGCAGCACCCTCATAGCCTCCATGAGCATAGTGTGTAACACTCCAATGTTTGCTGCTCAAATTCCTGACTGCTGGAGCAGCTCTGTCCGTTTCAACAATTTTGCTGTTAGGACTGGCTAGTGGATGTGCCTTTTTGAAGGAGTTCACTTTTCTGCTCCAAGCGTTGTACATAATACCAAACACACCATCTTAGCGGTGAAAAGACCTGTTTATTTTAAGGATATCCCTGCAGCAGAGGGAGGCATCAGGGTCATTTACCATAACTAACCCTTCTTTCATAAGATCTTTTACTGTGACCTAACCCACCACCACTGCCAACTGAGACCATGCTTCCCAGCTCTTTTTTTACACTAATCACTAGTCATTTTCTTTAAGTATGCCAATGTGCTCCCAATTCTTGGAGCATCCTCTCTCATCTCCTACTAACTTTCACCTTTTTAATTCACCTCTAAACCTCACAGTTACCTCTGTGGACCAAGCACTCAAAGGAGGACTCTTTCCATATGATATTTTCTCCCAGTTCTTGTCATGCAAGATACCCTTGATTGCTTCCTGTATTTCCACGTGTCATTGTAAAATAAACATGGCTCAATTTGTGTAGTGTTTCAGCCTACAAGCGCTAAAGAACTATTGAAACACCATAGAAGTCTGTTGATTTCCATACTTGCAGCACCATTACGAGTTGGCCAGAAAATGTAAGTGGTAGTACCAAATCCAGTATTACTGCTACGGTTACCACCCCATTTACTAGCTGTTACAAGTGTGAGGCCTAAAAGGGAAATAACATGCAGGCCTGTGAATTACTGGACCAATTAAGTGCATGTTTTTGTGGAATTTCTGGCACCTTTCCCCTTAAATTATGAATGGTTGAGCAGGTGCTAATTTCACCACCAAAAACTATGGCATTACCACTCCATGCAACTCTTAAGGAGACCGTAACGCTGCTGAATATAATGCACCACTATGCAACATATGCAAGCAGACAATATTACAACTTGGCCAGGAAGTATTTTTTAATATGTCTTAACAAGTTAAGTCTTGTTAACTGAAACAGATACTTTCCTCTCTGGACTCACTATTTTCCCCAAAAATTGTGAGATTTACCCATGCCAGCATATTCCTCCCTGCCCGATTGCTGAGCTGTTCACTGAATGGTTGAGATCTTTCCTAGTAAATAAATAATGCAGTGCCTGCAAATACAATTCCTCTGCTCTTTACACTGCTACCAGAGCCACACCTGCAACAAAAGACACATATCAAATTCACATTGTTACATTTATCCCTTAAAAAAACTACTAACTTCACAGTTGCTGGATGCAGTCACCTGAAAGACCAAACCTCCCAATTTGTCTACGTGGGAGCCAATTTCAGAATGCAGGAATGCCACCCAACTGTGTGCAAGTTGATCTCTTGTGCCAGTTTTGGAAAGTGAATGCAAGTGTTTATCTCATCAGGATCACGTCTATAGGCCCCACTTGACCTTTTCATGTCCCAATGGTAAACCTTGAGGTGGCTTCTTCCCATTCCACTGCCCCATACACCATCTTTTTTTGTAACTAAGTGCCAGCGGCCCACAATGTATACACTTCTTTCCCCAATGCACTCAAGATACCACCTATTACTAGTGTTGAACATGAGCAACTGTGTTGATTCATTATCCCTTCCTATTGAACACTCTACATCTGCGTACTCTGGGACGGCCAGCTCTGAACACAACTCTTTTGCTCTGAACCCTCCTAAATGTAACAAACCTCCTTTCCCCAACTAATTAATTTTAATTTTCTTGATCTCCATATCACTACGTCCAAGCTTTTGTTCTTTCTCTTAATGTCCTTTCACTTCAAAACCACCTTCTACTCGTCCACAAAACACACTAATTGAGGCAACCTAAGGGATGTAAAAAGCAACTTTATATTTATTAAGTAATAGGCACATGTCTTGGTCCCCCTTTCAGATCATTCCAGCTATACCAGCACCATTATTAACCTGTGCATCATAACCTGCCCCTTGCATTTATCTAATTCATATCCTGATGAATCTGAGTAGTTGCTCCTTCATTTACATCTCAAGTAACTGTCTCCAATTGTGTGCCGTTGGTGACCCAGTCATCTCCAACTTTGCCCTTACTCATTAAAGTCAACACATGTGCAAAGTACACATCAAAAGCTACCATGCAGAAAATAAAAATTAATTTTTCCTAAAAAATATACTTTGTAGAAAGCAAAATGTTCAATAATCAAATAGGTTCCAGATTCTACTCAGGAGTTCTCCAACAACAATCCGGCCTCCTCAGTATGTTAATACATAAATAATCAATGAAATGTATGATATTAACTATAGAAGGAATTCACATAATACTGTTATGCACTCTTCCCAATGTGTCGCTTCATGCTCTCTAGAGTACTTCCAACCACCGAAGGCACAAAAAGTCAGCAATGTTATTAAATCCCTCAAGGGTAGATCAAACCCATAGAAGGGCAGCAAAATCACCGAAGACCAACTACACGCAAACCTCGCTCTCAGCCCACCCACCGAACCCTCCAACACTGACAACGCTGCCCACAGCCTCAGACGCTGGATCGACAACTGCACCAACACCCTCGCCCCGCTGAAGAAACCCTCCCACAGTGACACCAGCAAAAGGGCCAGCTGGTTCACCCCAGAACTCCTAGCCTCCAAGCAAGCCTGCCGGAAACTGAAGAAGAAATGTCACAGTGAGCAGACTCCGGACAGCCATGCAGCCCACAAGGACACCATCCGCAACCACCATCACCTCATCAGGACTGCCAAGAGGACCTCCTTCAAAGACCGCCTCGACAACAACGTACACAATAGCAAGGAGCTCTTCAACATCGTGAAGGAACTTTCCAACCCCAGCTCCAACACCAACGACATCCCTCCGTCGCAAGCCCTGTGCGACT
The DNA here is from genome assembly GCF_964204655.1 of Triturus cristatus. Lineage (NCBI taxonomy): Eukaryota > Metazoa > Chordata > Amphibia > Caudata > Salamandridae > Triturus > Triturus cristatus. The sequence continues at coordinate 464,257,343 of NC_140593.1, forward strand.
CCCTCGCCACGTTTTTCCACCGCAAGATAGCAGACATCCACAACAGCTTCAACACCCAGACAGCCCCAACAGACATCAACACAACAGAATCTCCGCACACCATCGACCACAACCCCCTGCTAGCCTGGGCCTACGTGAGCCTCGATGACAACATCAAGAATATGAGCACAATCCACTCGGGCTCCCCGTCAGACCCACTCCCGCACCACATCTTCAACAAAGCCAGCAGCTCCATCGCAACCCACCTGCGCAAAGTCATCAACCTCTCCCTCGAGACCGCGACCTTCCCAGAGAGCTGGAAACAGGCCGAGATCAACGCCCTACTCAAAAAACCCAAGGTGGACCCTAGAGACCTCAAGAACTTCCGGCCCATCTCTCTACTTCCGTTCTCGGCCAAAGTCCTCGAGAAGATCGTCAACAGACAGCTAAACCTATACCTTGAAGAAAACAGATTCCTGGACCCTTCCCAGTCAGGGTTCCGCAGCAACCACAGCACCGAGACTGCCCTCATCGCCACCACCGACGACATCAGGACCCTGCTGGACAACGGTGAGACCGCGGGCCTCATCCTCCTGGACCTCTCTGCCGCATTCGACACCGTCTGCCACTGCACACTACGCGCACGCCTCCATACCATAGGGATCAGGGACAAGGCTCTGGAATGGACCACCTCCTTCCTCTTCGGCAGAACCCAGAGCGTCTGCCTCCCCCCTTTCCGATCCGAAGCCTCCGAGATCATCTGCAGCGTGTCCCAGGGATCTTCCCTCAGCCCGACACTGTTCAACATCTACATGGCCCCGCTCGCACACGTCGCCCTACAGCACGACCTCAACATAATCTATTACGCCGACGACACTCAACTGATCCTCTCCCTCACCAAGGACCCCATCACCGCCAAATCCAACCTTCATGAAGGAATGAAGGCCGTTGCGGACTGGATGAGGATCAGCCGACTGAAGCTGAACACGGACAAGACGGAGGTCCTCATCCTCGGCTCCAACCCTTCAGCCTGGGACAACTCATGGTGGCCGACGGCACTGGGGACACCCCCAACACCCACCGACCATGCACACAACCTGGGAATCATCCTCGACTCAACGCTCTTGATGACCAAGCAAATCAATGCAGTCTCCTCCTCCTGCTTCAACACCCTTTGCATGCTCCGCAAGATCTACAGGTGGATCCCGACAGACACAAGAAGAACAGTCACTCAGGCCCTCGTCAGCAGCAGACTCGACCACGGAAACGCCCTCTACGCGGGAGCTCCGACCAAGCTCATCAAACGTCTGCAAAGCATTCAAAACGCCTCTGCATGACTGATCCTCAATGTACCACGCCACAGCCACATCACCCCCCACCTGAGAAACCTGCACTGGCTCCCCGTCAACAAGAGGATATCCTTCAAGCTCCTTATCCATGCACACAAGGCACTCCACAAGACCGGCCCAGCCTACCTCAACGGACGACTCTCCTTCTACATCCCCAGCCGACAGCTCCGCTCCGCCGACCTTGCACTCGCCACCAAGACCTGGAACACCCTCCCACTGAGCCTATGACAGACCCAAGACCTGCTGACCTTCAGGAGGCTACTCAAGACCTGGCTGTTTGACCAGTAGCGCCCCGCCCCCCTCCCAGCGCCTTGAGACCCTCGCGGGTATGTAGTGCGCTCTACAAATGATTGATTGCTTGATTGACTGATTGATTACAATGCAATAGGTTTGTCTTTAATGAGCTAATTTGTTGTTCTTTACACTACACACTTAACTTCCATATGAAGCATCTTAAATATCATGACAATTCTGTTGGGTGCCTAGAATCCATCTGGCACGGTTGCTCCTTCGCATACCTTGGTCCTAAACTTTGGAATGCCCTACCACAATTTTTAAGGCATTGTACCTCTTTACTGATATTTTGCAAGCGCCTTAAAACTTGTTTTTTAAATTGTTTGCTCTTAGTGCCATGCAACATCTCTACCTATGCTCAGCACCAGGAAACCCGCAGGGTAGCAGTGCGCTCTACAAGTGGAAATATTAATAATAGCAATAATAATGACAATTGTATCTTCCAGATCTTGTCATTTTTTTATATCTAGTATGAGAATCCGAAGAACTGGCTGCTTATATAGCACTTTATCATTCAATGATCAAAACACTTTATTAATAGGTGTTTCTATATATTTTACTGTCTTATATTGTAGTCTGCATAGCCATTCTACCTCAGATATCAGAACGGTATTCATTTTATGTGCCTTGCAAGGATGAGAGGCTAAGTAGACACCATGTGGCCAGGGAAGTGAGAAAACTGCTGTAGGTAAAAACAAGTAGAGCAAAAGGTTAAACAAATAATGCAAATTAAATAGGCAGCATGGGACATGTCTGAAGAGTTCCTACATCCTGATTTTAAATTATAACCATTTGAGTTAGGCTATCAATCGTTGAGCTGGGACAAATCACTCAACTGGTTCAAAATTGCCTTTAAAAGTTCCCAGTTTCTCAGGCCAAATGCCTTGTTCACATCTAACATTATAATTATAATATCCACTGGTACCTTCTCTATACAAAATAAATCCCTGTCTCAATTAGAAAACAGGTATTAATGGATAACTGCCTAATAGGGGTAGGTGTAAATGCAGTTTGGTCAAACTGGGTGAATGTTGCAACCTACATCATATTTTGGCTTGTAAACTCCTCAGCTAAAATCTTATATAATGGGTGATTGAAAGAGAAATGAGCCTATATGATTCAAGTCAGATTCAGCCTTTTCAGTTTAAGGGTGTAAAAAAGAGAGACGTTCTTTCCCACCCACAAGAAGCCAAATTAAAAAACTCATTATTTGAGTGGAATTTCATTCAAAATAAATACATAAAGTTTGATACAGAATCCCTCCTTTCTGTCCTTTTTATTACTGGGAAGCTGGTTATCAACTGCCTCAAAATCCCAACCTCAGGAGCACCAAGGAGGTGACTAGGCCATGCACAATTGCTTTATGAATACTATTAATATCAAGGCACTAAATGAGTTTCATTATTCTAAAATGGCCCCAAGAAATATCTGAATTTAAGATTTTCTGCTTGGAGAGGAAAACATGCTTAATATGAGAGTGGCCTTTATTAGGACAGCCAGTCTAGGGATAACAAATCGAAATTATTGTTTTACAAGCCATCCAAACCAGGTATAGAGCATTCATCTCACTGTCTTCATGGACGGGTTATTATATTATATTTGCACTGACCAAATCCAACTTCAGATATGAATTCTTGAGCTTACCTGGGGTTTGTCAATCTTATGCATCTTCCAAAGGACCTCTTGAGGTAAAAAGCCAGTGCAGCTTTTTTTAATCCATCTCAGAACGGCTGCAAGAGCACACTGCTTAGATTTGACCTAATTGGTTGTTTTGTGTCCCTTGGGTTGTGTTTTACCGCACATCCAAGCCTGATGATCTAGGGGGCATATGTATCAAGCCCTTTTCCAGTTCGCAAACGGGACGATTCTCAGAATCGGCCCGTTTGCGAACGGGAAAAGGCCTTTTGGGATGTATCATACCACAAGGGCATCGCAAATTAGAGAATCGCAAATTTGTGATTCTCTATTTTGTGATTGCATTTAAGGAATTGCAAATTGCGATTCCTTAAATGCGCTGTAACAAGCACCCAAGTTGTGCGATTTTTCCTTAAGAAATCGCAAATTACCACCAACTTCAAGTTGGTGGTAATTTGCGATTTCTTTGAAAGATGCACTTTTTGGCATTTTTCAAGTGCCATGTGGCGCACATACATGCCCATAGGGCATGTATGTGCGCCACATGCGCACACATGCTCATTTCAGGGGTGCATCAGGGTGTCTTAATGACACCCTTGCACCCTTGAAATTATTCTCAATTTGCGATTCTCTAATTGCGAATCGCTAATTGAGAATGTCGTCCCATTCATTCCTATGGGCCTCCTGGCCCACTGGAATGAATGGGAAGGTATTCCTTAATTGCGATTCGCAATTTGCAAATCGCAATTAAAGAATGCCAAGAAATCGCTAACAATTTGCAAATTTTTACTTACATCTCGTTTGCGATTGCCAAATAGCGATTCTCGAAAAATCGCTATTTGAGAATCGCAAATAGAGAATTTGATACATATGCCCCCTAATGTTCAAAAGGATGCTGAATAGCCCTGGCAGTAGAACCCTGAAACCCCTCAGTTAACAAAATGTATTGAACCACTGACAATGAGGGTTTTTGGGATGGGTGTTCAGTACATCTGCAGTTAGTGTTAATGTCAAATGATTAATGAAATGCCTGGAAGAAAACCCACTAGAGCCTCTACCAGGTCAGACAAAAATAAACATAGTCTTGATGCTGTATTGCTTTGTTTGAGAAGCAGAAGAAATGGTGACCCAGCATTACAAGATGATATTGGGCATCTTGTAGACCTAACTTTCATTTTAGCTGCCTAGTGGCATCACAAACACTGAGTTTAATTTTGAGAATTTTGTGGTTGGTAGAGTCTGGTGCACATAAGTGATTGCACTTCGATTATCTTAATTTCCGAGAGAGGGACCATATGCCTGATAAATCATAATTTGGCAGACAATCACCCATGAATGAAATGTAAACATAAACTACTTAGTTGACAACAGTTATATGATAAGATACCATTTCCCAAATGCCCCAAAGCATCCTGATGTACAGAATAAAGTTAGCACAATAAACCTCTGAATTAGAATACTAACCTCTCTTTGTGCTACGTCTCATGAGGAGAAAAAAGTAGCCTGAACGCAATCATATTAAAATATACATACTCTATATCACAGTTTGAAAATTAGTTTCTTGAAGTAGTACCACAGACGGGTTGCTGTCTTTGATCTAAGCCATGGCAACACTTACTTTGCAGAGATTATTGAGCTCTTTTACGTTATAGTTTCCATCTTGAAAGACCACGTCTTACTATGAGGATGAGTCAACGTCTTAAAGTAGCATCATACAGGTAACAGAATTATTAAATTCTGAGGTCCTTCTCTCCACAATTGCATTTTTTCCTTCAGCGTCTCCTATGTGGGCTGAGAAGCTGCCGGGGAAGACAAACAAACAATCAAAGCTGCTGCCAATGGACCTAAAATTAAATTTCCAAGGAATGTTTTGGGAGACTGGGCCTGGGGCAATGCCAAGAATTGGCGGGTCCCAAAGACAGGTGCCAGCCAGATCGAACCAGCTGAAGGAGGCAGCCAAATGTGGTCACCAAGTTTGAATTGTTAAGGGCTCCTTGCGAGCACAGTAATTGGCTGATGATGTGGTGACAGGAGCAGTTAGGCATGCTACATGGGGAATACCCTTACCTGTCGGCACCTGTTTTTTTGCCTGGCTGCCCGTGACGACATCTGATGCACCTTCCCTGTGGGGCCTTCCTTTTTGATGCCTCGTCAAGAAGTTCACTATTTGCCCGCCCACCAATCTCTGTAGCTGGTCCATTTTGGGAAGGGTTTTTTCTGGCAGGGAAGGAGTCATGTTTGGTCACCAAACAGGTGGACAACCTTGTCATCAAGAGTAGAAGTGTTGGCAGATTCAAGATGGAATTGGTTGGGAAAGCTTTTGGGTCAAATGGGGCAAGTGTACTGTGGTCTCTAGAGAAGGGCTGGGGATGCCCGCTACAGTGATTGTCCATACCCTCACAAGAACTCCATTACATGGCCCTGGGGAAGTTGGGGGATGGGGATGAAGTTAAGGCCTGGTTGCCCAGCCCCATCTCCCATTGGGTGGCAGGGGAATTCCCTTCTTTGGTTTGGCTCTGGCATGGTTGTTTGGAGGTCCAGATTTCATGCTGGCTCATGCTTCATCTATCTTGAAGGAGCATGTGAGTTTGCCTTCTGAAGTGCAATTGATGAGTAAACCACAGTTGTTACATTGGGCCCCTAGTCAATTGAAGTAGTCAATGCCATAAGTGTATGAGGGGTGGTCAACCATGACTGCTTTTGAGAACTATTGCTAGAGATCCCATTGAATAAGTTAACTCAATTAAGTGATGTACATATTGTAAATAATATGCAAGAATGCATGTAGTGCTTTAATTTCGTGTTTATGAATTGTAATAAATACGGCCTGAGAATTGTTATATTCTCTAACACAAGAATGCCATTAGCTCACCTCTGGTCATTTAGGGGGGAGATTCCCACCCCTCATAGGGGAGTGGGAGGAATATTGTATTGATGTGATTGAATAGGTCTTGATGCCGCCCCCCACCTGTGACTTGGTTGCACTGCTTTCAACATCCTGTCCTATTGGGGAGAGCGCCCTGCCCATGGGAGGGCATGGCGTTTAGGACCCGGGACTACCGTGGCCCAGGCCCCTTCCTGATCTGGTGATGTGCCAGCCTTGTGAGGACTTCCTGTCGCCTCACTTCACGAGAAGCAGGAGGGGGCGACGGGAAGTACGAAATTCGAAATATGCGTGTGTCACTTCCGCCCGCTACCGTGATGGCCATGGGGTGTATTGGTTACTTTGCCCCTGAACAATATTTCTGAAGCAAACCATCACGGTGGGCACAATGATAACAGGACGACTCGTCGGAGCCCAAAACCGCATTCTTGGATACATCGGCACCCGTACCTGCCTTCCTGCATCCAGAGCCCTCTTGCCTGCATTAATGCACGGGCCTCTGTGATTTCAGCCCCACTTTTGCATACACCCAGAGCCCGAGGAACTGGTTCCCTCTCACCCCATATCGCAGAGTAGTGGGTTCAGCTTAAGCTGCAGCGAGGTGGGTGTAACTTTGGGCACACGTTTCCTGATTACTTTGGGTGCCACCACTGATTTTAAAGGTGCCGCAACATTGTTGAATGGGTAGTTTCTCCTGTCTTTTATCCCCTCTCCTTTGTCCTTGTTACTCAGCCCGAAAGCACAGGCTTTTTGTGTACTACAACCCCAAGCCTTGGCCTCTTTTGAGGTATGTTTAAGGCAACAGTGCACTTTCCCTATCTGGCCACGATCTTAGGGCAGTGAGCTGCCGCATCTGAGTGTTGATCAGCTGTACAAGAGGTAAGCGGTGGGAAGAAGGGTGTTTTTGTCAATATGTATTTATTAGCTGTGCAACTCTTGGATTGCTGTTGTTTCTTTTAGTATCTGAGCTTGGGGGGCACCCATCCTCATTCTTTGATTTCCAAGTGGCTAACGCAGCTGTTTTTAGTTTGACACCCATGCCAATTTTAATTCACATCGCCAGCTGAGGTTTTTGATTGGGCTCACCTGCTTTGTTGTGCCTGCCTGGGGGTTGCCTGTCCTTGCCTCCACTGTAAATTTGATTCCAGTTATCTATTAGCCATTAGCCTAATGGCTGCTAAAGGAGGCTGGGTTGAAAAAAGAAAGGGGAGGGATCCCGCGTTGACCCAGTTGCTGAAGTTGATCCTAGCTAAGTTAGGCGATGATGGGGGTTCGGAAATCTCTGGGTCAGAGTCCGGGCAGAATAAACACAGTGCAGTGCCTCATTGCCTGCGGCTGTCTCATGTCCCTCCTTTGGGCTGCCTTTCCACCAGTGAGGCACAAAGCTTAAAAACAGGTGCAGGCCCCCTCTATCACATTATTTGAGGAAGTACCTGCCTCAGTAACAGTTATACTCGATGCCCCCGTGGCACCACGCTACAGCTGCACTTGTGGGAGCGACAAGATCAGGGGCGGAAAGGTGGACTGAGGCTAGGCTGGTAATGTGGTATTCACTGTAGGGTTCTTGAGCCTAGTCATACTGTATCCTCGCAGACAACAGCTGCTCCCCATGTACCAAACACAACTGAGTCCCATGGGGTTTATTGCGACCTTGTCAGATATTATGCAAAATTTGATTTAGGCCCAGATCTCTTTACTGTGGTGAATGTATGACATTGTTCTGCATTCTGTCCATCAATTGTTCTTTTTGCATTAGTCACCCCGAGTGGGACGGGTATGCCCAAACGTGGGTCCCGGGCTCTCCATGCCATTGGAGTCAAGCTATGCTGGCTGATGAGGGCTGAAAGCCCGAAACCGGTCCTAGGATGCCTGTTTCCAGTCCAGGGAGGACCTGGCCTGGCAGTTCGGGCTGAACTGTTCCCATTGGGCGCAGGGTCAAGACTGATTTGCATATGGCTGGGCCCAAACTGGAATGGCATGGTGAGCAAAAAAACGATGGATTTAGGCCCAGATCTCTGTACTGGGGTGAATGTATGACATTGTTCTGCATTCTGTCCATCAATTGTTCTTTTTGCACTTGCCAGATATTAGGCAGGCGTTACTACCCCTATCTTCTGGCTCAACAGGGCTCAACAGAGATCAGCTCCAGAGCTCTTTAGTGAATACAGCATTAGCACCTCAGCCTCAGTCCACCTGTCTGCCATTGATTTTGTTGCTCCCACAAGAGCAGCTGACCCCACTTACGCAAAGGTAGCTAACAGTTCCACAGGACGCCACAAAACAGGTGTTGGGCTCTGTGGCCCAATTACTCTCCAAGCTAGCCACCCCATTGCATAAGATAGCTGTACCCGCTCCACCAACTGCTCCGTGGGCTCCAGCAAATGTTATGTTAGCCATCGCGGATCTTAAGAAACAGGTAGAGGCAATCAGTATGGCACACTCCAGAGAAAATGTGTGCTCTCAATAAAAGATGACCGCCGAACCTCAGTCAGCTGTGGCAAAGGACCCCGAAAGTGTGGAATTAGATAAAAAGGCTGACCAGGGCAGGGAGAAAGCGGATTCTGCTTCTACCTTGGCTAATGGGAGTCAAGACACTTTGCTATCCAGACCTGGTAAGCTGGCTTCCCATGTGCCTACTGGCGTGAAGGAAGAATCTGGAAAGGTGATTTTGTGGATATATTTTCCTTGATAAGAGCCAAAAGAAGGGATTGTGAGCACAAAGCTAAAGAGAGCAAAGATGCTTCATCTAAAGACAAGAAACCCAAGGTGGAGGAAACAAACACAAATTGGTTATTTGGTTTTAATGTATACATGTCAGTTAAGCTAGAGAAAAAAACAGAAATTGCGACCTCAATGATATTTTATTCTAATAAGATATTGAAGGCACACTATGTGTATGGGGGAACGGTGTGGTTGGATTATGACTGGGATTTTAGGTGGGCTAAAGTGGAAGATCCAGATATAGGGTGGGATCAGACAAAGGTCAACGTGCGGTTATAGACGTTAACTACAAGACTCTGCATAAACCTCTTTTTCACCAGCAACACACTGGAGATAGGAAGGACTTGTGTTGGGCCACAAGGCAAAGGCACATGGAAACACTATAAGTCATGTGTTGCAGTTCTTGAGGGTTGCAGTACTAGCCATGGTGAAATGGCTCAAAGTCTTCCTCAAACCACACAGCTGCCACCGCTCCCACTCTGCCCCGCGCGTGAAGGATTTTGACCCCTTAAATGTTGTAAGTGGGTGATTTTGTACTTCTACACGATGAGAACCGCACCTCTGTAAGGTAATGCACAAGACCACCCCTAGTCAACCTGTGAGAAGAATTTTGGTGACAAATCGGTTGAGTGAGAGTGAGAAAGTGTTATTCTGAAATTAGTGGGTCATTAATAGACCATGCATTTCATTTGTTATAGATCAAAATGGCGGTGTGCTGTTGTTTCAAATGCAGAGTGAGCAAGGAGTTGTGTAGTGTATGCCATCATATTGAATGTGGAAGATGGAGCTTTTGTCAATTTTATGTCAGAATATCATATACAGAGATATCGCCGGGCTTTGATATCATGTTCGAAATATTATATACAAAAACATTGTCCAATTGGATTTAGACTTTCTATTTCTACCTCCACTTGAGATATATTTCTGTACATGTTATTTAGGACATGATATTTATGTCGGATAGCATTCTAACAATGATAGTCTGGTACCACAATATATTGGTCAGTATGTGCCTGAACTCTCCTTTTCTCTGCTGTGAATTTTGATGTACAATTACCATTAATCCGTGTGTGTAAAAGTCTGTCACTTTGCTTTCTTTCTACGACTTTTTACATTAACTCACTGAGACATCTTACAGATTGTATGAGGTGCCTTGCAGCAAGTATGCTATTCCGCTGAGATATAATTTTGTAACTAGAACTGGTATAATGCATACTACACAGGGGTCTTTGATACATTCACACACACAAAAATCGTTTCAGTAGGTACATTAACCCACTGTACTATCTTACTGAGACTAGAATCTGTATTCAGCAAGTTACAAACAGGTCTCTGTTGTAACTGCATTAACCCCAAGATCTAGCCTACTGCATCCAGGCCCGTGACCTGCAGTTTAACATCTCTTTTGGAGAACGCCAATCTGTAATTATGCAAGCGTTTCTGGCATTAATACTTTAAGAGGAAATGCGCCTGGCATAAATTAGGGACAATTCATTCCCTAATAACTTCCAGTTTAAATTCAAATGTTGTGCTCAGAATTCAAGTGGAATTCACTGTCTTCATTCTATTAACCTTTCTGTAGCTTTTTCTCCCCCGCTGGCAGCTACATCAGAAGCAAGCAATATTAGGCAAATTACAGCTCAGATGCATTCTATTAGAGAATCAATTATTTTTTATACAATTAACCCGATTCGTTAAATATTTTAAGCATTTTCAACTGCAAATGAAGGAGCAGCATATGCCGTGTACCTTGATTCAGAAATGTCTTTTCATCAAATAATCAGAACGTTTAAACCCTAATCTGTCTCTTGTCTGTGTTTGGGATTTATTCCCCTAAGAAATATTAGTTTCACGAACAGCCTATCATGAATTTTAATTTCTCTTAAGTACAAAGAGTCAATTAATGCTGGCACGAATTCAGTACCATGAGTGGTTGTGCTTAGGCCAGGAATACAAACTACTTGAGGCATGTGAATGGCAATTATCTGCAATAAAATCATTCTATTATGTTTTCCCTTTCTCATTTCTATACAGACGGCATGCATTGTGCCCTTAACCATGGCTGGGGAATATTGTAGTTTGCCATTGTCAAGGTAATCATCAGTGTGCCCTGGATTGCTTGCCAAGTTCTCACAGCCTCCCTGTCACTGACGTCCATTTATGCACGCTGAAAGGAAATTCAAACTTCTGAACTTGACTCACAAGTAGGCCTTTTGTCAGAAAAATGTTTCTCCTGGTGAGAACTGCCATTTGTGTCCTGTTTCTGCTTTGAGACAAACAGTTGTTCAATCCCATGCATGGGTTAAAACCTCACTTTTGCTTCCCCAGAAAACTTCTTTTTCACCTACAACTCCTTTCAGACGACATTTTCCTCCCACTTCTGTTGTTCACACATAAGCTGAATATTAAACAGGGCTTCGTCATAAATTGTGTCTCCAGTTTAAAAGAAAATAGAGCTTTTCCAATGTGTTTAATTTGGCAGGTTCAGGGTAAAACTTGACCATTTTAAAGGGCACCTCATAAGACTTTGTATTCACACCTAAAAACAGAACCCAGGTGTAAAGGTAACATTTTAAGCATGCAAAGATTGGCAAAAGAAACTGTTGCTAAAGTTTCTAAAGTTCAAGAGACATGAGGTAACACACCCTCATCTCACATTCCAGGAAGTGTCATGTTTGAAAACTTCCAGCCCGCTAACATATGATACAAAGTCTGACTTCTAAGGCAGTAGCTGCACAAAAACTATCCTAATCACATTGCAGGCATCCTTGTACAATAGCCCAAGGGTGTCTGTGTTGGCTCTAGGCAGCCAAAAGTGTGGCAGCACTAGGAGAGAGGTGAACTGCCCCATATCTTTGTAAATATGGTAAAGTTCTGCTCTCTCCCTTTCATGCAACACAGCGCAGCATGGGGCATATCAGCAAGGGCCGGCGATAATTATCGCCGGCTAGCGTGGAATTTTATCGCTGAGATAGCGTGCTATGCAACGCTTATCTCAAAAGCGATAAAATTCCTCGCGCTAACAGCCAAAAGTGAGATTATCGCTGGAAATCCAGCGATAATCTCACACATTTTGGCGTTAATTTGCTGATAAGGCAGGGCATACTTAGCCATTATATCCACCTTACATTGGATATAATGGCTAAATTAGGGTGAAAGCAGGCGTAAGGAAAGTAGCGTTAACTGTGGTTAGCGCTACTTTTCTTATCGCTATGCCTGTTAGCGATTCCCTTGATAATTGGAGAAATGTCGCTTAGCGACATTTCTCCAGTTATTTTGGGACGGAACGCCCACTTTGCATCTCATTAGAGATGCAAAGGTGGGCGTTATGGGAAAGGGAGCTAAAGCAAGGAATCACGCGTTAGCGTGACCTTGATGATTAAGCGATAAAATTATCGCCGCTTTTCATCCGAAAATGGACGCTAATGCGGCGATAATTTTTCATCGCCAGCTTGCTGATATGCCCCTATGTTCTCTGGCTGCGCTGCGTTGCAGAAAATCTTACTAAATCCAGGCCTGCCAAACAGACGGCCAAGTTTTGTGAATTGCACGGAGGTAAACAAAACTTATGTAAAAACATGATAAGCAAGTTTATGCTGAATTCACTGTCGTAGGTTGGGATCAATGACAAGATATCGAGGACAAAAATATTGAGCATCAAATTTTCGAGCAGCTAAGTGAAAATAGGTAAGCATAGATTTACTATGCTTACCTCCACACACCTTGAAAATATATTTATTGTCAAGGTACATATATATGGAGTTTGGTATAGTAGAACTTTGCATACCTGAAGAAACATACCTTCATGATACTCTTGTCCTCGATATTCTTGACACGATATTTGGTTCACACATTATTTTGGACTCAACATTTTGTCCACACACCCCTAAGTCGCCGCTTGCACTGCCTCTCCCTCTCTGCATGAGATAGTGACTGGGCACTTCCGCATAATCTACTTTCAGCCTTCCCCCAATCAATGATTTTATAAAGACTTTTAGGCTCCCACTCCATTGTGGGGGAAATGATTTTACGTGTGTAAAAATGTTGATAGAATTGTTAAAATGCAACTGAGGTGCTGTTTATCAGTGCTTCAACGTGCAACTACTTCTTTGAAGAAAAAGATATCAGATTCTTTCAGGAAACTATGTGCATGGGCTAAACATCTTAAGATATCTAGAAAAAGGAGGTGAGTGAAAATTACCTGGTGAGTCTTTCTCATTGATTTGCTAAATTTAGCGCACAAAAAAAAATGCCAATTTAAAACGTCGGCTTTGAAGAAGTAGCCACAACATCCTCTATCACTCAATAACACCAGTATCTAACATTTACCTAGACACCATGATTCATAGCACCAACATTGGACTCTCGACTCAAACTCCAATCATCACCTTAACAAAGAAGTCTCGCCATGGATTAATTAATTTTGTTGGTTCTGAGACTTGTAGAATGCGGCCTCTCTCAGAGAAGCTTCTGAGCACTCTTGGACAATACCTAAAAAATAGAAATGGAAATAATTACATTTATCAGGAGAAACGGGTTTAAACAATACATTTTTTGCCTTTGGGAACAGAAGTAACAAGATGTCGCGCAGACCAATAAGAAGGTCTCTTATAAAGAAGGAGCCGCTACAAACAATGCCCTGCCAATGATGACATTATTGGAGCCCTGGGAATTATATGTGCAGCGTGCACACGAGGAAGCATAATGTAGTAGGTGGGGTGAATGGTACAGTGAATATTTCTTTTTTACATAATATGACCGCGCTCCTGGAAAGGCAATCAAGTAATTTTGCAGATATTAAATAATTCATCATGTAATTGACAAGAGCTTTAAACACTGGAGGGCCATGGTGTTGTTTCTCCTGGTTGTTTAACCCAACACAAGTCTTTACCTAGGTACATAGGGGCAGATTTACAAGCCCCCTAGGCCACCAGTACACCACTTTTTGTGACGTACTGGTGGCGTATCTTACTGCTCCATATTTACAAGGATGCGGAAGGCGGGGCCGGCATCGGCCCCGCCGCCATTATGGCGGTCGGCCACCACCCCCAGAACAAAGGTAGTAAGTAGGTGCCCCGGAAGAGACTGAATCACTTCCGGGGCGTTGCGATGGTCTCCGGACGCCGGAAGTGACGTCACTTCCGGTGTCCGTAGCTCAGGCTCGTAGGGGTTATAAGCCGGTGGAGCGGTCTGCGACTTCTCTCGCTCGCCGCTCCCTCAGCTGAAGCACACGCGTGCCTACCCTCCGACGGAGGGCCTTGTAATTTTATTTCTTCTCTCCCTGCAGGTGTCTGGAAGATTTCTGGCATCGGACGGCCTGGATTGCGATCGTGGAAGAAGCTCGAGGTGTTCGTTGAGAAGGTCGAGTGGGCTTTGGCAGCGGTTGCAGTGAGCAGCGCGTGTGGATCGGCGGCATAGTTTGGAGGTTTGCCGGACGCGGACTTGTCAGCAGGGAGCTCCGGGATCGGCAGCAGTGAGCAGCGCATGGGGACCGGCGGTGATTTTTTAAAGTCTTGTTTCAGATCCAACGTCAGGTAGCCGGTGCCGGTGACTAATAGTTTTTACGGCAAGGCGATCACGGAGGGTGCCTGGGGACACGCGCAAGGCCTGTATCTCGGCGCTGCTGGGAGCCAAGCGGGGAGCCAGAGCTAACCTGCCTCACTGGATTAGCCAGTAGAGAGGTTCCGGTAGCGTGGGTGCTGTGGCTGGTCGTGACCTTTCCCCCAACAAAGGCGTGGTAAGTGCTGTGGGCCATCCAGGAGGGAACCCACGCGCAGAGTAGAATAAATTGTACTTCGAGGTGTACTTGAGTGTCAGGATGCCCCCTAAATCTAAGCGCGTAGCGTAGCGCCCAAGCGTAACTGCAATGCTAGAAGCACTGATGCAGAAGATGGGGGATATGGAGAGGCAGATGGAGGCGCAGGAAGGGGCGGCAGGGAGGCCACGGAGAGAGGCTTTACCGCCCAGGGAGGCATTCCCACCCCTGCAAAAGAAGGCCAGGTCAAGCAAGGGGCCGCGTAGGGAAGCAGTTCCTGTGTTAATACCTGTTCCGGTGGCCCCAGCGGGTAGCCCTTTGCATGTTGTCCCGGTACCCACGGTATCACCTAGCGGACCGGTGGTCCCCCTGTCCTCTAGTACCCCAGTGGCAGTGCCGGTGCCAATTGTGCCTTTGAACATACCTGGTCCAGTGTTGCCTACCGGACCGTTGGTGCCCTTGTCCTCTAACACTCCGGTAGCAGTCCCGGTCCAAACTGCGCCTTTGAATGTACCTGGTCCAGGGTTGCCTGTGGCTGTTCCACCTACTCACCCTGATTTTGTCTCCAGCCTAGCAGCCGTTCTTCCTTGGTTGGGGGTTATGGGTTTGAATTTGAGTCCGGAGGGCGTGGCAGGGGTCTCGACGCTGCAGCGGGCACAAATACTGGTGGAGGAAGCTCGGCGTAAGGAGACACCGGCGGTGGAGGTGGCCCCAGGGGCCCCGGTAGTGGCATCAGGTAAGCCACAGCCGCTTCCAGTATTGGGTCTGGGGGAGTGCGTTTCCGGTCATGATTCTTTGTCCCGCCGTGTTTCCTTAGAAACAAAAGAGAAAATCTGGAGAGGCACATATATTGATATATTTGCATTACTGACTGACGAGGTAGAAAGGGAAGAGATGAAACGGAAGAAAGATTATATGCCTGCGCGGGATTGGGCGGTGGAGATGCAAAAGTACAAGGTAGAAGAAAATCTCAAGAATTGGCAGCAGGCCTTTTGCACCTTTATGGCAATAATGACAGAACGCTACCCAGAACAGGGGCCCGCTATGGCATGTTACCTCGCAAGGATCACCACCGCAGAATCTGAGAAAGGGGGGATGGGCTGGCTAGCGTATGACAGGAAGTTTAGGCGAACCAAAGAAACTACTCCTACTTTAGGGTGGGACCAGCTAGAATCTATCGCTTGGTTTGCCCACTTTAGCAAAGCATCGGTGGATGCGACGAGAGAGGCGCCCAGGTCGCAGCCCTTTTGCTCGTTCCCCTCATCCCCAGTGGGTGGGGGGACAGGTAAGAAGGGCACATGTTTGGATTTCAACAGGCGGACCTGCGCTAGACCACCAGGTACGTGCAGATTTAGGCACGCCTGTAACTTCTGTGGCAGCTCAGGACACTCCGAGGCTAAATGCTTCAAGAGACAGATGGATAGAGGAGGGAAGAAGCAGGAGTGGGGAGGTGGCAACTAGAGCTAGATCCCCGGTTATTCTTGACGCGATAATCCCTTGGCTCAATAGATACAGGTGTACGTCTGCAGCGGCCTTGCTAGGCAATGGCTTTAAGGATGGCTTTAGAATACCAGCAACAGGGTATGTCGGTACAGCATACTGCAAGAATCAGGTATCAGTCACTCAGAACCCTGGGGTGGCGGCTGCTAAGATTGAGAAAGAAATTAGGCTAGGGAGGGTGGCTGGCCCTTTTGATAACGTTCCTGTGGATAATTTTGTGTGTTCACCACTAGGAGTGGTTCCCAAGAAGGACCCGGGTGAGTTCAGGCTGATTCACAATCTATCGGCTCCAAAGGGATGCTCTGTGAATGACGCCATCAATGGGGACTTGTGTTCGGTGCGTTATGCATCGCTCGACCAGGCGATTGAGATCCTTAGGGGTCTGGGGCCAGGGGCATTGATGGCGAAGTCCGATATAGAGTCAGCGTTTCGGTTATTGCCAGTACACCCACTCGATTTTCACTTGCTAGGTTTTCAGTTTCAAGGCAAATTTTACATGGACATGTGCATGCCTATGGGTTGTTCTGTATCCTGTGCTTATTTTGAGATGTTTAGCAGCTTCCTGGAGTGGTGTTTCAGGATGAACTCAGGCCATAAGCAGGTGTTGCACTATCTGGATGACTTCCTTTTTCTGGGTCCACCGGGAAGTACAGCATGTGGGCGAGCACTAGAACGCTTCTGTGCCATGATGAAGAGTTTTGGGGTACCATTGGCTAGTGGGAAAACAGTGGGGCCAGCGCAAGTGATAGAGTTCCTGGGAATTGAGCTGGATTCAAGGACGGGGTGCTCACGGCTCCCCCAAGAGAAGGTTGAAAAATTCAGGACTTCACTTGAGCAATGTCTGGCCGTGAAGAGGGTGACGTTGCACCAATTGCAGCAAACGGTGGGACAGCTGAACTTTGCATTGCGCATTATCCCAATGGCGCGCCCCTTTTCCCGGTCAATTGCTAAAGCCATGTCAGGTTTGAAACAGAAGCACCACCATACTAAACTGAGCAGGGAGGTCAGGCAGGATATGCGTATATGGTTAGCATTCCTGCGGGACTTCAACAGCTCGGTTTTCTGGCCCGGCCTACTCACCTCTTGCGCAGAGTTAGGCTTAATGACAGACTCCTCAGGCAGTGAGGGGTTCGGTGCTATTATGGGCACCGAGTGGGTGGCACAGCGTTGCCCCCCCTGTTGGAAAGAACAGGGCCTCACAGCGAACATCGGGTTTTTGGAAGTGTTCCCCATCATGGTTGCATTGACTGTCTGGCCGGGGCAGCTGCAGGATAAGTCATATTCTGGTCAGATAACATGTCAGTGGTGGAATGTATCAACAGTCAGTCTGCGAGTTGTACAATGATGCTACGCTTGATCAAAGAAATTGTGTTGAGATGCTTGCAATTGAACTTGCTGTTTAGAGCCCAGCATGTACCGGGAGTTTTGAATCATGCTGCTGACGCACTCTCTCGTTTCAAGATGCAGGTATTCAGGTCATACCTCCCGGGAGCAGCTCAGGAACAAACGCCTTTCCCCGCACGTCTCTGGCTGATTGGTGCTCCCAACTACCGGACTTGGTGGCAGCTAGCCTAGCGCCAGGAACTAGAAAGGCTTATGAAGGGACGTTTTGGTCATACTGTACATTCTTGGGGGATCACTGGGAAAGGGATTGGGCCAATACTGACAGGGTGTGCGCATACTTGGAAACAATGCGGGCAGACGGGCGTTCAGTTGCAGCGGCAAGAAGGCACATGGCGGCCATTTCCTTTATTGGGCAGGCGCAAGCTAGAAAAGATCCCACATATACATTCGTGGTGCGCAAGGCTTTGAAGGGTTGGCAGCGGCTTCAAGGGTCCACATGGGACACCAGGCGCCCAATGGGGTTTTCCAGCCTGGCCGCAATTCTGGGAGAGCTCGGTCAGGTTTGCACAACTTATGTCGAGGGGTTATTATTCAGGGCTGCCTTCACGTTAGCATTCTATGGGGCGTTCAGGGTTAGCGAGCTGGTGGCCAAGAATAAGAAGGATTTAGGGGGAGGACTCCAGTTCCGGTACATGTTATTACGTGGGGATACATTGACTTTTACTTTACATAAGGCTAAGACGGACCAAGAAAGGCGGGGTCAGTTAGTGGTATTACAGCGGGCTGCGGGCCTTGCTGCCCAGTATAGCATATAGAGGCATTTCTCCCACACAGGCCGGCGGCGGTGGAGGGACCATTGCTATTACATGAGGGGGGGTCCCGCTCACTAAATTCCAGTTTAAAAAGGTATTGGATATAGCGGTGCGTAGGGCTGGGATGGACCCTAGCGAGTTCGGTACTCATTCCTTCAGGATAGGGGCGGCAACGGAAGCTGCAACTCAAGGTTTGAAAGATGGGGAGATACAAAGGATTGGGAGATGGTCCTTGTTGGAAACGGGTAGCGTGGTGCAGAGCGGGTGGGCCAAACTCCGGAGGAAATGTGCAAAGCATTCACGCAGTACACACAGGCGACACACAAGGCACACTACAAAAAGAGACACTACACCAGTTTAGGTAAAAATAACTTTTGTATTGTCCCAAACACAGTATGTCAGGTAATCTCTACACTGCGCCAACTGGCGCTCGCTTCAAATTTACAGGGGGGGAATTATATACAGGGCAGGGCCAATCGGGCCCCTGCCAGAATCATTGCAACCTTCAGATAACATAAATGTATGTGAGGAATAAAGGGAAAGTCCATCAGCCTCAATCCTGCAATAGAATACCTCAGGGCATAACATTAGGCGAAGGTCCGGACCACCTGTAATAAAAACATCCTGACATTCCCTTATGCATCACCAATATGAGTGACCCTTGGGCCTGAGGCAGAAATTAAGGTAGGCAGTGCATCAACACATCAAACCCTGGCATCTCAACACAGCACTGCACATAGCAAGTAAACAGCGCTTACAATCCAGGGCATGTGAACATAGCGCTGCACATAACAATTGACTGGCGCTTCAAATCAGGGCCTTTAACATAGCGCTGCACATAGCAGTGCAATAGCGCGTTAAAACAGTACATTTACTATAGCGCTGCACAAAGCACGGTGGTAGCGCGTTAAAACAGGGCATCTACCATAGCGCTGCACAAAGCAAGGCATTAGCACTCAGAGCATGGCAAATAAACATGGCGCTGCACATAGCAATGCAATAGCGCGTTAAAACATAGCCTTTAACCTGGCGCCGCCCATAGGAATTCAATAGCGCTGTAACTAGGGCATTTCAACATAGCGCTTAAACATGGCCTGTAAATGTGGCGTTGCACATAGCACAACATGAGGCCCAAAACCAAAGCTTTGACCCTGGCATTTAATTATAGCCTTCAGCATTCCATTTGGTCAGGGCATCTAGGCATATTCACAGGTACATTGGCAGGAAGTCATTATGCCTACTCTCATTGTCGCAGTGCACGCACGGTAACGCCCACAGTCTTTGCCTCCGACGCGGCCGATGCGTTGCTGGCGCCACTGCCCAGTCACCAGGGGCCTCTACATTCACGAGTACCCCCACACGTGGTATCTGCGGTGAGTAATTAAAACTGGGACATTGGTGCGAGCCCCACTCCGGGGCTAGGGAAGGACGAAATATGCCCCAAAATATCGTCTGTGGGAACCCTCACTCCAGGGAGGGGCTTCAAAACAATTAGGCTGGCTCGTTGCAGCTGCCCGCTGTCAAGTGGGGCAGCTGGGAAACACCCCCGCCTTTACGGGCACTCCCGGGGTCACTGGGGAGGCCGACACTGTGCCCCGCTGCCCCCACTCCTTCTCCCACAGTCCCCCACTGAGGCCCTCACTCACCGGGTCTCTTGGGGCGGGCTCCGCTTCACGGCTCCACACGGGGCTTCCCTCAGCTTCACCCGGGCCCCCTCCTGGGACCCGGGACTTCGAGGCAGCACTCGGGGCTCTCCTCTTCTCAAGGGGAGCCCCCACCTTCTCCTGCACGATGCGTCAGCACCCGGAGCTCCCCGTCCTGTGGGAGCCCCGCCTGGACTCCTCCAGCCTTGTCCCCAGCCAGCGGCACTTGGGGCTCTCCTCCACCTTCGGGGAGCCCCCACCACGGAGCTATGTCTCCGTCGAGCTCCGGACCTCTTCCTGGCTTCGAGTGGGGCGCGGCCGATGACACGGCCAGCGCCCCGGTTGCTGGGCAACGCGTGCTCACGCGGCCCAGGCCCAGCGCCTCCTCCAACTCATGATCCCCGACTGCACCCTGGGCGGCGGCGGTGATTCCGGCGGCGACAAAGCGCGGGGTAGGCACCCGCTGGGCATAAGAACCACGGAGTAGGCTCCCGCCGGTTTGAAACAGGAAACAGGCGGCAATACGTGGGGTGGGCATCCGCTATAAGTATAAATATTCAACGGCGGTACTCACGCGGGGTAGGCTCCCACTATGAGTTTAAATCTTCAAAGGCGGCACACACGCGGGGTGGGCTCCCGCTGGGCTCCTAATTCGGCTGGCACGCGGGGCAGGCTCCCGGTATATCTTTCAGCACCCAGCTCTCCCTGGCCACACGCTCCTCACCTCCTTTGGGCCATGATGTATAGCGCTTTGCAGGCGCTAGGCGGTCCCACCAGCTTTAGGGGCAGTGCACAGTCAATTCAAAGATAGCGCTCACCAAATATAGCGCTCTCCTTCCAGGGGCAGCTTGGATATAGTGCTCTCCTTCCAGGGGCAGCTTGAATATAGCGCTCTCCTCTGCAAGCTGCTTGTAAATAGCGCTCTCTGGTTCCTGCCCCTTGGTTGAGGGTTTCTTGAGGGGGGAAGTTCCGTTGGTGGCTGAAGGTGGACTAATTAGTCTCTGCCTGTCGTCCCTGGGTTCTCCTCTCGCCGGGCCAGATCAGTGGGTAGTTCAGGATCCCTCACTCACTTGAAAGGCAGCACCTAAGCCCTGTCACTTTCAGAGGCATAGGTCCCTGACTAACCCTACCGCCTAAAACTCCTGCGAAGGCTTCTCCAGGACGGCGTTGCCCCAACTATCGCTTTCCCTCGCCCTGGGGACAGTAGAGGGGGGGTAGGTAGACTCAGGGCCCAGCACACAGGCCCATGTGGTGGTAAGCCCTGGCAGCAGGTCCCCTCTCTCTCAGGTCCACCCTCTGACTGACTGAGCACATGGCAGCCCAGCTCCGCCCTTTATACACCCCTCACCCCACCTTCCAGACAGTGCCAGAAGCTTCTAGAAGCGTCTGGGGAAACTGGCTCTAACTGGCCTAGGGGTAGGGGTAGAGCACCCTGGGTGCCAGGCTTCCCTCCAAAAGCTGGGGCTGCTGGAAAATAACGACTAGACTGTTAACCCAGCTCAGTCAAACGGCGCAACCACACAGCTTTGGCATCCATTTTAAGTTACATTTTTAAAATGGGGAAACTCAGTCTGCACACATTCAATCTTTGCATTTACACATGTGGTTTCCCAGAAAAGTGAAAAATTTCTGGGAAAAGGGCCAAGTCCAACAGTCCTCAAATTGTTTTAAGCGGTACATACGTCCACATATGCTGTAGCACCACCATTACGAGGTATTGATGTAACTTCCCCCCTTTTTTCACCCCCCCGCCTTCTTTCTTACTACAGTTCCCTCGGCCTGTCACTCAGGAAGAGGAACAACGGTACTTCAACAGCAAGTACGGGTAATGAGTGGACAGAACAGCAATCAAAAGAGAACGGCGGAGCATCATGTCTGGATTTTTGGTCATTCTTATGTCTGTCGCTTAGAACGTTTTTTTCTTGCAGGGAATGGGCCGGCGCATGCTAAGGAGTACGGTTGTAAGTTGTCCTTCCAGGGCCACGGGGGCTTACGTTTTGACAAATTCAGGAACAGGATAGGAGCAATGCTAGACGCAATGGGTGGCCCCCCTGATGTTTTGATTTTACACATGGGAGGGAATGACTTGGTTCACCTTAACAGAAGGGTATTGATGGACACAATTTTGTCAGAAACAGCTTATTTGGGTAGACGGTGTCCAAGGACGGTGATTGCTTGGTCCCATTTGATCCAGAGGCTTCAGTGGCGTGGGGGGTTGTCTGTGAAGGCTCTCAACCGGTCTGTTCAGATGATAAATAACAAGATGGACAGGCTTTTCAGGACCCCGTTGTTGCAGGTCATTGCTCATGGTGGTATTAAGGGGGACGCTTGTTATTTACAGGATGGGGTGCATCTATCTCGCTTGGGGAATGAGTTGTTGCTGGGGGACATTTTGGTGTGGTTGTCTTGTGCTCCTTAAAGGGGAGGATAACCTTGGGCGTAGGGGGGGCCTGATAGTCGGTCAACTATGCAGGCCTGTGGCGGTAAGGTCATCAATTGGGGCAGAGTAAATTTGGAAATCTTTGGGGGCGCCTTAATAAGTGGGGCGCCCGGAGGGGAGGGACTAGTGTCTCTCACCAGACTCCAGGGGCAGGTACAACCGATTGGTTGGAAGGGTGCGGGGGAAGGGGGAGTTACGCTTCCCCACTTGGCTCGTTGGCCACCCCGCACGTGGGTGTAGTATGCTGCGCTGACTGTATGGCCCCTTTATGGAGAAAAGTTTTGGGCGCAGGGGGTTTGCCTGGCGGGTTTCTACCACCGGGGCAACTGGGACTCATGCGCATGCGCACTCTGGTTAGAGGGCGTCAACTAGGTTTTAATTTGGGAGGAGGGGCCCATTGGACCTTGCTGAAGACTGTAAAAGATACGCAGAAATGTGGACATTATGCTTAGACAGGATAGGAAGATTATGTATTAGAATTTTGTTAAGGTTAGGAATGAAACCTATGTACAGATCCTGTCATATCATTTCTGCGTTTTGTTTGAAATTAATGTTTGTTAATAAATACGATCGGGGGTCTACGACCCCCTACTCCAGCAAGGTGTTTGTGTCTTTTGATGGGGGGGTATGTAGGCTGTACCTGGCCATAAGGAAAAGCCACCCTGCGTGGCTTTTCCTGTCCTTGTAAATATGACCCCACACACGCAGCACTGCGTGAAAGGGGCGATCCATTGGTGTTACTGTGGGTGTTCCCACGCAACAACCATGGAACGAGATACATTTCCAGATTTACGAGGAATCGTAAATCTGGAAATGCGTGTGGATGCTACGCCTCCCCAAGGGAGGCGTAGGGAGGCGCCACGAAGAGAAATGTTTTAATTTCTGCTAATTTTTTTCCTCTTTCAATGCGCGCTGCATTCTACAGCACACATTGAAAGAGGAAAATGCGTGTAGTGATTGTTTTTGTGCAGGAAGGTGCCCTTTCCTGCACAAAACAATCTCCCCACGACGAAGGCATCCTTGCACCATTGCGCAAGGGTGCCTGCACCGGCGCATGGCTGCAGTTTGTGCGCCAGTGCAGGGGGAAGCACAGAGATGCAACATATTGTGCTTTGAAAGAGACTCAGTGCGGTGCAGCCAAATGGCTTGCGGAAAGCGCTGAGTCACTTTCATTGTAAATCTGCA
Source organism: Triturus cristatus (assembly GCF_964204655.1). NCBI lineage: Eukaryota > Metazoa > Chordata > Amphibia > Caudata > Salamandridae > Triturus > Triturus cristatus. The sequence continues at coordinate 464,280,884 of NC_140593.1, forward strand.
CCTCAAAGTTTTTGTCTTACCTGAAAATGGCGCATTTCTTGAAAATAAATTTTAGGTTGTTTTAAGAGTTTACCCTGGGCAGTATTGTGCTTTTGGCTTTCTTCTCAGCAAGAGACATTTACACAGGGTTTTGCAGGTGATATGTCTGGAATGTCTCCAATAACTGAAGCTGTCTATCTCCAATAACTGAAGCACTGTCATTGACATCATCTGGTCTATAAAAATAAATAAAAATATATTACTGCACCATAGCACACTGTCATTGTGCAATCAAAAAATATAAAAGTGATAGCGGTCCAAAATTAGGACTGGCAAGAGACTTATGCGACTATGAACATACACCCACAGGTAAGAAAGCCAGGCAGAAGGAGTACTGGGTCACCAAGCCAATCAGTTCACATCATGCAATCTGACCATGCGTACAATGTCAGCTGCCAAAGCAGTCTCTCTCCGGTGAAAGACAAATGTTTTTGGGACTGAAATCTCAAATAAAAAGGTTACTTCAGCTGGAACTTGTCCCCTCTTTCTTATGCCTTGAAACTGACCCCTTGAATTTTCGGCAATCCCTATAAACGCAAAGCAAACGCACTGCCTGGCCTGCCTGTGGTTCACGCCTTATTGACAGTCCCTGTGTTTTCAACCATCCTGAGAACTTGTGATTACCTGATTTGATGATCCTATTATTAACCTTTGCAACCCCTGTCCTTTCTGACACAAAACCCTTCAAAGGGCTAGCACTATACAATGCAATACATTAAATCAAAAATCACAAGCATATAATGGCATTGTGGGTAACTGATGTATGATAAGATGTCTGAAAACCAATTTGTTGAGGTCTGTGTTACAATTTCTGTGCCTTTATATAGAAAAAAAAACTACATAGATAAAAAAAAAAAAAAGAAAACACAAATGTCATCCGTTACAAATACTGGGGAATAGCTGTGGTGCCTGCCACACCCACCAAATACTAACAACCAGAAGTGGGACATGTGCCAGGTGCAGCAAATGCCGAATCAGTGTTTACTGCACCAACGTGTACATGCTTTGCTTTTATTTTTGGCCTTTTCCTCCCAATAAATGTTGCCTTTTTTGGTGAAATCTCTCTGGCAGGGTGGTGGGGGGAATTGTGGTGTTATGATAGATAATTATTGTATTACTGGGAATGATCATGTGCTCATGGATTGTAAATTTCCCCACCACTTGTAAGCAGGGCCCAAAAAGGCAGCCAAAAAGAAACTGTGGAAAGCAAGGAAGCTTAGGTTTGAGGGAATTATAGCTTTTAAAAAATGTGGAGACTTTGTACAACATTGTGCCCTCCCTGTTAAAACGCTGGACTGTGTTTTTCTTAAAATTGTAAGCAGCCACTCTCTGACTGCCTGAAGTATGTATAGCAGAAGTGCATCCTTGAGCCTGTAGAAGTCTGTTTGAAAAAGAAAGTTGTCAATGCTGTGTGAAACCAAACAGCAGCAACAAGCACCCAGGATGTTACTATGTGCATGAGTCAGAGCTCCAGTGTCTCAGGCCTGGTCTAGCACTGTTAACTCTTGGGTCCTGCCCACCCTGTGACAGAAGTGTGCTAAAGTACATACATGGCTTTTATGGCGTGGGAGCTCTGGAAGACTGTGCCGGGTCTCACCTTCTACAAAAAGCACAATTGCACTAAAAACACATTTTCCTCATAAATGCTGCATTTGGGGGGAGGGTCACTTTGTGATAGTTGACAACAACTAGGAGGCAGATTTACAAGGAAGTGCCGCAGCACGGCAATGCAAGCCCTTTGGCTGCGCCGTGCTGCGGCACTTCCAAAGCACAGGAATGCAGAATATTTACAATAATATGTCACATTCCTGTGCTGTCCCCTGCGCTGGGGCACAAACTGCACAATGGTGCACGGGCACCTTCCTGCACAAAAACAATCACTACAGTACAGGCATTTTCCTCTTTCAATGCGTGCTGTAGAATGCAGCACGCATTGAAAGAGGAAAAAACGAGGAGAAATGAAAACATTTCTCCTCGTTGCGCCTCGCCACGCCACCCCTAGGGTGGCGTAGCATTCAGTTGCATTCCCAGAATTACGATTCCTCGTGTGTCTTGTTCCATGGGTGTTGCGTGGGAACACCCACAGCAACACCCATGGAACGCCTCTTTCACGCAAAGTGCTGTGTTTAAAGGGGCCATGTTTGCAAGGACAGGAAAAGCCACCCAGCGTGGCTTTTCCTGTCCTTGTAAATATGGAGCAGTAACATGCGCCACCAGTACGTCACTAAAAGTGATGTACTGGTGGCGCAGGGGGCTTGTAAATCTGCCCCTAAGTATGATTACGAAGTTATATGTTGTTGCCGAAATCAGCAATGCACTTTCCATACAAAACTACGAAGGGGATCCGTCATGTAATACTGCTGTGTAAATCCTTAATGAGTGCCTTAACAGCAACTGGGAAAAGCAAAATATTGTTTTATGAACATGCAGCAATGTGTTTTTTCAAAGTTTGGTAGGGCCGGCTAAACAGCGTTCTCTAAATTTTGCAAAAGAACGAGTAGATGGACTTAGCGGTGTTTTAAATGGAAAATGCCACATGAAGTCACCTGGGCCGGCAATAACAAAGAGAAAGAAGGAAACAGGCAGAGAGCAAAAGGGAACACGGCACCTGTGGAAAGGGTGTTATTCAGACCCTAAATAGAAACCTGCAGCACAGGAAGTGCAGGCTGGAGGCCTGTTACCACAGACAAATTGATCAGGTGACCTGTGACCCCTGGCTTTTGAGCTTGCATTGTCCCTTTGCTTGTAGGCCTCCACACCCAGGAACTCCAAGCTGCTCTTATTATCCAAGAGACATTTCAAATCCCCATTAAGGCTTAGAAGACAATTGGTTTGCACAGCTAAATCCTAATCTACCAAAGAATGTATGTAGGCTGCAGAAGACCACTCCTCCTTGGTTAAGATGCTGCTCCTCTGCTTTCTATGGCTTAACTCCTACATTTAAGGCAGGAGACTTCATTTTTAAATCTTGGTGTGGCAAAGTGTGTGTTTCCTAAATAATCCTCATTGGAAATCCCTCATGCTCCTTGCTTTTTAATAGGGTGGAAAATAAGCATTTTTCATTATGATGTACAACACAGTCTCTTAGCAGCCCCATAGGAGATCCCAGAAACAAAGTGCAAACAGAGCCTAGCGTTATCCAGTTACCACACATACAGTCACCACACACACACATACACACACTCACACACACACATACACGTGTTACCATCCTTGTGGGGACTATGTGTGAACACCTGCCTTGTGGGGACTAACCTTTCTGAATGTTTTTACAACAGACAAATAACAGAAAAATGTTAAGAAAAAATTCATGATACAGGATCCTGCTTCAAATTTGCAAATATATTGTTATTTAATCGTACGCACAGCACCATCCTTGTGGGGACTTGAACAAGCGCTACCATCCTTGTGGGGACCTAGTCCGTAACACTATTTGTGATTGAATTCAGTCGAAGGCACATGGCTAAATGTTTATTTTATCAACAATGTACACAAACAACATCATAATCTCTTCATAAGTGAATTGCTGTACTAGGGGTATACATTAAAGACAGATTATGTTAATGTGCCAGAAAATATCATATCATGGTTAAAGAAAGAGACTTAAGCTGTATTTAACCTATTTATTAGTTCTTTAAATCTGAGGAGATAAGGGAACTAACACATAAAGAAATTAACATATGGAACCAAGGAATATGGTCAAGTGGAACCCAAAGCTTGATTAACTGCTTACATTTTTGCCAAAATAGATGTTCAGGTCCCCACAGAGATAGTGGGTGAAGATTTTGTTTAAGTCTCCATAGAAATAGTGTACATTCAAAGCTTAAATCCCATTATAAAGAGTGTGAAAACAATAATGTCCCCACAAAGATAGTGTGTTATCATAGCGGTGTTCAAGTCCCCACAGAGATAGTGTGTTATCATAGTGATGATCAAGTCCCCACAGAGATGGTGTGTTATTATAGTGATGTTGAAGTCCCCGCAAAGATAGTGTGTTATTACAGTGTTGTTCAAGTCCCTACAAAGATGTTGTGTTATTATAGCGATGTTTAAGTCCCCACAGAGATAGTGCATGAAGGTGGTTGTGTTTAAGTGCTCATTATAATAGGGCCTGATTCACAAAGGTAAACTTCGACAAAAAGTCTAACTTTACTACTTTTTTCAGTATTCACAAAGGTAAATTTAGACCAAAAGTCTAACTTTACTACTTTTCAATATTCACAAAGCCCCATTCAGTGAATGTAAAGCTGATGATGTTCAAGTCGAAGCACACACAAGGAGATGATGGACGGAGTGCTGAAACTTTTCAGTCACTCACCCCCAGTCACAGATCTGGGTTGAATCCATCATTGTTCTTTAGCTCACTTCACCACCCCAGTTCAGACCCACTATACGCAAATCAGTCTTGACACTGTGCCTCATGGGAACATTCCAGCCAGAACTTCCAGGCCAGGTCTTCCCTGGACCGGAAACAAGCATCCTGGGACCAATTTCGGGTAACACCTCCTCATCAGCCAGGCTAGCTCGAATCCTGTGGCACAGTGAGCAAGGGACCCACGTCTGGGCATACCCTGCCAAATTAGGGCGAACAAAGCAAAAACAAGAAATTATGGACCGAGTGCTGAAACTTTTCAGTCACTCACCCCCAGTCACAGATCTGAGTTGAATCCATCATAGTTCTTTAGCTCCCTTTGCCACCCCATTTCAGACCAGTTATATGCATATCAGTCTTAACCCTGTGCCTCATGGCACCCCCTGGTGCTTCAAGTCAAAACAGAGCTTGCGTTTAATTACAGGAATGCTCAAGTCCCCACAGAGATGATATGTTTTTATAGTGATGTTCAAGTCCCCACAAAGATAGTGCTTTATTATAGTTTTTTTCAAGCCACCACAAAGAAAGAGTGCTATTAAAGCGATGTTTAATTCCCCACAGATATAGTGCATGAAGATGATTGTGTTTAAGTCCTCATTAAAATAGGGCCCGATTCACAATGGTAAACTTAGACAAAAAATCTAACTTTTCTACTTTTCAGTTTCAACAATGTAAACTTAGACCAAAAGTCTAACTTTAATACTTATCACTATTCACAAAGCCCCATACAGAGAATGAGAAGCTGATGATGCTCAAGCCAAAACAGAGCTTGTATGTAGTTACAGGAATGCTCAAGTCCCCACAGAGATGGTGTGTGACTATAGTATTACCACGGTTGCCAAAGCGAATGTGTGCGATTATAGAATTAGTGCATGATAATAGCCATGTTCAAGTCCCCACAAAGATAGTGTGTGATTATATTGATGCCCAGGTCTCACAGTATGGGATTATAGGGATGCCCAGATCCCTCCAGAGATAGTGTGTGATTATAGAGATGCTAGGCCCCCACAAAGAAAGCTGTCTAATTATAGGGATGTCCAGGTACCAAAAAGATAGGAGATGAGAGTCTAAACTTGCTGAACAATCTTTGCTCATCAAAAGGCAAATCAAACAATTGCGAATGAACATCTCCTGAATAAAATGTCATCAGAGAATGTCTAGGGAAACTTACGGCACATCTTGTCGTATCTTGTCACATTTGCTCTGTGTTCAAAGACAGAGGTCAAATGTCAGGCTTTGTCTTCTGAGGGAGCTTGGTGTTTACATTTCTTTTTCCGACATAAAAGTGAGAGGAATTATGTGACACTCTTGCTGGATACTAGATGTAAGAAAGGTTTTTTTCTAGCATACAACATTTAAAATAACTGTGCAAGTATTTCTGAATATTGTAAAATAGCAACATACAGGAGAAACACATTTTTTGTTAACTCTGAAGTGTTTTGAAAACAAATTCTTTAATATGATCAAAACAAATCAATGCACTAGGTGATGGAATTTTCACACAATATTGTTTGTGTACTGTATAGCTTTATTTGTAAAATGGAATGTCTGTGCAAATGTAATGGACATTTCAATTAAAAATGTGTTGTCTGTAATGGCAGTGTCCTACCATACCATGCATACTCCACTCTGCTCTTCACCATTCCATTTCAATGCACTCTACTCTGCACCACTCCACTTTACACCACTCCATGCCACTGCACTCTACTCCACTCTGCACCCCATCAATGTATGCCACTGCACTCCACCCAACTACACTCTATGCCACTTAACTCTACGCTTCTCTACTCTATTCTGCAGCACTCCACTCTGTACAAAAGAACTGTATGCCACTCTGCTCTACACCACTGCACTCTTCACCACTGCCCTCTACATCACTCCAATCTAGCTCACGCCAATCTACTCTGAACAACTCCACTCTATGCCACTCCACTCTACACCACTGCACATAATGCTAATAGACTTCATGCCAATGCATTTTACTCTGTAACACTCAACTCTTTGCCCTATTCATTCTACACCAATCCACTCCACTCTACGCTGCTGCACTTTACCCTGCACCACTCCACTCTACGCAACTTCTCTTTACTCGGAAACAATCTATTCTATGCCACTGCACTCTATTATGCTACTCCACTCCATGCCACTCTACCCAAACCCATTGCACTCTACACCACTGCACTATATGCCAATGCACTCTATGCCAATGCACTCCACTCTGCACCACTGTACTCCATGCCACTGTACATTACACCAATGCACTCTACACCACACTACACCACTGCACTCTACGGGCCCGATTCACCGAACTAACTTAAGACAAAATCCTAAACTTACTACCATTTCGGTATTCACAGAAGGCACTTACTCATTTTGGTATTCACAGAAGGCACTTACTCACAGAAGTTAGGACTCCTAACTTTAGGACTCCCAAATGCCTTCTGTGAATACCGAAAGCCTTAAAATTAGGATTTTTCTCAGTTTAGTAGTAGTAAAGTTAGGAGTCCTAACTTTAGGACTCCTAAACTGAGAAAAATCCTAATTTTAAGGCTTTCGGTATTCACAGAAGGCATTTAGGAGTCCTAAAGTTAGGACTCCTAACTTCTGTGAATACCGAAGTGAGTAAGTGTCTTCTGTGAATACCAAAATGAGTAAGTACCTTCTGTGAATACGAAAATGGTAGTAAGCTTAGGATTTTGTCTTAAGTTAGTTCTGTGAATCGGGCCCTACGACACTCTGCTCTGCACTACTGCACTCTATACCAATGAACTCTATGACACTTTACTTTGCATGACAGCAATCTGCATCACTCCACTCTATGCCACTGCACTCTGCACCATTCCACTCTGCACCACTCTATGCGACTGCACTCTCTGCCACTCTACTCTTCACCACTGCATTCTATGCCACTGCACTCTATGCCACTCTACTCAGCACACTCCACTCCGCACCACTGCTCTACTATGCACCACTCTAATCTACGCCACTGCATCCTATGACACTGCATTGCACGCCGCTGAATTCTATGCTGTCGCACTCTATGCCACTGCACTCTACCTAAACAACTCCACTCTACACTTCACTCTGCTCTGAAACACTTTACTCCACGCCACTGCACTATATTCAACTGCACTCTATGCCACTCAACGTCACTCTGTGCCACTACACTATATGGCACTTCACTTTACTCTGAAACAATCTAGTTTATGTCACTTTACTCTATGCCACTGCACTCTATATCACTCTATCCACTTGGCGCCACTGCACTCTGTCACTCTACTCGAAACAACTGCACTCTATGCCAATGCACTCTACTCTGCCCGATTGTACCCGTTGCCATTCTACTCTATGCCACTCTACACCACTGCACTCTGACACTCTACCCTGCACCACTCCACTCTGTCACTTCACTCTACTCTAAAACAATCTACTCTATGCCACTGCACTCTATGCCACGGCAATCTATGTAATTTTATTCCACTCTGCGCCTTTCCGCTCTATGCCACTGCACTCTATGCCACTGCACTCTAAACCATTATTTGAACCTGTGACCATGTTGTCAAACACAGGCCCCTACAGTAGACGCATCAGTCCACTAAGTCACCAGACCCGGCCACTCCATTCTACTCCACTCTACGCTACTGCACTCTGCAGCACTTCACTCTATGCCACTGCACTCTATGCCACTGCACACTACAGCCCTGTCTTCTATTGTGCGCCACTCTATGCCACTCTATTCTGCACCACTCTATGCCACTACGCTCTGCGACTCTATTCTAACCTGCACCACTGCACTCTACACCACTCTACTCTGCACCACTTCACCCTGCACTACTGCACTCTACTGTTCAACACTCTAATCTATGCCACTTCATTATACAACACTGTTTTGAATGCTGCTGAATTCCATGCCTCTGTACTCTATGCCACTGCACTCTATGCCGCTGTACTCTGCAACACTCTATGCCAATGCATTCCACACCAGCTCACTCTACGCTACAATCCTCCAGTGAACGAGACTCTATGTGACTCCACTCCGCCGCTCCAATTCAGGACACTCTGTCACAAAACTCTTCTCCACTCTTCACCATTCGACTCTGACACTTCACTCTGCTCTCCTCTACATCACTAACTTTTAGCCATGCTGAACAGTAGCCACGCTGGTGTACAACATGGTTAAAACACATTGGCAAAACCAATGACTCTTGCATAGGCGAGATCCATTGACTTTGCCAATGCTTGGTTTGTATTGTCTTTGTCTTCCCACATATGTCTCTCCATTTCAACCTTCCATCATCTCCTTGCCATGACTCCTCATGTTTTTTTTTTCCAGGGTTTTAATTGAACTAATCAGCGAAATGAAGTTCTGTTGCTTTTATTTAAATTTGTAGTTGCATAGAGCACAATCTATACTCAAAGGTATTAAAGTGGTTTATTTGAGCCCCAATTACATTACACAAGGTCACGTTCACTTTTCAGGCACGGGAAGATTAGGTTATTTGCCCAGAATCAAAAGATGTTGAGCCGATGCTGAGATCTCTAACTCCAATCTCCGTATACTTTCCTCTCCCCTTATCCTGTTGCCATGTAATGTTTTGCATTTGCTGAACCTCTGACATATAATTCAACGAATAGTTTTAAGGTGTATAAAGAATGATTTTATTGTATTAGTTTATTTTAAAACGAGATGCTGTTTGCAGAAAATATGTCTGCATTATCAGTAACGTTTTATTATAGAAAGCATGATGTGATAGGGACTGAGAGTAGCAGAACAGTTAAGAAGGGAGATAAAGGAACTGCGCAAAACTGAAAAATCGTTTTGCCTTGTGCAGAACTCCGGAATAGAACCCATGTTTCCAGAAGCAAAACAAAATAGCAATCTCAACATTCCTGTCACAATTGATTAGGGTCCTCAAGTATTTTACAATTAGCCTAGCCTGAGAAATATATTTTTTGTCATGAGAGAGAAAATAGTCTTAGCATATGTAAGAAGATGCACTTGATAACCTTTTGTTGGACAGCTGCCTTCCGTTCCCTCAATGAAAGGTTGAAAAGGCAGAGATGCGTGTAAAGTTCATTTTTCAACTTGGGTGTTTATGTTGAGCCCATTGAATCCCCTCCCACACGACTACAGTCTGGGGTGCAGGGCTGCCCCGGGATGTCTTGCTGCTGTGCACGCCCTGGCTCAGGGTGTGAAATGGCCAGGTCAGAATGAAGCTGAGAGCGTCAAGTTTCCAGCCCTTTGTTATGCTGAACCTGGGAGAGCGCCCATTCACACCTGATTCACGGCCATAGTCATGACAACAAAGACAGACAGAAGAGGCTCTCTCCCCTGCATCAACCTGACTGTGGGGGAGGGTTCCACAAAGGATGGGCACTTGGGAAGGAGGGCGAGTTTAGCAACAGAGTACATCAGATTAACGCGCCTGTCCTCCTCAGTCAGGATTCATACACATTGTGTGTTCTCTAGTCAGCAGAAAGGGCAGGGACAGGGGCACGGGAACTTTCATTTCCTCGTTCTTAAAAGCGTGCATTGGAGCCTTGATATTTTGACTAGGGAATCGATTGTGAAAATCCAGTAATAACTCTAAGGTGCTTTTAAGAATACTATGAAATTCAAATCGCTAAACTATATTCACACTCCTAGTAAATGTAATAAATTTAATTTCGAATCTCATTTAGAATAATACATTGTCTATAGGTATTAGCGAGAGGGAATTTTTGAAACGTGAACTAGTGTGTGCTTTTTCCGTATTATCAATTTTATAGGTCCAATGTCTATAAATATTTTTTTATTATGTGGTGTTGGCATTGGTTCTCAGCATTGTATTCATTGTTTTATTTTTTGCATTCTGACACTTGTAGTTTTCTTTTTACCCGGAGATATAGTACTACCAGCACCACAATGAGAAAAGCAGATGGGTCAAGTGCTGAATGAAGAATAACTTGATAGCTGTATGTATGTTTGTATGTATCTATGCATGTATGTATTTGTATGTATGTGTCTATGTGTGTATACATGTATGTATGTATGCAGGGCTTTAAGTGGCCCGGGTCTCACCGGGTCTGAGCCCCGGTCCTATCGGGCTCTGTATTGTGCCCTGGCACATGCGGTCCAATTTTTTCCCTGACTGCAGTGACAACAGGCACATCGATGTGCTTGTGTTCAGTGTTGTAGAGGAAGGGAAATCCTTTAAAGAGAGTCATTTTCTCTCTGGATTTCCCTTCTCTTTTTGAAACTCAGGAGCAGCAACATTGTCGTGGTGTCACCAGGGCTTAAAGTGGAAATGTTTTCAATATTATATACACACCATAGTTGCTGCTAATTTATCTTGTGCAATTAGCAACCACTGACAAAGCCAATAGTCCTGACTTTTAGGTATGATGTGACTTGTATCATATATCTGGATGCAATGACAGGAACAGCAAAATACAAGTCGGGCAGCACACTGTGCTAAACACAGATTTTTAGCTTGCGTGTTTTTAAGCCACGCCTTTAATTGCATTGACCACGCCCCTTTGAGAGAGACCCCAGTTTTTCCATCACACTGAAAGCCTTGTATGTATGTATGTTTGTATATATATATATATATATATATATATATATATATATATTATCTACTGGCGGTCGCCAGTAGATAGTTATAGTTAGGACCGTGTTTCCATAGGAAATCCGCAACATTCTATTTGGAATAACTTTGGCGCCGATTGACGAATCCTTGCGAAATTTTCAAAATAGGTGGGGCGCTCCGCTCCGCTCCTTCCCTGAAAGTCTCGGGTGGATTCGTCAAGCGGGGGCTGAGAAAAAGGGGGGGTCCCAAAACACGTTTTCCCCATGCATTTTTCCATAGGACCTTTAGTCCAAGCTACAGCCCGAACGGCTGAACAGAATTACTTGAAATTTGGCAGAGAGGTAGTCCTCGGGTCAGGGATGTGCCTTTTGCAGGTCTGTTGTAAATATGTTCAGTATTTCCTGAGAAAATAGCATTTAAATCAATATATATATCTATAAGTGCGCACCGTGCGCGTACGGTAAAACTTACCGTACACGCACGCTGCCGTGTGCGAGCGCGATTCTGATTGGTTGTTAGATCTTAGTAAACATTCGAATCGGTCGAAACCAGGAAGTGTCGGCCGCCATTTTGTCTCTCGCAGTCTGAGGGGGTGAAAAACAAAGGTGGAGAACGTGAAAAGGGGGCATGGTGGATAGTTCCTGACCCCCTAGCCTTTGTCAGGGGGTCCCAGAAGGACCCCCAAGGGCCAAAATTTCCTTAATTTTTTTGCGAAAAATCACGGAGTACACGTAGCATGCGTGTACGGTAGAAACGGAAAAATTCCGCGAACTGCGTAACGTCGGAGCGCAGTGCGCAAAGCGCACTGCATGCCCACAGCGCGCGCACGGTGCGCGAAGCGCACTGTGCGCGTACGGTACGCGCACGGTGAAAAACCTTAAAAAAAAACAAAAAACATAACTTAGCATTTAAAAAACCGTACAAATTCACTGAAAAAGCCATAGGTTTCACACACGTTATAGTTAGGAATTAGCATTTAAAAAACCTTGCAAATTCACTTAAAAAACCATAGGTTTCACACATGTTATAGTTAGCTGGACATTTCACTTGTGAAAATCCATTGAAATTCCCCCGTTATAGTTAGTGCAGGCAACTATAACTCACGCGACCGCAATCCTCTGCTGATGACGTCAGATATTACATCACTGATGACATATGTGTCTTTCTGAAAAATAAATATTTGTAATATATGTATAGCTAAAGATTAATGGAAGAAGACATGGGTAAATAAGTGTCTAAATACAGTGATGTAATATCTGACGTCATCAGCAGAGTATTGCGGTCGCGTGAGTTATAGTTGCCTGCACTAACTATAACGGGGGAATTTCAATGGTTTTTCACGAGTGAAATGTCCAGCTAACTATAACATGTGTGAAACCTATGGTTTTTTAAGTGAATTTGCAAGGTTTTTTAAATGCTAATTCCTAACTATAACGTGTGTGAAAGCTATGGTTTTTTCAGTGAATATATATATATATACATATATATGTATGTATGTATGTATGTATGTAGCCCAAACCTAGCCAGAGGTAACGGCAAAATATGAACGGCCAAAAACAGAGTATAGGCAGAGATTATTTCTATGGTTTTAGGGTGGGCTGCAGTGCATAGAGAGGGGAAGGGGACTTTCCAAGCCATTAATTTGAAGTATAGTCCACGTGCTGGCAATTCTTTATACCTTTTTCCATGAAGAAGAGGATGATAGCATTGCACTTCTCTGTTGAACATGGTATTTATCTGTCTGGTAAGGGTTTGGTGAAATGATTAATTGTCTTGAAGGGCATTCCACTTTTGTTTGCTGCATCTTTGATGGTATTGATGCGAATGTGTAGATTTTAGTAGAGCGAGTTAATTGGTAGGCAAGCTTTTCTTCCATTTTTTTCTAGTCAATTAATGTTGGTTGACGTCGAGTTACGTGGAGTACAAGGCTGCTTATAATTTAGTTTTATACTTATGTGCATTCATGTGTCCATGAAAGACTGCATAGGTTTCTCGGAATGTAGTGAAGTTTGCAAGAAGGGTATTAATGTTGGCAGCTGGGGGGTTAGGTTTTGATGGCCCAGAGATATGTTCAAACTGTAGATTGACAAGAGGCAGCATTACCCTGCAGGTGCATGGTGCTGTTCAGATGGAAGAAGAGGATTTGGAACTAGGGTCCACCATGATCCGAGGTAGAGGGCAACCCGGGGAGTGCTTTAATGCAATGCTTGGCTTTGTCCAATTTACTAGAAGCAGGTCAAAAGATGGCGTTTGCTGGGAATGGTGGTTCTAAGTCGAATGGAGGGCTGTGGCTTTGTTAGCAGAGTTTGATTGGTGGGAAATGATTTACACAATGCAGGGTTTGTAGTAGTTGTGGTCCTGAGCCAGGTTTCGACGGGAACGAAAAATTGGTCTGTGCACCAAAATAAGTGTCCCCTACTACCAAACCAGTCAGCTGAAAAGTGACCCCCACTCTTGCAAATCAGACCAGTGTTGAACTTGCAAAATCACGCTATATGGATACTTTGCAAGATATGGGAGACTGCATGCATTTGTGTTCGCTGCAGCCAATCTTGCAGTAATATCAGGGAAATTAACAATAAAACCAGCCCACCTTGCCATAAAACAGGCTCACATACTGACTTGTCAGGCAGGTCCATTGAGTGTCATTGGCTGATTGCCATGCATGAATGAGAAGGCTATTCCACAGGAGGGGCCTTACAACTGAGAAGTATCTGTCTCATGTGAACTGCAATTGGATTTGGGAGTTTGGAGGAAGTTGAAGTTGATGAAATGCAATGGTCTGGCTGGGGCATACTTTTGCATTCTGAACTGTTAGAGGCAGATGAACCATTTTTGCATTTGAAGGTAAGGAAACGTTCTTAAACATCTTGAAGAAATCTCAGGGGCAGTTCAATGCATTTTAAATTTGCTCTGAATAAAAGCCTTGTTTGGTTTTGAAGATAAGTGGTTCTGGCATGTTTGACGGAAGTGCAGGAAAACAGACAGATTCCAGTTGATGGATTTTCTTTTTAAGCAGTTTCAGCACTTTTGAGTACCACATATTGTGTATATTTCTTTTAGATAATTTTAGGTGTGGTAACATGAATCAGCAGTAAGGGAAATTGTGGAGTGTATCCGGTTCATGATACATTGAGGGGAATTAGCGGTGATCACTAGCAAGAAATGTATCCCCAGAAAGTATTTGAATGAATAGGACTTGGTTTTTTTCTTGGAGCAGAAGTAGGAGGTGTAGTGTTTATTAATGATTGCACTGGTTACAGAGAAAACTATATTGAAGAATGTGGTTATCAAAGATGGTGTGATGGTCATACCAAATGGCAGGGGTGATATTATGTGCATGGTGAACTATAGTGTCAAACAATGGCTTTTGATTTAAGGGAATGCAGTGATTGCTATTTCTAGGCTGTTGCTATGGCATTTGCCAAATAACTCTTTGAAGGGTGGGATAGTTTGGTCCTTGGCCTGAAGTTAAATCCCCTATGAATAGGAGGTGACTGGATATGAGGAATACGTTGATTAAGAGAAAAGAGAAGTCTTCAAAGAAGATTTGTGCAGGACTAGGTGGGTGAGAGCAAGTACAGATTTTGATGGAAAGGTTAGGAGAGTCTTTCCAAGGATTCAAAAGAGTTTCTGTCACAGATGGTAAGCTTCAGAATGTGAACATTACTCTTATGGATAATGAGTGAGACATGCACTCTACCTTTAGGTCTGTTGGTGAGTTTGAGGGAGTAATCTGTGGGCTAATGTGGTAAAATGTCAGGAGAGAGAAGGCTGTGACTAAGGTTTGAGTGACAATGGGATAGTCTGAAGCCAGGCTGATACTCAGGTCTGTGAAGTTCTCGGAATGTCTGGTGGCATGCCTAGCATTAATAAGGCAATACCTTACATTATATACGTTTTGCGCACATTTTGTGTTACACTGACAATTGGTAGATAAATGATGAGAGTTTTGGATCCCTTGATTTTTTAGGAAGAGTATAAGAATTTCAGGGCTGGTGAAGTCGTAATTCATCAGATTGTGCAGGTGTTCTGGAGAGTATTTGATAAACAAAGATACTGTATTCAGATATGGTAGTTGTACATATAAGTAATCAATGGACGCTATATGTCTATGGCACTGTAGAAGGGTGCTGGTTGCAGACCTCCAAGGCCCAAACATTTAGTGGCAGGAGAAGGTAGTCATGTGACCAGATAGGATTTGCTCTTCCCATCAGCCTGCTTACAAAACTTCTGATCACAACCCTTAAGTTAAGTGGCGGCCTGGGTATGTGTTTTAATGGGCCAATTAGACTCACCTTGCTTTTCTTCCATACTTTGCTTTCTAGGGCTTAAGGCTGCTCAAGCTGTGCCGCCTCAAAGCACAGCCTCTTTTGCCTCTTTTCAATGGCCCGGTGCTCTCCAGGGTACCTACATGGCTGTTCAGGCACTTGTGGACTGCGGGTTTTGCCTTCGTCTCTTGGTCCCCGCAGCTTTTATGGTTTAAATCTTTTATTGATTTTCAAGACAAATAAAGGAAGAAGGAACCAGACCCCCAGCTCCCAGATACAATGTATTACAGACACAAGTGTCGCGACTAGTAGCATTACCCAGGTAAAAGGCATGGAGCGGGTCTACAAAAGGGAACATATAAAAAGAACAACAAAAGGCAGCGCACCAAAGAAAACCCCCAACATATCCACCCTCCTCCCCCCACTCTCGTTCACCAACTAAAGCCCCAAGGGAAAGGAAGGGAAGGGATTATGAAACGTGCAGAGAATCATCTTAGCCTGGTAACTCTACGTGAGGAGCCCTTCTGTGGGATTTGCGTGTCGGGCAAGGCGTAGAAGTCTTAAGTAGCGGGGGCAAGTCAGTTCCCTGAATTCAGTTATGAGCAGAGTGAAAAAGGGACCCCACAACTCCGGGAACTTGGACCCTCTGCCTGCCAGAGCGAGAGTGAGCTTCTCCATCCCCAGTACCAGCCAGAGTCTCTGCAGCCATCCAGAGTGAGGTGGAGGCAGGGGGGAGCGCCAGTATATTCTGAATGGCCGCTCCGAGGGCGACTGCGATCAGGCAACCTCTTCGGGATTTTAGGGGATACATCAACGGATTAGGAAGGCCCAAGAGGATGTAGGCTAGGAAGCGTGGGAGCTGTGTATCCAAGTGAGTGTCTATTTCGTCAAGGATTGGGGACCAATATGGCTGAATGCGGCCACAGCTCCACAAAAGGTGTTCTAGGGTACCCACCTCCCCACAACCCCTCCAACACAGAGCGCTCTGACGGGAGTCAAAGTGATGGAGGCGCTCCAGCGTGTAATACCAGTAGGTAACTACCTTAGTCAATGTCTCAGTGAGGCCTGTGTGGTATGCTGAGTGTCGAGCCCTGTAGTAGATATTGTCCCATTCCTTATGGGTGAGGGACCGGCCTAGCTCCCGTTCCCTGTGTGCCCGACCTGCATTATATGTGAGTGTAGTAATAGCCAGGAGGTGCTTGTAAAGATCAGAAATGAGCTTCTTGTCAGAGGTTCGGGTGACAAGCCATTTCTCAAATGTGGTTAGAAACGTTTGACAGGGCTAGAGAAATTAATAACTAAAAAGGGCAAGCCTCAGTATTAACGCTAAGCAACAGTCCATTAGTTTCAATAAACCACAACAAATCCCTTATAGAAAGTACATTTTACTTTTGGATATATCAATGTGTTTTCTTATGTTGAAAGTGAGTGTTCATTATGGGATTGAATGTTAATGCTAGAAGGACAACTGCTCAGTTTGCATTGAACACAAGAGCAGGCAATGTTGATAAGTAATAATTGCATTTTAAAATACACCTTTAACACTTAGTTAATAATATCACTTTTTGTACAGATATTCATCCAAAGTACATCTAGTTTCTGTCTAGTGGATTGCCAGGTGGTATGATGTCTGTGTGAGCTGCATGCTCACAAGTTTGAATCTGAGTTAAATATGTTTCAGCCTCCCATCGTTCTGGGGTGGGTGAATGTAGTACCATTAAACTGGATGATTGTAATAGTTTTCATATAATGCTTCAAACCCCATTGAGGAGTACAGAAGTGCATTATCAGAAGGTTAGCATGCTACAGGCTTAGCTTAAATGATGGTGTTTTGCAGTGAGAGCTATGTGGAAAGCATTTTGGTGCTGTGCATGAGTGACCAGAAGTGTTCTTATCCTGTCCTGGACAGTAGAGCTTATCAGTGAGAGGAGAGAAATAGTCTGCACAGTTTACATTAATTGGCTGCTATGATTTACTATTCAGTGTTGATCACTGTAATGAAAATGTGGCCACGGTTAAACTTTTATTACCCTTAATGCTGATCAGGCCTCTATGTTGTAGTGGCCCTAATGGCATTATTCTCTTTTCCTTGCAGCAATATAAAACACTTCAAACAACAAACAAAGGTCACAGGATGTTTTCGTCTTGTGCATCAGGGCTGTTTAAAAATGTTCCTTCCTAGGACTGGCATGCTTCACATGGCAGCTCCAGAAAGACAATTTCAGTTATGGTAACTACAACCTAGGGCAAGTGCCAGTTTTAGCTGGTGGTTGTCTGGTGGAGAGACCACTGGGGCAATGGTTTCCACTGGAGTTGGTTGAAGCTCAACTGACAGAAACCCAGCGATCGCACTACTTGTTTGGCAGTGGAGAAGTGTTGCTAATTTATAGCTGCACTCTTGCTCCGCCAAACTATAAAGCACTGCCAAAGGGATTTTTGTTTTGTTAGCTATTTATGCTATTAACTTTTAGGGAGATGGTTAGTTATCAAATTGTTGCTGTCAAATGAATATATGTTTGCAAAGTATTACAATGCATGAATGTATTTGTCAGGATAATATCTCAAAAATACATGATTGCAAATGTCAGCTCTGAGATGGGTGAGGACCAATGGTTGTGCACAACACTTAGTAAAACAGAATAAAAGTATATCAAGATAAAAAACCGATTTAAAAACACGTTGTACTGGGGTTACAAGAGTGATGTTATTTACTTTGTTTAGTCATAACTCTCAAATAATGTTTGTTTCTTACTAAAGTTCTTTCTAAGGGAATGGCAGGATTTCCAGCATGCACACAGTTAACCATTCGTGTCATTGTAGGTTATTTTTAAGTGATATCTGATATTTCATATGCAAACACATCAAGGTAGCCAAAACTGGGAGTTACAAAGACTATTTGCAATAATATTAGTGAGCTGGCGCTGTACATTCTAATATTGAAAACAGGTCACCATCCTTGAGTATCAAATGTAAACACACATGGAATATGGACCAGTGAGCCTGTGCACGTTGAGTGACCTGGTCAACGAGAGCAGAAAAGAGCTGAAATTAGATCATGATCCCAAAGCTGTTCCTAACAGGGGCCCCCATATTACATTTTGCTCAGGGCCCCCGAAATCTTTAAGATGTCCCTGTGTGCGTGCACTTGGAGTGTGATGGAAAACATAGGACAGGAAGTAGTGAGTAAGTGCAATCACTCTCTGTACTCTGGGCTCTTGTTGGGCTTCAGTGTGCCGATTATTGCCCACTCTGTAGTCCACTGGATTAATCACTGCTTCTATTCTACTAATGAAATTAAAAGGTGGACTTCGAGGCGCTGCATGGCTTCTTGCATTTATGTGGTGCTCGCACTGTGCAGTCGAGGTAGTTAACAGGTTCGCATCAGACGTTGCTTTCTCGCCAATTAACATTAAATAAACAGCTTCAAGTAAAATGGTAATTTTGAAGAAATAAGTATATAGGTGCAGAGTTAAAATATTGTTGTAAAGGGAAGGCATGGATGATTCCATCACTGAAATTGTATACTTATAACACCACATCCCAGCTAACAAACTACTAGAACAGCGTCAGCCCAAGGCAGCATTTTTCCAGCAGTGTTGCCTGTTACAGGCGGGGCAGGCACTACAGAGTTCAGTGATTTTTGTGTTTACAGAAAGATCACATAATATGGTACTGTTTAAAATAAAAAAAGAGATGGTTTGCAAATCTAAGTTGCAATAAGGGTTTCCATAGCCAAACATGGTCTGGCAAATTTCAAATGATATAATTTGTCTGAGCTTCTGAAAGCAACTGCAATGGTTAGAACAGGTGTAATCTCATGTAGGGTGCGACTGGAGTGTGGCTACACAATTGTTTTACAGCATGATCAGCTTTCAAAGCTGCAGTAGAATAGTGCCTTTCCATTTCAAGATAGTGGTTGATAATAATGTACAAGTCTCCTTAAAGAGTGTGTGACTGTAATGCTGTTTTAGTATCAGAGACATACTGTGGTCCTGATTCACAAAGGTAAACTTACACTTGTTTACGATTTTTCGAATTTCCCGTGGAATTTTAAGAGTAGTATCTTTATGACACGGGAGTCTCTGCACTTGGGGCAGAGACTCCACTCATAAAAAGGTAGGGAGTCTTACAAATAACGCTCATAAAATTGCTTTGTGAATTGCAAAATGTCATAAACTTACACAAATGTTTAAGTTTACCTTTGTGAATCAGGCCCTGTGTGATTATGGGAATGTTCAAGACCTTCCACAGAATATGTGTGAAGTTAATCATATTCAATTCCCCACAAAGACAGTGTGTGGATATAATAGTCAAATCTCCCCACAGATAGTGTGTGGTTAGTGATCAGTTTGAGTCGCAACTGAGACAGCATGTGGTCATTAGGATGTTCAAGCTGCCACAAAGATAGTGTGTGTTTATTATGATGTTCAAATACCCCCAGAGATAGTATGCAACTATGTTATGTTATAACCATTTATATTGCTAACTACTACCCGTAGGTGTCTATGGCAGATTGCGGACCACATACTGCAGAGAAGGATTCTTTTTTTAAAAAGCCAGGTTTTAAGATGTAGTAGTGTTCATGTCCCAACAGTGATAGTGTTCAAATAATCTTCATGTTCTTACACAGATAGCATGTAAAGGTAGGATTGTTCACATCCAAACAGGCATTACAGACATGTTTAACCCTGCACATACATAGCGTTATTATAGTGATGTTCAAGTTTCAAAAAGATTGCGTGTGAAGAAAATGATGTTCAGGTCCCCACACAGATATGCATGATTATAGGACTGTTCTAGAATTCACACACATTGTGTGTGAAATTAATCTTGTTCAAGTCCCCACAAAGATAGTGTGTGAATATGATTTTGAAATCTCCCCATAAAAATTGTGTGACTATCAACATGTTCAAGTCCCCACAAAGATAGTGTGTGGTTATAGGGATGCTCAAGTCCCAACAGTGATAGTGTGTGGTTTCTGGGATGTTTAAGCTGCCACAAATAGAGTGTATGTTTATTAGGATTTTCAAGTCCTCACAAACATAGTGTGTAGTAACAGGGATGCTCAAGTCCCCGCAGTGATAGTGTGTGGTTACTGAGACGTTCAAGCTGCCACAAAGATAGAGTGTGTTTATCAGGCTGTTCAAGTCCCCACAAAGATAGTGTGCAAAGATAATAATGTTCAAGGGCCCGATCTAGATTTTGGCAGAAGAATTACTCTGTCAACATCAGTGACAAAGATCCCACCTGCCTAAATATAAATCCCATAGGATATTATGGGATTTATATTTTGGTGGACAGGATACTTGTCACTGTTTTGACAGAATAACCCATCTACCGAAATCTAGATCAGGCCCTAAGTCCCTGCAATTGTAGTGTTTAAAGATAATCTTTAAGTCCCCACACAGATAGTGTGTGAAGATAATGATGTTCACATTTAAACAGAGATAGTATATGATTATAGACATGTTCCAATCTGCATATACATAGTGTGTGATTATAGGTATGTTCAAGTTTTCCCAAGATTGCGTATGTTTTTAGGTGCAATAAAGGCCTCGCAGAGATGGTGTGAGAAGGTAATGATGATCAAGTTTCCACAAAGATAGAGCATAAAGATGATGTTCAACTCTTCACAAGTATAGTGTGTGTAGATAATGATGTTTAAGTCCCCAAAGAAATTAAGCGATTTCAGGAAAGTTCAAGACCTCACAACGATTGTATGTGAAGGTGATCATGTTCAAGTCACCACAAAGATGGTGGTTGATGATCATGTTCAAGTCTCCACAAAGCTAGTGTGTGATTAAAATGCTGTTCTAATATCACCGAGATACTGTGGTCCTGATTCACAAAGGTAAAATGAATTTTTGGCAATTCGCAAAGGCATTTTATGAGTAGTATCTTTATGACTGATGCGTCTCTGCAATCGGGGCAAAGACTCCACACATAAAAAGATATAGAGTCGTAAAAATATCGCTCGTAAAATTGATTTGTGAATTGCAAAATGTCATAAACATACACAAATATTTAAGTTCACCTTTGTGAATCAGGCCCCGTGTGATAATGGTAATTTTCAAGACCTTTCACAGATAGTGTGTGAAGTTGATCATATTCAAGTCCCCCACAAACATAGTGTGTGAATATATTGGTCAAATATCCCTACAAATAGTGTGTGGTTAGTGATGAGTTTGAGTCCCCACAGAGACAGCATGTGGTTATTAGGATGTTCAAGCTGCCACAAAGATAGTGTGTGTTTATTATGATGTTCAAGTACCCCTAGAGATAGTGTGCAACTATAGTAGTGTTCAAGTCCCAACAGTGATAGTGTTTAAATAATATTCATGTCCTTACACAGATAGTATATAAAAGTAAGATTGTTCACATTCAATCAGGGATTATAGGCATGGTCAACCCTGCACATACATAGCGTTATTATAGTGATGTTCAAGTTTCAAAAAGATTGCGTGTGTAGTAAATGATGTTCAGGTCCCCACACAGATAGTGCATGATTGTAGGACTGTTCTAGAACTCACACAGATTGTGTGTGAAATTAATCTTGTTCAAGTCCCCACAAAGATAGTGTGTAGTTACAGGGATGCTCAAGTCCCAACGGTGATAGTGTGTGGTTACTGGGATGTTTAAGCTCCCACAAAGAGAGTGTATGTTTATTAGGATTTTCAAGTCCCCACAAAGATAGTGTGTAGTTACAGGGATGCTCAAGTCCCAACGGTGATAGTGTGTGGTTACTGGGATGTTTAAGCTCCCACAAAGAGAGTGTATGTTTATTAGGATTTTCAAGTCCCCACAAAGATAGTGTGTAGTTACAGGGATGCTCAAGTCCCCACAGTGATAGTGTGTGGTTACTGAGATGTTCAAGCTGCCTCAAAGATAGTGTGTGTTTATTAGGATTTGCAAGTCCCCACAAAGATAGCGTGTGGTTACAGGGATGTTCAAGTCACAGCAGTGAGTGTATGGTTAATGGGATGTTCAAGCTACCACAAAGATAGTGTGTGTGTTTATTAGGATGTTCAAGTCCCCACAAAGATAGTGTGCAAAGATAATAGTGTTTAAGGGCCTGATTTAGATTTCGGTGGAAGGGTTACTCTGTCACAACAGTGACAGGTATCGCGTCCGCCAAAATATAAATCCCATAGGATATTATGAGATTTATATTTTAGTGGACGGGATATCCATCACTGTTGGTGATGGAGTAACCCGTCTGCCGAAATCTAAATCAGACCCTAAGTCCGTATAGTGCTAGAGTTTAAATATGATCTTAAAGTCTCCTCACAGATAGTGTGAGAAGGTAATGATGTTCACATTTAAAAAGGAATACTATCTGATTATAGGTATGTTTAAATCTGCATATAAATAGTGTGTGATTATAGGGATGTTCAAGTTTTCCAAAGATTGTGTGGGTTTTTAGGTATGATCAAGACCTCAATTAGATGGTGCGAGAAGATAATGATTGATCAAGTTCCCACAAAGATAGAGCATGAAGATGATGTTCAAGGCTCCACAAAGACACTGTGTGTAGATAATGATGTTTAAGTCCCCAAAGAAATGAAACGATTACAGGAAAGTTCAAGACCTCACAGCCATTGTGTGTGAAGGTAATCAAGTCACCACAAATATAGTGGTTGATGATCATGCTAAAGTCTTCACTAAAATGCTGTTCTAGTGTCACGGAGATACTGTGGTCCTGATTCATAAAGGTAAAATTAAACTTTTCTTTAAGCTTACAAATTTTTGCAATTCACAAAGGCATTTTACGAGTAGTATCTTTATGGCTGCAGAGCCTCTAAACCTGTGGCTGAGACTCCACATACACAGAATGTAAGTTTACCTGTGAATCAGGAAATTTGTGATTATGGGAATGTTCAAGACCTCCCACAGATTGTGTGTGAAGTTAATCATGTTCAAGTCCCCACAAAGATAGTGTGTGAATATAATAGTCAAATCTCCCCACAGACATAGTAGGTGGTTGCTGGGGTGTTCAAGCAGCCACAAAGATAGTGTGTGTTAATTATTATGTTCAAGTCCCCACAGAGATAGTGTGCAACTATTGTAGTCTTCAAGTCCCTACAGTGAAAGTGTTTAAAGATAATCATCATGTCCATACACAGATAGCATGTGAACGTACACTTGTTCACGTTCAAACATGTATTATAGGCATGTTCAACCCTGCACATACTTAGGGCCTCATTACGATGTTGGTCAGAAACTACACCGCCCGACTCCTTGTCGGATTCGGTTCTGACTGACTTGTGGCCGGTGGTTCTTGCCCGACCAATAACGATGCTTCCAAACACCGTTCGGAAGGACTCCCATTGACTTCAATAGGAGCCTCTGTTCCGACCGACAACACAGGCTCCTATTGGAAAAAAATGGGTGGCTGCGGAAAACCTTGCTCCCTGTTGTTGGCTCCCCATGGTGCCTGCCACACTGTGCATGGTTACATAGGGGGGGTCCCCTGGATATTCCCCTGAGCCCAAACCAGAAGACTCAGGATGAAGGGGGGCCTTCTAGGGGCCCCATAGTCAGTTTCCAACAGCATTTTCGTGTCAGACAGACCAAGTCAGAAAGGATGTTGGAATCAGACATCGTAATCAGTCAGGCAGAAATGCTGGCAGTTGAGCTGTACGAATCAGTTCCGATTCGGAATTCACCTTCCGACCGTGAGCATCATAATCGGTCAGTCGGAATTGTTTCTTACTGAGTCGGGCGGATGGGTTCCAACACGGTCTAGGGGAATCCGACTGCCGGTCAGATGCTTTCCGAACTACCTCATAATGAAGATTATAGGAATGTTCAAGTCTTAAAAAGATTGTTTGTGAAGTAAATGATGTTCAGGTACCCACCGAGATAGTGTGTGATTATAGGAATGTTTAAGATCTCAAAGAGATTGAGTGTGAAGGCAGTCATGTTCGAGTCTCCTCAACAATTGTGTGTGAAGATTATGATGTTCAAGTGCCCACACAAATAGTGTGTGATGATAGGACTGTTCAAGAGCTCACACAGAATGTGTGTGAAATTAATCTTATTCAAGTCCCCACAAAGATAGTGTGTGAATTTAATGTTAAAATCTCCCCATAAATAATGTGTGGTTACTAACATGTTCAAGTCCCAACAGAGATACTGTGTAGTTATTGGGATGTTCAGCCACTCTTGAGAAGTCTTCCCTGGCTGGCTGCAAATCTACAAAAACACCTGTTGTGGATGATCACAGTCAGTTCAGTGGGCAGTCTAAGACTCTTCTTACTCAAGTTACATGCTTAAAGAGTCTGGAAGGCATGCCATGCTGAAGGGAGCAGTGTACCTGTTTTGAATTAACCCAGAATGCCTACGTGGGCATGAAATAACTTGAAGTACAAGTTAGTGAATAAACTGGAGCTAGCACAGCTCAGAAACAGGGGTGTCGTGTTGCTTCAGCAGCTACAGGGGGGCTATAGTTCTTTGTGTTCCTATTCTGTCTTCACCTGGGCGGACAAAATGTCGTAATTAATGCAATAAAGGAATACTGCCTCAATAGAAAAGCAAACAGGAGAAAGGAAGAACAAAAGATGGGTAAAGAGAAAAAGGAAAGAAAGAAGGAATATTTAAAGGAAGGATGGGTGAAAGAAAGAAAGATGGGTGTATGAGTAGGTGGGTGGGTGGATGGATGAGTGGGTGAAATGATGCATGAAATGAATGGATAGTAAATGGCTAGATGGATGACAGAGGGAATGAATAGGTGGATGAACATGTGAAAGGGTGGCAGAGGTAAGACATGGATAGAAGGCAGAGTAAAGCTGGATAGATAGGTGAATGGACAGGTGAAATGATGGAAGAGTAAAGGTATTGCTGTATGTATGTATAAATGAATGAATGGCTATGTGGATGGGCGGGTGGAAGGATGGCAGATTAAAGTGATGGATGAGTGGATGAAATGAGTTAATGTATGGCAGACTGGATGAATGAGTAAATGGATGACAGAGTAGATGGATTGCTGAATGGATGGCAAAGTGGATGGATGGCAGAGTGGATGGATGGATGGCTAGATGGAAGGCTGAGTGGGTAGATAAATGACACAGTGGATGGATGGATGATGATGGATGGCTGAGTGAGTAGATAGATGGTAGAGTGGATGGGTGGGTGTCAGAGAGGATAAATGGAAGAGTGAATGGATGGATGCTAGATTGGATAACAGATGGATGGCAATGTGGATGACGGATGAATGGCAGAATGGAGAGAGGGATGACAGAGTGGGTGGAAGGATGGATGGATGCATGGCAGAGTGGATGAATGACAAAGTGGATGGATGGATGGCAGGCTGGATAGATGTATGGCTTTATGGATGTAATGGTGAAGAATGAATGACGGATGAAAGAATAAATGACTGATACAATGTAAAGGTGAAAAAGTGGATATCAACCGATAGGGTGAAATGATGCCTGGATGGAAGAGACAAGGGAGCTCTTCTAGGGCGGGTTGGGCTCGCTTACTTGGTGCCGTCAGAGCTTGAGTTCAAAATCGGGGAGTATGTTCATTTTCTGGCTACTCTCTTGTTCAGAAACATGGAGCTGTGGTGCCACCCTGTGATCTAAATAAACTAAACATGGGGCAGTGCTATATAAACATTTGTAATATTCCATTGCACTCCCTTGGACAAATAGAAAATAGTACAGCACCATATTTTCAAAGAGTTGCATGCCAATGATGCCTTTTTGTGTGATTCTAAGCATTGCACGGCAGTGCTAAGCCAAGCTAGTAGTGTCTTTTGTGAAATGTATATACGATGAAGCTTTCCAGTACAAACTTCAAGACAATGTCAAGAGGCTAAGGGTAAGCTGTGTCCAGTGGATATTTTTGAAGAAATTACATCAGGAAATATCCTAGGCTTTTCCATATACCCATTGTTTGCTCCTGGTTTCATTTGGTGGTATAGCTTCATGCAAAGGCAGGACACATTAGTTAAGTAGATCTGGCTTTGTGTGGATTATAGTTGTCTTTGAACTGTTCCCACCCTAATAGTGGGTTGTGCACCACAGAGCAGAGAATTTGGTGCTGCACTCACATCAACGTTTGACACAAAAAGCATTTTGTGTGGCAAAGTTGAATTCCCCTCATTGCCACACGAGTACATGATCAAAACGTGAGTAAATCATGGCTGTATTTATATAATATACTGTCTACAGCTTAGCCACTAACTTAGACTATTTCCATGCTAGGGTATGAGCTGTAGGTAATGTAGTGCAATTACATTCCAAAACAGACACACATCTACTGTTTTATGCTATGGCTCTTTCTTCTTAGATGTATACCAATAATTTTCTAAGCTTACCCAAAATATTAAGTGTAGTGCCTTATTTTAAAAAGTACTGCCCTCCTTAAATGACAGTCTAATTACAGCAACATTCATGCTTCAATTCCAATACACGTATCATAGATTCCTTGCTAAAGGTACGCCTTCAAAACTTATAAACACTCTTAATAGTCTGCACTTAAGCGAATCCCACAATCTCTGCTCCCAACTGCTGACCAATATGATCATAAACAACATA
This sequence comes from Triturus cristatus, assembly GCF_964204655.1. Taxonomy (NCBI): domain Eukaryota; kingdom Metazoa; phylum Chordata; class Amphibia; order Caudata; family Salamandridae; genus Triturus; species Triturus cristatus. The sequence goes on from NC_140593.1 coordinate 464,307,678, forward strand.
TTAGTCCAAAGGAATATTTCACTTCTAAACAAGACATTTTTCAACCCCTAAGTGTGATATACTGGTCCATTCTTTATGCACTCTGTCTGAGGTGAAAGCCCTTCTTCTCTTGGGTGGAGTATGAGGCTCTCCAGGATTGAGTCGTTTTTATACAGAATAAGTGTATAGTCATAGTAGGGGCTTTGAGTAGTAGCTAAAATATTTCAGCTGTGTACAGCAAATATGTGCTCTGGACATTTTGATATTGATGTTTGTTATGCCGTGAGCAAATGTTTTTGATCGGTGAGGCCTTTTAGATGCTTCATTCTCTGCCTAGTTGCTTTCAAGGTCTTAGGTCAGGCACAGCCCTTTCTGCTTCTCTTTCAAAGGTGTGCTCTTACCAGCAGGGCCCATCTCCCACTATGGGAGTGGAATCAACTTGAGGATGTTCAGGTGTACCGGCCTATTCTCTTGTTAATGGGAAATTTGTTATGTGCGAGGGTCATTGCCCTGAAGCCCTGACTGAGTTTCTCCTCAAGGCAGATATTAACTTTCCCAATTGAAGGAGGTCTAGTACTGATGTGGGACAGGCTGCAGCTACCTCATGGCAGATCTCGAGACCTGAGCAGTAGTCTATCTCATCCCTGCCTATGGCTGTGGTAGCATTAGTAGACTTGACCCACACAAAAGTTCTCATGGTGAAGCAACAGAAGCCACTTCTCACATACTTCTGTAAATGCCTCATTCCTACTAGTGATGTGCTTGGGTCACTCCACTTTGAAGCACTTTACATGTGCACCAGTTAAGTTGCGTACAATTTCTTTAGGCACGGGGAGATTAAGTGATTTGACCAGAATCACACAATGTCAAGCCAACATCAAGAATTGAGTTCCAAGTTTGTAGCTCTAGCATAACGCCACATCCTTTCCACACTTCCGGCTGGAAGACCTTCTTACTCATAAGGCAGGTGGTTGAGCACAGCCTATGCTACTGCAGTATGTTGTAGTTAAACTGGTAGGATCTTGGAAGGCAAACTATATTTTAATACACAGGAAGGGCAAATTGAAGTGGACACCAACATGAGGTGGCCAATTTTTACAGCAGAACTTTGCACCTTAGCTGAAGCACTAAGTCCAAACTGTAATACGTGTGGGTGCCAATGCAGTAGTAAGGGCACTGTGAGCCCTAATGCAATATAGGGATTTGGTCGCCCATTCACCTCCCCTTTTTCGTCTTTTAAAACATAGCCACTAATTAAGGTGAACCAGGACCCTGTGCCTCTGCACCTACTTCACTAAGGTTGATATATATCAAAGTCTGCATTTTATAATTGAATAAGTCCAAGGAGGCTCTGACAACTTCTTGATATACTGTGATCAGTAGTGGCAGCGTCAGTGATTTTTCTTTTACCCACCCCCTCCATTGATAGTGTTGATCCCTCACACGCCCTCACCCTCCTGCCAGCAATAAAAATAAGTGTCATGATGTGGTCTGTTTTGGCTGCATCATATTGCTTTTTAAAACTTTAATTTCAATTTCATCCATGCGGCAGAGCAGGAACGCTGCTGTACAACAGGGCAAAAAAACTCTGTCAAAGCCAGTAGCTGTCTCATAGGTGACACCAGTTGGCTTTGCCAATGCTTGTTATATGACTGTTCTTCACCCATCTATGGGAATGAAGCTGCTTTAATTTGTAAAGCATTGGGAACAGTTTGGAAATTAAGCAATACAAAGGATTTACATGTGATGTCATCTTACGGCAATATTTGAAAATATTATCTACGAATGTCAATATTCTAAGAACATGCTTTTTCTGTTAAAATTAAACTTACCCATGCCGTGGGCATGACATTACTGCAGTTCGGCGTTTAAGAGAGCATAGCTGTTAGCTAGATGAGTGAGTGCCTAGAGTTGCATTGTGCTATCATCTTAAGAACGTATTCCAAAGTGCATATTAATATGTAATCAAATTTGTAAAAATTTGTAAAAAACTATCAGATCAGTTTATATTGTATCATGTTTTAATGCACCATCATTCTTTAATTGCAGATAAGGATCAAACGGCAATAGTGATGTAATCTGGGATTCAAAGCGTCCCCAAATTGCTTTTAGCAATGTTTATAAAACCACTAACAATTTTTAAACTCAAATATTCTGAATTTAAAATTTTCATGTAAATAAAGTTTCTCTTTATTAAATGGGGAAAATGTTACTTTGCAGTAAAAATATTTTTTAACACAGGGTTTTGCAGCTTTCTGCTGCTAACTTGTGTTCCTGGTGAATAAAGTGTGTTTAAATGCAAAGTGTGTTTAAGACTGCAGTACCGCCTCCTGTCTACAGGGGCAGAGCTGAGCAAAAATATAAACACACTTTATGAAACACAGGTCCCCACAAGGCAATTTTTTAAAAAGTTGTAAAAATTGACACAGATGTTCCTGAAGCCATTATTTATCATTTAGAGGACATTGCCTTGTGGGGACTTGGGTTCAGGTCCCCACAGTGCAATCAAGTCCCCACAGCGTGAGTGTGTTATCACACCCAAGTCCCCACAAGGATAGTAACACAAACCCACACATACACACACTCACACACACACACACACACACACACACACAGACACACACACACACACATACACACACAACTTCTGTTTTCGGTTTGACTCTGCTGAAATTCCTCAAGGAACCGCTGCAAGGTGGATGAACTGTATATTGTGTAGGTGGCTATAGGGAATATTCCATTGAGCTGCGGTTCACATTGACCACACCACCCACCTTTTTTCAAGCACCTAATAACCGAGGTCGTTTGTTAGTATGGAGTTACAAACGTCCCTCTTTGTCTCCCTCTTCCTCGCTTGTGCTTCCTTTTCCATTATATTTTCGGGTAGCATTTAGTCTGTGTTTCTCTTTTTTGTAGATGACATCACAGACGAAACTCCTGTATCTCACTTTGAGTAAAATAATATAGAATTTTTCTCAGCACAACGTATTCAGGGCCACTGGAATTGTGCCGCAATGAAGGACCAAACTATGCGTCTAGGTTAGCTAAATTCTCAGGAAAAATTGCAAGTTATGTGGTATACCGCAGCACATTCTTCCATAATCTTATTTTGCTATTTTACCACTTTAACACACATAAGTTCTGTCTGGGCAAACGTTTCAGCTCATTAGTAGCAGTTTAACACATTCATCATGCAAACACCAACCGAGGGGTGACCAGTAAAATTTTACAAATGAACTGCGCATATCCATGTACGGCGCTTTTTAAAGTAACTTTTGATCTGCTTCAGCTTGACACATTCTCTTTTTTTGTTGAAATCTCCAAATTATGCGGCATGTAATACATAATGTGACAAGTATGACACAATTATATTTATGTGGAAAATGCAGCAGCTGCAGAGTTGCGTACCTCCAGCGGGCCTGAGCATAGTGTGGCAGGAAACAATTAAAGAGTTCTGTTACTAGAGATGATTTTATTTTTCCACCCAATGAATCATTGACACCAAGAATGATGTATCAGTTTGTTTTGCCTCGTTCTTCTTCTGCCTAACTTGTTTCTGGCGCCCCACCCAGATTCTAGCCTTGCACAGATAGTGTAATGCCAGTAGTGCTCGGGAATGCTGCTTCTGAGCCTCACGCGCAGGAAACACGCGTCAGTTTTGAAGAACTACTGTGTGAGCAAACATAGCCCAGAGCCAGGAAAAGTGAATGGAGGGAAACGCGGGTCTTGAAGACGGGGACACAGCTTGTTTAAAAAGCTCTGCTTTCCTGAAACAAATCACAAGTTTTGGATTAAATGCCACGTTTAGATCAAATTCCGTCTAAATAGTCAAAATACTCTTATGAATTTCAAATTCTGAGGCATCTACATTTGATTTTTCTTCATACCTGACACCATGACGTTTTCAATTCAAACATTTATTTTTATGGAGTTTTTGGAACATAACAATCAGAATTTGGTAAAACAGAATATATATGCAACTCCTGGTGATTGATCATTTCCTCACTGCATGTGATGTCACTGAAGCCGTCTCATATGAGGTATTGTATTGATGTTCTATAGTTTGTCAATTATATAGCACTTTAACCTTAAGAAATGTAACCACTCGGTGTCCTTACTTTTTAGGTCTCGCCTGGCGTGGGCTGCGCACATGCGCAGTCTCGCTGCCGAGATTTAACGACTTGGGGTATTTTCTGTAAAGGGCATTAAGCCCCGCCCCTCTTTTCCATTGGCCGGCGTCACCGTTTATGCTAAACGGCGGCCAGCCATTGGAAAAGAGCTCCTTGTGATGTTTTTGTCTGGCTTTTTCGGCCGTCCCATTTGGACGGCCTCGCCTGCTTTGAGTTCGTCGCAAAAGGTTTCTTATCTTTATGGGGCCATGTGTTTCAACATATGGCCCCATAAAGACAAGAGATCACCACCGGGAGCTTCATCGCTGTGAGCTCCTACGTCACTTCGAGCCGCGCTGGGATTGGCCCAGCATCGCAGGTTGTCGGTTTCTGCTTTTTTTTCGTTCTGCGCACTCTGCCACCCCTGTTCGTTATCTGGGGACGGGCACAGTAATGGAACCTCCCCGCCCTCGACCAAAAGTGAAAGAGCTCCCTCTCCAAATGAGAGGGGGAGGACAAGAGCAGAAGTGCAGGCTGTGCAAGCCAGACAGCCCTGGCAGCCTGGAGCTGCGATCATCATGGAGGGAATCCCCGGCGTAGGGATTCCCCCGCATCGAGCATTTAATTGTTCCCTAGCGGGTGCCTACCCCACTTTCTGTTTTAAATTGAAAGGGAGCCTACCCCTCATTGCCGCATTGTTTATTTAAAAATGCGGGTGCCCACCCCGCTTTGTGGCTTTAATTGAGAAGCGGGTGCCCACCCCGCGATATTGCCGCCTTTGCGTTATTTTTCACTTGCTGGTGCCTACCCCGCATTCTAAATATTGCCTGGGATTGAGGCACAGTGCCGCCTGGAGGTGGGCGGGGCCTTGCGATGGAAGCAGGAAGTAACGGGGCCTCCAGTGAGTTGGGGAGACCCGGGTGTTGCTGAAGCCAGGCGGGAGCCTATCCCGCACTGGCGACCCAAAGAAGAATCCAGGCGGGGCTCCTGTGAGGAGGATGGAGCCCAGCTTGATGAGGTGCCGCATCAGAGGAGACCGGGAAGTGCAACAGAGGCAGCCGAAGCCGCCGATGGCAGCGCGCGGCTCCCGGGATGAGGAGAGAGCCCCGCGTAGTTCTGGCCAGTCCGCAGAGAGCAGCCGAGCTCGTTAGAGAAAGTCCTGCCCGAGGCCCGGTGAGTGGGGGCCGATTGGGAGGCAGCCTTTTGTTGAAGTTAGAAGCCCCGGGGGGGACTCCGTGTCACACATTGTGCTTCCTCCCCTGTGTAGGGGAGCACACTATTTTTTGGGGGATGGCACTTTCTTCTTGAGTGGGTAAGGCTTGCGGTGGTTGCTGAACATGGGGTGAGAATAATTATTTAGGGTTGTACTTTTTGTAGATTTTAGTTTTGTTTGACTCGCGTGGGGCTGTAGCTGCCGGTGCCCCTAACGTGCCTTTGAAACTGCTGAGCGGGGAGGCGTGAAACAGATTGTTTATGTTTATAAAACTCGCTGCTTCTCTGCGTGTTGCAATTTGAAGCTTTGCTAGCAGTCCCCAAGGGTCAGTCTGTGCAAAGGTGAGGGGTGTTCCTATTCTGTGAACATAGGAGCGAGAAGGGGGCAAGTTAAGGCCGGGTGAAGACACGGCCGGTTAATTGAGTTAGAATGCCGGAGTCAGGGGCATGGGAGTTCCCCTTCAACTTAGAGGTTTGGGAACCCACCCTGACTGCAGGCAGGTTTGGGGGACATGAACCTACACGCACAGTACTATCACACGTCCCCCCTGCGCGCCGAGTGTTATGATATGCTGTTTTAGGTGTTTCCTTGGCTTTCAATACGTGTTTCCACCCAGAGCAAAAGAAAACTTGAATTTAAGGCAAAGTTTTGCAAATCTCGCGCACAATCAAGGCCTCTGCCTGTCCCTTGACTCGGCAGAGTAGGGCGGGCCTGCATTAGTTGTCCAGAAGTTTCCGAACTGCCTCATTCCGGACTTGGGAGAACCTGCACCTCAAAGCACCCCCTCCCAAGAACTTGTGCCTTCTTGCACAACGCGAGATATGCAGCCCTCTTTTTTGCCAGGAAAATAAAAAAATTATCTATACGGAGCAAAAGCATCTAAATGAAAAACAAGACACTATGGAAACTGGGTGATACAGAAGCAGTAAATGGCTAGTTTGTAACGCGGAGTCGATTGCATGCATGCTTTGGTTTAATTGTATGTGGAACTCTAGGGGACCGCAGCCCCACGGTACCAGAACGCTTTGAGGGTCCCCACATTGGCGCCCACGTGCGTCTCTTTTGTAGTGACGAAACTTCCTTGCTGATTGGACCTATCAAAAGAGGTTGGAGTCACGATCTGAGGTTTGAGAAAATGTTCTAACGCTTATTTTCACAGGAGTTAAAGGGTTCCACAGTGATCCTTCCTGCACTGAGACATGCCGCACTACCAATGTTGACCAAGTCCTGCGGTGCCTTAGCGCATGGAATGGGGGAGCGGGGGTAGGATCGGGCGATATAAGACCTGGAGATGAGCCCTTAGCACATGGGATTTCTACCCAGTACGGCGAGGCGGCCCGCTCCATGTGTAGCCCCGTTCGTAGCTGGCGCTCTCTACTACTCACTCTCGACTACTCACTCTCGACTACTAACTCCCTACTACTCACTCTCTACTTCTCTCTACTACTCTCTACTACTCACTCTCCACTACTCATTCTCTACTACTCAGTCTCTACTACTCTCTACTACACTCTACTTTTATTTATGTGTTTTGAAAACCTGCAAGTGGTGCGTAAACACACACTTTGCCCTTATAGTCTTTGCTTACGAGAAGCAAGGCTGGCAGTAAAAGAGGCGCAGTTACTGCCAGCCTTGCTTCTCGTAAGCAACGACTATAAGTACAAAGTGCGTGTTTACGCACCGCTTGCAGGTTTTCAAAACACATAAATAAAAGGCATTGTCATTTACAATGCCAATAGCTCAAATGTATGCAAATGCTAGACCTATTGCATTGCAAATGCTTATTGGAAATGTGTTCATTCGAGCAGGCTCCTTTTGAATGGTCGCCAGGCATGTTATGATATGGTGGTTATGTTTTTTTGCAAAGATTATTGTTTAATATTTTTGCAAAATTTGGTGAAAAGTATTTCAGCTGAATGGTGAGCATGCTCTCCCTTCAATGATTCTGTTCTTACGTTGCCATGTTTTCACCCTGTATTTTGATTCGCATTGGGGGTTGGGTGGTAGTAGTGCTCGTTTTGATCATTACAGGTACATTGACAAATTTGAGCGTATTGAATATTTTTATACTGTCACCAAGGGATCCAGGTTAATGCTTGATTCAACTTTCAGCCAGTGTAGTTTCTCTAAAATCATGGTAGCATTTGAAATGATGTGTGGACCCACATAATGTGTGACCACCAGAACTGTTAGATTCATAAAAGGTGTGACAACCAAAAGTAGGCAAATCTTGCTTGCACAAAGGTTTAATAAAACCTGTTATATTTCAGCCTGTTCTTTCATACCATGGCTGCCCAAGAAGGTCGCACCATCTTCGACGTCCACATTTCCACTGTTGGAAACACAACTGTTGCATGTTTTTGTTCGCCACAACGTTTATGAGTCGAAATCTGTTCAAGGGTCATATAGAGACTGTAAGTACAGTACTGCAAGTAATTGCTAATGGAATGTCTGTTTTATGGTGGGAATTCACCGCATGGATCTGGCCTAACTGCATTTATTTCCAATTCAGGAAAAACACCATCAATTGTTTGCTGGAAATAATGTTGATTCTGCATCCTATGCCATTCCTTCTGTTGATGTGGCACTTTGCTTAAGCTTTAGAGGGCACTAGACTAATACTATGGTTTGATTCTGTCATCCATTTATTTTTCTGACATTTTGAGGATATGTATACAAAAAATTCTGACCATCTTTCAAATGTCTGTGGCTTGGTCAGCTGTTGATATAACATTGTGCAGACTGCTGTGCAGAGATTTGTATATGATTTGTTATTGGGTTTACTTCTATGACATCTTCATTGTGAATTTATGAGTCTCTTTCAAAAGAGTGGGAGGTTTTCTATGGAATTCAACATTTGAGTTATTTGCTTTGTGGTTTGCTTTTTTATGTACCTTTGCATGTCCTTTTGTGGATGTTGTTAGTTCTTTGGTCTGCGTGTTGTGATATATTTGTGGATACTGGGCATTTGTTTATTATGGTATTGTGCAAATCCTCATGGGGAGCAGCAGAATTAGACAAGGATTGGTGACTTCCTCAACCCCACCTGACTCACTGGCTTAATCGGGCATTTAGGTTCTGGGACGCAAGTGCCAGAAAGATCCACAATTGGGAGCCACTTTCGGTTCTGGGTGAGAACTCCAGAAGAGTGTTGAGGATACTGTGATGTCAAACCTACATTGAACCGCAGGAAAGTATGTATTTAAGCCCTGGTGATCTTGGCCTTGGCCTTTTCTGGCCTGTACTCCAGCCCTGGCCTTTCTGCACTGCCAAAAATACCTGAAGCTCTAGGCATGGGGTGGTGACACTCCAAATCATAAAATGCCTGCACAACAAATCATAGAATGATGTTTTAATTTATGAGTTTGTGTTAACATAATATTTGGACTTTGGCAGTTAATGGGATATAATGTATGAACCTGTTTTTACTTCTAATGCATTAATTTTCTTGGCTACATTTTGAGGGTGGGAGTTATGAACTTTGTTTTGAACAATTGCACAACCACTCTTCTAACAGTCACCTGTGACAAATGCTGAAATATTGTCTCGGGCATTTTCAATTGATATTTTCCTTTAGGAGTGGGATCGTGGGACCACTGTGCTAGTGGACCAATGCGTTTTAGCCTGTGACTCTTATGTGAGAGACCCTACTGTAGCTGGCAGGGCAGGGATGGGTCTGGGACTTATGTAAGTTGGCTACTTGTTCAGGATCATCTATTAAAAGGTACTGTGTAAGTGTTTTGCCTGCAAAAAAATGTAGTAGATTGCACTGATTAATACTTGATGCACAGGACTCATTATTTTTCAGATGTAATTACTCTGATGGAAATACTGGATGAGGTTGACTGCGAAATCAGTAATGTAAAATAAATTTGATTGTTTTCAACCAAAAGGTCTTGTGGTTTTTCATCAGTGACTCGTGGAGGTGCGGAGGGGGCAGGGTACAGGAGATTTAATACTGAATGAATATTCAGCCTATAGGAGGAAGGTGGGAGCATACTGCCTCACATCCCAGCACTCAGTTTGCCCTGATGCATCATAGTAAATGCAGTGCATGATAACACTTACTTCGGTGACAGGCTTTCGTTTTTCACCCTTGTTGGTGCAGCTGGTGCTGTGTATCTCTAGACACACGTTTCAGGATAGTTGTCCTTCTTCAATAGAGAGCAACACATTCTTTTTGAGGGTGCTGGAAATGGTGCCCAAAGTGTTCTCAGGTCTCTGTACCACGCGCTGGGTGCAGGTGCATCAATCTGAGCATCAACCAGAGCTCGTCACCTCATTAGCTCAAGGGAGCTTTTTCAAACAGGAGGAGGGTGGGCGCACACTGCCTCACATCCCAGCACTCAGTTTGCCCCGATGCATCATAGTAAATGCAGTGCATGATAACACTTACTTCAGTGACAGGCTTTAGTTTTCCACCCTATTCAGCCTATGTTTGTACATGTATGCGATGGAGGCAGAGGTGGAACCAAGATGTGATGAGCACAAGAAACTTCGCAGCTGCTTTTGTACCAGTCTAACCGATGTGCACAAGGAAGACCTAAGGTTGTTCTGGCCTAATTGAAATCAGCTGTGACCTGAAAATCTGGTTAATACCAAATGCGTGTCTTCCACATCCCAATCAGCACAGGAGACAGGGGCTGAGTCACAAAAGTATATCTTACTATATCTTACTATGAGAAGTAGAACTACAAGGGCACTCGTTTATATACAGTTTCACGCCTTTGTGAATCAACCCCAAAACATCCAACTTCTTATATGTGAGGGGACACGCTGAGTCCCTTCTCACATAGTCAATCAGACCAAATGTGTCCCCATACCCCACCTTCTCCCCTCACTCGCAATTCCTGCCCCAATGTGTCAGCCCGAGACCCAACTTTTGTTCTGATTAGAGATTGCAATCATCTCAAGCCGTATGGGCCTGAACAGCGCTGTGCATTGGGCAGTTCCTTGGGCAATATACGGTGCCGAAAAGACTGTGCCCCGATCTCACCCACTTTTCAAGGCCGGCCCCCAGCCCCACCCATTGCCGCACCACAATAGCGGGACCCATAATATCGCTGGGCTCACAGTAACACAGCGTGGCAGGCTTCGCACCTTTCACCAGGGAAATCTCCTCGTGGTCTAATACACTGGAAATGGCATCCACTCCTGCAATGGCCCCACATATCCATAGGCCCACTCCATTTGGGGTGCACCTTGGGGCATTATCAAAAGAGCAAAGAGGGCACAGTTGTTTCTATTTTAACTAATATGGCCAGGGAGTCTCCAGTGGCCATGGGTACTTACTGCGTCAAACTCCTTTTTGCTCCCGCCGCTGCAAATTGAAAAGGTTGGGGCCTGTGCTGCAGTGCCCTAAATAGGCCCCAGGCCCACAGCAGTCAGTGAGCGAAAGTGGCGCCACACACCTACCTCATCGCCTTTAACCTGGAGGTTCAAAGCTTTTCTAGAAGGCCATCCCTCCCCCACCCCCCTGAGGTAATAGAGTTGTGAACAACCCTGAGGAAGGAGAAGGAGGAGATGGGGCCGGTCCTGGAGGGCCCTGGGTCCTAGTGCTGCACGTCGGTGAGTCGATGCGCTTGTCCATTTGAACTAATATGGCCAGGGAGTCGCCGATGGCCATTGGTACCAACTGCTCCCCATCAAACTGCTGAAGTCAATAACATGGCCATAGACCAGATGTTTTTTGGGCTTGGGGTCATAAGACTTCTGCTGTATTTTTTTTACACGCAAACAAAGAATTGTTGGACATAAAAATTTGCTCTGTAACCACATTATTTACAGATGAGGCCAAGCCTTAACAGGGACTCTAGTACATGGGAGTTACCTATCCATAACTAGTTTGTTCCTGTGCAACCAACAAACATAACCATTCCAAGTGAGATCATGACTGGTTCTGTGGCCCTTCCTCTTAAATCCCACCTTGCCTCTCCTGCACCGGGAGCCCTCCCACCTCGGGAGCTCTTGTGCAGGGGGCACATTAGAGCTTCCGGGGCAACGCCCATGTTGCCAATCCTAGCCCCGGCTGACTCCAGGCCTGGGGCAAGCACTTCAAGCCTGCAGGTGACCCCTGGCTTCCCGCCATATCGCTGGCTCTCCCGGGTTGGGAGATCCTCTGGAAATGTATGTGAATATTGTTCTGTTAATTATTTTTCTAAAGCGTTCAATTACCATATTGTCATCTTGGCGCTGGCTGAATTGATAGACAGAAAGGACCTGAAGGGAGGAAGCCTATTCAGAAATAAACAACCATGTGTCCAAGGCTTTCCTGAAAGCCAGAAGGCTGGTCATGGCTTTGATGTATAGAGGACGAGCATTTCATGCTTTCGTTTCTCCCAGCACAAAGCTTCTGCCTCCCCAAGACATGCATTTGAATCTGGGCACTACCACCGATTTGGCAGAAGCAGATCGTACGGACCTGCCTGGAGTGTACCAAGTGATACTTTTCTTCAGGAAATCGGGACCTAGGTTGTGTAGTGTTTTATAGGAAATACAGAGTGCTTTGAATATGACCCTCTGCCTAATGGGAAGCCTGTGAAGTTGCCTAATTGACTTGGAGACCGAATGATATCTCAAGACTTTTAGCAGCTTACGAGCTGCTAAATTTTGCAAGATTTTCAGGTTGTTGAGTACATACTGATGGGCGTTGAGATAGAGCCCACAACTGTACTCAATCTTGGAAAACACCAAGGAAGTGACTACAGTTTTCTGAAGATTAGGGTGAATAAAAGGTGAGACTCTCTTTCTCGTCCTGAGGGTATGGAAGGCGGCAGAGATAACAGTATTTACCTGATCCAAATAGGTCAGTATATCATTGATTAGGTCTCCCGAATTCCTGGTTTTCCTAACTGGTGTTGGGAGTAAGCGTAAATCTGGTGGCCACCACGCAGAGGACCAGAAGGAAGACTGGGCACCGAAAAGCAAAACCTCAGTCTTTTCTAAATTAGGTTCCAGGCAGTTCTTGGACATCCATAAACTGGCCACCTGCATACAGTCACAGAATCTGGCCCCCATACCAGTGTCCTCAGTGGCAAAAGAGGCAATGATATTCCCTGAATAGACCCATTTTTTATTTTTTTTAGGTCAATTAACAAAGTAAGAATAAGTGTACGTAAAGAGTATGCCTGAAGTACTATTTTATGTACTCCAAAATGTCTTTGTGAATAGGACCTGCATTGTTTAGCTCTTCCCACATGTTGCTCTTAGAAACAAATGGAAAGGAGGAGAATGGGAAAAATAAAGATAGGCAAATGTTATACATACCTTTCACCCCAGAATTTTGTTGAAAGATTTCTATATAAAAAAAATACTACTATTCCTAAGGGGAAACAACCTTTACAACGCAGTCATTACATCGCACTACCTTTACAACGCAGTCAATACATCGCAACATCCTTTACATCGTATCTCATTACAACACAGCCATTACATCGCATGTCACTACAACGCATGTCATTACAACGCATGTCACTACAACACAGGCATTACATCGCAAGTCATTACAGCGCATACCATTACAACGCACGTTAGAATAGTAATTTTTACCCCTACACTATCCAACACTTACCCTACTGTTGCACTCACTGGAGTTAGAATAGTAATTATTACCCCTACACTATCCAACACTTACCTTAAATGCGATGTAATGGTATGCGTTGTAATGGTATGTGTTGTAATGGTATAATGCGATGTCTTGGAATGCGTTGTAAAGGTAGTTTCTAAAGATGCGATGTAATGGCATGTGATGTAAAAGAATGCGTTTTAAAGGATGTTGCGATGTAAAAACTGCGTTGTAAAGGCATATGTTGTAAATGTATGCGTTGTAACGTCATACATTCACTTCTAACACCACTGCTCGCTTAGTTTACTCACCTTCCTGTGATCCTTTATTTAGCCTTCATACTGACATCCTCTTAATTTTTTAACAAGAAAAGGCATTCAGTGTTTTCTTTTTATCTTTGCTCAAGAATGTTCTTTTTACTCAGTTTTGTTCACCTTACTTGTTCTCTTCTCCCCAAAGTATATAGTTGCTCTCATGATCCCCCATTACATTTTCTTTTGTGTGGTTGATGGCGCGTTTCAAATTTACTCTAATTTGTGCCACTTACTTGTTCTCTACATCACAAAAGCATATATTTGCGCTCGTGGCTTACATCCTTGCTGTTTCCCGGCAGGACTGCTGATCCCAAATGAATTTAGAAGTGTGCTGGTGAGAGGAAGCACATTCGGGCGGGTTTGCATTCTATTTAGAAATGCTGGTTTGCAGGGAGGAAATGCAGTGTCTGAAATCACTCTGGACTGATGATAGACGTGATTTGTGAAGCACAAGCAGACAGGTTTTAACAGTGTTTAATTGAAGAATGTTTTCCGACGTTTCTCCAAGAGGCAGGAAGACACCGCAAACAAATTAAGTGTTGACATTTGCTAATTTATTGCAAAGCCGGGGAACATCTGCATGGGCATGTGTCTGTCGAACACGTGATTTCGCAGCGCTCAAGAGAAGTTTACTGTGACTACAGCAGGCGAGAGGGCTAATACGTACATTACAAGTTCAAAATACGTTAGACGAATAAAACACAAATTCACTTTCTGATTTCCAAAATGTGAAAAAGAGTAGAATCACTGCAGTACCCTGTCTGGCACGATAATTATGAATGAGTTCCAGTTCTGTTTTATCAGCATTGAATTAGTTCATTTTTCATTAATAAATTATTGTCAGATATAAAGACCGTCCTGAAGAGTTCTCTCTGTGTACAATACCATAGAAGAATCCATCCATCCATCCATCCATCCATCCATCCATCCATCCATCCATCCATCCATCCATCCATCCATCCATCCATCCATCCATCCATCCATCCATCCATCCATCCATCCATCCATCCATCCATCCATCCATCCATCCATCCATCCATCCATCCATCCATCCATCCATCCATCCATCCATCCATCCATCCATCCATCCATCCATCCATCCATCCATCCATCCATCCATCCATCCATCCATCCATCCATCCATCCATCCATCCATCCATCCATCCATCTATCCATCTATCTATCTATCTATCTATCTATCTATCTATCTATCTATCTATCTATCTCCCTACCTGCCTGCCTGTCTTTTTCGCCTTCCTTCTGTCTGTCAGTTCTCGCTACCTACCCATGAAATCCTGCAACTGTTTACTCTCAATGCACTCACACAAATAGTGTCTCGCGGTCTTTTATGGCGCGCGCAGTGTATCCCGAGTTGCCGTCAGCGTTTGAGCTGACATACCCGCATGAAACAAACCAGCAGGTTGACATTCTCTGCGTGCAATTAGCGTTCAATTAAGGTGTGTGGAATGTCTTCAAGAAGCAATCTCGCGGAACTATTTATTTTTCTGATAATAGCACCGGCTACCCTAGACGCGTTTACAGCAGGAAAGCACCGTAATTAATTTGGCACTAAAACCCAAGAGGTCCTGTTCTACATGTAGGTGATAATGAGTGTTTAGCATGCAATTAGCAACAATAATTAACACATTCCAAGTAACAAATAGACAGATTGGTGCTCTGCAAACAAAATTAATTGTTGTGTAAAGAGGGCCCATTGTGTTCATCCTTTCCCTGACAATGGCCCCATTTTCTCTAAAGCCTACTTTAGACCTCAGGAGCTTTCTGAGAGCAGGCAGAAGACCCCGGAAAGGCGCACCTCTCTCGTTTGCCCCACAGAAACCCGAGGACCACCAAGGGACTCATTTGTCAGGACATGTTAACCAATTAGTAAGCTTTAACATTTGTTTAGCTGCCTTCACTAAAGTGACTGACACAGGCAACTCACTGAGAGGTCACTGTTCAGCAAAATATGTGCAGGCGGTAACTTTAATGCGTTTACGTGCAGCCTGCAATTTAAGCCCAGACATAGCGGGAAATTTATCAATCTTCAAATTCACAAAGACTCCCCAGAATCCTCGTGGCAATCTGAGACCGCTTTGGAAATGGTTTGTGCGTTCCTAATTATGTCTACGTGGAGGCTGTTCTGCATGTCTAAGTGCGCCTAGTGTGCAATCGTGTATGTGAAAATGCCTTCACATTTGTGCATATGACTTTTATGTTCCCTTTTTTTTCTCCACGGAGAAAATGTTTTGCCAATGGAGAAATGTTTCTCCTTTCTCCTTCACTAATGTTTGTGTGTTTCTTGCCCATTCCATCCTGGAAACAGATTTTGTCCTGCCCTGGAAAGGGGTAAATGTGCAGGTATTTCCTGGGTGGCAATGGGTCATGGACAGGTTTGGGAACCCCACAAATATGTGCATCTGTTTATGTTCCCAAACTTTCCAGGACATCCCTATGCTGGAACGCACACTCCCCGACACTGCTAGGTCATTTACCCACTTTTTGGCAATATTATGCCAGTGCAAATCTACTTATGTAAACTGCTTGTGTAAAGAAATTTTATTACCCACACACACACACACACACACACTCACACACAGACACACACACACACACACACACACACACACATATATACCTACATACAAATATTCAGTGTCAGTCGCCACTGTGTAGTTATAGCTAGGACCTAGCTACAATAGGAAATCGTTTTTGGGTTTGCTAATAACTTTGGTGCCCTTTGGCGAATCTTCACAACTTAAAAAAGTTCACCCACTGCAACTCCTTCCTGGAAAGCTTTGGGTGATCCGTCATGCAGGGATGAGAAAAAGAGGTGGAGATCCCAAAATGCAAATTCCCAATGCAATTTCAATAGGGATGTTTGCCAAGCGCGACACTTGGTGTGCACGCACTTAGGACACGGCCCCCCCGTCCCCGTGACACACCCCTTAGCCCGGCCAGAAGCCTAATTGGCTGCTGGCCGGTGGTAGTACTTCCGGGGCACCACGACGTGGGCCCAACATGGACTTCCTGCAGGGGGGGGGGGGTGGAGGTGGGGCCAGGGGGCTATTTAGGCCCCGCACTCACCTTCACTCTTCCTCTGTTCCTGATTTTCCTGCCCCTGCCCTGGATATGCTCAGGACCGTTGCGATCTGATTTTCCTGCAATAGTCGAGGTCATCTTGTGCTGCGGCTTTGCTCATCGGGCTGATGGGTGTCAGTCCAGGTCGCGGTCGGTGATTTATTGGGTAGCAGCTTCCTGTGGCGTCGCGGATTCCCAGTTGAGGTGTTGGGGGCGTGTGTGCAGCTTCCGGGTCTCAGTGGGCGGCCATCGGTGTAATTTTAGTGGTGCCGTGGTCCCCGCTGTTCTCCGGTCGCAGCGCGGTGCCCTTCCAGGTTCGGACTCGTGGGGCGTTAGGCCGGTGCGGCGCAATCTTCGCGCTTCACGGGCGCTTCCCGGGGCTAGAATTAATTATTGGTTTTGCGGGCTGGGCTGGAAGTGCGGCGGTCGGGGTTAATTGAGGTATAGCTGCTTTGGAGGGCCCAGCAACAGCGGGTAAAAAGCGCACTAGAGGGCGATAGCATAGGTTAGCAGCGAACGGGAACAGCTGCGAGCGGAGTGCGAGCGAGCGCTTGGCCTTTCAAGAGCCGGAAGTGCAACAAGTGCAACGGAGAACCGTCTTCGGGACACGGGGGCAATTTAAAGCGCGTAAAGGAGGGCGGCAAGCGTTCCACTGCCCAAGTTTGGGGGATTTTAAAAAACGAATATTAGGGCTCCATAATTTAAGCAGTCATAACCGGCATTGGGAATTAATAAAGAATCAGGGTTAACTAAGCAGACGCCTTTTTTTTCGACGTTAGCGCGAACAGATTGCTGCCTCATCAGCCGGGAGGTAGAGCGGCGGGCGGCAGTGGTTACTAGCAACGCAGATATTGCACAGCAGTGAATGTACCAGTAAAACAGGACGTAAAAGCAATTTGCTAATGCTAACAAAAACATTCACCAGTTATAAACTGAACAATCTGTTGCCTCATTAGCACGTGGGCAGGGCTACAGTTACCCTGGTGCTAGTCAATTTAGGTAATAAAGATAAGGGGATTGGGCGATCTCAAGGGGATTTGAGAAGTGGGTGAGGGCACGCGGGGTTAGCAGGTCAACACAATTAGCTATTGGACAATCTCCCAGCTGAACACACAGTAGTTACAATGCCCCCCAAGAGGAACCCTAAGAGAAAGGAGGGGGAGTCAGAAATTGCACAGCTGTTGAAGCTGGTGCTGGCTAAACTGAACAGGGACAAGGATAGTGAGGAGGAATTGCCTGAGAGTGCTGGGGGAGAGGCTCCTGAGTCAGACAGTGAGGATGTCCCAGAGCCAGTAGTAAGGGAGCGCCCTTGTAGGGCTATTGTCCCACCCAAAGCAGCCTTCCCCCCTTTGCTTTGGTGAAGAAAGCCAGGGGAAACAAGAGGAGGAGGGGGGTGAGGGAGCTAGAGGGACCAGTGCCAGTTACTCCCGTGCTGCAACCGGTAATACCGCAGCCTATGGCGCCCAGAGCGCCTCCACCAGAACCATTGCCTGCATTGCCTTCTGCGCCAGTGGAACCGAGTCCAGTGGCCCCCATACCTACGTTAACCCCGGTGCCTGTGCCCAACATGGCACCGCTGGTCCCACAAGAAGCGCCCCCACGCACAGTGGGTGGGGTGCCAGGGGAAGGGCGGGATGATGTGAGCCTTATATTGGCTGAAATTAGAGGGGCTATTAAGGCCTTGATGCCGGCCACTAATACCCCAATACCCACAGTCCCAGAGAATATACCAGTAATAACAACAACACCAATGGTAGCACCGGTACCACAGGGTGAGGTACCGAAAGAAGGGACCCCCAGCGCGCAAGCTGAAGGGGGGCAGTTAGCCAACGCTAGTATATTAGTGACAGTAGCAACTCTTTTGGCACAGCTGGGGGCGCCAGTACTAGGCAGCGCAGCAGTGGCCCCATGGGCTTCACAGGCAGGGACAGGCGGGGTCCTAGCCGAGTTGAGCAAGCAAGTGGCCCTTTTAGGAAAAGCGCATGAAACAGATGCGAACACGCCTCTGCAGGTGGTGGGTCAAGCGGCCCCGCACAACCAGCAACAGCAGTGCCCACTGCAGATAAGGCAGTGGAATGCGCAAATAAAGTTGTAGGTGAAGAATGTAAAGTAATGAGCGGTATGGAAATGGTTTTATCAAAGCGGGGTAAATTAGCAGCGCATGTGGCGCTGGACACAAGAGAGAAGATTTGGAAGGGTGAATTTGTGGACATTTTTTCCCTAATTAGGCCAAAGAGGTGGGATGAAGAAAATAGAGAAAAAGACAGGAAGGATGGGTTCTTCAGGGAGAGAAAACCAAGGGTGGAAGAATCAATTACCAACTGGCTATTTGGTTTCAATGTTTTTTCAATTGTAATGCTGGAGAAAAAGCCAGAGTTGGCTATACCCCTGATATGTTTTGCTAACAAAATTCTAAAGGCTCAGGTCATGTATGGGGGTGCAGCTTGGTTAGATTATGACAGAGATTTTAGGTGGGCTAAGGTAGAGGACCCCGACATGGGTTGGGATCAAACGGAGGTTAATGTCTGGTTAGAAAGCGTGAACAATAAGACTCCCATGAGGCAGCCCTTTCGGACCTCCCAAGGAGGCACTGTTGAGAAAAAAGGGACATGTTGGGCCTTCAACCGTAAAACGTACACCTGGGCCCCTGGGACATGCAAGTTCAAGCACGCATGTGCCTAATGCGGCCACCCCTCCCATCCTGAGTTCAAGTGTATCAAGAAGTCCAAAGAAAAAGGGAGGGACTCCAAGCCACCACCTACACAATGATTTACCTACACCGGTCAATTTAGGGAAGCTGATTTTCTGGCTAAACCAGAACCCTGACAGGAAGGCAGCCAGAATTTTATACGAAGGGTTCTCTTCAGGCTTCTGTATCCCGGCGCATGGAGTGCCCCCAGTAGATTATTGCAAAAACTTATTGTCAGCACGCATGCATCCAGAAGTAGTGGCGCTTAAGGTGAGCAAAGAAAAGGCGCTAGGGCGGGTGGCCGGGTTTTGTATGTTCACCCCTGGGGGTGGTGCCCAAAAAGGAGCCGGGTCACTTCAGAATGATTCACAATTTATCGGCGCCACAGGGAGCATCAGTGAACGATGCCATAGACCCGTCCCTGTGCTCTGTGACTTGCTCTTCGTTCGATGCGGCTTTACAGAGGCTGAGCGATTTAGGGCCACATGCTTTCTTAGCAAAAACCGACATTGAGTCTGCCTTTCGGCTCCTGCCAGTGCACCCGGATGACTATCATCTCCTGGGTTTCCAATTGAATTTCCAATATTACTATGACAGGTGCATGCCAATGGGCTGCGCAGTGTCATGCAAATATTTTGAGATGTTCAGCACTATGCTGCAGTGGTTGTTTGTATTAAGAACAGGGCACAATGAGATAGTGCACTACGTGGATGATTTTATGATCATGGCCCCCCCCCCGCTTCAGGGAGGTGTGGACAGGCTTTGAGCAAACTGGTAGCTTTGTTTGAAGAGCTGGGAGTGCCACTAGCCCCAGGTAAGACGGTGGACCCTGCTACCAGCATGTCCTTCTTGGGCATTGAGATTGATACAGTGGCAGGGGAATGCAGGTTGCCACTAGACAAGGTAAAGGCTTTTTCGCAGGCAATAGATGCTGCATTAGCAGGTCCCAAGGTACTAGTGGGGCAGTTGAATTTCGCATGGGCCGCCCGTTCTCGAGATCAATTGCCCGGGCAATGGGGGGACTCACTCAGAAATATCATCACGTGAGGTTACAGGCGGAGGTGAATGAAGACCTAAGGATCTGGCGTAGTTTTTTGAGGGATTTCAATGGAAAGGTAATTTGGCCTGAGCCGGCGATATCCAATTCAGAATTGGGCTTGCTCACGGACTCAGCAGGTAGCATTGGTTTTGGGGCGATATTGGGGCCTCAGTGGTGTAGAGGCGATGTGCCGGGGGCATGGCATGAGAGTGGTCTGTCTAGGAACATAGCCTTCTTAGAGCTATTCCCAATCATAGTGGCAGTAGAAATCTGGGCAACATTCTTTAGGAACAAGACTGTAATCTTTTGGTCTGACAATATGGCAGTGGTGGAAGCCATCAATAGGCAGGGAGCTACTTGTAAGCACGTGTTGCGATTGTTGAAGCATTTGGTTTTGGCTTGTCTAAAGCTTAATCTGGTGTTCAAGGCAGCTCATATCCCCGGTGTGAAAAATCAGGCTGCTGACACTTTGTCTTGCTCCAAGTTGCAGGAGTTCAGAAAGTACCACCCTCAGGCAGACGAGCAGATGACGGTGTTCCCGACATCTTTGTGGAAGATTGGAGTCCCGGGATAGCAGGGCTGGTAGGAGCATAGTTGAGTGAACACACTAGACGGACCTACCAGCAGCAGTTCAAAACATACAGGATGTTTGCTTGGCCTACGAACCGGTCCCCTCTTTTTTCCACAGAGGCGCTTTGCGAGTATTTAGTAGCATTAAGAAATCAGGGTAGACCGGCATCTTACGCCAGGGCGCACGTAACGGCAATAAGTTTCTTTGCGAAATTGGCAGGTCAGCAGGACCCCGGGGCAACTTTTGTGGTAAGGAGGGCTTTGTCAGGCTGCGCTAGGCTGGAAGGGGTGAAGAAAGACAAGAGGAGGCCTCTGGAGGTAAAGACGCTAAGGGACATGTTAGGGATATTACAGTCGGTATGCGTTTCCCAATATGAATGTATATTGTTCAGGGCAGCCTTCTCCCTAGCTTTTTATGGGGCCTTTCGACTGGGCGAATTAGTAGGGGCTTCAAAAAGAGATCACACAGGGGGCCTACAGTGGCAGGACGCAAGAATAGAGCCAGGGGGTTTAGAGGTAGTACTAAGGAAATCCAAGACTGACCCATTGGGGAAAGGGTCCTTAATTCACTTGTCCCCAGCTCCAGGGGATGTGGCGTGCCCGTAGCCAGTATGGAGGCATATCTGCTAGTACGGCCCAGTTGGGGGGGACAGGCCCTGTTAATACATGAGCAGGGTGAATGTTTATCTCAATTCCAGTTCAGGGCTGTGTTTCGACGGGGTCTGGACTGCCTGGGGTTGGATCCCAAGGGATATTCATCCCACTCCTTTAGGATAGGGGCAGCAACGCTGGCTGCAGGCGCTGGTTTACTGGCCGAGACGGTTAAGAAAGTGGGGCGCTGGTCATCATCCTGTTTTAAGCGCTATGTGCGACCTGAGTTGCTTTGAAACAAGGAGCAATGTATGGATTTGACCACGCTGACCTTGTTTTTCTTCTCCCTCGCTATAAGTATGTCGTCGAAAGTGATTTGGGTGTTGGAACACTCGTTCGTGCGGTGCGCCACGGTCCGGCTGCGGCAGAAGCGAGTGTCAAAACCATCAGGTTTAAAAGGGACATCATTCTTATGGCAAGGCGTCGGCGATCTGCGAATCCGGCAGTTGCGACAACTGGTTGAGGAAACACGGGAACACAAGGGACATCCATCCCCGGATTTAATTATCCTGCACCTGGGAGGAAATGACATGGTGAAGTTAGGTCGCATGGCAGTAAGGGAGGACTTACTGACCGAATTTGCCTGGCTGGGGAGAACATTCCCACAGGCCCGGATTGCGTGGTCATGCATGATCCCTCGCCGAACTTGGACAACGGGGGTCAGATCCCAGGCCCTGAATGTGTCAGTGAGACGCCTCAACAGGCAGTTGGCCAAGCTGTGCTCAGGTTTGGGCCACCTGTGTCATATTCCTCACAGACTGATAGCTGGGGACCGGATGTTTCACCAAGATGGCGTTCACTTATCAGACATTGGCACGGACATGTGGATCAAGGGGATCTGGTCATTCGTGCAAAATCTGTTGTTCGGTGGGGAGAGTGAAGGACCTGTGGGCCCTGGTCACCCTAGTGGCGGTAAAGGGGCCACAGAACTGTGATTTTCAGGGTAACGGGAGGCCCGCTGGCATACTCCCGAGGCCAGCACTGAGAGGAGAGACGGTAAGCTCTCCGCAGGGAGAATGGGGACACCGGCTGGAGAGGCAAGGGCGACAGGTCACACAAGCCTCCTTGGCAGCCTGGTGGCGAGGGGTGGGCCCCCCGGAAATAGACAGACAAGGACCGAGGGCTGGGGGGCTCACCGCTCAAGGACGCAGGTGGGTTGCGCCTTGCGTGGTTCTCAATCGTTGGGGATGCGAGCCAGGAGACCCCTTAGTGCTGGAGGGTTTTAGGGACAAAAATAGGGTTATGAATTCTGGACGCTTGTAAATATAAAAAATGTGGTTAAGTGAATTTGTAATCTTAAAATTTATCAATGTTTATTGATTGTCATGTTTATGAATATTTTGTTGGATTAAACATGGCCTATTTTTTCCCACACCTTGGACTATTGAATGGTTTTGGGTTCACTACGGGTGGAGCGGGGTTCCACTGGGGGGTTCGGGTCCTATGAACAGCGCCACAGCTCAATAGCTGAATGGAATTACACCAAATTTGGTAGAAAGCTAGTTCGTCACCTAGGAAGCATGCTTTTTGTGGTTTGGTGTAAATCCGTTTAGTAGTTTTTGAGAAATTATGGTTTAAAAATTATAGATATCTGGATGGTTGGGGTAATGAGAGTCCTGCAGGCATGCAACTGAAAAAAAATAAGTATTTCAAATGGGCAGAGTGGTCTTTTATTGCCATGGGATGCCTCACTCCCGCAGGAGCAAGAAGCTCCTGTGAGTGCAACAGGAGCTTGCACTGTGATTGGCTGGCTACCACCTGAACACAAATGTTGCAGCCATCTTCACATGACTCAGGGACTTGGAAATTTGTCTGCATTTCATTAATATGTAAAGAAAAAATAGTAGTAGGGACAGGCTAGAGTTAACTTGACACTGGCACTTCTAGGGGGGGGTCAGAGAAGGATTCCACTGGGGCAAAAGTGTAGTATACATTTTTAGGTCTCGCGCCTAGCGATGCAGTGCGCAGCTCTGCTCGCGCAGCGAGAGTCCTTTTGTTCGGGGTTCCGAAACAAACCCTGGAATTGTACGCGCTTGTGCGTGTGTTTTTAGTTTTGGCTTCCGTTATTGGGCTTTGAGTGCGTGTTTTTTTTAAACAGAGCACGCAATAGGCCAAAGGTGGGCGCATTGCTCTGCTCATGGCCTATTGGTGTCTGTTACGCGCACCAAAGTCCATGTAGTTTCAATTATCGTGCCCAGACACGGGCGCGATAATTGAAAACATATGGCTCGCTGTGGCGCGCGCGCACCACTAGCAGGCGTGTTTTTTTGTACAATAGCGATCGCTTTCGCGATTGTTTTCAGTGCCGCTTGTTATTTTTTTATCAGTGCCTTGCACATGTCGTGTTACTGGGGTGATTAATAGTTTAGTGTAATGCTAAAACCCCTATTCCGCGGCCTCAAGAAGAACTTTGCACTTCACCAATGATGAGAACTCGGCACAGTGTATTTTCCAAGGTGGCAAAGCGCCAAGACTAAATATCACATCATTGTGCACTCTTCAAAGCGTGACCATCCACTCCATGGTCCTGTGCATGTCTTGTGTGCCAAAAATGTCCAAATTGGACATATCTCAGCACATTAAATATTAGATCACCGAAACGCTTTGTTGTACATTTTGCCCGCTGCCATTCATCTTCATGGCCCACCCATGCTTTGTCAGGAGGGCCCACTAACATCAAGAATCCAGCAACCGGGCCTGTCTCACCTCCTACATAATTTGCGCTCATGCCAGCCACAAAGTGGCAGTCTCTCTGAATAGGTTCTAAACGCGCATGCGTACCGGGTGTTGCACCTGTTCAAAATGTCGACGGCCCGCTTCTGCAAATAATACCTACTGAGGCCAGCTAGCACTGTGCGAGCCGGACTGTTGAAATGAGGAGCGGTTCTTTTCTCCAGAGATTCACTGACAACGTATTTGATCTCACCCAGATACAACTATATGGTTACATTTTAAAAGAACGATAGTTGTAGTACTGGCTCCTCCTAGTTTCAACACACCTAAAGCGTGAGTCATTGACACTCACTAGTGAATCACACAGAAGGTGTGAATGGTTATCTCTACTTACACTGAGGTGTGCAAGTTCTTTTATTAGTGCAGACACGTGACCGCGTTTGTCACAGCGAACAGAAACTACTGAGTAAACACTGTACACACTCACTTGGGAGTTGCTAAGCGCGGTTCGGGCGTGACTAGTGAGTGAGTGCGCCTGGGTGTAGATGGTGCTCTCATGGCGCTTTGGTAATGTTGTGAACGCGCTGCCAGGTGAACAGCGCGAGGTCATCCCCGTTGTGATCCACGGCTCTTTAGTTCTTAGAGATGCCAGGTTTCCGTGGGAGGAGCGTGGTTGCCTGATGACTGAATGTCAGTCATGAAACTAAAAATAAAACAAGCATTTGCAATGCAATAGGTCTCGCATTACTGAAAGTTTGAGCTACTGGCGTTGCATCATTATTTGCAACGCCAGTAGCTCAAACTTAAACTACTGCGAGACCTATTGCATTGCAAATGCTTGTTTTACTTGCAAGAGTACACAGGTAGTGCACTGGCTTCGCAAGTGTTCCGCGAGATCATATGAAACTAAAAGTCCAGTACATGCTCAGAGCTAATTTTAGAGAGACCAGTATATGCTTAGAGCTGTTTGCATAGAGATTAGTGCTTGACTGCTCCCCACAACGCATTCCCATCATCCTGGGAAGCGGTCTGACAGGAGAGGCAAGTCCCTCGCCTGAAAGGGTATTGTCTTGACTTATACTGGGTGCTCTCTTTTGCCTGGGCATAGATGTACCTCTCTGATGAGCTCTAACTAGAGTGAAACACATGTGTCAGGGATTGCTTTTATTCAATCCAGGTTGGCTTGGATTGCATTTTACCAATCCAAAGCTGTAATCCTGTACCTGGAGTGGTAAAAGGCTTTTGTTATTTTTCAGCTCGACATGGTTGGCACTGTTCTACTCCCACGCTCAAAGGCTTTGCTGTAAAAATGGCAAAATGCTTTATCCCTTTCTAGCTCGGTGTGGATGGCACTGTGCTAACCCTAAGCATAAGACTATGCTAGAAACAAAGTAGACATTTGTGGTGAACAGATTCAGAGTGTCACTGTGTCAAGGCCTTGAATCCTCGGGATCGTATGTTGCTTTATATGGTCCACCTCCTGATAGCCCCAAGGTCTGATTTATACAACAGACTTAATGGAGTGATCAAGTGGGGGAAGTAAAGGATGGGAAAAGCTGGGAGGGACCTGCAACGAGAACAATACCATTGAGAACCTAGTACATCAAAGCACAAGGACACCTCTTTAACACTCCTCTTAGTAATAATACCTGTAAAGCAAAACAGTTTAGATTCCTAGATGGATAGTCCTCGAGGAATGAATCCACAATGATCTATGAATTGAATAACATAATTAACAACTGTTCCCATCAACGATACTCTGTTTAGAGTTATACTGAACGTAGGTGTTACATACCTAAGGAGTCATATAGTGGCGGTAACAAGGTTGCAGAGCTGCTTTCTGGATGTGCTCGAACAACCCCTGCTGTGGGAAACACAAATAAACAAACCAAAACAATGGACAGCGCGAGACTAGAGGAGTGTGCCATTAGGGCCCGGCACCCTGGGGTCCAGGCCCGGCCCACTTCTCGTGCCGGGGTAGCTCGATTGGCGACCGGCACATGTCAATGACTTCCCGGGCAGCCAGTGACGTAGGTCTGGCGGGGACCGGCGGTGCAGATGAGGGAGGAGCAGCGGCCTATTTAGGGCATGGTGCCCAGGCCCTCATCCTCTCTTCTTGCAGCGACGGCCTCCAGGCGCATCACGTCCTGGAAGAATCTTCGTGCAGCGGGTCCCCCTTTTTTCTTTCCCTCTTCTGCAGGTCTTCGGCTGGTTCGAGGAGCAAGGGAGTCGACGCGACATCGGTGGGCCGGTGCTCGTCATCCGAGGAGGGACTTCATGGGCTTCGCCACGTTTTCTGGGTCCAGAGACTGTAGACTTGCCAGCAGGAGTGCAGCGCAGAGTAGTGGGAGTGCGGCGGCATGACCGGAAGGTGGGCAGTGTGGAAGAGTGTGTACGCGGTACGCTGAGGTAAGGAGAGGGGGCCTTAAGTTGTGGAACGGGATAGTCGTGGGGGAGGCGGTATCTTTGTGGGTCTTGATAGCCTTAAAGTAGTGTGCCAAGTGATCCTGCATGCCTCCAGGTTCCCGTGGCTGCCCGGGGATCACAATTGCCAACGCGGGTAGTGCATGCCGAGTTTAGTCGGCCCCTCTCCTTCTTCAGCGGGTAGAGTGCGTGGGAAGGAAGGGAGCACGAGAGGCCTAGTACAATTTTCCCTAAAGGAGTTCAACTACAGGAGTCATACTTTGTGACGAAATCGCCGGCGCTTAATTTGAATAAACTTTACCGCGACTGCTGGCGCTGACGCGTGTGAATTAAAAAGCTGGTTTCTGCTGCGGGGGGTATCTAGGAGCTGAGAGCGGCTTAATGTAGAGGAGCAGGCGATGAGGACAGAATTTTGCTGCTGAGTGCTAGCACTGCAGCGGGGGTTAAAGACAGACACTGAACCGGCTTATACTGCTGGGGGTGTTCAAGAGCCGAGAGCGGCTTGATGAAGAAAGGCAGGCGCTAAAGCAACATGATTAACTGCCTCTTAGTTGTTGGCTGTAGTTGCACTTGCCTCATTTAAACAGCCATCACTTTTCTGTAACGTGTCCAGTACAATTAAACACATCAAAATAAATTCTTGATTTCTTCAGGGTAGTATAGACTCTAACAGCGAGGCTGCACGCCAGTGATAATCAGCACCTCTCCTACCTTGCAGTATTGGTGGCTTGGCTATTGGACCAGCTGGTGGGACACATTTGAAGCATTTAGAGCTTGCGGGAATGAAGAAAACGGGCAAACAGGGCAATTAAGCGCAGGACAGAGCCAGTTTATTTGCCTAGTGCAAGAGAAGCTTGATAAAATGCCTTCCAAAGGGGGGAGTGCAGGTTACCAAAGGACAAAGTGCAGGCTTTCTCCCAGGCGATTGATTCAGCGCTGTCAGGATCAAAAGTGACTTTACATCAACTCCAGGTGTTGGTGCACCAGTGGAATTTTGCATTACGTATCATCCCTATGGGGCGCTTCTTCTCCAGATCAATTGCAAGAGCAATGGCGGGATTGACACAGAAGCACCACCATGTTAGACTGCGGTCTGAAGTGAGAGAGGAGCTGAGAGTGTGGCGCAGTTTCCTGACAGACTTTAATAGTAAAGTAGTGTGGCTGGCGCCGGCTGTCACCAGTGAGACCTTAGGTTTGCTCACTGACTCAGCAGGTAGTGTAGGTTTTGAGGCAGTGTTAGGACCTCACTGGTGCAGGGATGATTGGCCAGCGGCTTGGCACGAATGCGGGTTGACCAGGAACGTGGCCTTCTTAGAATCATTCCCAATTGTGGTAGCAGCTACGATATGGGCCGACTTCTTTAGAAATAAATCTGTAGTTTTTTGGTCAGACAACATGGCTGTAATGGAAGCTATTAACAGGCAAGGGGCTACCTGTACACATGTTCTGAGGCTCTTAAAACTCTTAGTGTTGGTATGTTTGAAGCTGAATCTGTTGTTCAGAGCGGCACATATCCCAGGTGTAGAGAAACAGGCTGCTGATGCTTTGTCTCGCTCCAAGTTGCAGGAATTCCAGAGATACCATCCACAAGCAGAGGACCAAATGACAGTGTTCCCAACATCTCTGTGGAAGATTGGAGCCCCGCTTTAGCGGGGCTGGTAGGGGCCTCATTGAGTGAGTGCACCAGGAAGGCTTACCAGCATAATTTTAAGGCACACAGGTTTTTCGTGCAGTGCACAGGGGTTGTGGGCCTTTTTTCATCTGAAGCCATATGTGTTTTTTTACAGGCATTATGGGAACAGGGCAGGCCGGTCTTCTATGCTAGGGCTCACCTAGCAGCGGTGGGTTTCTTTGCCAAATTTGCAGGAGTGCGGGAGGCCGGGAGTTCATTCTTAGTTAGGAAGGTGCTTGCAAGGTGGGCCAGGTTAGAGGAAGCGAGGAAGGATTGCAGAAGACCACTAGACTTGCACACGCTGGGGGATATGCTGGACGCCTTGCAGACCGTGTGTTCTTCTGCTTATGAGAACACCTTATTTGCTGCTGCCTTCACTCTAGCCTTTTATGGACTCCTTCCCCTTTGTGAGTATGTTGGTAAATATTTTTTAAGAGCAGGTAGAGGTCCCAGAGACCACTGCCTGCCCTCAAAAAAATGAAACCGAAAAGTATAATTTCTCTTTTATAAATGCACCCTGTTTTCCTTTCCTTTAAGGAAAAGGGGCTGCATTAAAAAAAGTTGCTTTATTAAAAAAGCAGCCCCAGACATGGTGGTCTGCTGAGCCCAGCAGACAACCATCCCTGGGAGGGCCTGTCATTCCCAATGGGCTCGCAAATTGCGAGAGGCTCATTAATATCCATGATGTGAGAAGTTGGCCTTGTATATGCTGTCCACTAGTTAAAGTGGGCACCTTACACCAGTCCAAACAACCCTTATTGATGATTAGGTTAAAGACAACCTTTATTGAAAGCTATTCTAGAGGTAGCTAGGGAGAGCAGCCTTCAGGCTAAGTCTCGAAGGAATGTAAAGCAGCTTGGTTTACCAGATTATAACCTCCTGAATGACCAAATTAAAGGAGAACCACACAAGGAATATATAAAATATATGTATTTATTACTAAACACTCTCTACTAACCTCTTTATGAGATTAGAGAACAAGGTACACACTATTAAAGCACTAGAACAACAGTAAATAGCACAATACACAGTGGGCTCTAGAGGGAGACCAAACCACATACTGAGAAAG
Source organism: Triturus cristatus (assembly GCF_964204655.1). Lineage (NCBI taxonomy): Eukaryota > Metazoa > Chordata > Amphibia > Caudata > Salamandridae > Triturus > Triturus cristatus. The sequence continues at coordinate 464,336,725 of NC_140593.1, forward strand.
TGTTATAACACCCACAACTTGACTAGACACAGTGCCTAGAGCACGTAGAATCGCTAGGACCCCAAGGAACCACCCAAAGTAGTGACACAGGGGACCCACAGAGGACGGGTGCAGTGTGAGAACACAGACACGAGCTCCGTACAACTCTATGGGAAAGTCGAGGAAGGAATTTTAAAGATTAAGGACACTTAGGAGAGGACTTCAAGCAAACCATTTGGAACATAGCAGGTTCTAAAGCCAGCGCCCTTGAGAGTACCGAGGTACCCGTGTTACCTATCCCAGGAGAGCCGGGTGCATAGGGGTCGAGTGGTGTCGGAAACGCTCATTGATTTCAATGGCGTGATGCGAAGAACTGCTGCTGACGGGAAGGTGAGAAGTGTCCAGTGTGATCCAAGCCTGGATCGGAGCTGAGAAAAACCTGGAAGCAGACGGGACACAGTCTGAGTCACTTCACAGTGACCAGGGGCATGATAGACGAATGCCCACCGATGTCGGGTGTTTCAGGTGAGAAGAGGTGAAGCTTGACTCTGCAGCCACAGGGACCAGGAGATGTCGACGATGATCAAAGTCCAGAGGTGAGCTGTCCCACAAAGGATGTCGAGTGCTGGGGTCAGTGTCCGGATTGAACACCAACAAGCCTTGGCAACCCCGTGCAGTCAGAGGAAAGATGCTTCGGTGAGGACCAGCAAGGTCCTGGGGATTCTCCAAGCAATGGAGAGTCAGGGCACGTCTGGAGCAACCAGGAAAGCCCATTGAAAGTTAAAGTTGCCTTCACAGGGACCCACAGGCCAACGGACATGGGATCGCGAAGGAACCTCGAGCTGAATCACAAAATACCAGCCCTTGGAACACTTGTGGAGTGTAGGCCAGAAATCTTCAGTGGAATTACTGCTGGGGTCAGGACTACAAGAAACCCAAAGCACAACCTCAGGGATCGCCGAAAAGCATATGCTGCTGCAAATGGACACGGTGTTCAGGGGTACGGGTTGCATGGTCCCCACGAGGGCTGCGGGTCTCAGGATTGCTGAGAGCACTAGTCGACCTCGGGGACAATAGGGAACCCACCTCCTGTGTTGCAGAAATCTTCGGAGTCCTCAGGAGCTCGGGAGATGCAAACCGATCAGATGCATTTGAAGTGCCTGCCTTGCAGGGGAGTAACTCCTTTACTCCAAGGGAGATTCTTCAGTCATCCAGCGTAGTGTAGATAGTCAAAGTACTTGGTTTCTGTAGCAGAGTTTCGTCCAGGTAAATCTAAAATCCTGCAGTCAGGGATTCCTACTTTATACCCAAGGAAGAGGTGGGACAAACTCGGGGGACCCAACTATGGGAGGGTCAGGACAGAACGGTGGCTACACCCATGTCCTTTGTCCAGTTTTGCGCCAGAGCTGGAGCAAATGGCTCCTGCAACCGGTTTCAGCTGGACTATCCACAGGTACACCAAATGTGCCCCCAGTGCAGACATCAAAGCACTCTCAGAGTGCACGCACGCACCTAGCCCCAATACACTAAAGCCTGTCTGGGAGGTGGTTACACCTCCCTGTGACAGGAAACCTATTGTCCAGCCTTCCCCTGTTGGAGTTTCGTCCAGCAGCAGGAGGGCAGACTCGTGTCTGTGGCTGGCAGCATCCATTTTGTGATGCCAGGTCCTGTTAAGCTGGTACCGGGTGTACCGGTGTTGTCATAATTCTCCCTCTAGGAGGGTGGAATCATACCTCCCACACCAGTTACTGGTGTGGAGGTATGATTCCAAGGTGTTTGACACCAAACACGACATGTTTCCAAGCAGCCGTTTTAAAGTTAGCATTTACCTCGAGGTTAGAATGCACTTAAGTATATATGGTTGGCTGCATCACAAACAACCCCGGAATATAGGTTCCGAAGGCTGTAGAGGGGCTCTGCTCATGCAGGAGCACCCTCTCACATAAAACCCAGCACCCTGCCTTCAGGATTGATAAGGCCTGCCACAGGGGTGACTGATAGGTTTATATGTGCAGTGATATGGAGTAGATACAGTGAACCTATATCTAAGTAAGGGGTGCATCCACCACCTTACACAGGCTGCTGTAGCAGACCTGTTGTGTCATTTTGAATGGTCTCCCAGGGGTGGCATAATACATGCTGCAGCCCCTGAGATTCCTCGGGGGTACCTTTGCCCTGGGTACATAGTATACCATATACTAAGGACTTATAAGGGTACCCCAGAATCCAATCTGGAGTGTACCTAAAGTATATGCAATCAATGTAGAGGAGAATGCAGCTAGGCTGGGGTCTTGGATAGCAGGATCCCAGCCAGACTAAGTAGAAAACAGTGAAACATCAGAAAAAAGTGGGAGTAACTATAAGAAGCAGATCCTACTCTTCTACACAACCCCCCCCCCCCCAAAAAAAAAGTAAGGACATTAAACTAACTTTGACCAGTTGAGTCTTCATGTTCTAAGTGGAAATATCTGGAGAGTCCATCTGCATTTGCAGGGTTACTCCCAGGTATATGTTCCACTGTATATTCCATCTCCTGTAGGGAAATGGGCCACCTCAAAAGTTTGGGGTTTTCACCCTTCATCTGATTTAGCCATAAGGGGGGCTTATGGTCTGTCTGGACAATGAAGTGAGTGCTAAACAAGTATGGCCTCAGCTTCTTCAGAGCCCAAACCACAGCAAAGGCCTCCCTCAAAATAGCTGACCAACATTTCTCTCTGGGGTCAGCCTTCTGCTAATAAAAGCTACTGGCTGATCCTGACCCTCATCATTCAATTGCGATAACACAGCCCCTACCCCCAACTCAGATGCATCTGCTTGGGCAATGAATTGTTTGGAATAGTCAGGACTTTGCAGAATGGGAGCAGTGCACATGGCCTGCTTCAGGTAATCAAATGCCCTTTGTCAGCTAACTGTCCACTGAACTTTCTTTGGCATTCTCTTGGAAGTTAAGTCATTCAAAGGGGTCACTGTGGATCCATAACCTTTGACAAACCTCCTATAGTACCAAATCAGGCCCAAGAAAGCTCTGACCTGAGTCTGGGTAGTTGGAGCAACCCAGTCCATGATGGTCTGGATTTTGTTCTGCAATGGTTGAACCTGGCCTCCACCCACATGGTGACCCAGGTATGCAACCTGACTTTGCCCTATTTGGCACTTGGTGGCCTTGATAGTGAGACCTTCTTTCTACAGGGCTTCCAAAACATTTCTCAGGTGGACTAGGTAATCCTCCCAGGTGGAGCTAAAGACAGCAATATCATGAAGATAAGCTGCACTATAGGCTTCCAGGCCTATAAGGACTTTATTCACCATCCTTTGAAAAGTGGCAGGTGAATTCTTCAAAACAAAGGGCATCACCACAAATTGGTAGTGCCCACTAGGGGTAGAAAATGGTCTTTTTGGCTTTGCGTCCTCCGCTAATCTGATTTGCCAGTAGCCAGCTGTTAGGTCAAATGTGCTCAGAAACTTGGCTGAGGCCAAAGTATCTATAGGCTCATCTGCCCTAGGGATTGGTTGGTCATCAGTCCCAGTGACTGCATTGATACCCCTGTAGTCAACACAAAACCTCTTCCCTCTCGTACCATTCTGTGTGTGAGGTTTATGTACTAAGACTACTGGACTAGCCCAAGGGCTATCTGAGGGTTCAATAACTCCCAAATCCAACATCTTCTGGACTTCAGTCCTGATGCAGTCCCTGACATGGTCAGGTTGCCTGTAAATCTTATTTTTAACAGGCAGACTGTTCAGTGTCCACTTCATGTGTGCACCAGGTAGTCTGACTTGGAGTCAGTGAGAACATATGTGTAAAATGATTGAGAACTGTTCTGCAATCAGTTTGCTGCTGGACAGTGAGACTGCCTGCCAAAGCTACACCATCAACTGAACCATCATCAGGGGTCTGTGAGAGCAGGTCAGGGAGTGGATCACTCTTTTCCTCCTGTCCCTTATCAGTAGCAATGAGCACGCCCATGTCAGCACTGTCAACATATGGTTTGAGCCTGTTGACATGGAGAACCCTATGGGGCTCCTGAGAGTTCCAAGGTCCACCAGGTAGGTAACCTTTCCCTTTTGCTCAATTATTTTATGGGGGAAACTCTACTTGTCTTGGAGGGCTGCTGGGGTCACAGGCTCCAACACCCATACTTTCTGCCCTGGCTGGTAAACAGTCAGCACAGCCTTTTGGTCATGCCAGGCCTTTTGCAATTCCTGGCTAGCCTGAAGGTTTTTAGTTGCCTTCTTCATGTACTCAGCCATCCTGGAGCAGAGACCAAGTACATAGTCCACAAAATCCTGTTTAGGGGGTTTGAGAGGTAACTCCCCTCCCTCTTCCACGAGACACAATGGGCCCCTAACTGGATGTACAAAGAGAACTTCAAATGGGCTGTAACCTACCACCTTCCGAGGAACCTCTCTGTAGGCAAAGAGCAGGCAGGGCAGAATTATGTCCCATCTGCGCCTAAGCTTTTCTGGGAGACCTTTAATCATTCCTTTGAGGGTTCTGTTGAACCTTCCAACTAAACCATTGCATTGTGGGTGATAAGGGGCGGTAAGTTTGTAATTTACTCCACACTCCTTCCACATAGCAGTCAGGTAACAAGACATGAAGTTTGCATCTCTGTCTGATACTACCTCCTTAGGAAAACCCACCCTGGAAAAGATTCCCAGGAGGGCCTTTGCCACCACAGGTGCTGTGGTAGTTCTAAGGGGAATTGCCTCTGGATACCTAGTGGCATGGTCCACTACCACCAGTATACATCTGTGCCCAGATGCAGTTTGAGTATCTATGGGACCAACTATGTCAATCCCAACCCTCTCAAAGGGAACCCCCACCACAGGTAGTGGTATTAGGGGGGCCTTTGTTGTACAACCTGCCTTACCACTGGCTTGACAGGTGACACAGGTGTGACAAAACTCCTTGGTATCTTCAGACATGTGAGGCCAATGAAAGTGAGGGACAATTATGTCCCAAGTCTTGTTTTGGCCTAGGTGGCCTGCTAAGGGGATATCATGTGCTTGTGTCAATAGAAAGCCCCTAAACGTCCGAGGTATAACCAACCTCCTGGTGGCGCCAGGCTTGGGGTCTCTACTCTCTGAGTAAAGGAGTCCATCATCCCAGTAGATCCTATGGGACCCACTAGCACTCCCAGCAACCTCAGCAGCAGCTTGCTGTCTGAGGGGTTAAAGAGAGGGGCACCCTGGCTCAGATCTGCCCTGGAAGGGCCCCTGTCCCCAAGGACTCAACCTGATCAGGCTCAAGCTCGTCCGGGACAGTTCCTTCTTCAGGACTCAGATCAGCTCCCTCAAGAGACTGGTCTGGATTCTGAGACAGGAGGGAAGACACTGCCTTACCCCTAATGCTCCTCCTCTTGCAAGGCGCCTAGTCCCTTTTTCTAGGATCCAGGGCCTGTTCAATGGAAGACATTTTTGCCTGTGACCTAGTCATAGCAAACACATCTGCAGGGATTCCCAACATTTCTGCATGAGTCCTGAATTCCACTTCAGCCCAAGCTGAAGTTTCTAAATCATTGCCCAACAAGCAATCAACAGGGAGGTCTGCACTTACCACAACCTTCTTAGGGACAGTTACCCCTCCCCAGGTGAAATTAACAACTGCCAAGGAATGGTCTGTCCTGATATTGCTATCATTGATCACTTGGTACATCTCACCAAGTATGATTTGCTCAGGAGCCACAAGATCTTTTGTCACCATTGTGCCAAGGCCTCTTTTCCATTTATCAAAGTCTGCTGTCTGTATATGCCCAGATTACTGGGACTGACAAATAAGGTGGCAATATCCATGCCTCCATCACAGATCAGTACAGCCTGAGTAGGAACTCTGACTAGGCAAGATTCCACCTCAGATCCCAGGGTTAACCCTACTGCACCCTTATTCTGAGTACCACCACTTGGAGCTGAACTAGGGGGGACAGTTGCCTTAGGGGCAATGGTGGCTGGAGTTGAGTCCTTGGACTTGTCACAATCACTTGTCCAATGGGTCTTCTGCTTACAGATTTGACACCATGGCTTCTTCTTGCCTTTTCCCTTGTTAGATTGTGACTCCCCACCAGATGTAGATTTTTGGGGCCCTTGAGAAGACTTCTGGTCTTTACCCTTCTCCCCACCCTTATCAGAGTTTTTAAAATCTTGCTTCTTGGAGTCACCACCTTGGTTCTGAACCTTCTGCCTCACCCTGGTTCTGACCCATGTGTCTGTCTTCTGGCCCAATTCTCGGGGAGAGGTCAGATCAGAGTCCACCAGGTACTGATACAACAGCTGATTTTGACAACTATTAAGGATCTTGTACAATCCTTTAAAATCACACACTTTACTGCCAAGTAACCAGCCTTCCAGAGCCTTAGTATCACAATCTACAAAGTCAACACAGTCTTGAGTCTGTGCCTTTTGGGTACCGCTGAACTTAATCCTGTATTGCTCAGTGGTTAAGCCAAACCCATCAATCAGAACACTCTTCAAGACTTTGTAATTATCAGCATCCTCTTCTCTAACAGTGAGGAGCTTGTCTCTACCTGTTTCTGCAAATGAGAGCCACAAGATTGCTGCCCACTGCTCCTGAGGGACCCTCTGTACTTTACAGGCCCTCTCCAGTGCAGTTATCCATTTGTGGATGTCATCCCCACTCTGGTAGGGAGGGACAATCTTGTTCAGGTTCCTATGGTCATGAGTAGGTTCTCTACCTCTAGGGACACCTTTTGGAAGCCCTCTGAAGCTCCAGGGATTCCCTATATAAGGCCAATTGCTCTCTCTTGAACCTGAGTTTAGCTCTCTTAAACTCAAGCAGTTGGCGCTTCTTCTCATAAGAGGACTTCCTATTGTGAGAAGCAGAGGTCCCTACAGAAGTACCAGAATGATTAGATTCCTGAGAAGGAGATCTTGATAAACTGTTAACCCTTCCAGGTAGGGCCAAGAGAGGGCCACTGAGGCCTTCTCCCTCACCTTCAGGAAGAATTGGGTTGTCCAGGTTAGAATCATCTTGATCCTCCTGGCCAGCATCAGAGTTCAGGTCATAGAGATTTTCACTTCCTAGCCTTTCCTCTTCTGTTGTCCCACCCAACCTGCCTGCCTCATCAGACCCTGGGGTCTCTCTGAGGTCATCCAAAGGCAAAGCCTCTATAAGGCGTTTAGTGCATGGGTTTTTCCCTGTCTTCAGTTTCCTATATGTACACATGGTCCTCAATTCTTGTAATGGGATATGGTCATACTTAATTGGCAGAGGCCCACTGGCTTCTGGCCGACTACTGACATACTAGTGCTATGTGGTGTGGCACCTACTTAACCTAGTGGGAGGTACTAAACTCTCTTGAGTTGGAGAAAGGGTGTGCTAGACCCTTGACTTACCCAACTCTAAGTTCAGTGGAGCTTACTTTATTCTAGTCTTGATTAAGATGTACCTAGTACCTTTAGTGGTTTTCAGTTAGTCACTCAATGAGATTATCTGGTAAAACAATAGCAAGCTTGAATCCCAACCGCTGCACACCAATGTGAGAAGTTGGCCTGGTATATGCTGTCCACTAGTTAAAGTGGGCACATTGCACCAGTCCAAACGACCCTTATTGATGATTAGGTTAAAGACAACCTTTATTGAAAGCTATCCTAGTGGTAGCTATGGAGAGCAGCCTTCAGGCTAAGTCTTGAAGGAATGTAAAGCAGCTCGGTTTACCAGATTATAACCTCCTGAATCACCAAATGAAAAGAGAACCACACAAGGAATATATAAAATATATGTATTTATTACTAAACACTCTCTACTAACCTCTTTATGAGATTAGAGAACAAGGCACACAATATTAAACCACTAGAACGACAATAAATAACACAATACACAGTGTGCTCCAGGGGAGACCAAACGATATACAAAAAAAGTGGTATAACAACTACGACTTGACTAGACACAGTGCCTAGAGTACGTAGAATCACTGGGACCCCAAGGAACCACCCAAAGTAGTGACATAGCGGACCCACGGAGGACGGATGCAGTGTGAGAACACAGATGCGAGATCCGTACAACTCTATGGGAAAGTCGCGGTTGGAATTTTAAATATCAAGGACACTTAGGAGAGAACTTCAAGCAAGCCATTTGGAACATAGAAGGTTCTAAGGCCAGCGCCCTTGAGAGTACCGAGGTACCCTTGTAACCTATCCCAGGAGAGCCGGGTTCATAGGGGTCAAGTGGTGTAGGAAACGCTCATTGATTTCAATGGCGTGATGCGAAGAAGTGCTGATGCCGGGAAGGTGAGAAATGTCCAGTGTGATCGGAGCTTAGAATAACCTGAAAGCAGAGGGGACAGAGACTGGGTCACTTCACAGTGACCAGGGGCACGATAGGCGAATGCCCATCGATGTCGGGTGTTTCAGGTGAGAAGAGGCGAAACATCAGCAAAAAGTGGGGGTAACTATAAGATGCAGATCCTACTCTCCTACACATGAGCCTCACAATTTGCGACCCTATTGGGAATCGCAAATAGTGTAAAACACCCTGTTGTACATGTAAAATAGTACCTCACAAATTGCGAGTCGCAAATGACTCGCAATATGCGATTTGCTGTTTTGCAGGTCATACATCTGGTTCGTAGTCTCCTGTCCTGAACAAGTTAAAATAAAAAATATAAGGGGGCAGGGTAGGGATACCCTGACCCCATAGGCTCGATGGGGACACTCGCAGGATCGTAAACGAAACCATAAAAATGGCAGGTGGGCCGCTTTTACTGTGTTTATACCCTGTGGAGCCCACCCCGTGGCTTTATTCATAAAGGGGAGGGGGCTGCGTCGCCCTCTTCTCCAAGCCTCCAGAGGCCCTGGGGAGCCCCACTGGGGCCGAAATCTGTTCATGTGCTGAGTGGGGCCACACGTCCTCCCACTCTCCATTCCTCCAGAGGCCCCAGACATAGTAGGCTCCCTGTTTTGCACCGGCGCAGGCAGGGAAAACTGTGTTGCTCTCACTTGATGGGAGCATTTTCAAAACTCCAGCCAAGCAGGAGCAAATACAAAGACTGCTCCCAGTGGAAAGGAGCTTTGAAAATACGCCGGCCTGTTGGAAGCAGACTTTTGATGCATGGCCTGAGTTTGGCGGCTGACGTGCAACCCTTTGTTGCGGCTCATCCACCACATATCTCCACCCCATATTTTCCATTTAAAAAAAAAATAATTCTAGACCTCAATACTCCAGCGGTACTACCACCCAGCATCTATCCTCCAATACTGTGAGACAATTAAAGCTTCCGTTTCTGAACCTTGCTTTAGTCTCGTGGTATTGTTTCTCCCACAGTAGTTACACAGTACCACATGAGGGACAGCACTACGTCTCACTGAAACACTGCGGTACTCATGGCAGAAATATATATTTTTTAATTTTGGCCTATATGATTATATATGATGATGAGTAGGCACCTGGACATCTAGCCTGCCACTTGCCTGTGGCCTCCAGTTCCTGCTTGTTCCAGACTGATCCAGTGACACCGCAGCTACCTGGGTTTTCTCACTGGGGTTTTCCCGACCGGATTTTCCCAGTCACCGTTCTTCCCTGCGTAAGATCTTCAAGTGGCTACCCCTACACAGGAGACGCACTGTAACACAATCCCTTAGCACCAGCCAACTGGACTATGGTAAGGATCTCTATGTAGGAATCGTAGCACATCTTCTACAGAGGCTTCAGACCATACAAAACGCCACAGCCAGAAAAACATCCTCAGCCTTCCCCGATGAACCCACATCACCGTCCACCTCAGGAAACTCCACTGGCTCCCCATATAGAAGAGGTGCCAATTCAAGCTGCGGACCCACACACGCAAGGCTGTACACAACCAAGGACCTGCCTACATTAACCACCGCCTGTACTTCCACCAACCTTCAAGAAGACTACGCTCCACCTCCTTATCTCTTGCCCATACTTCCCATATTGATCAAAGCAGAAGTGGAGGACACTCCTTCTCCCACGTCGCAGAAAAGACCTGGAGCATCCTCCCCATGCACCTCCGGACCATCGCCTCACTTTCGGAATTTCGAATGGCCCTCAAGCCCTGGCTGTTCGAATAAGCCTCTGGGGCCTGCAAGAACCTGGATACCCTATCGGGTGATTAGCTGTGATTTATAAATCCTGATTGATTGATGATGTCACTCTGGCTCCCCTCCAGAAGTGCTCGCTTATGTGTTATTTATATTTTAACTTCTTGACACTTGGACCCGTCATACACAGTTTTGTCAGCAATGATGTAATTTCAAATGTCATCACTGATGTTATTCATGATGTCATAGAGCATGTAATAAGTGATGTATTATGCGAGTTCATAAACAGTGCATGGCAGGGTGGAGGTTACAGTTACTTCAGTAAACTATAACTGGTGAATCTCAGTGTTTTTTTTTAGTTTCCATGGGAAGAGCAGTTTTTTTTTGCTAATAGGTTTAGCGCCATTTGATGAATCTTCACAAAACTTTCCAAAAAATAGTTCTTCCACCTGAGCTCCTTCCTGGAAAACTTTGGGGTGATCCGTCAAGTGAGAGCTGACAAAAAAGGGTCCAAAAATGCATTTTCCCCATGCATTTTCCTTAGGAATTTTAGACAGTGTTTTACAGAAAATAGCTGAACAGAATTATGCCATATTTGGCAAATATCTAGATCTTAACTCAAATAGTGTGCTTTTTGTGATTTAGTTTAAAATCCGTTTTTTTAAGAAATTAGGGTTTAAAAGTTAGTGGCATTTGGAAGATTTGAACCGCAAATTTAAAAAAAGAGTGTTATAATTGGCCATGAGTCATTTTTCCAGTTAGCCACTTCAGTCTCACGGGACTGGCTAAGCCTGGCAGGACCGAGCGATCTAGTTGGCTTGCTGCAACATCGATCAAAGTCCATGCTAGCCGTGGTGTTGCCAGCCCCTGCGTCAAATACCCTACTGTGTTCTGTGACACGTTGGGTAAAAATATGAGGGCGTTGGGTAAAAATATGATTAAAAAATCCAAAATGTCACTAAATAAAATCAAAAGTTAAAGTCAATTTAGAGTTAGGTAAGTCAATAAGATCTTAATTTCCGTTAAAAAAAACTGAAATCCGCTGAAAAAAGCATGTTAAAGTGATGTAACATCTAGGCATTGTCATTGTAAGTATTGCTTTAATACAAAGAAATTACTGAAATTCACCAGTTATAGTTTACTGAGCTAACTATAACTGGCATCCCTGCCATGCACAGCTTATCACCTCAGATATTACATCACTCATGACACGTTCAATGACATCACTGATGACATCTCAAAGGACATCATTGATGACCTTCCACAGTCTCAGTTTTGGTGTTTTCCTGTTCATTACAATTGGCCCAACTATGCATTAGGTAGTGTTTTATCAGTAGAATTGTGAAAACACTGAGAATTTGTTTTTGAATCAAAGTCTGATGTTGAAGGGGATTCTTAGTAAGACAAAATGGTGGCATCCACACAGTCAACAGTACACCAGACTCCCCCACATGTATAGCTTTCAGTAGTGTTTATGGTTGGTAGTTTTCCATAGATTCCTGCTGATCCCGGGTTAAAAAATTACAACTACGCATATCCAAAAAATAAACCTAATTCGAAACCTCTCATTTACACTTTCCAGGATGGTATATCCCCCACACTTTTTGAAGAGAGGTTTGAAACTATAGAATGGTGTGATACTTGTTAATATCTGCTGAATTTTCTTTTATTTTGATATATTTTGCTTACTATTGTAAGGCAGGGTTCACAGAAAGACTTTCCATCAAGCTTTGTCAGAATTACCTTCCATGATGAGTAATGATGTTGTAATTGTTCAAATGACACACTACCCCTAAACTCAGGTTCTTGGGTACAATTCAAAAAGACATAGTTTTTAATCTTCCAAACTTTGGTTTCATTGGGGTTTTCATTATCAAGTAATGCATGGTCAGTCACAGTCTTTGAAGAGTCTCAGAAAGTATTGGTGCATCTAAAATTTTGTAGCACTACAGAAACCAGCATGTTCAATGAGGCTATTGTCCTGAGAGTCACATTGATGTTTGCTCTATCAGAGACCTGGATTCTGAGGGCAGGGTGAACAGATGGGTCAAGGAATTTGATATTTTCATCCAGACAAGCGGCATCACAGATGAGAAGCATAAAATGTGGTCTGCAAGCACTCTATAAGTCCCGATGCTGTGGATATCATATTTATATTCACAGAGGTTGAGTCTAAAGTACATATCAACCTACAAGCCGGTCTCTATCAATAGTTCATGGCACTGAAAAATGTGGACTATGTAAAGAACATTTTCCAATGCACCCATCAAACCCTGATTAAAATCTGGAAGGCTTCCATCATTCAAGTCAAAGCCTGCATGGAACACTGTGAATTTGACAGGTATAACAATGATGATGCAATCAATTTGCAGGTAATCGTGAGCTGTGAATCATCTTCTTTCTGCTACATAGCCCCGTTGAAACTCACGAAGCCTAATGAAAGTGTAGAAACAGCATGAACCTCTGATTAACAGCCATGCACCATGGTTACATCTAAAGGTGAAAGAAGCAAGTGTATCTGTCACATCCCAGTAGTATGTCAGACCGAGCATTCTTTTCGTAAAGAATGTTACCACTGCATATCTTCGTTCTCTTCTCTAATAAGGATGAGTTCAATGACAAAAGTCCTGTCAAAAAAATATGCGTTGCAACTCTTGCAAGAAAAAGATGTTTAAAAGGCACCGCTTCTGTAAAGCGATAATCCGCCAAATCTAGGTGCACCAAGAAGATGAAGCATTGAGCAAGGAGGCTGGGGACTGAAAAAGGATCATCTAACAGATCCTTGTCATCAACACCCAGCAAGCCATCAAGCATAAAAGTACTATCTGGCAAAGGCTGCACGTCTTTAGATGAGTATATCACAAAATGTGTCTATTGGATTTGGACAATCCAGATCAATGGTCATAATAACACTTTCTATGTGAACCGTGGGGCAATGATTAACATCATGATGGAAAAAGAGTTTGCCAAACTATGAGGGAAGATTCATCTTATGCCTTCAACAACATGAAAATTCACCTACAACGCGTGTTTCACACTACACATCCATAAGGCAAACCAATGAAGCATTATTAAAGGTGGAACAGATACCTCTTAAATTTCCACCCAGCCATTATTATGGGTCTTCTGCAGGTTACCACACATATCATATTTTAAACATTCTACTGGCCAGCTAATCAAGTTGAGGGAGGTCTGACCCCCAGCAATAGACACCTTAGAATGTGTAGATGTGAGAAATAAATGGCTGTGGCATGACCATACCTAACCTTCCTACAGTACCTAATGTACATACCTACTGATAAATATACTTCATGTACCTGCTTCCGTACCATGCAACCTACCATACATAACATCAGTGGTGGCTGACATGTCCCAAGGGTGGTATGGCAGGTGGGACATTTAAAAAGAAAATAATTTAAAACACTTACCTGCGAGCGCGATACGACGTCCTCCTCGATGGTCTTCTCGCCTCGAGGCAGGCACCAAACTCCCTTCTCCAATACTAGAGCTGCTCTCACTAGCATGAGCCATTAGTGATAATGGGGTAACCCAGTAACCCTCAGAACCTGGGTAAGTACACTGGAGAAAAAGGGTGGTTCTGTCGAGTGTATGCAACTGGTTTGCATGCAGTATTTAATACATAAGGGGGAGAAGTATGTATTAATCATACATTTCTATATCACACCAAGAACAACAACTTGTTTATATAAGCAATGGTTTTTTTTTACTTTCTGTTCATATATCAGCAAATGAATGAAATGGCTGTCTATGATATGCAACACATATGACGAAAACACAAACTAATATAGTATATATTGTGACTGCTAGTGATATGTGATAAAGTGCTAAACATGTGTGACATAAATGACATAGGTGGCATGTACAAAACACAGACAAATGTTAATCTTTCAAGTCCAAGGATGAATGCATAGATCCCAAACATGGTGATGACTTCCAATTTAAGGTAGGGAAATTGCGTGGACTTATTTAAGACGTTACAGTTGTTGTTCTTGGTGTGATATAGAAATGTATGATTAATACATACTTCTTCCCCTTATGCATTAAATACCTCACTAGCATGAGAGCAGTGACAGGATTCATGGGAGCGGCCTCACTCGGCACTCCATTGTGCTCTGGAGGCTTTGGCTTTCTCTAACCCGGCTGTCTTAAGACAGCTGGGTTAGAGAGGTTTAAATTATACATGTGTGGCTGGCCATCTCAAGATGGCCAGCCAATATGACATGCGCACTTTAAACTGAAAGCACCCTGCTCTCTCTTCCCCTGCCAGTCAGCAGCAGCTTTGCCTCCTTCCTGACGCTCCATTCAAGATGGGGTGAAGAAAAATAAAATGGCAATGAATGAACTTCATCACCATTTTATTTTTCTCTCTGGGGGCATTTCAGTGGGGCGACGCTTCACCGCTCAAACGGAGGAGCTGCCCCTGCATAACATACCATAGCTATCTACCCTAAAAACCATACCATCTTACCACACCTTACTATAATAACTTATTTATCAGCCATACCTAACCTACCTAATAGCAACCATACCTAATTTGCAGTCCCTAATCTACAATACCTATTCCACCACCTCTCTCTAACTACCATATTAGCTACCACACCAATCTACTGTACATAGCGTACCTGTCATAATTAACCTACTATACCTACCCTGCCTACTGCACCTAACTTGCCATACCGAATCTATTTCCACTTCTTCATTGCATGTATCTTAAGCCTCTGCTGAGGTGCAGGACTTTCTTAAAAGGGGACTGTTATGCCTATGGGATGGTTATTAACACTTTAACGTAACAATGGGGTTCCTTTTTTGGGACCAGCAAGCACTTATTTATAATCATCAGATCGTGATCTAGAGCAAGAGAAAGTGAATGGCCGAAAAAGAAGAGAGAATTAGGAGCTGAAAGAGAGGAAAACTGTGAAATGAGTGAAAGAATCGATGAAAAACCTGCAAGAGTGGGATAAAGAAACAGGAAGTGTAGTGAGGTGGAAGAAAGAGGCATGAGGTGGAATGAATACTAGGCATCCTTGGTATTTGGATACCGAGGCCTAGGAAATTCTTAAGGCCTTTTGGCCCCCCCTCCTTTTTTATTTTTTATTTTATTTTATTTTTTACAAGTTTACCATTTAGAAGGTGACAAACTGCAAAGTCAAAGGGCACTCCAGTACAGTGGGCCACTATTTTCAGTATGAACCATACCCATTCAGTAGAAGACGCTTCACAAGCAACCATGTCACGCAAACCCGCGCGCACTTGCGAAGTTATATTCCCAAATTCCACACGAAGGGAAGGAACGCACCACAAGAAGGTAAAGATATTACTCACAGGCTAGAAATTCAACAACAATGCATTTCATTATGAGCCCAGCGCAAGAGGGCCAGTATGTACACGCTGCCCTCTCCGGCACTACATCTTTTGGGAATAAAACACACCAGAGAGGAATGTCCAGCTAGTAATTTCTGTCGACTTGTGGTGCGCTCTCCACGTGTGGAATTTAGAAGAATCCTTAGGACATGATTCAGTCTTTTTAAAAAGCTTCTTTACCACAACATGGCCGAAGTTAAAGAAACCAATGGCACTTGGACTCGAGTTTAATTACTTTTGTTGCTAGTAATAGTTAAAATGTAACAATAACTTGTTTTTTTATCTAGCGTTTCATACCGTACTTCTGCTTAATAAACGCTGTAAATAAAAACTTTTATTATCTTCCGATTTAATAGTCATTTGACAACCTCGGTCGACCAGGATTTGCGCGGGTGTCATGCAGATCACCGCAAATCACACGTGTTAATTGGAGCAAGGCCGGCTTGGCCTTCTGTACTTTTTTTTAATTTTTCCATATTTATATAGCGCGAACTCGACCCCAAGGTATTGGAGGGCTTTATATGAGCACCGTATTTACATTACACATTCGGGCATGGGGAGATTGAGGGGCATATTATCAGGGCCGGACTGGGAACCAAAACCGGCCCTGGCAAAGTGCTCGGCCGGCCCCCCTGGGGCTTGAGGGTGCCGCCAAGCTCTTTCCCAGGGCCGGTGTTTGGCCGATTTTGTTACAGGGCCGATTGCACTGTAACAAAAACGGCCCCCAGGGGCCCAAAACCGGCCCCCACCCGTGCGGCGCACCGGGGGATTGCCCGGTGCCCGCTACGGCCAGTCCGGCCCTGCATATTATCAAGAACCGTGTGAAGAATTATCGCCGGTTTAGCTGCAGAAAACTGCCAAACGCGGCGATAATGGGCTTGATAATATGCCCTTGAGAATTCCCATAGAAGCCCATGTTCTGGTGTGAACATGGGCTTCTATTGGAATTCTCTGCGGCATATTATCAAGCCCATTATGGCCTCTTTAGCGGCAGGCCGCTAAACCGGCGATAATTTTAACGCCCTCCTTGATAATATGCTCCTAAGTAATTTTCCCAGAATGACAGGATGTGAACGCGACCCCGAGGCTCGAACCCCGACTTCCAGCAGTGAAGGCGGCAGTCTAGCCGAGGACCACATCCCCTCCCTTATGAGGCTCATTGAACTGGGTATTGTAATCGCGTTTTACTTTCCAAAATAATTACTCTGGGCCTTACTCAAGAAAGATACTGTTGGTGCTAAAATAACCCTCTTTCCATATTACCACTCCTCTTGGTGATTATTTCAACAGCACTGTCAGTGGTTTAACATTCTCGCAGCTTTTAAATACCACCAGTGGTTATTAAAGCCCGTAGCATATTTACCGCTGGTATAACACATCATTTTCTATTTTGTAGCTGCTAAAACAACACTATTTTTCCCCTGTGACAATGTTTCACTCCAAGTCCATAAAATATCAGTAGACAATAATAGAAATGTGAATTGAAAGACACAGGAATTCTGTGGGAAAAACATTCCTCTGTCAAGTATTTCTTTATTCAAGTTGCTCAAAGGAAATCACAAAAGTACATTGAATGCGAACATCATAAAATGATGCTATTAAAATCTCAGATAGAAGATTTCCAATACATTTCAAAAACTAGAATGTGAAGGTCCAGATAAAAGCCATGATAGATAAAAACAGACCGTTACAGTAGGTAAAGATTGCCGTAACAATAATGCTAGACGTACTTGTCTAAAATTCAACGGCTTCAAAAGCGGGCAAATGGATTTGCCTCGAAGAGTGTTGAATCTGGGGCAAATAAAAACAATGTGCAAAGTATCTGGGCCAGAGACCATGTCACATTTCCATACAGGGAGCTCAAAGGTCTTATGCCACCCAGCTTAACCATACAAAAAAGGCTGATGAAACAAATTCAACCTAAAATAAATTAATATTTCTGGGGTTCCAGGGCATGTTGGGTAGAGGAGTTGGCCTAACGACTAGGGCAGTCGACCTCTAATCTGGGGAACTAGGTTCGAGTCTCGGCAAGGACGCTGAACATCCTGTGATTCTGGGCAAATCACTTAATCTCCCCGTGCCTAACAAAGATGAATGTGTCCTCATATAATGTAACTGGTGCTATGTAAAGCGCTCTGATACCTGATTCGGGTCAAGTTCGCGCTATCTAAAACTCTGTAAAATAAAAAAAATAGAATGTCAAGTAAAATTGCAGACTATTCGTGGATTTGATTGTATTTTAGTGAGTCACTAAGCGTTTTACCATAGAATGGACTTCCCTTTCTACGTTCACCTTGGAAAGGAAGGTATGTTTGACCCACAAAATGTTGCTCTTGGTATTAAGGGCTTGGCCCAAAAAAGTTTGGGTCTTCCGAGGTCTCTCAGTGTGCTCTTGATATAGTGTAGCCTGGGGATACAAAACATACAATCCAACTCCAAACAATCCCTACAGATCAGTTTGTTAAAATTAAGTTTCTCTTTAACCCGTACCGAAAGCCACAAGAGCAATGGATGGACACAAATACAATTTAAAATATAACCCAAGCTTGATTCCTCTAGGGCAATTTCTGAAGGAGTACATTGGGGGACCTTTAGTAGGTGCCTTAAGAATGTATTTTCAGAAATCCGCATGGGAGTACAGGACATGTATTCCCAAAGCTCATAACCAAAACTGAAACTGACAGTGGGAATACATTTAGCTTTATATTTGGCAAAAATTGACTCGGTATGACTGTGTTCCAAATGTCGTGAAACATCACCTGCGCTGTGCGCTACTCTGTGAAAGAACAGGATTTTGTTATCAATCAGGAAATGTCAGTTAAACTGAGATTCCAATAAAATACCCAGATAACATAAAATGTCCAACCCTGCTAATAAGCAAACCTTTAACCATAAATCTTCTAATTTTAGTAGTCTTGGGTCCCAACACCATGGTATGAGATTTAGAGAAATTAATATTGACATCCAAACTATCCACAAAAAATTATGAAGCGATCTAGCAGATGCTGCAGACCACTGTCATTTTACCTCAGTGCGTAGTCACAACACTTCAAGTAATGGCAGCTAATTCCAGCGGCGGCCGGCACCGATCGGGGTTGGAGGGGTGGCGGCTGGAGTTGTGAGGATAAATAAAAAAAAAAATTCAACTTACCTGCTTGCTGCGTCCTCCTTGCCACTCCTCCTGGTCGCGTCTCTCCTTCTCCCACCGGCAGGAACAGGAAGCAGCCTGGAAGCACCCAGGCTCCCCTGAGCCAATCACAACACAGCAATGCAGCGTTGTGATTGGCCTGAGCGCCGTGGCTCAGCTCTCAGATGGGTAATGGGGTCCTGGGCATGTTCTATACCCAGGCTGTAATGCAGCTGCAGCCTGGTTTGAGAAAAAGAAAAGTTCGCATGACTGTTATGGCCAGCCCGAGAGGGACGGCCAAATAGTCATGTGCACATAGGAGTGGGGGAATCTACTCCTCGGCTGCTCTGTCAGCCCTGCCTCCCCCAACCCCGCCTCACAAAGCTCCCGTGCACGAAAAAATAAAAAATAAAATGATAATAACTGAGTTATTATCATTTTATTTTTTCTTATACTTCTGAAAAAAAACAGTGAGGCGACGCTCCTCCGCCTTAGTGGAGGCGCCGCCACTGACTGATTCTGATCTTAATACTATTGAAGCCTACCTCAGAGCTGATACTATTTTCAGTGGTAAAAGCTACCAATTTTAGATGCTTCTTTCTAGGCCTGGGCAGACTTATAAGTCCACCTGAGTAATGGAAGAAATTTTGCTAATTCCATTTTTCTCTTTGATATGGAATTACCAATAATAACACAATTATGCGCACTAGCGTAATTAAGAGTAATTTTGAGGAAAAAAATCTACTTTGCGAGCACGTTTTGCGAGTGCAAGGAGCTGCTTGCACTGCTGTTTGTGTGCTGTTGCATTTTGCACTAAGAATTTAGCGCTAAATGCTGGGTGTAAACTGGGGATAAATGCTATGCAAGTGCAAATTTTGCTCATGCAAGTGGCTCCTCATGCTCGTTATTCATGTTCTGTTGCATTTAGGCCTATTTCTTAGCACAAAATGCATCCTTGCATCTCTTTTGAATAAGAGGGGAGATTTTTACGTTAAATGTAGAATGACTCGTCTCATGTAATTCCACATAATCTTGCAGAATTTTGGGGTAATTCCATGTGATTACACTACCCGAAACTAGGCAGGTTATGTCCACTTCGATTTTTTTAACCTGTAATATGGATTTCTTCAATTCCAGGAGCATGTTGGCCATAATCCAGCAGTAATCTAGTACAGTGGTTATAATCAGTGAGTGATGCTGTTCGCTATTGGACCTGACGCACCTTACTGCTGGCAGCATCTTCCATTTCTACTTGTGGTAAGAATGTGATCTTTTCCAAAATGAAGAAGTTAGCCTTTGCCTGCTGCTCTAACATTTGGGGTGCCTTTTGTTTTAGAGTTGCAAGGGGACATCATTTTGTTTCGTAATCTATGAGCACCCCTACTTTCTCTATTGTGATTGTTCCGTTTGAGTTTTTTATCTTCTCCTCTGAATCTTTCATCTGCCTTTAAATATGAATGTCTGATTGTTTTGCCCTTACGATTCACCCTCTTCCTTTTATTTCTAGATCTATGTAGCCGTTTCTATTTCCATATAAACCCTCATCCAGGCTCATGTATCTGATAGTTTTAGAGTTTCTCTGTCGAATCTTGGGTTTGACATAACTCATCCACCTCCTCTTCCTTAGACACACACATTTCCAAACCTTCTCATTTCCCCTTCTGCTCACAAGCCCTCAAGTAAAATCGGATGTCCTTATCTCTCCCTAGGTTTAGTGTTCCCATCACCCACAGCCATGTTTTCTTCTTCCTCCCTTTCCCTCATAGGTCTACATGTAAACCTTCTCCACTCCTGAACCTGTTTTTCAAATTATCCCTGATTGTTCCTTGGCACAGACACCAGTGTCTCAGTTTTATCCTTTGTTCCTTTTCATAATAGGCCTGTATCTTGTGTCTGCTGCCTCAGAATTTGCACCAAATCCCGCCCCCAGACCACTGTGCAGGTTTCTGCCTGCTGCAGCAGAACTGTATCTTGTGTCCTCTTCCACTGCCCTCCAACCCTCTACTACCTTAACCCAGCGGCAGTTGGTAGGAAACAGGGTGGGGGTGGGAGGTGGGGTTGAAAATATAAAAAAAAACACTTACCGTTTCTGATGGCTGTGTTTCTCCTCCGCTTCTCTTCCTGACTCCAGTCTGGAAGAAGATGCAGGAAGCACCCGGCACACAGGCTCCCCTGATCAGGACAGGGAGCCTGTGTATATTCCCCACCAGGCTGTCCATTACAGCCTGGTGGGGAATATTCAAAGTGTGCATGACTGCTTGGCTGGCCAAAACGACCGGCCAAGCAGTCATGCGCACTTAGTGTGCACAGTCCACTCCTTCTCCCACCCTGAGCCACCTGCCCCGCCCGCCCTAACCCAGCACACAGCAAACAAAAAACAAACGATAACCTTTTTATTATCATTTTATTTTTCCCCTTTTCACTGCTCTAAGAGCAGTGGGGCGACGCTCCTATGCCTTAGCGAGGAGCAGCCACTGCCATAACGCCTAGGTCACCACACCAAATCATCTGCCAAAGGCTTAGATGTCCAGTCATCTTTCCATGCACCATTTGCACACTGTAGTGTGCGTCAATTCTGTCCCTTACTGGTCTGCATGCATTTTTGGTTTACTTCTCCCAATATCGATTTCACTGGTCTTTTATCGTCTCCAAGACCCATGTGTCTGATCCCACATGAATGAGCCTCTTCAGCCATGCCCACATGACCGAGCATCTGCTATCATACACTGTCATATGATTCTGCTAATTAATCTCCCAAACGCACCCCCCCCCCCACTCTTCTCCCGCAGATACACAGGGCTAATTATATCACCAACTTAAGTCCTCCATACCTACTAAATTCCCAAATTAGAAAGGGGTAATATTTTCAGCTAGCCTTCCCTTCTCTCAAATTTCTGTGCCCAATAAAACTCCAGTGCTGCCATCCTTGGCATGTGTTAAACCTTTTCAGCCTGCATATTCAAACCTTTTTAAACATACTTCTGCACAAGTTCTATTTGTTCAGTCCTGGTGATCTACAGACTCTTCACCACAATTTCCTATCTAACCATCCTCCACCTCGACTCATATCTCTTAGCCACTTTTTAAAAACATGCACATTTTATCCTAATACTTGACAAAAAGCACAACTACGGCTGACCACTGGTTCAGCACCTCAATCCTTGTTTATAGGTTAAATAAGAGTCCTGTGCACAATTCTTCCAGAGTCCGCTGAAGAGGGACTCCACTGTGATCCAGATGAGAACTTTTTATGACAGAAAAAAGGGAAGGTGCACCAGTAAGAAGTCCAAACTTGATAGAAAGTCCTTTAGGTTTCTTTTATTCTTATATATATATATATATTTTTTTTTAAAGAGAGATCAGCCAACGCGTTTCGTTCTTAACACAAGAACTTCTTCAGGGCAATAAGATAAAGGATCCTAGTAATCAATGGAAATTAACATATAATTAATCTCAATAGACGATTCTCAAAAATTATAACTGTGGATAGTACACAATCTATATAAGTGATGCAAGTCACATGAGAAGTGCAGATCATCAAAGAATATATATTTCAAGAGTATCCATGCGATTTACATTTGGAGATTCCATAATACGAGTCCACAAAAGTAATACACATGAGTTCCAAAGCGCAACAAATGAAGATGAACTATAAACAATAGGACTAGGCAGGGAGGCACATGGGAATGGACACATCAAGGAGGGAGATCCGTTCTAGACAAAAAACATCGTCTCATTGGGGCGTCTGCATTTATTCCGGTTCAAAAACATGCACATTTTATCCTAATGTCACCTTCTCCTATTTGTGTACTGTTCTATTACTGTCCCCGGGAACATTTTTATTCAATTGTCTTTATTGATATTTCATAGGTGTACAATAAACACAAACATCAAGTTGCTTGTGTAGACCAAGACGCGGCTGTCCACTGAAGCTTGATCCATTTGTTCAGTTTCCACATCATATCCTTCTCCACAAAGCAGCTATGTCTACCCTACTGTCTCTGCTGGATTCTACAGTTTGTCCTTTTTTAGTTCCTGAGGCTGAGATCTATGTGTCTGAAGCTGATATAACGTCCTGTCATGCCCACACCAATGTGTACCTACCTTGGTGACATATATCTTCAAGGTATGTATGTGGAGTTAAGAAGAGTAGATCCTTACCTCCCTTGTGCATGTGCCTGTTCAATATTTTGTCACTCATTATTATGGTCACGATATTGTGACCCAGCGATATTTTGGATTCAATATTCCCTACTACAATTGTCAGTCTCCGTGTGGGCCTTTTAAAAATGAGAAACAAGCTGATTTGTATAAGTGAATTATCACCCTTGTCAAACAAACAACATACTGTATATCAAACTATGTATTGTAATGGATTGCATGTTAATAAAGGTTTATAGAAATCACCTTTATAGTTTCAGATGTGCAGAGGGTGCACACGATAGCTAGTATGGCAAACACTGTACACATAATGAAGCGCTCAAAAATTAAGCTTTTTCAAACAAAAGGGCATGGTCACTCATTAGTGCATGACACAATCCACCAACAGGTCTCATGGAAGATTGGCATTTCACAAGACATAATAAAATTGACCATGTCTTGCTTCTCAATTTTTTTAGTTCTCTATTAAGCCAGTGCTTAATTTGTGCCGGTGGTTTCAGAAGTTGGGCACTGGCACTGATTTTTGGGGATGGCAAGACTTTTTTTTTTTTAATTATCAGACTATGATACAGAACTTAAGCGAGAAATGAAGAACAGTCATGAGAAAGATAAGAACACAGTAACAAAGGGAGAAAGCAGGCATGTAAAAGAACCTGTAAGAGTGATATAAAGAGGCAGGAAGTGTATGATTGTTGAAGAAAGGGGGATGAAGTGAAATCAAATCTAGACAGCCTTTGTATTCAGTAACCCCTACGTTTGGCAGAGCCAGCTGAAGTCTCCGGGGAAAACTTTGGGTCACTGAACTATTTTTTTACACAAATTAAGCACTGCTCCATGTTCCAGTTTGGGATCTTCAGGTTATTTCCACCTGAATCTTTGCACTTTGGGGGCATGCAAGCAGCTATTCTCTCTCGGTTGGATTGAGTTGGGGTTATCCCTACCAGAGTTATCGTGAACTCATGGTTTCTCAGCACAGCATCAGTTGAGATCATCCAACCCTGCTGACAGCTTTGTCAACTCGAGTTTAGATTCCTCTGAGGATGTATCAATGCTTTCTTTGTCATACGGCCAGGTACGGCCTCAACCCCCTCTTCCTATGACTACAATCCCTCCTACATTGCCCCTTTACTGGTGCCAAAAAGATGCCTGCCTCCCATGGACTCCTGAGGCGGCTAATCATTTATCACAAGGCTTCTTGGATTAGGGGTCGTTAAACCCCGGCCAAATTTATTATACATTTTAATTAATAATCAAAACAATTGTTATATACATTATATACACAATACGCAGACAGTCCATTGTATTACATTGATTACATTGATAGGTACATATGTCATGTTTGCTAACCTTAACATATCTCTAATACAGAGACACTCCTATCCGAATCTAAACAATCAATAATGTTTATCGTTCTGCGTATCCCTATTTTGAGCCTACAGCAAGGTCAATAACTGGCGCCAGATCCTGATCAGACTATGCCTGCACTCCAACCGGAGAGCGCATGCACCGGAGGGGCCCGTTCAGCGGGAGGGTACTTCCACCCCCCCAAGCACCCCCTATGCCCCGCAGATTATCTCCATAAGGGGCCCTTGCAGTTATGTGCAGTTTACTTGTGCCCTTGTGCGCGTGCGGAGTGGCCAACCAGCCTACTGGAAAGCGTAGCTCCCCTCTCCCCGCACCCTTCCAGTCAACCGGCTGTAACTGCCCCTGGAGTTCCATGAGAGACCACTTGTCCCTCCCCCTTGGGCGACCCCATTCAAGAATGGCACCACCCTCTAAGGACCTTAAATTTAACGGTCACCAATCATGACCTTACCGCCACAGGCCTGCATAGTTGCCCGTCCATTAGGCCCCCCCAGCGCTTAATGCAAGGTCATGCCCTGTCTCTAAACCCAACTAACCAAGCCAGAAGATTTTCCATGAAAATTTTGTTACTCAGTTTGGACAAATGAACGCCATCTCTTAAGAAGCACGGCTCCCCCCTGATGCACCCATGGGCTATCTTCTGTAGATGTGGAGCCCTAAATAACCTCTTCATTTTGTTGTCAATCGTTTTCACCGAATGGTTCAACACCCTCACAGACTCTCCCCCCCCTGCCATTGGAATCTCTGGACCATCTGTGACAAAACTAGGATGGACCCAGGACATAGCCGTGCCAACCAACCCACTTCAGTGATTAGCGTTTCTACCAGCCCCCTTCTACTCAGATGTACCAGATTGTTCCCTCCCAAGTTGAAAGATAATAACCCTGGGGTGAGCCCCTTCCCTGTCTAGCAGATCTAACACCAGTCCCCTGAAATAGTCAAAGCGCAGGCCACCCTGCCCATGAAATGATAACCTAAAACCGGCCTGCCTTGCTCTCATCTCATAATTACCTGAAAGAAAAATTTTACTTAAGCGTCTCACATATGAATGACCAATAACCCACACAACGTGTGTTCCCTGGTCCTGTGTGTGTACCCGATCTCGTGTCGATTCATATTCTTGCTGTGCCGCCGCCAGTTTCCCTCCTGCGTGACAGGCTTGAGAAACTGCAAAAAATTAACAGAAAAGAAACCTGCATCAGAAACACCCCATATACTACTCTTATAGCATATGCAGCCGCACATAGCACTTATAACAATTCGAGGACCACCTGCCAATCCTCTGCACTTCGTTCTTGGTGAACCCTCTTGCTGCTGCTTCAGTGGCAGCCCCTATCCTGAATGAATGTGTTCCAAAGCTGCTGGGATCCAGACCTGCCTTCTGCACTGCCATATCCATTACCCTTTTAAATTGAAACCTCGTGAGTGGGGTACCATCAGTGTGGATAAACAATGGCTCCTCTGGCCCCTCTGGGCCTGTGCTTCAGAAAGGCCTCTAGGTTGTTGATAGGGCAGTGCCCGGCGCAGCACTACGCCTTCCCCGCGGGCCTCCTGATCGGTCTTAGATCTCTGGATTGATATGCATAAGGAGTCGCCTTCGATTCTGACATGGCTAAACTGCAACCCACCATGCTTATCTTGTTTATTTTTTGACACAAGTTCCCCAATCCTAAAGGCGCCATAGAATGCCAGTGAAAAAGCGACGCTAAACAAGAGAACTTCTGCCTCGGTGTTGCAAACCTGGCTAAGAGCCCCAAGTATTGATGCCAGGATATTAACCCCTATAGACTGCCTTTGGTCCAGTTGCGACCCTTGCAAACGCTGCCACCCTTTCAGAGCTTTGTTGACTGTGAAGATATTAGTGGGGTCACTCCTGCCACTTGCGTGCATGAAGAAAGAGATCGCTGCTACATGCCGTCTTGCTGCTTCTACTGTGCGCCCCTCCTCTTTCAATGCCCCTAGGTAAGAGAGAACCGCCCCCTTGTCGTGCCACTTCTCCCTCCACTCCTTTCCCAAAATTTTACAGTATGCCCAAATCTCCCCTTCGTATATGCCCTACTGGTCCTGGGTGCTAGGCTAGCTGCCACGATGTCCGGTAGTTGGAGGCACCAATCTGCCAAATTTGTTCTGGGAAGGGTGCCGGGTTCACTGCAGCTGCCGGGAGGTGTGCCCTGAATACCTGCATCTTGAAGTGAGAGAGTGCATCAGCAGCATGATTCAACACCCCTCGGACATGTTTAGCCCTAAATTGCATATTTACTTTCATGCATAACAAAATTATGTCTTTCAACAGATGAAGGATCATCTTACACATTGCAGCTTGCTGATTGATGCATTCCACTACTGTCATGTTGTCTGACCAGAAAACCACTGATTGATTCCTCAATTGCTCAGGCCACACCGTCAGTGCCACAAAGATGGGGAACAGCTCTAAAACCCCAATGTTGCCTGTCAAACCGTTTTGCACCCACCATGCCGGCCACCGCTGAGCCACCCACTCAGTGCCCAGTATAGCTCGAAACCCTTCACTACCCGCAGAGTCAGTCATCAAACCTAACTCTGCGGAAGATGTGAGAGGGCTGGACTCTATTACCACGCCGTTGAAATCACACAGGAATGCCATCTAAATCCGCGCATCCTGCTTAACCTCGCCAGACAGCCTGGTGTGATGGTGTTTCTCTTTGAGACCTGACATGGCTTGCGAGATTGTTCGAGAGAATGGCCGTGCCATAGGGATAACCCGCAATGCAAAGTTCAACTGACCCACTGTCTGCTGCAGCTGATGCAGCGTAACCTTTTCTTTTGCCAGGCACTGTTGTAATGCTGACCTGAACTTAGCAATCTTCTCTTTGGGTAGCCGCGAGCAACCCTGAGCAGAGTCCAACTCTATGCCCAGGAACTCAATCATTGTGAAGGGCCCGACTGGCTTCCGTTGTGCCAATGGGACCCCAACACTCTGCATGAGTGTGCAAAATTCCTGCAGTGCCCCCCCACACTCCTGGGATCCTGGTGCCCTGAGAAACAGGAAATCATCAAGGTAATGCAAAACATGTCGGTGCCCAGTAACCTGTCTAAAAACCCATTCCAAAAATAAACTGAATTTATCAAAGTACGCACAGGAGACCGAGCAACCCATATGCATGCACTTATCCATGTAGAACTTCCCCTGGAATTGGAAGCCTAGAAGATGAAAATCTAAAGGATGGACTGGCAACAAACGGAATGCTGACTCGATGTCTGACTTCGCCAGCAACACGCCAATGCCCAGACCCCTGAGCATCTCAACAGCCTGATCAAAGGATGAGTACTTGACGGTGCACAGTTGATCATTAATAGCATCATTCAAGGACTGCCCCCTAGGTGCAGACAGGTTATGAATCAAACTAAACTCACCAGATTCTTTTTTAGGGACCACCCCCAGAGGAGAACAGACACAATTTTCAACTGGGATCCTGTCGAATGGGCCTGCAACTCTGCCCAGGCGCAGCTCCTTCTCTATTTTAGCCTTATCCACCCCTGGGTTGGCCCTCACCGAGAGCTGGTTCTTGCACTCGGATAATCCTACATAATCGAGCAGGAATCCTAAAACCATATCTGAAACCGTCTAGTAGCAACCTGGCAGATGAAGGACAATTATACCTATTTAATCAGGGAATCAATGCATCTATTATTATGGGAGAGCGTGCTTTAGTCAGAGAAATACCATCAGTCCTGCTTCTTTCTTCCTCTATCCTTTGATTTCTTAAAACACTTGGATTCGGGGTGTGAGGTATTGCCACAGAAAGAGCATGAGTGCTTGAACTTACACATGCCTGCCGCCCTAGTGCATGTACGCCTGTTGAAATCCCAACACGCCCCTTTTTTCCCTCCCCCACTGCTGGCACCAGCGGAGGGAAATGACCGAAAAGACTGAAAAGACTGGTTCTTGGCACCATCTTGTGCGACACAACCAAACTGGTCTAGTCATGAAATCATATCTATTTGATCCCATTTGAGGGCAGGATCTGAAGCCTTAGCTCTTTTGAAATGTTTATCATATTCCTTCCATTCTACCCCACCATACTTGTCATGTGCCCCAGTGATCCTGTTCTGGTAGCATGCCATTTCTGCCGCCAAACCTGGGAATCGTTCTGCCATTACTACCATGTAAACTGAGAAACCCCTCACCTAATTAATCAAAGATTCTTCAATCCTATACTTCTGCAATTCACTAGCCCACTCCCTCGGGAGCATCCAATCCTTCTTTTTCTTGGCCTCCTCCCTTTCATTTTCATCAAGCAGTAAAGAGAACATATTGATATAACTCTCCTTCCAAATGTTTTCTTTCACTTCCTGCGTGACATGTCTTGCCAGCTTTTCCCTGGGGGTGCGTGCTTCCCCGACCCATAACACAGGCAACATCTGCCGCTTACCTGATGCGGCTGCCCCCGTTGGTTCTGCTGGCTTCTCCTTTTCTGGGTCCACGCCTGTGTTGCCTGCCGGCAAGTCTTTGCTGGCCCCAGTAGGGGTTTCCCCACCCACTGGAGTGCCCGGGTTTGGGGGAACCTGCCCTTCCCCTGGCTTATCTCCCAATGCCCCATCCAACTGTGCCACTATCCGCCTGGCCTTATCAAGTAAGCCCTCCCCGCTGCCAGACATTCCAGCTGCCAGGGACCAATTCCCAACCTTTCCTAAACAAGGAAGGACAGCTGCCAAACTGGACACCAAATTCTGCGGAACTAGGGGATTCCCTGTGGGGGCCCCACCCATGGGGGCAACTGGGGACTGTCGGGTACTACCTGCCATTCCCGGTTGCCCACCTGTGTCTGATGGAGGATCACCCCCACCACTGCCTGGAGGACCACTTCGGCCCGATGGCCCTTGCTCCCCCCCTGATTGCTTGCGGGACTGGCACAGCGGCCACTGACTCAATGGATCCATTTGCTCCCTCACCCTCTGGTGCCCCCCTTTCTTAGATCTACTCTTTTTGGGCAGGGGAGGGAATGCTGCTTTAGGAGCCACATTGGTCCGTCTGGGCCTGTCTGGAACCTCTTCGTACCCGTCCACTTTATTTCTAAGGTCTGCAATGGCCTGCCCCATTTCATCAACTTTCTTCAATTTATCCTCCATATCCACCATTTTACGCATCATTGCCTCCATCAAATTTTCCATGCGGGAGCGCTGCTCGCCCCGCTTTGCCTTATGGTCCATTGCACTTAAAACACTCAAAAATGCTGCAAAAAACACCCGTGTAGGGATGTGTCACCAGCTACCCCAACCTAACACCGCCCCCCACAAGCTTAAAGGCACCTTTGGAGCAGCCTACACTATCACACCCAAAACAATAAACAGCACACCGAGGCCTGGGACACTGCCCTGACCCTTACCTTCCAAATCGAAGAAGGTACACAACTGGCTACGAGCACCCAAGCAACCAGAGCCATGCCCACCAGCTAATCCAGTGTGCCAGGATGAGATCCTCAAAACCCCGCGTGGCTCCCGAAAGTGCTGGGATGCAGGCCTGTCCGTGTCCCCTTTAAAGTCCTCCCTGGTGCTGGAGACCCCAGAAAAAGCCGACCAAAGGAAGAGCATCAACGCTGCTGTTTGCTGTCAGTTGTTCTTCCACCAGCTGCTTCTGTCCATCACCATCCAAAGCGTAAGATGCTCTTGTTCTGTGATGCTGTCCTGAAAAACACAAAAAGAGATCAAGTGGAGCCTCCCAGCGAGGCTAAGGATCCTCCTGTGCCTGAGTAGAAAGAGGCAGCTGCCCACGCTGCACCTGGCTGCTCAAATGCTGTAGGTAAAAAACGCCCCCTCTCGGCGCTGCAGCTCTTGCTGTTCCTGCCGATTTTGTAATGCTCTTTGCTTCTGCCGAGGCTCACCACCTGGAAGAGATAAGGGAAATACTGGTGAAGCCTCCTAGCGAGGCTGAGGTGGCGTCTATGATCAGGAAATAGCCGCTGCCCACGCTATTCTTGGCCCCAAAACACACAATGCCCCTGATGTTTGCCAAACGCTTCCCTCGAGAACACCGCTAACAAAAACCCGACACAGCCCCCAACGAGGTAGCGCTCCCGCCGGGTGTGGCCCCTTGGCTCCCGCCGGAGCTCCCAAACCGTTAGCGATGCTCAAACTGGACTCCTGGCACAGCTCCCCGCAGATGGAACCGCTCCAGCCAGGTACGGAAGACCGCCGCAAATCTCGACACAGCGACCTGAAATGAAAAAAGAGAGAGAAATTAAAAGCAGCCTCCTAGCGAGGCTGCTAGGGATCTTGCTGTGCAGGCTGCGGGGGTAGCGAACAAAGAGGCAGCTTTCGCCGCTTCCCAGCCTTTTATTCACCTAAACTCCTCCAGGAGCCGGTTCTAACCGGCCCCCGGCGTTTGCCCAATGCGTGCCCCGAAAGTGATCATAATAACTTCCGGGGCGCGAGCCAGTGGGCCAATCAGAAGTGAGGCGTGCCCGCCGCGTCACTGTTGAGCGCGATGGGCCCACCTCCCCACGGCGTCATCGGGGACCTGCACGACCGCCATACATGCAGTGTGTCCGATGCCGGCCCATGCCTTGCTATCAGCAGTCTACATGACTATGGCGACCCCTCACACTATTGCTTTTCCCGCTTCCCAGTGTGGAGCTGTTGTTTCTGCCCTTGCCTTGATGCTTTCAATCTTACAACTCAACGTCAAGTTTTGTCCCAGTAGGAGACAATATAATAACAGATAGTTAAGTTTTTTTTAAGCTGGGCAAGGGTGTTGTGTCTGTTTCAGCATTCAAGCACCGCAGTAAAGTTACTGGCCCCTTTATCTGCACCAGAGTCCGCGTTAGATTCATTCATCAAAATTGATAGGTTCCTGGAGATTGGAAGTTGTAGTGTTAGGGTCAACTCAGAGGCCTAGGAAGAGCCCTGTGAGACTTGATGATAACAAGAAAAATGCCCTCTCCCAGGCTCCCGCTTTGGTAGTAATAATCAGCTTTAACTGGAGCAGTGAGCCCCGGCGCAAATGACTTGCTGCAACATTTACAGCTATGAACCTGGGCAAATTAGTTTGGCTTGTTTTTATATATTTTAACTTACTCAGTGGTGCTTTAATTTTTGGATGGTTAGGTCATTCTTTTCCTCTAGGCCATCTTGCTTTTATTTCTTTGTGCAGTTGTAATAAATTGCATACTTCCCCTGGACTGTATTTTTTACGGTCCTTAATGCAACCTGAAAATAGGCACGTCCCGCTGCATAAGAGAGATTACAATGATAATGTGTAACTACGAAAGAGGCCCCAAATACTGGGTCTCCTACTGTGAAGACAGATCGCTGCTGTTAAAGTGAAGGTTAAATATTAATGTGATTTATCACCAGTTGAACTCACTGTCATTTTTTAACAGAACAAATGTGCAGTGAACAGTCCTGTTAAGCATTCTTTCAGAAGCTACTGAAACATCATGCCTGCTCTGACCTGGTCATTAGTCATTAACTATACTGCAATGAATTTCAACTCAGTTTCTTTAAAAATGATGCTGAGTCTCCAAGATATGTGTACAAATTTAGCTTTAACAGATACTTTCAATTTTTTAGAACATGTTTCTACTTCTATAATCATTAAACAACACTCTCACATGCTTTGACGTGCGTAGTGAATCACAAACTGATGAAGCCTCCATGGGAAATATCCAACCACTACTCTTGCCTGATTTTCTGTCCAGCTTGCCCTTTCTAGAAGAGGGGGGGGGATAACCACAGGGCTGCATCTCCATTGGGAGGGGGAGGTGGTGGATTTGAATACAATGGTTTTTCCATAATTGCAGACCATGGCATGCAGGTGGGGCCTCACCTGGCTCAGGTGGAGCGGGTACTTTGAAAGGTGACTGTTATTTTTTAAATTTGGCGCACTTAGCTGGGATTCCTGGGAAAGGGCAGATGGAGACCGTTGGATGTTAGGGGCTCCTGAAGGGGGCAGCAGGAGCAGTGAAACAGACACTTAAGCAGAGGAGCCTGTATGGACTCCTCGTTGTTTCCTGGTTTGCCGCTTCCACCCGCCAGCGCGCCTGCTGCTGCAACTGGTTCCCACTGGCAGTGGTACTGTGGTATGTAGGGTAGGGCTGGGGACATGTGCTACAGCCATTGTCCTTAGATATCCGGGATACTCTATTGCACTGACCTGAGGACATTGGGAGTTGGTGCTTGCACAAGAGGACCAAAGTATGGCCCATCTCTCTAACTGTGGCAGGAGGGATATCTCTTTTGGGGTGGCTCTGGCATGGTTGATTATGGGCTCAGCTTACCTGTTGACCCAGGTAACCTTTCCTGTGAGGGAGTGGGCAAGTTCATCCCGTGAAAGTTACATCTGGAGGACCTTGGGTGCTTGATCAGGCCCAAGTCAATAAGCCTGTGCTGTAAGGGCCAGTTGGGAGGTCAACCATTTCTACTTAAGAAATGTCAGTCAGACAATCCAATGTCTAGTTTGCTGCAATCCCATTAAGTGTTATCTTAACTGTAATCAAAATTATGTGCAATATGTAAATAGAAGATATTCTGAATTTTGTTGGTGCATGTTAATGTAATGTGTAATAAATATGGCCTGCTAATTGTTTCCTCCCTAATGCAAATATCAGAGGGTCTGAGGTCATTTTTGTGCATGCTTACACTGCTATATGACTGCACATTTATTTAGCCTGTCTCTCCCAAGTTTAGGTGTAGTCCACCACCTGTGGAACTGCCCATGGTAACAATGGGGAATAACATGTTTGTGCTCCTGTCATTCCCTCGCAACATCACCCTCACAACGCAAGTGGGATTGGCATGGTTGCTGCAAGTGCTCGTTTTCTTCAGTGCACACGTACTTTAAAATGCTTTTCCATCATTATGGGCACACTAGGAAACTGCTGCCCGCCTGCCAATTATTGAAGAAAAGCATTTTAAAATATGCTAGGAATGCAGTAAAGTTGCTTTCCCTGTTCAAACTATAAGTACATGACCCCAGAAGTTATTGTACTTATACTGAAGTTTTGCATTCCTATATGTGTTCCAGCACTAAAGAAATGTGCAGTCATCCATTCACTGCCAGACTGTGACACACTGTTTCCAAGTGCAGAAACGACAAAGTGAGGGATGGAATGCTTGAATTAATCTCAGCCACTGGCAACCGCTCAGTCTGCATCCCAGTCCATAGTTTTTCACCCACCATGCCACCTCAGTTTGGACCCAGTCATATGCAAATCCGTCTTGACTCAGCTCCTCATGGGAACAGTCCAGCCAGAATTGCTAGGCCGGGTCCTCCCTAAGCCAGAATACAAGCAACCTAGGATCGGTGCTACCCTTAATATGGTCTCTACAGCCAGGTATAGCTTGATTCGAGTGGCCAGTGATCATGGGACCCACATCTGGGCATACCTGGCGCACTTAGCGATATGATGGGGTGTGATGCCCAAACAACTCACCATATATGTTGCACCGCACTTGCTGGCCCCCATTTGGTGTGTGATCTCCTCAGCAAGATCGGGATCCTGGAGTCCATGAGCAGCTAAGGGAAGGACTTCCTTCCTGCTCGTGGAACGCAAATCCAATCAATCCTGGAACTGCTTTCAGGCTGTTTTTAGCATGAGAGCAGCTCCAGGATTGGTTGGAGCAGGCTAACCCAGTATATTTTGAGGCTGGGGCTTGTGCCAGCTATTCCCAGGCTGTTTTACAGCATTTGGATTGCTGGGTCTAAAGTATGCAGTGTGTAGACAGCCGGCCAATACGAGATGCACACTGTAGACCAGTGCAGTCATCCTGCATTTGCAGGATTCAGCCCCGCACCCACTCTTGCGCTGTACACATTTCGAGAGGTGGCAAATTAAAATGGCATTCATATGCCATTTTATGTATTTGTGTTTGCCTGCTGCAGCAGGCGGGGCGACACTCCTCCGCAATTTAGGAGGAGCCGCCCCTGCCTAGTACAGTTAAAAATATCCTAAACAGTTCATCATGGAGGTCTGTGGAAGTCTCCTGTTGCAGAATGTAACAGAAAGATTGTACATGACCTGACCAAAGACGTAATCTCTCACGACTTGGGGTCGACTTAGATACAGCTGGTAGGTGGCTCCATCACATGTGTGACACCTTCAGCCACGACAGTCTGTTGAACTAACATCATGTTGCCTTATGAAACATGTAACTTTGCTTTTAAAAAATCATAGACTTCAAAAATCGCAGAAAATGAAAAGTTGGAGCTGTCTGATGGTGTTGCACAACGTTCGATCAGTGGGCAGCTATGCATAGAAAAGATTCTGAATCTGTGCGGTATGAGTAGGCTGCAAATCTCTTTTTATTACTTTGCCTTGGCCTAAGCACCTCTTTTGAAACGTACTGTTGCTACACTTTGGATGCACCGAGCAGTGCTGCACTTCACCAGAGAGGTACTGGAAATGTAGCAATCCTGCACTTCACCAGGTTTGTACTGGAGCTGCATCTCAGATTCACCATAGAAAGCTGTGCCTCAGTGGAGGTGAATTGAAGCAAGTCTGCTTCACAGATTTGCTTCACAATACTCATGCCACTGGAATTATGCGGCAGTGGAACACCAAATTATGTGGCAGGGTTGACTAAGTTATATAGAAAGAAAAGGCAAATTATTCAGCATGATGCAGCCAGGGCCGGACTGGGAACCGAAACCGGCCCTGGCAAACTGCTCAGCAGGCCCCCGGTGGGGATGAGGGGGCGCGGCCGAGCTGTTTGCAAGGGTCCGTTTCGGCCGATTTTGTGTCCCGGGGGCTGATATTTCAGGCCCCCAGTACCAAAAACTGGTCCCCAGGTGCCCAAAACTGGCCCCCACCCTGGCGGCCCACCAGGGAAACGCCCAGTGCCCTGGATGCAGCACATTTTTTGATACTATTACTTCATTATTTTGTAATCTTCACACATAGTAGTACCTTCTGGGCAGAGATTTCACCTCAGTACCAACTAAAATTAAAAAAAAGCAACTGAATGAGGACCAGTTAATCTTTGCAAAGGGTATTCCACTGCGCGTGAACCCGCGTTACCACGTTTTTTGGTAACTATTCATCCATTAGAGCTAGAAACAATTTTTTTGTTAAAATCTGCAGATTACTCAGCAGATGATAGATTATGTGGCAACTGCGGCAAATCCATAAATGTGCAAAAAAAGCAGTGGCCACCAAATCACATAACTCCAATGGCCCTGACAATACTACACTTTGCTCAAGAGGGCTTTTCAGTAGTGACTCCAAACGCTGCCCGTCCTTGCCTGTTTATGGAGAAAGTCTGTATGAAAGGACCTATTCGTGCCTCCGAAAAGAGATTTGAGATGCACTTTGTATGGAATACCCTGTTTCTGTGTACAAGGTGTGACTTGTCGCGCAGTGTGTAAGGAAGGCCCTGTGCTTGTTTTTAGTAAGTGCTCTGTGATGCAGTATGTGTGGGCGATCCTCTCCCACATATCTTTCTCAAGCTTTCCTTTCAACCTGAAGCAACTCGAAGTTGTCGCTAACAGTGCGGAAACGGTTATTCTTTGCCAATCGCCCTCCCACTACTGACATTGGACTGGAAACAGAGAACAAACACGGTCCCTGAAGATCTATAATGAATACTGACCCCTGCTGGCCACTCTCCTGGGGTTACACCAGCATTAAGGAGCACAAACCTGCAGCTCTTCAGATGCCCACTTTTTGTCTTCAAGGATTCAGTTACTATTGTGATCAAACGACACTGGCACCTTAAGCATTGCTTTGTGAGACAAGCCGGTGCGTTTCTCAAAACTGCTACACAATCATAGACACATTTCATCCTGGTTGGGCCTTATAAGTGAGATGCAGTTGGCAAGATCTGATTCTATTAAGCTCCCAGGCTTTTTGTTGAGAACAACATAATCGGCATTAACAGAGAAAGGTAACATACCGCTGTATGTGATGGATGGCTGAAAGAAACCACTGCCCTTGATAACCTGCACATGACACACAGTATAGTGGCACGATACCAAAAAAGGAGTAAATCACGACCCAAAGAACCGTGGTCAGAGGCTAACAGCGGGAGCTAAAATTGAAAGGAAGAGTAGACACTGTTAAAGGAAGTTGAGCTCATGGGTCAACCGAGCTTGGAACACTGCTGGATTTAGATGTGATAGGCAAGTGATCCCCAGGTACTGTGGGGCATATTTACAATAACTGGTGCATCCCTGCATATCAGCAGGGATGCGCCAGTTATTGTGCGCCACAGCTCCGCCACCATGGATGCGCCGCATTTACAATGCGGCGCACCATGGGGCAAAAATGGCACAGATGCGTGACGCATCTGTGCCGTAGAAGTGGCGCATTGCTGGAGTTGCGTCGCAAGAGCGATGCAGCTCCACAAATGCTCTGGGGGGCCCTATCTTGTTAATACTGCGTCAATCCTTACGCCAGCTTCAGGCAGGTGCAGGGTTTTGACGCAGCATGGGTCTAAAAGTGACTGAGTGAAATCTTGTAGATTTCACTTAGCCACTTTTAGGAGGCGTTCCTGCGCCGGAACGCCCCCCCTGCACAGTAACACCTACATGTGGCGCAGGGCTTTACAACGTGACGCATCTCCCAGAGTCCCAGCCCCCTGAAATAAAAAACGGTGGTGCTTCTCCCCCGCTCCCAGGTAACCCTCTGCAGAAATTACGTACATTTCTTTCTGTGAATAAGTGTAACTTGGGCCAGATGTGTGCGTACGTTACTCTTAAGTTACTCTTAAATTTCCAAAGATGAATCATAATTAATGACTGGAAAAAACGGTGTACAACTATTACATCAAGATCTTTACATTGGGAGTCATTGCTTTCCGGGAGTTATACTGGGAGTCTTTACTTCGCAGGTAAGTTATCCGTGTATTCTCAGAGCATACCCCCAGTGGCGTAGCTAGGCACTTTGCTGCCCATGGCAGCCCCTGTCTACGCCATCCCGCGACGGTCGTGCTGAAGCCCAGGTGGCGGGGGCGGTGCTGGCGATGTTTCCTGCATTTGCCGGCCCCGCAGCAAACTCATGTAAGAGCGGGGGGATGAGGCCGCTGCCCCCAAAACTTGTGTTGTCCAGGGCGGACCGTCCCCCCACCCCCATCTTGCTATGCCACTGCATTCCCCTTGGCACCCTTACATACTCTGCAGTGATTACCTAAGTATGTAAGGGTGCCAGGCAGTACATATTGCAATGATTTCTAAACAGGGCGGGAAGAGGGAGTGGTCACTCTATGTTTAAGAAACACTGCAGATTAAAGAGTCGAGAAGAGGGAACAGTCCCTCTATATTTAAAAACCACTGCAGATTAGTTTGCAGTGGCTTTTAACCATAGAGAGACTGCTCCCTTTTCTTACCATGTTCAGAAAGCACTGCAGTGCATACCCCTCGGTCCCCTTGCATACTCTGCAATATTCACTGCAGAGTATGCAAGGGCGCTGAGGGTATGCACTGCAGAGTAATATGCAGTGGTTTCTAAAGTTTAGAAACAACTGCATACCACTAGAATGTGGATCCCTTACATACTCTGCAGTAATCACTGCAAACACTGTGCAGTTGATAGAAATTGCCTTATAGTTATTTTCCAACTTTAGCCGATTATTATAGAGCATACATCTGTGGCTCCTTCATTTTTTATTATCTTTCCCAATAAAAGAACATGAAAATTAACAAAACAAAAAAAAACAATAACAAAACAACAAAAACTGCTTCGAACTTCCCCATAGAGAAATTGGAAAAAAGAAGTCTGGTAGGTCAACGCCCCGTTATAGATTGTGAAGATACGAGGTGCTTGTAATGGACGTTTTAAACTTCTGACTTGGTCACAGCATTCCATTGCATTTAAAAATAGCTGGGAAATTATGACATTTAATTATAAATGTCAGCGTGTTTTCAACAAACATGTTTGGTTTAAAATGTGGAGAATGTGGAAAGATGGAAGATCTAGGCGTAGGAAGATTATTATTTTGTTTGCATGGTTTTACAAAATTACAATTAGAATTAAAGGATGCGAAAGAATAGTGAAAAGGTTACATTACTCAAGGGAAACATTTGGGACCTGTTTTTGCGTGCCCCTAAGTTAAGTCAGTCGTTTTAGCTGTTTGAAAATGATACAAGGGTGAATTTTGAGAATGGTTCTAGGAGTGAATTTCTAAAAGATGCTGTGCTATTGAGGTCTTGGGGGAAACATGGCGGCTGCTAGTTAAACTGTCGCGGCCGCAACTCTCTCGGGCTCGGAATTGGTCTCATCTCATCTGGATGAGGGGCCTCCAATGTGTGGATTTTGAGTAAGAACCCCCCCCCCATTCCTACCTTGAGTTGCAGTGCATTACCCCTCTTAGGTGCAAGTTCGAGCGCGATCTGTCTCCTTGTCTCCTACGGGTTGGCGTGGTGCTGCGGAAACCTCATGGCCCCGGACTTCAGAGGCGGTCCACTGGCGCTCCGAACCCTGTTGTGGGAGGGCGCAACATGCGAGTGGCAGCGCAGCGGTACTACCTGCTTCCAGGTTCGGGTCCGGGTTATAGTACCGGCGACTACACGAGCGTTAGGACCAGTGGCAGCACTGGAGGTGAAGGGAAGGCAGCGCTCGATGCTCAGGTGCAGGTAGGCTGTTTGAGCCTTGGTTTGGCTGATAAGATCGCTGCAGATATCTGGAGAGGAGGTAAGGGGACTTTTGGGGTTCCTCAGGACTACTATTCCAGCTGTGTGCCTTTGTTTCACCGAGGGAAGACTCTTGTGATCACCCGGTCGCCAGATAAGGAAAAGGTGATCTTCTATTGCATGGAGGCATGCGAACTCCAGAATATAGGTAGTTTGCCACCTAAGGTTAGCAGATATACCCTGCGCACTAGGGCAGCTCACTCTTCCTCAAATAGATATCACTCAGCCTATTCTGCCCACCAGGAGTCTCCCCCCCAGTTACTGATACCAGAGTGACAGCCAAACAGTCTAGGTCTAAGGGGCTAATGCAGAGGCCGGAGTCAGTACCAAGGGGAAAGGAAGGGGTAGGGGTGGGGGTAGGGGGGAAAAGGCATCGACCGTAAAAGTGAATATAACTCCTTCATTAAAATCATTCTATAAGGTCATGCCTTCTTCCTCTACTCGGGACCCCAATAAGGGAGGCCCATCAGAAGGCTCGCAGGGAGGTTCTTACAGTCCTAGCACAATGCAACCAAATAATTCCCTGGATTTCGCCCGGTGTAAGAACCCCGACATGGGAACCACCCCGCAAAGCAACATGCAGTTGCCCGGGCCACTTGACCCCCAGAATGACTTGGCAGAGAGCTCCGGGAACGTTCTATTTGCCATCCATCCCGCAGTAGGAATTTCAAGTAGGTTCACCGTGTTAGCGTCCCAAGATTTCCTGGCTGGCCAACAAGACTGTCTTCCTGAGGGTGTCGAACCAGGGGCGAGGTCTGGATCCCTGGTAGATATCCTACTGGCTCTTTAAAGATGAGATGGCAAGCAGGTTTACTGTTTCTGAGACAAACCAGGCTGCGATCCTAGCATCATGTGTGGTACGAGCTCAGAAGCTCGAGGAAGTTTCACTAAGAAACAACGCTTTGGAATAAGAGATCCCGAAAATCATCTTCAACAGATATGGCAAAGGTAGCTGCACAGAATAAAGAACTAAAAGAAGATCTCGAGTCCCTGGAGAACCACTCAAGGAAAAACAACTTGAGACTTATCAACGTTCCGGAAGCACTTGAAGGCACAGACATTAAGGGGTTTGTGATAACCCTGTTAAAGGAAACAGTGTTAAAGAATTCCCCCAATAAAGACCTCGCACAGGTGATACAACGGGTGCATCGTGATCCGTTTAAAAGGAACCCAACTAAACAGAAGCCCAGGAAAATTGTAATCAATTTCTTAACATATACTGTTAAAGAGGAAATTTTAACCTCGGCTCTTAGGGAAGGAACCGTTACTTCTAAATTCCCTACTAACCCTTTTTCCTTTACTATAAGATCTGATATATCCCACATTACTGCTATGAAACAGTGGGAGCTTGGAAAAAGAATGGAGGAACTGAATAAACTGGGGGCTAAAGCACAATTGAGGTTCCCTGCATCACTGCGCATAATGTGGAATAATCACATGTAGCAATTTCACACAGTCGAGGAGGTCGACGCCCTTATAGTTAAAATAAAGAACGGGTTTGAGAACTAGGATAGGTGCTGGATTTTCCAGATTTAAATATATGCAGTTAGTGTCCTGGTTTAATGCGGAAAAAGGGGAAGTTAGAGGAAACCGGGAAGTTGAAAGGTTGTGTCAAACTATCCACCTATTGAGGAAGGAAATCTCAGTATGGTATAATCATTAGAAGCCGAAGATCAGGAGATTCCTTCTTCAGAGATGGTGTGGACTCAAACCCCCCTCGGCCCCTCAATAGATTCCCTTTTTGAGCCCTCCCTGAAGGTGTTATACAAGCATGTTAAACCTGCTAGTTTAAAAAAGAATAATTTCTTTGTTATAAACAGACTGTATTATACTCCAGCTAAGATTGCCAAATTTGTCTCAGCCCCCCCTCCTAAGTGTCCGAGATGCCTGCTACCTCTGGCCAACGATCGACATGTTTTTTATGAGTGTCCGGAATTGGAAATCTTCTGGAAGAAGGTTGGTGACTCTCTCCGAGATATTTTTAAGATCAAAATTGATGTTAACATGTCATTTGCTTTCTTTGGAGACAATGGTATAATATGTCAAACAGCTTCACAGACACATAGAGGTCTACTACTATATCTGGCCCTATTAGCTCGGAGAGAGATATGTAAGAAATGGATAGACCCCCAATCACCGAAAAGGGAGGACTGGCTTAAAGCCTCGTTTGCTATGGCCCGACTGGAGTATGAAAGGGCAGAGGATAAGCCATCTAACATCTGGCATCCTCTTATGAGTTGGGCTCATAATTTGAGACTAATATAACTGGTCCAATGATTACACCAAGCTCCCTTATGAAAAAGGGATTGGTCGGGGGACCAATGCGAATGCGGAAAGCCGGGAGGCCCACAGATCGTTACAATGGCTTTACAAGATCCGCTGAGGCTTGAATGGTGAGATGAGGACAAAAGAAATAAATAAATAAAGAACGGGGATGGAGTATAGGAGGGTTTGGTTAACACAAGGTTAAAGTAAGGAGGGTCCCTACACAGAGATATTATAGACTGCAATGTTAAAGTAAGTTTATGTTTTTTAAATGCCCGAGGAGTTGAGGCCGAATAGGCAACGCCTAATCGAAGGTAGGGTTTCCCGAGGGGAGGGGTACACAGGGGGTTTGAGGGGGGGTGGTGGAGGGGTGCACGGGGTGTGGAGCAGTGGGTAAAAATCCAAAAAATAATGTCCTCAATCTCACATTCATAAGGGACCGTCCGCTTAGGGTTCCATCCATCGATGGCAGAAATCCCCCCCATTGAATAACAAGGTAACATTTATTACGTGGAATGTCAATGGTGCCCTCGCAATTTGCCTTATCCAAGAGATGCATTTAAGCTATGCAGAGTGTTGTATTATATTCCCTAAATATGCCTGGGTAAAACATTTTTGCTCTTCTGAGCAGACAGTCCACAGTAAGGGGGTGGCTATACTGATAAAACAGGGGGCAGGTTGTTCCATTAAATCCATCCAAACCGATTATTCAGGGAGGTGGATAGTGGCCTTATTGGACTTTGATGGCCTAGAGTTAGCATGCGCTTCTTTTTATGGTCCCAATACCGATGACCCGACTTATATTTGCAAATTGCAATCTAAATTAGTCGAAGTAGCCTCGCCTTTAGTTATTGGAGGTTATTTTAATGTTCTTCTTGATCCCCTAAAAGTCAGATCAAATCAGAGCCACTATATAGGGGCACCCCGAGTTTGTTGTGCTATGAAGAACATGTTGCATGATCTGGAGCTTGTAGATGTATGGAGGGTAAAGATGGGTGACACACATGGGTTTTCGTTCCACAGTAAGAAGCATGGTCATTCATCTCGAATAGACTATGTGTTAACTTACAGGTCTAGTTTGGACAATATGACTCGCATAACAGTTCTGCCTTGTCACCCATCCGACCATTCCCCTGTCTTGTTTTCTTTCGTGGGGAAGAGACACAATTTACAACCTAGATGGACGTTTAAAAGGTCCATGTTGGCAGTCCCCGGGATTGCAAGGGCCCCCTAAATCAGCTACCCTACTTCACTATAAATGTTGGTTTGACCTCTATGGACTAAGTCTGGGATGCCTTTAAGGTCAACTTGAGGGGCTTGCTACATAGTCTATTATGCTCAAAGAACAGGGCCGAGGTTCGGGAGCTACAGACTCTTGAGGGGGAAATCCTTCACTTAGAGTCAGAGAGGGTGCGGCTTAATCAAGGGAGCCCTGAAAGATTGGTACAAGTCCAGAGTGATTTGGAGGGTCTTTGGCAGGAATACAGGGGAAGATTAGATCAGAAGAGCAGG
This sequence comes from Triturus cristatus, assembly GCF_964204655.1. Lineage (NCBI taxonomy): Eukaryota > Metazoa > Chordata > Amphibia > Caudata > Salamandridae > Triturus > Triturus cristatus. The sequence goes on from NC_140593.1 coordinate 464,379,135, forward strand.
GCTCAATGGATGACCAAAAATATGCAGAATTTCGAGTATGGTGAGAAGGCAGGTGCCCTATTAGCATGGAAAGCAAGAGTGGATCGTACCAAGAATAACATCAATGAACTGATAATAAATGAAGATGGAGTGAAGTCAAGTAGCCTAGAGGATATGCAAGCTTGCCTCTTCTCTTTATTTTCAGAGCTATATAGAGAGGAGACGGTGCCTAACATCCCTTCAATCTTGGTTAAGAGAGAAATCTCTGCCGACACTAACGAATGAAAGTCGTGAGAACTTAGATGCTCCAATAACTGAGAGAGAAATTAAAGGCCAAATAAACAAATGTAAAAATAATAAAGCAGCAGGCACGGATGTGCTCCCTAGTGAGATCTATAAAGTTCTTTTGGATGAATTGGCCCCAATATTGGGTATTTTATTCAACTCTGTGTATAGCTATAATCTCTAAAAGCGGATTCATACCGGCCGATCTTCCTGCTGAACGCCGATTACAAGATCTTCATGGGTATTCTGGCAGGGAGATTGGTTAAGTTGGCACCATCCTGCCGACCAAAATGGGTCACTCCCCGGGAGATATATTCAGGAGCAGATGCACCAGCTAATTGGTAACATCAACTTGGCGGTGGCGAGATTGGACCCCTTGGCCGTAGTGGCCCTCGACGCGGCCAAGGCGTTCGGCAGGGTCTGCTGGGTTTACCTCTGGGAGGTTCTTAGGTCTATGGGTTTTGGTCCTATTTTTATCCGGACCTTGATCTACTGCTGCCAGGGAGCCTCTGCAAAGATCCTACTAAATGGCATGTTGACCTCTAGCTTTAACATCCAAAGAGAAACAAGACAGGGCTGTCCTATCTCCCCCCTGCTATTTGATATATATATATAGAGCCATTGGCGCAAGCAATAACATCAGATGGCTTAATCTCCCCCTTCAAATGTCAGCAATATAGTTGTAAGTTGGCTCTCTACGCCGACGATCTGTTGTTATACACCAACGACCCTGGGGTGGTTATACCAAGGGTTGAAGTACTATTGGAGGAATTTGGTTCTCTTTCGGGATATCTAGCCAACACCTCCAAGACAGAGGTAATGTGCTGGAATATGGACAACTGGGAAGGCACTGAGAGTAAGAAGTTTAAATATCTGGGCATCACTATCGTTAAGGATCTGGATGCAATCCCCAGATCAACCTACATAAGACCATTAAAGAGCTAGACCGCCTATTTGCCAGATGGAAGAATCTGCCCCTAACAATTTTCGGTGGGGTCTACCTGGTAAAAATGGTCATTCTGCCTAAGTTGACTTATCTCTTTAACGCGATCCCTCTTGCTTTCCCCAATAAAGATATCTGTAAAATCCAAAGTAAGATTGGAAGTTTTATCTGGGGAAACAAGGGAGCCAGACTGTCGTGGAAAAAGCTGAGACGTAAGCTTATTAAGCGGGGGTTGGCTTGCCCAGATATTGGTTGGTACTCTGTGGCTTTCCAGTTTATAAACATCCGGATGCTACTAGTAAAACCGGATGAGTCATCTTGGGGGAGGATATTGGGTGATATGGTTAATGGAGGGTGGAGGCGGAGGAAAAGGCTTCTTGTATATATTTGGGGCACAAAAGTTTTTCAAATGGGTGCGTCTGAAAGTTCTTAGGCCCGCCCTAGCCATTTGGGTTAAGGTTTGATGTAGATTGGGGATCGGGTATTATTCAGATTTTGCACCGATCTGGGATTCCCTGGGGACCCCGCTTTTCCTGAAGGAGAGCCTTGCAACTCCAATTAAAAGGGCAGGCATTACCACTTGGTCAGAGCTTTTATCTTCAGTAGGTCCTCACCCCTGGGAGGTATTAAGAGCAAAGGTTGGCAGTAGCTTTTCCAGATTTAAATATTTGCAACTAACCTCCTGGTTCTTAGCGGAAAAGGGTGACATAAGAGGCGATTGGGAGACGGAACAGTCTTTGCAAACAGTACATCTCAAATGAAAAGAAGTTTATATTTTGTATAGGAAGTTCTTGGAAGCTGAAGACCTGGATTATCCTCCGCAGCATGCAGTTTGGAATCAGTCCCCCTTTGAACCCAGTATTGACGATCTTTATGAACCCTCTCTGAAGATCTTTATAAATTTATCAAACTGGCCAGTTTGAAAAAGAACCATTTTTTTGTCATTAATAGACTCTACTACACACTCGCAAAAATTGCTAAGTTTGCACCACTATCCTCCCCCAAATGCCCAAGATGCAATCTTCCGAATGCCAACGATATCCACATTTTTTACAAATTTTCTGATCTTAGAGCCTTTTGGAAGGGAGTGGGGGAGGTTTTATGTGGCATTTTTAAAGTCAAAATTGAGGTCAATGCTTCCCTGGTATTATTTGGGGATGACGGCGTGTCAGGGAAGACTTTTCAACTGATACATAGAGGCTTGTTGTTATACCTGGTGTTGGTACCTCGGAGAGAGATCTCTATGAAGTGGAAAGAACCACGGCCACCGAGGTGTGAGGACTGGCTTAAAGCCGCGTTTGCTATAGCCCACCTAGACCAAGGAGGAGTAAGTGAGAGTGGTGTGAACATCCGGCAAGCTCTAGTGTTCTGGGGTTCGGATTTGAGACTGGTATAATTTCCTCTGGTTCCTCCTAGTCTTATGATTACACCAAGCTACAAACAAAGGGGCTGGTCTGGGTTGACCTAAGCGAATGCAGCAGCCGTAGGGTGCACAGTGCGGTAAGACGGCTTCACTACAAGAATTGCAGACACTTATTGGTGAGATGAGGACAAAAAAAAAAGATGCTGTGCTATTTTACTGTTATACACGCCACTGTTTATATTTATTTAACTGGGAACATAAATATGAATTAAAACATTGAAACATCAACCAAAATTCTTTAAAATACATGCACTATGCTGCTTTCTTTTTCCTACCTCAACTCAAGTGTTCATGTGCACAACTATTCTGCTGGCCTTGAGAAGCTTGCTTTTGAGGCCTTGCTCATCAGTAAGGAAGCACTTTTGTGTGAAGAAAAACATTCCTTCAGTAATTTAAAATAAGAAGTATGAATTTGGGCAAGCACCTGTCATGCTTTCTGGCTGTGTATATTTAACTAATGGTGGTTATTTGAGTTTGAACATAAATCCTGTAGCTGTCAGCCTTTTAAAAACAAAAAAACAATTTCTAATTTTCCAATTGTTTTATTTGTTTATTTCTAATATTCTCAAACCAATTTATTAGGCACTGAGTAGCCAATAGAGAGATTTTAAATTATGTTTAGATTTCGACTACATGTGATCCACTTTCTGCATATCATATTTTAATTCCATACCATGATCCATGTAACTTTTGATCCTCAAGACCTTCTCCTGAACTTAGTGCAACATTTCTTCTTGTTCACCCCAGCAGAGCTGTAGGCCAGCGAGATCTCTGTTAATAGAAAGTTCCAGAGGCTGGTATGAGGAGTAAGGATTTGTGAGAGACCTACAGAGATATTTAATTTCAGTAAAAGCAAGGGAGAGTTGGGTTGCTTAGGATTTTGACCAAGCACAATGTGTCTTATAAGGTCTTTGTCAATTATATGTTGTTCTAAGGGCAATCTGCCCTTTCTGTATTTGTCCCCTCAATGTTTGTGATCCTACTGCCTTTCCTCACCTTAATATTCATTGTCTGATTCATTATCTGTTATCCATTGAAGTGGAGGGGGTTCCCTTTCCTATGAACTGCAAGTAACCCCTAACTAAAGAATCAATCAGAAACAAAGGAGCAAGTTTGCTATTATTTCACACAATGCAGTCCAGCACCAAAAGTGTCTGTGATGCTTTGCGTGAATGGGAGACCACAGGACAGTGCCATATCCACAAAGATATAGCCCACTGTTCTCTTTCTAGCACTGGTGCACAATCAGACTCACTAGCACCACAAATACATCTTTGCTTCATAGTGTGAAGGTGTGAGCATGAGTCAAGCCTAGGTATTCTACTAGAAGACCCTTCCACTACAAAATACTATGCTTAGACTAACTTTAAAACTTTTTCCACTTTGTATGTATGCTGTACAATGCAGCACACATGCAGAGTTTGATATTTTAGAGAAACAAAAACATTTCTCCAACTCTGAGACTGCCTCAAGGAAGCATACATTTTGGTACAAATCTAACAATGTTAGGAGAGAGAGCTTTGCGTCAAAAACCATGCATGGTCCGGGGCAAATGGTACCTTCTATCATACACTGTGGGAATGTGCCATGATAGCAACCTATTGGGAAACAATTATGCGCGCAATGACACAAGTTTGTGGAGTGACAGTCATCCCGGAGCCCAAGAGATGTCTCTTAAATATATGGGAGCCAACAGACCTTAACCACGCAGCTCAAGACTGGACAACGCTGGGTATGATGTTCGCCAAACGCAACATAGCTAAGCACTGGGGGCACAATCAGCTATGAAGTACCGAGAATGGCGTGGTGATATGGATGGAGCTATGGTGGCAGAGAGGGGGGCATATATACATCTAGTGTGTACCAAGAAGTGGGAACAGATATGGGGAAAGTGGAACACATATAGAGTGAACATTTGTACCCCACCTCCGAGTGAGTCAACCATAGACTCTAGTTGACTCTAGTGGGTGCGAGACCATGTCAATCAATTTACTGTGAAAGCAATTGAAGTAACTATGTAGCTAAACTGGATGAGTCAAATGTATTGGGAAGAGTAAATGGAACAACAGTATTACATTATGTAACTATGTCATTGCAAGTTGATCCTGTATTTAAAAATAATTTACCACAAAAAAAATATGCATGGTAGCGTGGAACTGCCATGTAAGACCCCTGGGTCATCTCTAGGTGCAAATTATCGCAAATCACTGCAAAGTGCTACTTTTGTTACCTTAATGCAAAATTAGCTAATTAAAAACAAATCAGAACTTTGTACTGGTTTGAGTCACTTTTGGTGACATTTCACTGATGCAAAGTGTTGATAAACCTGGCCCAATATTTGGAGCTGGAGCAAAAAGAGAGGCAGGGTCAAGAAATGAGGTAGGCTGCACATTGTATGGTATATTGTATGTGGCCATAGCACCTGCATGAAGTCAGTATCTTTCAAGCCTCTTACTTTCAAAGAGCAGAATAACAAAGATATCTTATATTGCCTACTACCACTATTTCCTTTTTTCCGTATGCCATCGCTCTGTTTCCATTCTGCCGCATGTACCACTGATAGTGGGGAAAAATGCAGGTAGACAGTGTCGGGCATTGGTTGGAGGAGACTGCAGAGGACCTTCATAAATGATAACAGCTTTGTTGATTTTCATCTTCCAAATATCTGGGAACCCTAGCACTCCACCTTTGTAGCCAGTTCACACCAAAGCGATGTTTCTCCCTAATCCTATAGTTGTATAACCAAATTTCTGGTTGGCTGAGGTATGTCTCCAGGACAGGCAGGAACCACTGCTCTAGTCAGGATTCGCTAGATGCACACTAAAAGATAACCTGTGCTCACTCTCTGGTAGCTTGCCACAGAGAGGTCAGGCTTATCAAAAAGGCACTGTGTAGAGTATTTGTGAAACACACACACACACACACACACACCACACACACACACACACACCACACACACACACACACACACACACACACTGAATACACCACAAAAAGATACCACACATGTTTAGGAAAATAGAGAATATTTGTCTGAGCTAAATAAGACCAAACCGACAAATATTCATCAGTTGAAGTTGATATATGATTTTTTAAAGAGTAAATGCAAAAACAGTGCTTAGAAGTTACTAGCAGTCCTTCTGACAGAGGTTCAGTTCAAGATCCAGAAGTGTCTGACTTAAGAGGGCAGAGACCCATTACTTATACCCAAAAGTGCCTTTGATTTAGGGGATGACTTCAAAGCAGCTCTCAGAAGTGCAACAGGATCCCTTTCAATCCAGTCCCTTCTGCCAGGCTATCTGTGGTGGGTAAATTAATGCTTTGTGTGTGGACAGGACAATACCTATTGAAGTTTAAGTGTCAGCCCCTTCCATTCCTTCCTGCCCAAGAAGACCCATCAGAATGCAGATGAATGCAGATGAGTGCTCAGAATGCAGATATGCCTCACCTTCATGTGTTTATGGTTGTCTCGAGGGAATGCACAAAGCTTAGCTATCACCCACCCCAGACATGCATTGCAAACAGGCTGTCAGGCACATAGAGCATTACGTGTAGAGAAATGTCCACTTTCTAATAGTGGCATTTAAAAAAAAGTAATATTAAATCCAAAGTCACCAGTAAAGAGGATTTTCTCATTACCATTCCAAACATATGAAACATGAAAAAGCTACTCCTCTCTGATCAGGAATTACAGCTTAAAGGTGCATTAAGGAATTCCCAAAGATGGCGTATGAGAAAAGTGGGCCTGACAATAGTGAAAAACAAAATAGGCTGTTTGTCACTACCAGGGCATGTAAAACATAAAACTACATGTCCTACCTTTTACTTACATGGCACCCTTCCCTTAGGGTTACTTAGGGCCTACCTTAGGGGTGACTTATATGTAATAAAAGCGGAGTTAAATGCCTGACAAGTAGTTTTAAATGCCAAGTCGAGGTCGCAGTGCAGTACACAAACACGCACTGCAGTAGCAGGCCTGAGGCAGGTTTGGAAGGCTACTTCTGTGGGTGGCACAATCAGTGCTGCAGCCCACTAGTAGCATTTGAGGTGTTGGCCCTCGTTATATGGTGTATCACTTTACAAGGGACTTACCAGTACAACAAATATGCCAATCAGGTATACACAAATGTCATCATGTTTTAGGAGCGAAACACGTGCACATTAGCACTGGGTAGCAGTAGTAAAGTGCTCAGAGTCCTAAGGCCAAAAAAAAGAGTGCCACCAAAAGAGGAGGAGAGAAGCAAAAAGTTTGGGATGACCCTTCAGAGATGGCCATTTTCCAACAGTTGCTCTTCTGAACTGCTAAGGTGATCAAATTGATGGAGTCTTCAGCAAAGTGATCTGGTGAAGTTGGAGCCTTTAAGCTAAACGTCAGCCATGTTCTTTAAGAATTTCATCTGAAATCATCCTTAATAATTTCCTTCTCTATTTCACTAAATTCTGCTCATGTTTTCTAAATTTCTCCTCTGTGGTTGAAACAGATACTTATAATTATAACCAAGGCAAATACACTTTAATAGCATCCACACCATAAGTGGGTTGACTGTGGTTTCATTAGCAATTAAATATTCGGCTACATGGTAGATAACATATATTAGACATATTGGGATTTACATCCTCCCTCAAGTGCAATCCCACTCAGGCTTTCATGTAAATCCTAAACATATTTTACTTCTTTTTGCCCGGCCGTAGCCACAAGGGTGCATTTGAGGGCCAGGCCAGCCTATAAGAATCTTTGCCCCCCCAAATGACCGAGGTACCTGGCACAAAATAGAGGTGAGGGAGTTCAGAAGGTGTAGGAGCAATAAAAATTCATCTTAATGTAGTTTTCTTATTATTACATTTGCTGCGGGATCCAAGACAGGTTAAATAAATGTCAGGCTGTCTTCTGACAAATTGATGCTTATTCTTTTATTCTGGAGATGTTTACTTTTCTTCCTTTGACTGCAAAGTAAGAGGATTTTGTAAAGTGAACTATGTGACAATCTCTCTGTGATACAGACAGGGCCACTGGAAATAGGGCAGCAGTGGAGGCCTAAATTATGCAGCAAGATTAACTTAAGTATATGGCAAGAAAACACAAGTTATTCTGTTTAATTTGGCACATTTATTATTCGTATTACTTTATTATTCTGTCATTTTGCACATGTTGGGACTGTCTGGGCAAAGGTTTCACTGTATTAGTAACAGTTCCACATCCAAACACCGCTCGCTGTAAGTAACTGAAAGGTGAAAAGTCAACCTTTGCCAAGGACCTTCCACTGCACGCATTGCAGTATTTGTAGTAACTATTAATCTGTTTGAGTTAAAAACATAATGTGTTTTTTTTAATAAAATCTGCAGATCATGCAGCAGATGATGGATTATGTCACAAATGAGGTACATTCATAATTATTCGGTAAAGACTGCAACAGCAGAATCGCGTAATTCCGCAGCCGCAGAGTCACATAATTCCCGTGGCCTTGTACACAGGAAGTGAGAAACAAATATTGTAGGATGTCAATTTGTTTCTAATTGACAACAAATTTAAAAACCTGTACATGAACTGTACAAATATTTCAACATATACCAGCAGTTACAACAGCAGTAATGAATCACATTTAATTTTGTTTTTCTGAAGTAATGGAAACAAAGATTTTAATAGGATGAAAACAAATCTTGTTAATGCGCAAGTGATAAATATTGTATTGTATTGCGGATTGTATAACACTTTACTACCCATATGTGTGGCACTGTAGCGATTACCTACATGGGAAGCAACTTTTGCCATAGAGGGTGATATGTGGTTAGAAGGGTGTTTTTGTTTTGTGATCTAATGTGGGAGGTGTTTCCATGTCATGTGTGATGACCACCGAGGTGCGGTTATCATGTTATGATACACAGTGCGTAGCAATATGGTGGATGATACGGTGTGAGAAAGATGCACAATTTATGAGTTTTCAGTACGCTGGCAGCTTTGAAAAGCTCTGTGTGTCCCATTATGGTATTTCTAATGATTATAGTCTGTCTAGCTGGTTACTTCACTGGGTTGTCCAATCAGAAATTGTTGGGCAGATTTGCTTATATTTCCTGCAACGCAGCAAAACAGCTTGCTGCACTGCCCTGCATGATAGGTAGATAGCAGAAATGCACCATTTTTACAAATATATGGCAAATTTCTGCTTTCTCCTAACATTGGTGCACTGTGTACTGCCTAGAACCTCTGTAGGCACCCTTGAGTTATGGTGCAAGGGTGCCTGCATTTCAGGCAGGATTGTTTTTTGTACAGGAAGGGAAAACTTCCTGCACAAACAAAATCCATAGAAACATTTTCCTCTTTCTATGTGTGCTGCACAATGCAGCACACATAGAAGAATGAGAAAGTAACAAGAAGAAATAAATACATTTCTCCAGTAGTGAATCTTTTATAGATTCACATGCTTGAATCATTCCCAGTCGTCGAAGTGGGAGGCCTACGGTACCATAACCAAGCAGTACATAATATTACCCTAGCCTAAAATGGCAATGAAACATTCACTTCAATAAATTATCCATATATCTAAAAGGAACCAAATCAGGTGACAGCATCCTTTAGAACAATCCCCACAGAGGCTGATTCCGTCAGATTTTCAAGCACTAGTGGAAAAGGTAATCCCATAACAATAAAGGGAGACTCTAAGGGGGAGGAGGGGAGTGTGGGTTGCATGTGAATCTATGAAAGATACCAATACCGTAGAACTACAGTTACAGGTAAGTGACCTATTTTCTTCTCGAGTATTGGATCTTTCATAGATTCACATGCTTGAATCAGAATGACAAGCAGTTATAGTATTTGTAAAATCTTTCTGGTAACAGCACAAATAGTGGAATGGCGTGTATAAACACGGATACAGAGATATTTTCATATCAGCGTTTTTATTGGGAGAAGTATGGGAACGCTGGGTGGCAGGAATTTTATGAACCCTCACAAATTCCAGAATTTTCTTTCACAGACATAAGAAATGTGAGGAAAATCTGTGATTTAGCCAAAGTTTGGAATATGGAGGCCATTCTGGGTAAGAAAAAGTATCGTAATACATGCAAGCTACACCACCCCAAAATTCACAAACTATCTTGTTTAAAAAAAAATGTTTGGGCCTGGACGGTTTCTCTGGGTGCTGACCAAATCCTTGCCTAAATACCACAGCTACCCACATCACCACAATTGGTCTATTTGTATGCCAAAGTCTTGATCTTCCCTTGTATCTTAGGGCCTTAGGGAGCCTTTAATTTCACGTGCGACATCTCAGTCACACCAGTGTGTTCCTACTATTATCGGGAGAAGTGTAGGAACACTGGGTGGTCGGACACTTGGGGATCCCACAGATTACATTTGCGCGATCTGCTTTCACTTTAGTTTTCCTGTGTAACATCAGTGCTCACAGCATGCTGCACAATACAGCAAAACAAAAATTTAACTTTGGACTTGTAAGAAGCATTTACCTCGTGTACCAACTTTGATTTTGGAAAATAAAATGTTTCTGCTGTTTTTTCCCGAAACATTTTCTTTTCCAGTACTGTGGATGACCCATTGAAGTCCACCGCACTGTGAAAGCAGTGTTGTGGGTGTCAAGGGGTCTTCTACCCTAAAGCAGTTAACACCCACTAAATGCATCCAGGCTGATGTCCTGTCAAACAAGAATTTACGACAAGCTGCAGGGATATGATGGTCACAATGCTTTAAGTTCTTTGTTCCCTGATCGTAGGGGATGTCTCTAGTTCCAGAAGGCCCACAGTATGGTAGGCTTCTGGGACTGGGGAACAGCGGAAAGCACAGTGGTAAAAAAAGGTGGCAAATGCTGCTAATAGCCATGTACAGCCAAGAGAAAGTCTCAGTTGCCATACATGGTCTATGGAGAAGAGAGAGAATACAAATTATTGAGAAGTACAAAGAAAATAGAAGAGAAGATAGAGAGGAGATGTTCTAGAAAAAGAGAGAAGATTAAGAGAAAGAAATGAGAGTAAATAGAAAAGGTAAGAGAGAGCAGGAGACATGAATGGAAAGATAGATGCAGCAGCAAATAGAAAAGCATAGAGGGAAAAGGTTGAGAAATGCAGCTGGGGCAGAGATTGGGCGATTGGGAGTAAATAGAGAAAGTAAAAGAGAGCTTAGAGGAGCAAAATGATAGCTAGGAACATGTAGACAAATGGTGGTTGGTGATTGTCAGTGGAATTTATAAGTTTATCATGTTTTGGCTAATACACCTGGCCCAATGTGATTTCAAAGCATGGTTTTGTACTTTATTTTCTAAAAGTGATCTTAGTATAAGATGCACAAATCACCTTGCATAGTGGTCTTTAAAATCCTAATATGGTCTAACCATGGTAACTTGATCCACATTGCTTTTTGCAAATTGCTTAACAATGACACCCTCTTTGTATTTTTTTACTGTGTTTTCTTCGTGGGAAGTACTGACACTTTTTTAATGCATAGGAGTCATGTCTACATCTGCTGGTATAGTTGTTGAAAAGTACAACCTAATTGCTGAAAAGTTCTGCTAAGGAGGTGATTGGACTTTCTAGTGTACATAAAATGTGGCAGTTAAAATATGCCATTAAATATGGCAGTCTCTTAACATGAAACTTGATTTACATCTGCACCTGTAGTGATGGCAAACAATCCCTTTGCAAATAAATGTTTTCAATTTGTAGTACACATGGCAGGCTTCCATGCTTAAAATACACAAAGCTGACAGTCAGCCTACTTTACATCCTTCTACTTTAAATCCCATCTAATTGACCAGATTTAATGTTGGATTGTGAAAAACTGATTGAGTGTGCTTTTAATATGCACCTCAAAAAGTCCACATATTCCGTCATGTAGAATCACACTGGATTCAAGCTAGCCTGGCTGATGAGGGGTGTTACCTAGAGACCGGTCCCAGAATACTGTTTCTGGTCCAGGTAAGGCCTGGCTTGGCAGTTCGGGCTGGACTGTTTCCATGAGGAACAGGGTCAAAACTGATTTGCATATGGCTGGGTCTGAACTTGGCTGGCAAAGTGAGCAAAAGAACTATGATGGATTCAACCCAGATCTGTGACTGGGGGTGAGTGTATGAAAAGTTTCAGCGCTCCGTCCAACATCTTCTTCTGTTTGCTTCACCCTGAATATCAAACCCAGAATATCGATGATAGAATATAGACTCCAACATATCGCCAGGTGAGTAATTATATTTGGGTAAGAATGCACCTACAGAGCACAGCTTTGATATTTGACCATAGTTGAGGGCGGTGCCTCCTTAAAAATATACTTCTGGCTATGGGCTTGCCTTTTAGTATCCGCTTTACTCCCCAGGTTTTGCCACATTGTAATGCTGCCTCCAGTCCCTCCTCTGCACCTATCCTGGCCTTATTTTACACCTTGCTGTGGACCTCACTCTTGTACAACGATTGCTTGCTTTGTATATAGATTAGTGCCATATAAATCACAAGTATGCTCATGTGTATGCATACACATCTGCATGCATTCTTGACAATGGGTTATCCAAGCTATTTTGATTTTGGCCATGAGATGGAATTCAATTTAATGCTAGTTATGTTTCCCAGTATTAAGAAAGGTTAAGGTTCCATATTTTTGGCAGACAAATGTATATTATTCTAGTCTCCTTCTAATTATGTAGGTTCCATATAGCTATAAAGCCAAAGCAATTCAACATCATTGTGAAACTCTTCTTGTCTTATGAATTAGAGTTGTCTAATTGTGGATACTTTATGTATCTGTAAGTGCACTACTAAGGGGTCGATTATAATCCCGTTCGAAAGGGCTTCGAATTGGATTCGGGTTTGCCAAATCCGACTCTGAACCCTTGTTTCTGACCAAATCGTACATATTTGCAAACGACTGATTACAATGCCCAGAAACCGTTAGGGCTGTCCAAATCGATTCTGAAAGGCATTCGGACAGGTCGAGCCTTTTGGAGCCGAATCGTACAGCTCTATGGACACGGTTTCCGAGCGATTGATTACGATGACAGATTCGGACAGCTGTTCTGATTCGGTATGTCAGAATCTGTCTTTGGGGGCCCATAGCAGACCCCCCTTCACCCTCAGCCCTACGAATCGGGCCCGTGGTGTTACCCAGAGGTCCCATCTTCCAAACCATGCAGAGTGTTACAGGCACCATGGGGTGCCTGCCACAGGGTGCCTGATTTTCCCCAGTCACCCATTTCTTCAATGGAGGCCTGTGTTCTAGTTCAGAACACAGGCTCCCATTGAAGTCAGTGGGAGTCCAACTGAATCATATCCAGAAGCATCCGGATGCATCCAAATCGCTGGGTCGGACTCCCCCGATCCGAGTCGTTCGGAAAGGATTCCGGAACCGATTCGGTCGGAATGCTTTCCAGAGGAGATACTAATCGGCCCCTAAGTGTATAAACCTGTCATTTATTTTCTAATTACAGGCATGTTCTGACATCAGAAACTGCATGTAATGAGACAAGTACATTACTTCTTGCTTGTAATAGTTTATTAGAAGCAAGCAGTGATGTCAGCACACTTTTGTCTCTAATATTTGGCAACCAATGTTGCTGTACTATACTTTGCTGTATCGTTGATGTGTAATTCATAAGTCCCCCAAGATGATGTTGTCTCTAATCATAAAAACACGATCCACGTTGTCACAAGTATGTCTATGCAATTGTCAAATACAGCTTACACCCCAGGACCTGGAACAGCATCCTCTCTGACATCAGAAAAGCACCAACCTTTCTACATTCCAGGAAGAAACTGAAACGTCACCTCTGATTGTCTCAAATAAGCTGACGTGAAGCCCTTTCCACCAGTCTACCTCCTCCCTCTGTTCTCCAACCTATCAGGGTAGGGCTGGGCTGGCTACCAGACGCGTTGGGTGGCTGGCAGGGTGGGGACAAGGGTGCCGGTTTTGTTCCTGGGGACCTGAAGGCGACGCTCCAACTAGCAGCTCCTCGGAATAAACAATGCAAAAACAAATGGTTTAAAGCGTGGTTAAAGTGGACTTTCAAACCATTTATATAGAAGCGCTGCAAGTAGGATCGTGACTGGCACGTCCACAGCGACAAAATGGCCTCCACCCGCATTGACACCACCCACACCGACCTTGCCAGCCCATGGAAACGCCTGGGGCCTGGTAGGCCAATCTGGACCTGCCCCCATGTATCCCTTCTGAGCCTTGCCCCTAGACAGTGCTCCATTGCTATCATCTCAGGTTTGCGCTTTAGAAATATCAAAAAATACATTCATGCATACATTCAATTGTCCTCAAACATGTAAAGGCGTTTTTGATTGACCTCTTTACATCGTCCCTTTTTTGTTTCTACATGTATTGCATTTTCAATGTGTTTAAAAGTGCAGCGTTGTTGTACGTTGCACACACAAAGCCTAAACAAACATATTCATTCGTATTCTTTAGTAAAGATAGTGAGGATGAAGTAAAGGGCATCGCCTCTTTTCCTTCGTTTGAAGGCGAGGGCTCTTTTTGTTTAGCAATTCACCTATTCAGAATATATTTCCCACTTTTTCGCTACAACAGTGGGATTTTCAATTTTTTTATATTTATTTGACTCTCTTTGATGAACCAAGTACATGGTAGTAGACACCCATGCTGCCTGGCATCTCGTTTGCAGAGCCTTAGACCCAATCTCCCAGATATTGTTTCTGCTCCTTGAAGTGCAAATCTCCAATCAACAATAAAATTACTTGACCATACCGTATTTGCTTTTTAACCCTTTTATTTCAGACTGTTGTGCCCCCTGCCATGAAAGATGCCCATCAGTTGGCACAGGGTGGCAGGAGAAAGGACAAAACTAACTATTCAAGCTTAACATCATATGCTGAGTGTTTGCTGAATCTAAGGAACATCGCATACATTTGGAAGGCAATATGCCAAAACATAAGTGCCTTTGACCAGCTAAGTGCATAATAGACAGAACTTCGTGTCTATTGACTGAATTTTACTGGCACACTAGGATGTGTTAATGAGAATCCTTAATTGTTTATGGAGGTACAAAAAGTCATCCCAAAAATAAGATTTTATAAAGTTGTTCCATTGAATGCACACGTTTGGCGATTTGGTTCACTTAGCGCTGCCGGCCTGCATCCCTTTCCCAGAAGCTTCTTAAATTGTTCTTGTGTAAATTGCTTGGTTTTTGGAACTTCTTGGTGTTTACAAAATGTTTTAAATATTTCCTGGAAGGCAATAATCATATCACATTTCTGCTGCACTTGAGATGCAATATAAAAATAAAAATTACCCCAGGGCTGTCCAGAAATCTAAGGGAGATATTCTCAAGAACATGTGTTAATTATCTCAAAATTAGCTTAACGCAACTCTGCACATCGCAGTCTATCGCGGGAAAATAACACTGTGTTAACGTTGTATTCTCAACCCTGCGTCACCATGCGATAGTCTCACGCTATCGTGTCAAACGACTGCGATAAAATTACCGTGACGGCAAAAAAACGCAAAACAAAAACGCCCAAAAAGTTGCGATGTCCCAAATCGCAATGCAAAAAGCAGCGATAACCAGAGACAGGCCTGCAATTCCCACACGTCATGCGGGAAAAAACACTATATAAGCGCCGAAAAACACAATAAAAAATTTAACCGCGTAGCACCATGAAGGAAGCCCAAGCAAGTGCAGAGGATGACTAGACCCCACAAGCCCCCAGGAGGACCGGCCTGGGACCTCGGGGTCACAGAAGGGCAAGGAGAAGAAGACGAGGAAGACGAGGTTCAGTCCGCAGGAAAACAGTATCATCATCACGGAGGTGATAGAACACCACCAACTGTTCGTCACCTCCAACATGTCATTGGCAAATAAAAATGCAACATGGCAGTCCATCCTGGACAAGGGAAATGCAGTCGGAGTGAGGAGGAGGACAATTGGAGAGGTCAAGAGGCACTGGAATGATGCAAAGTGCAAAACCAAGAAGAAACTTGCTGACAACCATCAGGCAGCAATGCAGACTGGAGGTGGCAGTCCAGCGGAACACCATGAGCTGGATGAGCTGGAGGAAATGGTGTGCACAGTCATCAGTGGAGAGATGGTGGCAGGAGTTGGGGGTCCGGACACTGCTCGACATGACCTGACACCACAGCACCAGGGTGAGTACCAACCAGTGAGACGGGGGGAGATGGGCACAAGGGCACACATGCACAATTAAGTAGAGCACCTGCACACCCACAATGACTCTGGATCATGTCCCTGATACCCTAGACACACTGCAGCACACATACAAGCACCAAGTAGGACCACGTCCACTATGGGCACAAAGGGGTACCTCTCCACACAACACCATTTTCACAACCAACCCATGCACACGTGGCAAAACCATCAAAGCTGAGTGTCTGTGAGCCACATTGACAATGCAAGTGACACTGCATGACGAATAGCATGGCTGCAGTACAATTATCATGACATGGTGCACTTCACGACACTGAGGTGGCTTAGTGTGGAACACATCCTGAAAGGAGCAAGTCACACTCTGACACATCCACATGCACAAACACCCCCTGACGTCAACAACTCATCTGCGGATAAACCCTGCCCAAGAGTCCAAAATACGAACAAGAGCCAAAAGTAGCCAAGTCTGCAACATCCCAACACTGTAGAAGCACAGAAGTCAAAGGCACACCGCCTCAAAGGGACAAGGGGCTGCAAAATCACAGCTGCAGGGGTGACTCTCCCACAATACAGCACACACACATAGCAAACACAGCACATCAACATTGACGACAATGTGGTACAAAGTGCAACACTTTCACTACAGAACAAAGGACATAACTGGTTCCGCTTGTGCGCAGGAACTAACCAATCACATCTGGCATAGCAGAAAACTGAGAGATGATAATGTATGTGTACAACCTCACATCTGTGATGCAGTTCACATGTCCACTGTCCCGCATCAAATAGTCAGCTCCTCCCAAACAGTCACAATGTACATTGTCATGCAGTCTGTATGTAAACTTGAACAATGCGTCAACATACGTGTGAACACAATGTTAAAATGCATCTCCCCTTCACATTGCAGAGGGACAATCAACACCTCCTGCAGAGCAGACCAGACAACTCATCAGCGATGATGAAGAGGACCTCCAGACCTTCGACACAGACGACCTACAGCAGCTCATGGACATCTACTGCAACCCACCTCCAGGAGCAGCGCAGCCCAGCTGCATTGAGGGGACCCCATCCCCTGCACAGACCACACAGCAGGAAACACCTACCACAACGGCTGTTTCCCAGGACCCCCACGAACAACACATGGCATTCCAACGCTGTGTGTTAGGGTGCCAGGAGAAGATGGCTGACTAGCTGCGGGTGAGGTTCGACCTCATGGCAGCCAAACTAGATGCCGTACGTTGGTGTCTAAGTACCATCAGGGACCACTTACACTCCCTAACGGACACACACAGTTCGCTCCATGATGTCCAACAATCCATGCCTGACATCGCTCGAGTCATGACTCTGAGATGAGAACAACTGTCTAGTCAGAGTGGCCTCAGCGATGTCAGCCTAGAGTTGGCACAGCTGCTGAGGATAATGGAGAACATGAAGTGGATGCATGCGGAAGGAATGGCTGCTACGGATGCACACCAGCGAAAGCTTGTTGGGATCTTCCATGCCCTGCAGATCCTCATCATCGCATTGCTGCCACTAAGGCAGTCGATGATGAATGCTGCTGGTACTGCTACACACACATCTCCGGCCGCTGATGTGTCAGTGGCACACAGTGCTGCAGATCAAACACCCGCACCCACATGTCAGCCAGATGACATAGAGGACGAAGATGCGGGTGATTCCACCTTTGTATTAAGAAGGAGCCAGTAGCATTCATCTCCACTATATGCCCTGTTTCAGCTTGGTTCTGCCCTCTGAATCATGCCTGTAACAACACCTCTCACTGTCCCCCGAAACACTCTGCAACACTCACCTTGGACCTTGACATGGACTGCCATATTTTGTTTGCTTACCAATGACACAGCAATCAGACTGCGGACTGTGCTCTTCCTCTTCCGATGTACTTGTCAATCCCTAAATGACTCTGGCTGGCCCTCCACTGGGCTACAATGTGATGTGGGGTTTGCATGGCCATGTACTGCTCCAGCTCCGACACTCCACCGAATGTGAATAAGCATTTCAAATTCACACAGATGTGTCATATTCATGATCAATCAAGTATGAAAGTATGAATACATGTAGGGACATTGATTGCACAAAAAGGTACACCCTGGGAAATGAAAGCAATGCGCATGTTTAACCGTGACCCACATGGCCAATGAGATGACTGGGAAGGTGTGCACTAGCTATGGCCTCATTGCTGTGAAACTACACTTGCGCAATTTCACAACTGTGACCCACACCAATGTTGTTGGCCCTCGTAGAATCTGCACTCTTATGACCTGTGGCAGTTATGTGGATGATATGCCACTGCTCAGAGCAATGAGTCATATGAGTGTGCAATGTTTGGACGTACGGGTTGTTGTGCACGTAAGTGTCAAGGGCATTCCATGCATGGATATGTTGGGCTATCATTAGCGCTGTGCATAGTGTGGAAGTCGTCATCATTTGCTATGGTATCTCTCTCAGGGGGTGCCTGCCACATGCAAAACCAAGGTCAGAGGTGCAGATGTCCTTCCGCCTTCTGTATTGAAACAAAGGAGCTTTCATCTCTAATGTTAGTCTGACTACTGCTTGCATTCTGAATATGTGATGTAGCTTTCGCTCTGCAATTGAGGCTAGGCCTTAGGCTTATGGTGCATCAATAGCGATACACACACAATAGTTGGCATGTATGAGCCAAGACCCCGAGCAGCCTTGCGCTCCTTGTACAATCCCTCCGTGCGCAGCTGCCCTCCGGGTGCATGCGACATTGCAACATTTTCGATTGCGGGCCGTGTGGCGCCGACACTGCAACAGAGACACACGCATCAGTTGGTTTCCTGTGCAGCCCAGAAATAAACCACGCCCAGAGGCTAGGGATAATTAATCACATCGCTGGCCTAGCGTACGCTGAGCTAGCCCACTCGGCTTACGTATAAAGGGGGGGACGAAGACGCTACGTGTCCCAGTTCTTCCCCACTGCCTGAGGTGACATGGCTGCGTCCGCCTGGCATATCACGAGACTCAATCAGAAAGGGTCCATGACTTGCATTGCACAGAGTTGGTGGCACCGATACACTGCAGCAGGCACAGGACTACCGCCACGGGACGGTGACTTTCAGTGCACTGAGGTAGGGGCACCTACAGTGCTGAGCGGGTGTGCAGCCTGCGATGATGCTCCGTCCTGGCGATCCGGACTGGTAAGGATTAGTGTGAGCCCTGTTGGACCGCAGTGTAGGCTGAGCCAGCGGGCAGCATGGGCCTACCGCCACGTGGCGTTGCCTCGCGTTTCACAGAGTTAGCGGCACCTATAGAGCTGAGCGGGTGTGCTGCTTGCGATGATGCCGTGTGCAATGATATGATCTCTGCCATTGCAAAATCAAGACCCAGAATCAAGTGTGAGACCTGGTGGACCACGGTGCGGGGCTGCATTTTGTGGAGGCTGCCAAGGTCGCGGTCCCCGAGCTTGGAGCTTGCACTGGCACGTGGTGGGCCCTCTTGGAGACACGCCGGTGGCGGAAGGTGAGCTGTGAAGCCTGGGTGCGCAGGGGCGGGCAATCACCACTGGGTGGCAGAAGGGGCTGGCGTGCAGCAGCCTGTGTGCGCAGGGGCGGGCAAGCAATGATGCAGTGTGCAATGATATGAACTCTGCCATCATTAACTCTGGACTCTGTTTCAGATAAGGGACCTGGTGGACTGCAGTGTATACCGGCACGTGGTTGGAGACACACCGGTGGCAGCAGGTGAGCAGTGAGGCCTGGGTGCGCAGTGTCGGCACGGTCTCTCCCTCTCTCCCTTTCACTGTCTCTCTCTCTCTCTCTTTCTCTCTCTTTCTCTCTCTTTCTCTCCCTCTCTTTCTTTCACTGTCTCTCTCTTCCTCTGTTACTCTCTGTCTCCTTCTCCCTCTCTCACCCTTTCTCTCTCTTTCTCTCTCCCTCTCTTTCACTCTCTCTCTCCATTTCTTTCTCTCTCTCTTACTCTCTCTCTCTCTGTCCTTTGATGAGCGCATGACACACCTTTTTATCTTGAATTTTGTCTTGTAGGCTGTGACTTACAGATTGTCCAGAGAAGACCCGCCATGACTCTTCCAAATAGTAGTATTAAGTTCAATTTGAATAAAATAATTTTTGGGTAAATTCAAAGATGAATGAATGATTCTACTTTTTCTGACCACACATGAATGTTAATTGTTGTAATTGTGCGACATCAGGCGAATTGTTTTGTTCATGAATTTGTAAAGTTGATGTAAAATATCTTTGTCCGGGGGGGGGGGGGTGCCCGGGGTAGGGCCCTGGGTGGGATTCCTGGGGGTGGGGGTGGTGGGTGTTGTGGCCTTCTTGGGTGTCCGGGCTGCATGATCAGTAGCTCGATGGCATCTGCTGTTCTCTAGGTGTGGCTCTGGGCTTGGCTCCCATTTCTGGGGCAGGTTATCGTCCGACTTAACACCAGGTAGAAGCAGGTAGTAAATCCCTGTTACTAACGCGCCTTATTGCATGTTTTTGGATTTTATCACCTATCTGGCTGGTCGTTGAGAATGTTGCGAAGTGGTGTTGTCGCAGCTTTTTGCACGGGAATGCCTACTCTGCATATCATTAGCGTTAGTTCCGGTGTCATCTGTGGCAATGTTTTTTGCAGCTGCTATCGCAGGAAAACGGGTGATATCGGCTGTTAGCACCAACTTATGAATGGGGCGATAAATGTATCGCCACTTTGGCTGCTATAAAGTGCCGCTAACTCGGCTATAAGTCCTTGAGAATATGCCCCTCAGTGTGCCTATTCCTATTTTGAGGTTGAAATGGCCTAAAATCTATGAATTAATGCCGTATAATTTGTCAATGAGTTTATGCAGGTTACAAATTGGCATTTTAGTGGGGAATTGTAAATCCTCATTAATTCAAAAGTAGTTAAATTGACTGCCATTGTGTTGGATAATGGTAGTACTTTCTACTTAAATTACCACTAAGAATTAATTGTGTGATATAATACTGGAGCAGGCGGGAGCAAGCCAGATCTCTTCGAAAGATAAGGTTCTGATGTAGGAACGCACAATTTTACGATTACCAAATTCACATGACTTGCACATTGTGATTTGTGGAATTGTATGTACATACTGAGGCATGTAGAATAATGAATGGGAGATTGCAAGCATAGTCATGTACGCAGTAGCGGCCCGTGGTGGGAGTGCTGCTGGGCGCTGACGTGGGGTGGGGGAGGGGCAGGGTGGGGGGTCATAAACTACGGATTACGGCTGATTAGAGATAAGTAAACATATAAATAAAACGAATTTCGTTGTGTGCGCTGCATCGCATTTGGCGATGCAGCACGCGCAACGAAATTCGTTTTATTTGTTTATATGTTTACTTACCTCTAATCAGCCATAATCCGTAGTTTATTACCCCCCACCCTGCCCCTCCCCCGCCCCACGTCAGCGCCCAGCAGCACTCCCACCACGGGCCGCTACTGCATGTACGGTACAGTGGCAGAACTTATATGAGTGGTGTGTGTTTCCTGGGTACCATACCACAATGTCAAGAAAGAGTCACACTTCATTGTTCACCACTTGTTTGTTCAGGGAGGGCTGACTGTTCCTTTTCCTATTGGTGTTCTTGTCGTCTGAGAGGGAGAATTGTGCAATCCTGTAAATGTTCACCTTGGTATCCTCAAATTCACCTGGGGTGCTGGGAAAAGATGCGGTGTGCAATCTGGGCAGCAAAGCATGCACACAATTATTGAATACACTGCACAGGGCACTCTGGGAGATGCCACTGCTATTGTCCCTTGGTAGCTTCCTAGAAAATGCTGGATTAGTGCACACAGGTTGAACATGTGTGGGAATCACTTGGCTGTTTAGTGTGTGTATACCAAGCGCAGGCAGGAACTCTTGTATGAGATTCAGGTTGTCAATGCTACTGAGTTTGCTGTTGCTATAAACTTCCTCTATTTGACTGTTTCTCGTCCTTCACTTTTCTCTTCGACTGGATTCCTAGAATTCCCTTAACATCTTGTCAAAGCATAGAGGACTGACATTTCGAAAGTTGATGTTGCTTTTTGGGTTTCCTCTTATAGTTTGCACCTGGATACCATTCGCTTCCACTCAAAGGTGATTTGCAAGTGCAATTTACTGTTTTGTGATTATTCACAGTTGCAAATCCTACTTTAATACAGTAAGCAATTTCTGTTTGGTTTGAAAATTGTTATTTGTTTATTACAAATCCCATTTTCAATTTGCTGATTCCTTATTTATTTGGTACAGTGTAATATTTTTGCGAAATTCCACTTTCTTTCATCTCTGTATGCAGTTTTGGGGTCACAAATCAGTAACTGATGTAAATGTAAATGTAGTTGAGCTTATATAGCGCACAGCTACCCGCAGTGGGTTTCCCGGCACTTGCTTAGGGAACCCGTCCTGGTATTCCCCTGTGAGATAGCAGGGTATCCACAAGGTGAAAGTCAGGCATCCCGCCGCGAGGGGCCGTTGTGGAGATTAAGCAAGCTATTGCCCAGAGTCGCAGAGTGTGAACCCGTGAGTCGAGGAGGCACCGGGGCGAGAATTATCGAGTCCGTGGAATTTTTTAGCCCAAGACCCGCCGAGGCGGGGAATTGAACCCTGGTCCAGGACCGATCTCAGCTTCCGGGTCTGCTGCCTCTAACCCCTGAGCCACACTTCGCATATACTCAATATATGTGGACTCTAACTTATAATATGGCCAGGTACCGCAGAGGTCTGCAGGATAGTTTGGACTTCCACAACCCCCCAACAATCCGCCAAGTTGACCTTTAGGACACAACAAATTGACTTTTTTTGGGTTAAGGATCATAAACCCCCGGCTGTATTTATTTCAAACACAAATTTAAAAAATCAATGCAAAGTAACCCATGACATTTTACAGGTTTATTTACAAGGTTTATCTGCCCTTGGTCTGAACCTCCCTTGCCCAGCCAACAAATGGACCTGGTTGGGTCCCTCCTTAAGGGTGGACTCTGTGCCACCTACATCACCTGCCCTACTGGTCACGCCTGTGAAAGGGGCCCACCTGCCCGCTAGGATACCTACCTCAGGCACCCCCTACACCCTCCATCTTGACCCCAAGGGCTAGTGCCAACTAAGCACCCATTGCGCCTAAGCGGGTTGTTGGTCAGTAAGGACCACCTGCCAGCGGCCACTCCCAACCCCCTAACCCCCCACATCTCTGTAACCTCAATTCAAAAGAACAGGACTCCTCGTGATGCAGCTGGGCTCCGGGAGAGTGACATCCTTCCGGAAGCGGCGAGCTGGATAAAGAGACCCGCTCAACACTTCGCAGCCCGTTTTATGGATTGGGCTTCATGCCATCTGCAAGCAATCAACCAAGAAGCACTGCCAGTACTTCCGGAATGGCACCCAAATGCTTGCCCAATCTCTCACCGCCTTCACCAGGAGGCCGCAGTGCACTGCACCGCAACCCCCATTCCAGTCCGGGCTGCACCGCCAAATGTGCGGCTCCCCCTTTATGGTGGAGCCTTTGTCATATGACCAGGTAATGCAGAGGCCTCCAGGACAGTTTTAACTCCCTCAACCCCCCAACAATCCGCAAAGTTGACCCCTGGCCACAGTCACTGATAAGACACAACAAATTGACTTTTTTGGATTAGGGGTCGTAAACCCCCGGCCGTATTCATTTCATACAAAAATTTAAAAATCACATTTCAAAAATCAATGCACAGTAAACCATTACATTCATAGGTTTATTGACAAGATTTATTTGTGTAACCTTAACAGAGATGCTAATACAGTTTTTTCCTAACCATATCTAAAAATGTGTTCCTGTGCATCCACAAAGTAAGATCATGACTGGCCCAGGTAGTGTCCCTTGGTCTGAACCTCCCTTGCCCAGCCAACAAGTGGACCTGGTAGGGTCCCTCCTTAAGGGAGGACCCCAGCCACCTACATCACCTCTTCTGCTGAGGATGCCTGTGCAAGGGGCCCGCCTGCCCACTAGGATACCTACCTCGGGCACCCTTCATCTTCCCCACCAAGGGCCAGTGCCAGTTTAGCGCCTGTTGCACCTGCGCGGATGGTTGGCTAGTAAGAACCACCTGTTAGCAACTGTTCCCAACCCCCTCATCCCTGTAAACTCAATTCAATTTGCTGCCAGAACCCTTTGGAGGGCCCAATGACACTACTGTTTTCTTTGTCAAGAAGGCAAAAGGATACTCTATATGGGTCTGAACTGTCCTCACCTACCACAGGCTAGCATAGTTCACTTAATATCTGCTCCCCACACTCTATTATGTGTGATGAATCAACAAGGATAACAAGTTCTCAAGAAACATTTAATTACCAATCTTTGACAAATGAACCCCATCCTGCAAAAAAAAACGCTCACCATTTAAGCAGCCGTGAAGTATGGCTGACAGCCTGGACAAAGTGAACAACTTACACTGAATCGTCGAAAGCCCTAACTGACTTATCACCTCTCTATGTCAACCTTGGAATGATGTTAGACAGTGCAGCGTCGGGCTGTGGAAATTTTCTTGCAAGCCAACTGAACTCGGACATCAACAGTTTAAACAAGTCCCTCCTGCTGACCGTAACCAAATCATTGCCGGCAAGTTGGACCACAATGACCCCAGGAGGCGTATATATCCCCTTGGAAATAATTTGTCCAATGTATACCTCAAATGGGCGGAATGCAGCCCTCCTTGTCCATAAAAAGTCAGCCGGTATCCCACCTGGCCCTGGCTGCAAAGCCGCCTGCAACATAAAAGACCTTTGCGTACCAAACATAGGAATGGGCGAGCACCAGCACTTAAGTAAGTTTCGTCACCTCTGCATCAACAGGGGTCATCAATAAAACCAGTGGCTGCCCCAAATTTTCACTCCTTTCACCTGCATTCGCAGGAGAATACAAAAGGAGAAAAAAGGGGGTATTAGCAGACATGTCTCTACAACATGTAAAATTGCTTGTAGCAATCTGAGGTCCACCTGCCAATCCTTTCGCCGGTAAACCCCATCACAGCTGCAGCAGTGATGGACCTTATCCTAAAGGAGGGCGACCAATATTCAGTAGGATCAGAACCTGCTGCCCTCAGGGCCTCGTTTAGTATCCTACAGAACTGAAACCTGGTCAATGGTTTCCCATCAGCATGCCTCATATTCCGTCAGGTAAACCTCATGGTTGCCTAGAGGACAGCATGCATTGTCTGGCACCCTATGCAAAAGGATGTGATCAGCCTTACTGCCCTGATCCATCTTGGAGCGGGAAACTGTGATCGCCAGGGAACCATTCAACAACTGGACTTCCTTCTACTACAAGCCTCCCTCATTGCCCCTCCTGTTTCTGACCACTAATTCACCTACCCTAAGAGCCCCATAGAAAGTGGGGTAAAATGCTGCTTTAAAGAGGCGGACCTCACCTGAAGAAATGCAAATGTTTCCCAGGGTGGACATGATCACAGCCAGCTTACCAGCATCTATGGGATGCCTGGAGTCAGGCTTGGTCCCTTCTAGATCCTGCCAACCCCTCAATTCCCTCTGCACCAGGAATGTTTTGTCCCATCCATATTCCCCAACATCTTTGCAGAGAAAGATATCACAGCAGTGTGGCTTCTGGCGCATGCCACTGACCGTCCCTTGTCCCACAATGACTGCCGCAGGAGCAAACCAAACCCCACCCCTTCATGCCCAAGGAATTTTAAATATGTGCAAAATGCCCCCTCACTGGTGTGCCTCATTTTGGGCACTAGACCGGCTGTCACGAAGTCTGGTAAGCTTGGGCACCAAGGTGCCACAGTTGGTCCGGGAATGGCGCAGGGAACTCTGCTGCTTCTGGGTGATGGTACCTTGATGGCTACTTAATGAGTTTCAACCTACCAATCAGATTGACTTCCTCATCACTCTAGACATGGAAGCTCTCTCTACCAACATCCCCCAGAGAGCCACCGTAGATGTGATAGAGGAGGAACTAAATGCGTCCACGTGGGAATCATTAACACCACCTAGTTTCATCATGGAGTGTGCTACACTGGCTCTGACGGAAAACCTTTTTGAGTTCAGGGGTCAGTTATATCACCAAACACAATGTACTTCCATGGGAAGTACCTTTGCCCCCAGTGTAGCCTGCCTTTACATGGCTGCTTTCGAGGGACAACATATCCTCCATGACTCTAACTCATACCGTGCCAATATACGGATGTGGAAGAGATTTATTGACGATATCCTGATTTTTTGGACAGGGGACTCAGAATCCTACTGCAATTTCTTTAGGTGGATTAATGACCTAAACCCGTACTTGAAATTCACAACCACTGTGTCTCCGAATGAGATTGCATTCCTGGACCTGACAATAAAACTTGAAGGAGGATGCCTCATGACTACCATGCATAGGAAAAGCACTGATCGAAATAGCCTTCTACTCTTTAGCAGCCACCACCCCAAAGCATTGAAGGAGAACCTGCCCTTTCGGCAGTTTCTGAGGGTGAGGAGAAATTGCACCACAGTGGAAGAATATAAGTCAGAGTCACAAATACTTGCCAAAAATCTGGCCGCACGAGACTACCCACCACATAGTATAGCACTCTCCAGGAAGAGAGCGAGAAACAATAATCGGAAAGGGTTGTTAGAACACAGAGAGATGACCCCTACAGAAACTCTCACCTGTGTAACCACCTTCACACCAGCTTCCAATCAAATAACGAAAGCAATAAAAAAAAATTGGAACATACTGAACACAGGCTCAATGAGTTTGGAGCCTCCACGCTTTACATTCAAACGTTCCAGAGACATGCTGATCCACACCAGACCGAAGGGAAATGCAGGGAACCAACAGAGAACAATATGGCAATTACCACCGGTGAAAGGCCATTACCCCTGTGGTACATGCACAGCATGTGCGTTTACAGCTGAACAGAAGACCATCACCCTCAACAAGACTTTCACATGGGAGATGAGGTCACACACCAATTGCAACACAGCAAATTGCATATACTTAATTATGTGCCCCTGTAACTTATGCTATATAGGGATGACTAGCCGCCCTATCAAATTACGCATGTCAGAACATCGTAGCCATTTCCGTTGCCACAAAAACAATACTAAAATGTGCTCCCATTACCTTGAAAAAAACCACACACCATAATCATTGAGATGGGTTATCCTGGAAGCATTTCCCAAAATAACAAAGAAAGCCCTCTTCACAAAAGAGCAAAGGTGGATACACAGGCTTTCCACACATGCAAAAGGGCTGAATGAATATATACCGTGGAGTTCACTCAGAGTCTGATGATGACATAAACCACAGGGCGACATGGGTGGGGGGCAGGATTAGAGGATCTTGACAACAGGGCCTTAAACCCATCTCCCTTAATAGATGTAGACCATTTATGAAGCTTTTTCACACATCTCTGCCTCCACAAAACCACTTGTCTCCAGTAAGGTGTAGAGTAGTTCCTAGATTTGAGGGGGAGAACACTGCCCACCTTTAAACACCAACATACTGAGAAGGTTGTTTTTTACAATACCCGTGTGAGTGTCATGAGAATCCGCGATGACTGAGTGCGACCAGTATGAATAATGTTCGCAATTCACCATATTACAGACCTAAATCCAATGAGGCCATGCCTCATTCCAAAATGGCCGACACAATACGACATAACTGAAGCACTAACTCATGCTTTGAACCTATACGAAGGAATACTACATATTCCAACCATGATTAAATCAAAAGAATACTGGGCACCCGTGGCCGCCTTCCCTATTTTTCATCCAAACAACAATCGAGATAAGAAAATCACACAACACTGAGTCTACACACCACTCCAAAATGGCTGCCAAACACGACGTCCCTCCACCATGAAATGAACACACCGACTCACGTAGACCCTCCCCTTGACATGTGATGAATATTAGTATAAAATCAGGGAGGCCACTGACCGCCTCACCTCCCGGACCCGGTAGGAGTGGGTAGATCGGAGCTGACGCAGAATACGCACAATCGTGAGTACCCTAGAACAAACAGCACACACTCCGTTTTACTTGCACGGAGTTCAATAATCTAAAACAAACAGCGCGCCCTGCACTTAACCAGCACGGTTTCTGGGATTAATTTGAGCATTGCGGACAGTTCGTAAATCCCTACATTTCTCACAGAGTTTATACTCTAGAACGCACAGCGCGCTTCCCGCTCCACTTGGACTATGACTGGGGTTAATTTGTTTATCGCCGGCAGTTCGCTAATCCCAGCCTTTCCAACAGAGTGTGCACTCCTAAACAAACAGCGCGTTTTTATCCCCACCTGCACGATGACTGGGGTTAATCTAACTATTGCCGGCATTTCGCTATTCCCGACCTGTCCTACAGAGTCGGACACCACACGGCCCACTTCTGATACCGCATTCTCTTTTTTTTTTTAAACGCTTAACCTCCACACACACCAGCCCCCATGATTACCCTGGGGGGCGACAACAGCGTAGTGCAAATTAGTTTTATAGCTAAAACTGCCAACACCGATTTGCCCCTGAGACCGGCCCGCATGCCATTTACAGCTTACTATATAACGAGGGGAGGATACGGGCGACAGCGAACTGACAGCTTGTGGGGTACGCTCGTGACAACTAACATGCTCAAAATCAGGATTAAAACTATAACCGGATTGCACGCATACAGAACAGGAACCGACTTGATGAGGGTTAATTCAAGGCAGTCATACAAAGACACCACAAGTCTACACAGTCCAAGCCTGCCACAGAGCACAGAGCAAGGGATACAACTGTTAGTGGCGTCATATTTGAGACCATGAGAATGAGTATGGGTTCGTTTTATTGTGAGAACATGGTTCCCTGCGCATTAAGTGATGTTGTTGCTGTCCATTTTTGTTCTTGTCTCTCTTTTTATCTAGCCTTACATATGAGCATTGCCTTATGCGTGATCTACCGAGTATTGTTGAAGCCTGGTTAGTCTACAGAATTGGGTGAGTTCACATGAATGTACCTCTGCTGCAGTACTTATGTGCCACAAGGGCTATAGTTCACATTAGCTCACTGTGGGCACTCATTACATGTCACTGATTTTAACTGTTTTTATAGTCCTCAATGCAATTACATTTATTGTTCACCACTATAGATAAGAAGTCAGAGTCACAAAGGAACAACACCTGTGTATTTATGTGTACCATATCAATCTGAATGATGCCACATTTTGTCTCCCCCGTACAGGTAGTTCCAGGTCTAAACAGATACAAAGATAAACCAGGGCAACACACTGGCCAAGTTGGCTACCAGATCCTCCTGTCCAGAGCCTCCCACCGGAGTAACTTCAATTGTCATACAGCTGTTACCATTTTGCACAATACTACCACTTGCCGCTGGCCTCACCATGGTGGATACAGTACTCTGTGGTACTCCCTCACCAGAGCTATCATGATGGGGCTCTGTGGGCCGCTCTGTGTAACTGCGGCCAGCCCATTTCAAGTTTTCTGACCCCGTCCCGCTTCTGTGCTGGAGTAAGTGCTGCTTGATGCACCGCCCCTGACCTTCTAAATGTCACCGCTGGTGCCAATAGTTTGCTAGGCTGGCCCACATTAGCCTTACAAATGGCTGGGTCCAAACTGGGGTGGCGTAGTGAGCAAAAGAGCAATGGATTTAACCCAGATCTCTTGACTAGGGGTGGATGTTTGATTTATTCAGCATTCTGTGCATCATTTGTTGCTGCAGCACTTTTCACCCTAAGTGGGATGGGTATGCCCAGATGTGGGTCCCTTGCTTGCTGTGCCACTGGATTCAAGCTAGCGTTGCTGATGGGATGATACCCAAAAAACGATCCCTGGATGCTTGTTTCCAGTCCAGGGAGGACCCAGGTTGACAGTTTGGGCTGGACTGTTCCCATGAGGAGCAGGGTCAAAACTGATTTTCATATGGCTGGGTCCAAACTGGGTTGGCATAGTGAGTAAAAGAAATATGGATTTAAACCAGATCTCTTGACTGGGGGTGAACATTTGATTCATTCAGCATTTCATCCATCATTTGTTGCCGCAGCACTTTACGCCCTAGGTGGGATGGGTATGCCCAGACTTGGGTCTCTAATTCGCTGTGCCACTGGATTCAAGCTAGCCTGGCTGATGAGTGATGATACCCCGAAACTGGTCCCAGGATGCTTGTTACCAGTCCAAGGAGAACCCGGCTTGTCAGTTCGGGCTGGACTGTTCCCATGAGGAGCAAGGTCAAGGCTGATTTGCATATGGCTGGGTCCAAACTGAGGTGTCGTACTGAGCAAAAGAACAATGGATTTAACCCAGATCTCTTGACTGGAGGTGAATGTTTGATTTATTTAGCATTCCGTACATCATGTGTTGCTGCAGCACTTTCCGCCCTAAGTGGGATGGGTATGCCCAAACTTTAGTCCCTTACATGCTGCGCCACTGGATTCAAGCTAGACTGGCTGATGAGGGGTGATACCCCGAAACTGGTCTCAGGATGTTAGTTTCCGGTCCAGGGATGACAAGGCTTGGCAGTTCGGGTTGGACTGTTCTCATGAGGAGTAGGGTATAGACTGATTTGCATATGGCCGGGTCCAAACTGGGGTGGCATAATGAGCAAAAGAACAGTGGATTTAACCCAGATCTCTTGACTGGGGGTGAATATTTGATTTATTCAGCATTTCATCCTTCATTTGTTGCTACACCATTTTCAGAAAGAGCATTCCATTCACAAGGCTCCTTCCTTAGTTCTCTCCATTTTGTTCCTTCCTTTCTACTGTCCTATGACATCTAGCACTTTCAACATGGCCAGAGAGGAAAATAACATAACATAACATAGCATAACATAACATAACATAACATAACATAACATAACATAACATAACATGACATGACATAGCTAAATAAATAATTTAGGATAAAACTGAAAATAATTTGCTGAGGACTCTTCCCAAGTGCTCTCCACTAGACATTGAGCATGATATACCTTTTGAAATTGGAGTTAAAAAGAAATCTGGATTTGTCCCAAGACTACAGAAGGATACTATTATAGATGTTTTGCTGAACTTGTTGCTCATTATTTCCATAGGCTGTGTCATGTATCACTAAAAAGCAATGCTATTAAATGAGGGATAAGAGTGTTAAAAGAGAAGTGAAAGGGTGGGGACATTTTCAAGTCTTATAATGATAAGTTAGACAACATAGCTAATATGAGTTTTGCAGATTATGTTTTAGAGGCCAAAAACAGTTTATTGTACAGAGGTGCACCAAAGACTTACAAAACCTGCACAGAAAGGGTTTCAGAAAAGGGGTTTGGATGCTGATGAATGTAGATACTTGAACATTTTACATCCAGTACCCTTATATTCTCCCTATTATACATAAAGAAGGGCAACCTTCTCCATTTACACCCATAATCACAGGCATTGCTTCTCTTATTTATAGGATCTCTGAGTATATTTATTATGGTCTCAAGTTATGTTTTTACCATCATATAAATATGATACCAAAAATCTTATAGGCAAGCTTTAGAATATTCCTTGACAAAACAACTATTGGTTATTTGCAGTGAATTGATTGCATACCTGCATTATGCACCGTGAAGTTTTGAAAGCCCTTTAAAGTACTAGATTAGCATATCTTTTGAATCACACATTAAATCTACTTGAACATACATATGCTGTATTGAAAAATAACTTTATATTCTATCAGAATGATGTTTACCATCAAAAGTGTGATATTGCAGTGGTTTACATGCTAACTCTCACTTATGCCTATTTACTGACTGGAGTGAGAAGCATTGTGCCTGGAATGCAAGATTGTTACAAGCACACAATACAGTGGAGCTCGGGCTTATACGTATATCACACATTAATACTTTAGAATGGCATAGAGACTGGTCTGAATGAGTATTATCCACCCTAGAATATTAATTAATGAAATGTTAAAGTTACATAATAAAACAACACAATATTGTGTTTCCACGTATTTAACCTCTTATTGCTAATAACATCTTACTTAGAAAAGTACTTAAGAAAACCACAGTCAGAACATGTGAAACAAACATATTAACAGTATACCTTCTGAAGAATGAATCTCAATGAAAAGTAATTGCAGTGAAACTAACGAGAAAGCAAAGGGAAGTAACAATTATTGATAGATTCCAAGTGAGAGAATAAAGACTAACCAAAGATCTTGAGGAAAGCCAAAAAAAAGGCAAGAAAAATTAACAAAATTGATCTTCTTGAAGATAAAGCTAAGAAAGTCAAATCGGTTGACAACCAAGCTGTAGTTACCTTGCTAACTTTATATGGTGATTTTCTTTTAGATACAATTGCAACAATAATGCTGTTTCCACTGAAGGTTTTAAGAGAATTTTTATCTTCTGTAATTATTTAACAAATTGACTTACTATTCTGTGTACCAAATGTTAAATGTCTTGTATTATCTATTTGATTTTTTTTCCAGTTTTCAAAACCATAAACAATATAAGAAAACGTTTTATACAGCATATCATCAATACCTAATTAAAATTTTGTAAAACAATCCAAACTCTTATTTAAAAAAGATATTGCTTTCCTTTTAGATTACATCAGAGTTAACAGCATGATCACTTTCGATGATATTTATATGCTTAATAACATGAAAAATCTGGGTAGCTGTTCATATTTTTTCTCTTGTGTATAAAAAAAGTATATGTGTCAATCTGCCTATTGCACAAACAACATTTATAACTCTCTCACTCAAGATTCATACAAGGCCCTGATATGTCACGAAATAGGAGCTGACCATTCCGGTCCAACATGAATAACCTTTTGCTTGTATATGACATAACATCCTTGAAAAAGTTAATATGTAAGCCAAAGTTAGCATAAGTCTATAGTATGCAACACTTCAGTGAGCTAGGATTGGCCTGATCACACATATTATTACTACTATTATTATTACTTTATTAATATCCATTGATCTATTCTGCAATCAAGTTTGTAGGGTTAACTTAAAATATTTAATTTTGGGTGCTGGATTAGCAGAGAACCAATTTCCAAGGCTGAGGAGGAGATCATCTTCCCTACAGCGGTAACTAGTGTGGCCATATCATATGTTCTAGCAAGGATCCATAATAGGGTGGTTTGGCTGAACCAGCATGAAATTGTAGCTGCAGAACTTCAAATATGGGGTTTTCAGCAATACCTCCAATCTGATGGCTGATGCTGGTATAGATTTATGCAAGCCCTATGATTGTCTCCTGAGTGGGCTCTACAAATCATGCAAACCTTCAACACACCAGACTGGTTCTCCATAACTCAGCATTTGCACTAATTTTTCCCCATGAGACAATTTCATTTCTACAATGGATAAGCCACCAGACATTTTATTGAAGCAATTTGAACCTTGCATTTTATTCTTGGCAGTATATCCTCAATATGTAACATGCATTATATCACATGTCAATAATATTGTATCCACTACATCGACCCAACCATTACATAACATGGCAAATATATGTAAGTGGAGGTAGAGGTAAAACTAGTGAATTTATACTTACCTTGATGATGTGGTGGTAGGTGTTGTATTGATTGCAATGTTATTGTAGGTTGAAATTATCAACCACAATGCACTGCCATGCATCCTTGTTTTCCAGTAACAATGACTCCCGCTATCGTTAATCAGCCCCAGATAGGGATACTCATGTACGAGAGTTAGCTCTTTGTCCAGCAACCGCCTGGAACCTGGTCCCATGGAACCAAATGTAATATGATTTTGGAGTGATTTCTCACTAAACTATTAGTTACACAGTAGGACCCCAAGTGTGATAAACTGTCATAAACTCCTATCAGAGTTCACAATAAAGGCACTATGGGGCCGATTACGATGTCATTCGGGAAAAGGCTACGAATGGGATTCGGTATTGCAGAATCTGATTCCGAATCCTTGTTTCCGAATGAATCGTACACATTTCCCAACAACCGATTACGATTCACAGAAATTGTTCGGGCAGTCCGAATCGGTTCTGAAAGGCATTCGGACAGCCCAAGTCTTTCGGAGCCAAATCTTACAGCTCTATGGACATGGTTTCCGAACGAGCAATTACGATGACTGATTCGGACAGCCGTTCCGATTCGGTCTGCCTGACTCAAATCGGCTGCCGGAATCTGTCTCTTCACCCAGAGGCATCCAATTGGGGCACATGGGGGTACCCAAGGGACCCATCATCCCAACCATGCACAATGTGGCAGGCACCATGGGGTCTGCCGCAGAGTGCATGGTTTTCCCCAACCACCCGTATTTACAATGGGAGCCTGTGTTCTCGTACGGAACACAGGATTCCATTGAAGTCAATGCGAGTCCGTCTGAACGATGTTAAAAAGCATTGTAATCGGTCAGTCGGACTCGCAGGACCAGATTCATTCGGAAACGATTCAGAGACTGATTCATTCGAAACAGTTTCCGACCTACATCGCAATCAGCCCCTAAACTGTACACAGAGAATAAACCATACATTTTTTGAGTGAATGTTTCATTTTTGTTATATACCACAGCCAGCTCCCTCCCACCCAAATCATTTAGGCCCTTCAGTGCAACTACTTCGGGATGCATGGCCGACCTACAGCGAAGTTGAAGGGGGTAGGTTATAGGTAAAAAATAGTTTGTTTACTAATAACTAAGGCACTATTTGAAGTCTTCCTTACATAAAGACCATTAACATATATTCAGCCTCAGTATTTAAAGTTTTATGCTGATCCATCGTAAATTAACTGGATATTTAGGTTTTAGATTCACATTTGTTTAGAGCATGTTTTAATAGTCCAAGATAAGTGAAAACTGTGTTTGAGGCTGGAGTGGGCAAGTGGCGCACTTTTCTTAGAGCATTACCATTGGTTTTGCGCGCAACCAATAATGGGGCTAACCACTCTGCTACTTCCACTGGTTCTATAATTCCAGCATCAACTAATCGTATTAACTCCTCATTGACTTCATTCCTGACATTGGTACATTCCTTGCTTTGTGGGCTTTAGGAATATCTTTGTCTTTGAGAATGATTTTGAGCTCAAAATGTTTCAACCTTCCAATTTTTCCATTGAATTCATTGGGAAATTTCTTCAACATTGCCTTTTCCATTACTTCTCCTTCATCCACAACTCAAACCTGTTCTTGTCTATTGGAGTCTAAAATTTTATATAAATTCTTCCTTGCTACATTTAATTTTCCAAAGCCTTCCTAGTCTTAAATCCGAAAATCAATCCTATCATGTCAATAGTCTCACCCCTGTAACGTTCTGGTGCAACATAAGAATTCTCTAGGAAAGATCCTAATTTCTTTCAAAGTTATTCTTCCATACTTTTTCATGCACAAGAGTGTAGGGTGAACTCGATCTGCTGCTACATGTATACCTACACCCCACATCTTCAAGAAACACATAGGTTTGTTTCTACTGTTTTCATCTGAGATATACGGTACAACGTTTCCTCTAATATTCAAGACGCTCCCAGTTTCCTCTTCACTAGACGTACTAGAACCCTCAATACTAGTACCTTTCATCTCAACACATTTTACTGTATCACATTTCTGTTATTTCATCTTGTAGACTTTTTTTTTAAATCACTTTCCTCTTCACTAGACGTACCAGATCCCTCAATACTAGTACCTTTCATCTCAACACATTTTACTATATCACATTTCTCTTATTTCATCTTGCAGACATTTGAATAAAAAATCTTTATTTTTAGTTTATTTAGATCACGGAGGCATTCCACATGAAGGTCATTTAGGTACATACATCAGGAGTATCAGAACCAACATTACAAATGGCTCTTGACTTTCAAGAAAGTCCCCCTCTTGATCCATCATATCCAGTATAACAGCAAGCTATAGTAACACTTAAACATGAAACTTTACCCTTCCCCCCTCCCTGCTTAAGCTTCCTTGATAGGTAATTTTCAAGTTTTCCCCCCATAAAGGATCAATTCCCTCACAGAGTCATTATATGCACTGCCCTTCCCCACGGCTCATCACCCATCTGGCCGTGAAGAGTCTCTCTTTGCTATCATTATGCATTCCCTCCAAACCTCTCAGGTGAGGTTCCCCTCTGGGAATGTGTATCTGTGAGTAGGTTCTGGGTCATCAGCGCCCATGCTGCTAGTGTTTCCTGTGCCTTGTGGTCCCTTCGCATCTGCCTTATATGCACCTCCTCTGCTCCTGTCCACTCTACAATGTCCGCCACCCAATCCTCTCTTCTTGGAGTCCAGGGACTTATCCAGTGAATTGCAAGTCGCCTTTTTGCTATAAGGAGTCCTAAGATAGCATATGGACTACTGACATTTTTTGGGGGATTCTCTTGAAGAAGGCCCAGCAGACACACCTTTACTGTCTGTGGGATCTTACAACCTGTAGTCTCCCACAACTGACCCAAAATCTCCGTTCAGAAATAATGTATTACAGGGCAGTGCCAGGTCATATGCAAAAAGTCTGCTGGTACCACTTGACATCTCGGGCATTGTGGGTCTCTAGTGGGGTACATGTCATGTTGATGTTTAGGGGATAAATAAGTCATATGGATATAATTATATTGTATCAAATTAAAGCAGGCACTCACTGACACACTTTTAACCCCTGCATGTATTTTGAGCCAGTCCCGCTGAGAGATTGGGTCGTCAGCCTGGCGTTGCCAGGCATTCTTTATTGGTAGGGTTTGCAGCTGTTTGTCAGATCACAGTGCATGGTATAAGTGAGTTATCAATTTACGGCCCCTGCCATCTCTAGCAATGTAACCAGAGTTCAGATACACTCTGGTGCTTTCGGAAAGGTAGGCCATAATTGTCTCGCCGTTGCCGCAATCTTTGCGTATTGTAGGAATTGGCCTATACATAGGTAGAATGCTTCCTGGGCCTCTTGTAATCTATAGCCATTGTGTGTGCGATTTGTGCGAAGGCTACCAGCAATCATATATCTATGTCTGGGGCATATGGGGCTCTCTTAATTATGCGCCTGACCACTCTCTTCCATATTTTCCCTATGTGTTTCATCTTGCAGACATGCATATAGCGTCCAATTTTCCCACATCTACTACATTTTTGTTTTAGCGGAGGATAGTATTTACTATTTGCTAACTGGGACGTACTGTCATATCTGTAACATTTTAGTTTTTCATTAACTACTTTCAGATTTGTCCCCTTTTTTTTATATGACTTGTTCCCAGTTTTGTCAATGATAACTTTGAGTACCACCTCCCACCTCACACTCAGGTTCAGTAGTTTTCTTTATAGCTCAAGCTCACCTTCCTGACATTTCTGCCTTACTTTTTTTTTTTTAACTTATTTTTATTGCCATTTTCATATTTCAGACATTGTCCATCATACATAACCATCAGATAGTCATAGCAGATTATACATCCAGTAGTGGGACAGAGCCACTGTATATATTGCTGGTACATAAACAGGGAGCATAAACAATGTATAGAGAGAGCATGATGTTTATATCCTGTTGTCTCGGGTTCCAGATATGGCATAGAAACTGGGGCGTAACATGGGCATAAACTAAGGAATGGGTATGGAAGAAAATATCCAGTTACATTAGTGAAGGTATACAGCGTTGTAGGGGTAGGACACCTCTGCGACTCATGCGTGCTTATCCTAGTTGGTTCGACCGAGAACTGCGACAGCCTACCAGACGCCAGGGCTTGTGATGAGCTTGTGCGGGTGGGGTTCCGAGAGATCAGTTGGGTAGGGCCTGTGACTGTGTGCGCGGGACTGACGACGTAGGGGAGCTGTCATTTGGGTCAGCTCCCGGGGAAAGCTGTCGAAACTGATACAATAACATGGCCCATTCCATCGATATAGGGTGCTTGCGAGTCCCCTTCACCTCCTCCTCCCGCAATGTCTCCTCCTCTGCCGCCGCCCATTTGTGTGTAGCTCCCACCCATGCCGCCAGCGGTGGACCAGTGGGGGAACGCCAATGCATGGCAATGCTGCGCTTGGCCAAGAGTACCGCTAGGGAGAGGAAACGAGTCTGCACCCTGTGCTGCTTACCTGCGCGAAAGATGCCTATGGCGCTGGCCTCCCAAGTGTTCATACAAGTTAGCCCAGTGAGAGTACCCAGAGCAGTGTGAATGTGGTGGCAGAAAATTTTTATGACGGAGCAACTCCAGAACATGTGACGGAAGTCTGCATTCCGCGCCTGACATCTGGGGCATAGGAACTGAGTGTCAGGATAGAATCGTTGGAGGCGTGCGGGAGTTAGATAGGCCCTGTGTAGGATGTGATATTGAATGTTTTTAAAGCGTGCGTTTCTAGAGACCTTCTTAGGGTATTTCAGAGCTTTCCCCCATTCCCCTTCATGAAGCGCCCGCCCGATTTCAGCTTCCCAGGTGGCTCGCAGGGTGTCTAGTGGTTTGCTAGTCAGTTCCCGTATGGCTTTATAAAGCCATGTAGTGAGATGGCGTCCTGCTCCCATGTGTAGAATCGTGTGGATAACCGGGTGTGTGCGTGGTTTCCCTTTACTTAGGTCTTGATACGGTCGGTAGCTATCTAGGAGTTGGCGGTGCAGCAGAAATTGTCCCAGGGGGAGATCGCACTCCTCTACCAGGCTATGGAATGGTCTTAGTTGCCCGTCCTCGAAAAGGGACTCCACCTCCGTTAAGCCGCACGACGTACATATGCGAAGCGCACTATTTGTGTAGTAGCGTTCCTGTTTGGGCCACCCCACTAGGGTGAGCAGAGGAGAATACAACGGGGTCCCCGGGGACATGCGGTGTATCCGCAGCATGCACTTACGTGCCACTGACACCTGTAGATGGTATGTGCGTTTTGGCTGAGTGCCAGGGAGGAGCAGGCGACGGATCTCCGGAACCGATATCCGTCCTGCAGCGGTACAAGTTTCCACATTGTACCTGTCTGCCGTCCAATGAGACAGCCATTGCAGCTGTGCTGCCAGGAAGTAGACTTCAAATGAGGGGGCTCCCAAGCCACCCTGTGTAGTGGGCAGCTGCAGTTTTGTCAGGGCTATTCTGTGCCTGGCAGACCCCCAAATGAGCGCACTGAGGAGGGAGTCGAGGTCCCGGAAAAAAGCTCTGGGCGGGATTACTGGCAGATTGGTAAAGAAATACAGCAGTCTTGGAACCATGATCATCTTGGCCAATGCCACTCTCCCAATGGGAGCCAATGGAAGGCTCTTCCAAAATCCGACCGAGGCCCTAAGACTCGCCAACGCCCTGCTGTGGTTGCCCTCGAACATATCTGTGGAGGAATGGTAAAGACGGATTCCGAGATATCGGGGGGCCTCCGCGCTCCAAGGCACCCGCTGAGCCCCCAGGCGAACTTCCTGTGGGGGTAGTTCCGAATGTAGCGGATATATTGTGGATTTATCCCAGTTCACCCATAGCCCCGAGGCCGCGGCAAATTCCATCTGGGTTTCCCAGAGGGGGGTCAGATCGTCTGTAATGTCTCGTACATAGATCAGCAGGTCATCAGCGTACAGGGATACACTATGCACCGTGCCCGCTATCGGGATACCCCAGCTCTCCCCCTCCCGCCGGAGTCGGATGGCGAGAGGCTCCACCGCCAGAGCAAAAAGCAGAGGAGATAACGGGCAGCCCTGTCGCGTGCCCCTCTGAACCCCAAACTCCGTCGAGATGTACCGGCCCAGGCGCACCCGCGAGGTCAGCCCGGTGTACAGTAGGCGCGTATAAGCTAGGAGGGTGGGCCCAACGCCTGCTCGCTGCAGCACCGAAAACAAGAACTGCCATGTGAGGTAGTCAAAGGCCTTTACAAGGTCTAGGATGAGACAGGCTGCTCGAGGGTATATCCCCTGTACCTGATCCTGGATGTGGAAGACCCGACGTATGTTCTGGGATGTGCACCTGCCAGGTATAAAACCGCATTGATCCGGGTGGATCAGGGAGCATATGATTTGTACGTATCTATCCGCCAGTGTCTTCCCGAGGAGTTTGCAATCGGCAGACAGCAGCGATATGGGGCGATAGGAGGCCATTTGTTGTGGGTCCCTGTGCGGTTTCAGGAATGTCACAATTATGGATTCTCACATGGATTTCGGTAGCTCTCCCTTCTTCAGCGCCGCCGCAAACACCTCTACTAATCGAGGGACCAGGTGCACCGAGAATGTCGTGTAATATTCTAGGGGGAACCCATCTAATCCCGGAGCTTTATTTCGGGCCAGGGCATGCAGGGCCCGTGTCACATCTGCCGAGGCTATTACCATGTCTAGAGCCTCCCTCTCTGTTCTCGTGATCATTGGGAGGGGTAGGGGATCGAGAAATCGATCCACTACAGGTTGCGGGGTAGGGGTTGGGTCGCTATAGGTTTCCGCATAGTAGTCGCGGAAGGCGCCCAGAATCCCCGCCTGGGAACGCACGACCAACCCCCCAGGGTCCAGTATCTCAGTAATGGGCTTGACATCCGTTTCCTGCCTGGCTAACCACGCCAGTAGAGTGCCCGTCTTATCTCTCTCTCTATGCATCCGTGTAGCGTAAGATCGGAAGTTGTACTTTCGTAAGTCCGCGGAGGCAGTTTGGTAGGCAGTTTTTGCCTCGGCGACACGTCGCGTCTCCTCTTCGGATGTGACATCCTGTTTCGTGAGGGTCGCCTGGCGGCGCTCCGCGGCGGTTAGGGCCTGTTCTAGTACGCGCTTAACTCCCGTTATTTGCTTCAAGCACTCACCCCGGGCCACCACCTTAAACGCATCCCATTCCACTAACTTGGATGATGCTGTACCCGAATTGCGTGCGAAATAGTCTTGGATGCTATTCTCCTGATCGTGTCGGAAGACCTGGTCCGACAGACAGTCCCGTGGTAAGCGCCACGTGGGGACCGGCGGGTGTGGGGGCCGCCAGTGTAACTGGAGAATGTGGGCATCGTGATCGGATATGATCCTGCCCAGGTAGTCCATGTGGGTAATCGTAGGCAAGATAGTCGCCGAGCATAAGAAGCGGTCAAGACGGACGCGCAAATTGTGGGGGATGGAGTGAAAGGAATACAATCGCACCAGGGGGTGGCGCATTCGCCAAGCATCGGTGAGTGCCCAGTGGGCGATCCAAGCCCGGAATCTATCAGTTTGCTTATATGCCGGGGAGTGCAGTGGGGGCGGGTGTGAGCGGTCAAGGTTCCAGTCAAGCGTGCAATTATAGTCTCCTCCCAGAACCCACGGTACGGAAGCGAATGGGGCAAGGACCCCCGTGAGATGGTCCCAAAACTTGTCTTGTTCCACATTGGGGGCGTAAATGCTACCGAGAAGCACTACCTGTCCGTCCAACAGCCCCTCCAGCAGCGCATATCTACCTTCTTTGTCGACCACCCTCCGAAGCTCCTGGAAGGGGGTTCCCAGTCGCACCCAGATCAACGCCCCTCGTGCAAACGCAGAGTAGGTTGTGGCGCAAATGAGCCCCCTCCATTTTGACTGTAGTTTCCCCACCTCTTTCGCAATGAGATGCGTCTCTTGTAAAAAGACTATCGGGGCGCTGTGTCGTTTTGCAAAGGAGTACACCGCATACCTTTTGCGTGGAGTATGAAGCCCCCTAACATTCAGGGTAAGGATGGTAACATCAGTGTGTGGTGTATGAGGTGTCATGTCTCCACGCCTGCTCGCCATGCGCGGGAATTATGCCCACTGCAGTGCTCAAAGCTCGGTCGCCCCAGCTGGCTGTGGGTGTCTGTGTCCTCCGACGCCGTGTAAGCATAAGCAGGGGATGTCGGGGTCCGTATCCTTCCATGTGAGAGGTGGGAAAAGTGTTGAACTGGGACATGTAACTGAACAAACAGGGTCGGGGAACATTCCCAATGCCTAGGGCCCATCGCCAGGGACGATGCGTTCAAACCGGTTTACCCAATTAAGGGGGGTACAACAATATAAGAAGGGGGCGGCGGTGCGTGCGTGCCGGGCTAGCAGCGTATCGGGCCGTGATCAGGGAAAATGGACGTTGCTCCTGCTATAGCAAGTAACGAGACTGAGGTCAAAGTTCGGCCTGTGGGGAAGGAAGTGTACTTAGCTCGATGTTAGTGTCTGAAGTCCCTTCTCATTTCGCTCGGGAGCAAGATTGTTCATCCAGAATGAGGTCCGTCGTCTGCGGAGTGACCATGGGGGCGTCACGGAGTCCTCCCCCGATATTGTGTCGTCACTGTCATTCTCCCCCTCCGATGTAAAGATATGCGGTGGCCGGTCGATGTCGTCCGGCAGGGGGGATGCCTGCAGGTCGATCACCGCTTGTAGAGCCTCTCTTCGTTCCTTCACAATTTGCTCTAGGTCAGGAGAGTCCTGAGTGTGTGCACGATCTCTGCCACTCATTCCACCTCGTGGGCACCGTTGTGATCGCTTTCCGGATCGTGAAGGTTTAGGGTGTGGGTGTCTTGCGATCTCCGCTCTAGACTGTCGTGTGCAATGCAGGTCCGCCCAATCTTGGGCTTCCGCGGCGTTGGCGAAAAACACAGTAGAATCGGCATGGACCACCCTGAGGCGAGCTGGGAAAAGCAAAGAGTATTGAATATTGTTCTCTCGCAGCCTGCGTTTTACATTCAGAAAGGAGGCCCTTTGTTGTTGATCTGCTCTAGCATAGTCCGGGAACACCATTATTCATTGGTTGTCGACCCGCAGGGTGCCCGCCACTCGTGCCGCGCGTAGTATCGCATCTCTATCCCGGAAGTGGAGGAACTTTGCTATCAGCGGCCTTGGGGGTGCCCCTGGGGGCGGTCTGCGAGCCGGGACCCTGTGGGCTCTTTCCACAGAGAAGAATGCGGAGCGATCCTTTTCCGGAGTGAAGGATTTCACCCATGTCTCCAGGTATTGCAGGGGGTTCGTGCCTTCGATTCCTTCGGGCAGCCCTATTACGCGAATGTTGCAGCGCCTTGAGAGCCCTTCTAAATCGTCCGCACGTTCCTCCATAATGGTTAGGCGATGTAGTACCTCCTGGAGAGTCTGCTGGTGTTTATCGAGCGTTGGCTGTATGTCCTCCATTTTCTTCTCCCCATCCTTCACTCTATCCACCAGTTTCCGATGGTCATCACGGATAAGGCTGACGTCCGTCGCTAACGTCCCGAGTCGCTCCTCCATTGCGACTCTGGAATGCTCAATGGCAGCCAAGACCTGGTCGAGCTTGACGGAGACCGAGGAGTCAGGCTGTGTCTCCACCGCGCCCACCCAGGTCCGGGCTCTGGGCATCCTCTCTGGGGCCGTGTCGGGAACCTTCGTCTGTTGTGTCCCCCTGGGCTTCCCCATCGCCGCGGCCGGAGTACTTCAGTGCGTTGTGCCCGTCTGCTGAAGACGCGGGCCTCCTCTCTCCCCGGGAAGGCAGGGGGGTCTCCTCAGTAGCGATCCCGCACCAGCGACCTGCGCCCCCGGCCGTGGCCTCCGAGTTCTGCTATAGGACGCCTCAGGTCCAGGAGACACTCCGCAATCCTGCCCTTGCCAGCGGGCCACAAGGGGGTCGCCGGCCGTCGATCTCAGGGATCAGTAGTCAGAGCAGGTGACGGGCTCTGTCTCAGCATGCTTCTCCCCTCGCTGCAGGCCGTCACGGGTCTGGTGAACACTCCGCACCCCTCAGTAGATCCCCGGGGGGGCTGCCCTCGTGTGATCCTTCAGTGGCGCTGAATTCTGGGTGCCATCCATTTGTGTGCCTCCCTGTAAGGCAGGGCGTCCCACTGGTGCTGCAATCCCCGGCCTCCGGCGCGGGTCCCAGGCTCCTCTACAGTGGTGTCACGCCGGGCGCCATTTTGAGGTCAGGCTTCCCGGCCCAGCGTTGATATACACCAGGGCTTCCCCCGCAGCTCCGCTCCCACCGCGGGTGTCGCAGCCCCCAGGTGCCCCTCGGGGGAATGTAGCGTCTCTGGTCTGCTCCGTCTTGTCTGCTCACCTGCGGGGCGCGCACCGCCGGTGTCATGGCAGCCCTGTCCCTTCGCACCGCTGCTGGTAGGGGAATGATCGAGCCCTCAATCAGCCGCAGTTAATGCACCGGGATCGATGGGGATTCCCAGAGAAGTGTGCCGGTTCCAGTCGTGTGACAGTCATCCCCCAGGGTCACCGTCCCGGAGCTCCGGGACCGCTCGCCGCCATCTTGCGACACTGAGTCTCGGTGCGGCGTTTCACCGCCCCGCTGTTGCACTTCTTCCCCTGTGCGCCACGCCTCCTCAGAGTAGTAGACGCCAGAGCCGTTCCGACACCCAGGGTTGCGGTTTCGAGTGGGAGCAACGTCTGGAGTCGGTCATTTGTCCGGCCCGATTGGGGAGCCCTAGCAGACTGCAACCGCCATGGTAGCCGGCTTGGCCACGCCCCCCTGACATTTCTGCCTTACTTATTATAGACAATACATCTTTTAACTCTGCATCACCATTAATCACAATCTTTCCTGTATTGTTGAATCATGTGCATGAATTACTACTGGATCTAATATCAATTCTTCAAATAGATCTCCAAACTTTAATTCTGATGATCATTTTCTCAATTTTGTGACATATCCATCGATAGTTTCTTTCTTTTGTTGCTTGCTGTGAATGAATTTGAATCTGGTGACCCCATACACAGCTTGGGAGAAGAATACTTGTCCAATTGTGTTATGACTTCAACACACACATTACCCCCCCCCCCCACTATCCTTTCCCTATGGAGTTGTCTACAAATTCATAATCCTTCAGGACCCAATGAATGTAGTAATAAACTTTTTTTTTTCTTTCAGAATGCAATTTGTCCTTGAAATTAATAGTCACTATATAGTATAAGAAATATTCCTTCCATTGTAGCCATGGTATAGGAAGTTTACCTGGACTGCACAATCATTATTTAGGAGGGTTTACCATAA
The DNA here is from genome assembly GCF_964204655.1 of Triturus cristatus. Taxonomy (NCBI): domain Eukaryota; kingdom Metazoa; phylum Chordata; class Amphibia; order Caudata; family Salamandridae; genus Triturus; species Triturus cristatus. Next base: position 464,423,608 of record NC_140593.1, read on the forward strand.
AATTAGCCATGTTAGTGGAGTGTGGCTTTGACTTCCTTCACCACTCCTCTTAATGTACCAATGTAAGGATAATACAGATCTCAGTCTGGAACATACACTCCACTAGTGCAGGATTAATACAAATACTAGCTAACTCAAGTGCAGAATTAATACAATACTAGTTTACTCAATTCCTTTCAATTATGTAGTTTGACATGACTTATGATGTGCGAACATATCCACTTGTCACTGGTGACTTTTACTTAAATATTGTCACAAATTATTAACATTACAATTATTAAAATTTATAGCCTAAAATCACCACATATTCTTTTCATTGAATGTTTAAGATATTTAGTTATGCTTTAAGGTGTGTGAATCACTGAGTGTTCTCCGCACAGCATTCTTAAAATTATTAGTTTTGCTTGAAGGTGTGTGAACCACAGAGTGTTTTCCACACCGAATACTCAAGGTGAGTGCATCAGCTCACCGTACACTGTTACTCCTTTCTGCCCCCTTTGCCTCCGCTACTTCCAAAATGGTGGTTGATGCCTTTCAAAGTCCATCATGTGCGCCCTTTACTTCCAATATGACGGTCTATGCCTGTCAAAGCATGTGCGTATACCACTGTTCCCTGCCTCAGCACAAAACAATACAACCGCACTCATGGAAAATTAATCGTCAAAGAAAAAGGCTTGCCACAGCACCAAAACTCCCCAAATCTCCTCTGTACTCCCTGCTCCAAAACACCTCAATGCATAAGATGACTGAGGAGCATACACCCTCCAACAGCAGTCACTGGGGAGAGGCACGCAGCCTGCACGCACACAGTGCTCCATCAAGCGTACTGGCCTTGCAGCTCCCATCGTAGCTACCCTGCAGATCACTGGAAGAAGGCACCACTACAAAGGGTCTTCTCAAAGGGATACCAGCATTCACAGTCTCTTCAGCCACACATTAGCAATTTGCTCCTTTAGAGCTCTTCGTCAAAACCAGGGGTTCGCTGGGAAACACCGTCTTCGAACACGCTGGTTCATGAATAAGGCTTAGCCGCAATTCGCCGCCAATTTTGTGTAGCAACAAGCTACACAAATGGAAGTTAAATAAGCTCCTTTATTATTCAACCAAGTACTCCGTGTCTTCCAAGCAACTGATTTCTCCAACTGTCATTTCTCACATTCTACTTCCATGATATCAACTCTACAGCCTGTCAGTGTAGTCCCAAGTGTTCTACTGCAGCATCCAAATGTTCTGATGAATGACTAGAGTGCTAACATTCTTATTTATGAAAAAAGTATGGCACACCAGAAGCCATCCTGGTTGAATCAAAGCTCTAAAACTAAAACAATTACTTTAGAATTTAACCAAAAGAGGGCATTTATTTGTCATAGAAATTATGGAAAGCAAAATTAGGACACATTTTATATGAGTTCTCAAATATCTTTCTCATCCATTTCAGTAAAACCTTCTGACATGTAGACTTAAACGTTCTTTCAAAATGAGCAGCAGCCCACAGGTTAATTGCCTGGTAATCAACTGCAGTCTTACCACAGTGTTCTAATGAGCAACTAAAGTACTAATGTTCTGTATTTATGACAAAAGTGTGGTACACTTGAAAGCCATCTTGATGGAATAAAAACTTTCAAACTGAAAGCATTTCCTACAAAGGATACTGCAGTGAATGAAGAAATGAAGGAGATTGATAACTAAAAAAAGTCTTCCAAAATGGCCACGTAAAAAACAAACAGACATATATTGCCCATATATCCCGTAAATATAGCTCAAATATAGCCGAATGATAGAAGTATGCAAAATGTTTAGGTAACTCATGCAACAAATATTCAAGTGATCAATTGAATAAAAAACATAAAAATAGCAACTAGTTTAAAAGCCCTTTGTGGCTATTTGAGAACTCAGAAAATGTGTCCTCATTTTAGCTTTCTACTGCCATAAGTATAATTTCTATGAGAAAAAGAATCCCTTTATTTTTAGCATTTCTAAAGGAAATGGTTTAGGTTTTACAGTTTTGTTTCTATCAAGATGACTTTAGGTGTGCCACACATTTGTCAGAAATACATAATATTAGCGCTCTATTTGCTCATTAGAACACTGTGTGGAGGAAGGGGACAGGGGCACAGACTTGACCAACGCAGGGCAAGGAGAGGGAGCAGGGTCAGAGGCAGCAAACTGACCATGCTGGGCTAGCAGGAGAGACAATGGCAGCACAGCAGACCCATGCAGGGAAGGCAGGAGGGGCAGTAGCAGAACAACGGACCATGAAGGGAAAGGTGGGAGAGGGTCAGAGGTAGCAAGTCAACCATGAAGGACAGATTAGAGAGTCTGTGCCAGTGCAATGAGCCATGGAGGACAAGAGTGAGAGGCAGTGGTAACACAATGGACAGTGGGTGACAAGAGGAATGGTGTAGGGGCACAGACTTGGACAATTATGGGCAGGCCAAATGTGGCAGTGGCAGCAAGTGGACCACACAGGGTAAGCTGCATGGGTAGTGGCAGCTCAATAGAACACACACGGCAGGCGGGAGGTCAGTTTTGGCAGAACAGATCATGGAGGGCAAGAAGGAGGGCGCAGGGGCACTCACGTGGACAATGGAGGGCAGGGACACGGGGGCAGAGACAGCACAATGGATCATGGAAAGAAGGAAGGAAGCAGGAGAGGAAGAGGCAGCAAGCCAACCACTTAGAGTAGGTGGTAGAGGCAATGGCAGCACAATGGACCACATAGGGCAGATGAAAGGGTTAGTGGCAGCACAATGCACCATGGTGGGCAAGACTGAAAGGTCAAGGGCATGCTCAAAGGACCATGGATGGCAGAAGGGAGGGGGTAGGGGCTAGACTCAGACAACAGAGATCAGGGGAAGGGGGTAGGAGCAGCAAGCTGACCATGCACGTCGGGCAGGCGGGGCAGTGGAAGCACAACATATTACGCAGGTCAGACAGGAAGGCCAAAGGCAGCACAATAAACCATGGATGTCAGGAGGCAGGGACGGCATAATGGACCACTCAGGGCAGGAGAGAGGGGCTAGGGGTATGGACTCAGACCATGGAAGGCAGGGGGTTGAGGGAAGTGACAGTGGCAGCAAGCTGGCCATGCTGGGAAGTTGGGGTGGGGAAGTGGCAGCACAATGGACCATGCAGGGCAAACATGAGGGGCAGTGGAAGCTCAATGAACCATGGAGGGCAGGAGTCTGGGGCACGGTCATCCACATGGAGAACGGAGGTAATGGGGGAGCATGGCAGGGACAGTATGTTAACCAAACAGGGCAGGTGGGAAGCGCAATGGCACAAATTTGGACAAGAGGGACAGCAAGCTGAGCACAGAGGGTGAGTGGGAGGAGCAGTGACAGCACAAAAGGCCACATAGGGTTGGAACGAGGGGGCAGGGCACATGCTCAGATGATGGAAGGCAGAGAGATGGGGGCGGGGCAGCAAGCTGACCAAGAAGGAAAGGCTTGCAGGGGTGGCATAACAGCACCTGGTAGGCTGGAGAGAGGGGTAGAGGCACACACACAGGGAATGAACAGGAGGGAGGAGGAGGCAGGGGCAGAAAGCTGAGCATGTAGGGCAGAAGGGCATGGGCTGGGGCAATAAGCTGTCCCGGAGGGCTTTTAGGATGGGGCAAGGACACACAGATGGCTGAACAAGTGCAGGCAGAAGGGAGGAGGGGCAGCAACCTGACCACGCTGAGCAGGCAGGTATGGATGGGGTAAGCATAAAGGACCATGAAGGGCAGGAGGGAAGGGCATGGGCATGCTGATTGAGAACGGAGAGCATGGTATGGGTGGCAGAGGCAGAGGCAGAGGTAGCAAGCTGACCACAGAGCGCAGACCAACATGGGCAGGGGCAGCTCAGTGGATCATGAGGATGTGAGAGAGGTCAGGGGCAGCCAGACAGAGACAAGAGGACAGAGGGAGGGGAAGGGGGAGGGAGACAGGGGCATCAAGTGGACCATGTTAGACAGTTGGAAGGGGCCAGGGCAAGCAGATGGAGAACAGAGGACAGGCATGAGGGTGGCAGGGCCAGCAAGTTGACTATGGAGGGCAGGAGGTGGGACATGAGCATGCAGATTGAGAATGGAGGGTAAGTAAAAGGGGAGCAGGGCCAGACGCAGCAAGTTACCCACAGAGGGTAGGCTATCAGTAGGGGGTGGGCCTGTGCCAACATACTGTTGCAACTGGCCAAAAATAACCCTAGAAATTCATTAAAAAAAAAAAGGTTAAATAGACATTATAGGTATTGTTATAAGATCGTAACTAACATTGAAAAACCTTAACATTAAAACGGAAGTTATAGTTAGTTATAGTAATAAGACTTAGATTCCATTAAAAAAATAGAAATTCACTGAAAAAACAAAGGATAAAGTAACGTTATAGCTACATGTTGAAATGAGTTAAAAACAATTTCATAAAAACCATAGAAAACATTGATATTTTCCAGTTATAGTTCAGTGAGCAAACTATAACTTGCAGCCCCACCACACACTGCTTATGACTTTATATATTACATCACTCATGACATGATAATTCATTAAATCATTGATGACATCTCAAAAGAAGTCCTCAGTTAAGATATAATCCAATGAATGTGACAGTCATACTGGAAGGTATCAGCAACCTACACCTAGACCCAATTTTTTACCAGATCTGTAGGGATTATAATCATTCCCATTTCAACATGCAGGACATAAGGCATATCTGTGAAGGCACCCACATTTAGTAGTGATTATGCTCTTTGTTGTTTACTTGTATTCAGCTGTGTAAGGACTTTAATGTATACATTGATGAGATCAGAAATGTATTAATCACAACATACTGTGAAAAAGAATGTTTGGTCATTATTTACCTAAATGCGATATGCCTGTTAAATAACTAATTGAATTAGAAGTTTAAGTCAACGACTTCCCATCATGCTTTAGCCATAGATAAATGCAAAAAGAACAGAAGATGGACGGAATGCTGAAAAAATCAGACATTCACCACCAGTCACAGATCTGGCTTTAATCCATTATTTTTTTGCTCACCACGCCATCCTAGTATGAACCAGCCATATGCAAATCAGTTATGACAGCTCCCCATGGGAACAGTCCAGCCTGAACCTCCAGGCCAGGTCCTCCCAGGACCAGAAACAAGCATCCTGGGAGCAGTTTCGTGGTATCACACCTCAGCAGTCAGGCTAGCTTGAATCCAATGGCACAGTGAGAAACTGATAAGGCATGTTTGTAAAAATACCTTACACATATTCTTGAAATGTGCAGAATAGTGTACACCATTACAACAACACTTACACTCATTCTGCGACTCGAACGATTTGTGAGTCACCCCATATAATATCCATTCTTTAGCAATGCATACTGTCTCAGTATTTTCATGGACCTTCTGGTAATAAATATTTTTTACCTTATAAATCTCCAGTTTATATATCAATTGTCAATCGGAGTATATGACAACTCTTTAATATAAGCATGTGCACAGAATAAAGTATTGTAAACATAAGCTTTAATTTTTCTCACATATTTTGGCAACAGAAATCTGTTCTAAACGACAATCTGTGATTTACTTCTGCAAACTACACTACTTGAGCTAAGTCTCTACCTTGTCTACGTGAATTAGTTTGCACTTAAAGTTTTGCTAGTAGTTAAAGTGTGCACCATACTCATTTTACCACACTGAATCAGACTTGTCTCCAGCACTACACTATTTTTATTTCTATTTCAAGCATGCATACATACATACAGTCAATGGTTGCTGTATATATTTGGGGGCCCTTTACTACTTACTTTCTTTTCTAAAAATGAACAAGCTGTGTATAGATACTTGAGGTGTAGTAGCTCTGATGATGTCATCAATGTCGTATTTTGAGATGTGATTGGTAATGCCATCAAGGAATGTGATTTAACATGTCATGACTAATGTAATATGTGAGGTCATAAGCAGAGCCTGGTGGTGGCACAAGTTATAGTTGCTCACTGAACTATAACTTATTTTTGTTTTTGAAGCATTATTTTTTTTCTCATTTTAACACTTAACTATAACTTCCCTTTAACCTTTGTATTTTTTCAGTGAATATGTACATACATCGATATGGGGGCCTTAGGACAGCCCTCATCATCCATTAGTCTGTTCCATTCACATTTTGATTCTGCTGACCACAGCATATTCCCCCGGGAAAGTAGGTCAACCCATTTCCCCCACTGATTATTTTGCAGTATGATTGATGGGATTTTGCCTGACCACATGTGCACAGCTGCCTGCAAAGGAGGGCACTTCACTGACACACTGTTGTAGATAGGCTGCTGTGTCACACCTATATTTTTTATTTTTTGTTATATGTTTGCCAATTTTCTCTTACATATTGTAGATGTGTGCACAAAAGGCTCTTTGCTAATGCTTCTTATGCATCAAAGTCGCTTTTTCCGTTGCATTTTTACTGCCTTCCACTCGTGATTATCCCTTTTTAGCACTTAATGTGTTTTATATTCATAAAGAATGTGGGAAAAATAGAAGCAATTCAAGCAGATCAGCTTGAACCACAATAACTAACTGGTCACGGGTTACTTTTCAGTGGATGATGTAATTCAACAATTATAACATATGGTGCCTGTTGGGTGTTGAAAAAATCGAGAGACACATTTCATTTGCAATACATTTATTCTTATGCCCTTACTTGAATTCCTAAAGAAAGTATATTTTGTGGAAACAATTAAAACTGAAACTTGTTTGCAAAACGGTATCTAAGGGTGTAATGTGCTTTCCAGACTCAAGTTATTATTTTCACAATTATTTCTCCTGTTGTCCATTTTTTCATGTGAAATCTCATTTGTGTGCCTACTATAGTTTTGTCATTTAATATCTGAGTTTTGTTTCCTGATAGCATGCATCAGGCATGTGTTGTTTTGTTTTCTCTCCAGCAGGCTACCTCATCACTGTTACTAAGGGTCCTCAGAAAGTCTTGAGAAAAGAGGCGCTGTGCTTCCTCCTAACCCGCGTTTGGCAGCTGCTGTGTATTCCCTTCGGAGCTGGATTCCTTTCCCCAGCTGATGTCATCACCACCATTGAGCGAAAAGAGCAGCTGCAATATGAAGGAGGTGGATTAAACTTATAGAGTTTTTTTGGCTTTGTAGCTTTCAAACACAATTATGTTACTGGATTTTACCCCTGTTTAGTGGTCAACTTCGTTGCATCCTCAACAATATGCATTTTTCAAATCAAAAACTTCAAAAATCAACATAGACCTGTTTGATTTCTTTTTATCATGCATTCAAGCAGAATTTATTTTTAGAGGTGATGTTTGCCTTATGGTGCAACTAACACTTTCTAGTAAATTTTGGACCATAACGAGAGCTATCACTGCTATTTGTTTGGAGACACACACAGAGCAGGTAAATAGTAAAAGTCTGTAATTTATTAATCACTTTATCAGAGCAATTGACATAGAACATTTTAATACACAAATCAATAATCAAGACACAATTGAAAATAGAGCTCAGTTTTTCGACAATGGGATTTATTTAGTTTTGCTGGGTACTAGTTGTCCTTGTGATGAATTCATAAAGGTGAATTGTAAAGTAATTGCAGAACAGTAATCAATAAGCAGCGGGATGTTAGAGTCCAGTGTGATGAATTGGAAATTCACCCATCCAAGGGGCATATCAGCAACAACCGGCAATAATTATCGATAAGCGCACTTAGCGCTAGGATAATTATCGCCGGCTACCGTGGATTTTTATCACTGAGATAGCGTGCTATTAGCAACGCTTATCTCAAAAGCGATAAAAATCCTCACGCTACCTGCCTAACGTGAGATTATCGCTGGAAACCCAGCGATAATCTCACGCAATGTGGCGTTAGCTTGTTGATAGGGCCCCACAAACTTAGCCATGATATCCACCTTCCATAGGATATTATGGCTAAGTCAGTCCTGAAGCAGGCGTAAGGACAGTAGCGATAACAGGGGTTATCGCTACTTTTCTTGCTGCTAATCTTCATAGCGTGGGGCTTGATGATAGGAGAAATGTCGCTTAGCGACATTTCTCCTGTCATGTCAGGTCAGGAACACCCACTTTGCATCTCATTAGAGATGCACAGCTGGGCGTTAGGAACTCCTACTCTAATGCAAGTTTTCACACGTTAGCGTGATCTTGCTAATTAGGGGATACAATTATCGCCACTTTTCGGACGAAAACGGCCGCAAAAGCGGCGATAATTCTATCGCCTCGCCTTGCTGATATGCCCCCAAATTCTTTGGTTGCATCACCCAGAACAAGGACGCAGGAAAGTAATTTGTAGAAGTGGTGCTTTAAGGAGTTTCGTGGAACAGAGGGCATTTGGATCAGCTCTGTGTTGGAGATCTAGGGTGTTCTACATTTTGGGGAATTAAATCTGCAGATGCCTCACACATCTCAGTCATGCAGGCATAACTGACTTTCCTATCTCAGTGGCTGAGAACACATTTCAGATCCATGTACTGTGGCTGAAGGGAAGATCACAGAAAATTACTTGCAGAGGTATCTGTCACTAAAACGTTTGCCTAACTTGTTGGTCAAAGTAATGCTTTATCATACTGAAGACATTCAAATTGGCACTATGGCTTGAAGGAGACTTCAGATATGTGTCTTTCAGATCTACTGGGGTAAATGATGTCATGAATGCTGTGTATTCACTTGGTTGTTATTTTGACAGCAACAGGATGGAAAGCTTATCAGTTACTGTAGTTTTTAGGAAAAAGCTCATATTTTGAGATCATGAGCTTCCTCTGGCATTTATCGCCTGTGCATTTTTTCCAAGGGATGTTTTTAAACATTTGTTTCTTATGTAATTTTATTATTTTTGTAGAGCTCTCGATTACCAAAACGGCTTCTCAGCACTAGCTGATATACAAAATGAGGATACCCCAAAGGAAGAAGTGATTTTACAGAGAAGAACCAGGTTTTCAAGGCCTTTCTGAAGGCCAAAAGATTTAGCATGACTTTTAATATAAAGTGGAAGCTTGTTCCAGGCTTTAGAGGGTCCCAGCACAAAGCCTCTGCTGCCCCAGAACATGTGATACAACGTGGCAATGCCACCAGTTTGTCACAAGCTGAGCGAAGAGATCTGCCCGGAGTTTACCAGCTAAAGCTCTTTCTAAGAAAATCAGGGCCTTGGCCATGCAGTGGTTTGAAGGTAATGCAAAGTGCATTAAAAGCAATCCTATGTCTCACCAGAAGCAATCGAAGTTCTGGAACAAACTTTGAAATAGACTGATATTTAGGAGTTTTGAACAGTAGCTGGGCTGCTGCGTTTTGCGACATTTGTAACTTGTTACTAACATGCTGATGGGCGCTGAGATATAGCCTGTTACAATAGTCGATCTTTGACATAACCAATGAGGTGACAGCCAATCCCTGCAAGTGAGTTGGGATGAAAGGAAGTATCTTCTTGATCAGCCTAAGCATGTAAAAAACAGCAAAAGTGACTGCATTGGCCTGATCAGAGAAGGTCAACTTGTCAATAATCATGACTCCCAGATTCTGTACTGTCCTAACTGGAGTAGGAGGTGAACTGAGATCAGATGGCCAACAGGAAATAGACCAGCAAGAGGATTTAGCCCCAAAGATCAAAACCTCAGTATTAGCTGAGTTAAGTTTAAGGCAATTCATATACATCCACTGACTGACAGCCTGCATACACTCGCAAAATCTCAAATCGCTTCCTGAAACCCCTGGGGCTAAGGACATGATGATTTGTGTATCATCTGAATATGACATCAGGGAGAAGTCATATGATCTTATGAATTAAACCAAAGATGTAACATATACATTAAAAAGTGTTGGTCTGAGCAAGATCCCTGGGGCACCCTGCATGGAGGAGAGTATGAGTGAGAGGTTTACTCACCTAGATTAACAGTCTGTTCTCTAACACTGAAGAAAGAGTTCAACAACTTCCAGGCTGTTCCTGACAGCCCTATCCTCTTCAAGCGATCCATCAGCAGCCCATGATCATCTGTATCAAAGGCTGCTGTTAGATCGAGCAGGACAATGGCGTCTCTTCCTCCCTGATCCAGGGTTGTCCTAATCTCCTCTGTAGCTTTAATAAGGGCTGTCTCCGTGCTACCCCCAGCACGTAAGCCACACTGAGTGGGGTCCAAAATATTGTTGGCCTGAACATATTTTACCAATTGCTTGTTCAGCACCTTATCAATCAGCTTGGCTGGCAAAGGGAGATGGGAGATAGGACGATAGTTGCTAAGTATCTGTGGATCAAGAGATTGCTTCCTGATTAAAGGTAAAACCAAGATCTTCTTCCACATGGAATGAAAGAGGCCCGAGCCACACAGCAGATGGAAGATATCTGTCAGAATGGTCGCAATAATCTAGGCTGCTAAACTAGCTACCCTAGGTGGACAGGGGACATATGGGTCATATGTTTTTTAGTGCTTTATTGTCTCTCAAATTAACAAAGGAAACAAAAACCATGGGAGCAATCAGGACAAACAATGTAATAACTCACAGTGTAAAAAGCAAAGACAGCAAGAAATGATCCACCAGTCATTCTAATAACCTTAATTCCGTCATCTGGGTTAGCATTCTGTTCATGACAACATTCAGGATCAAAGAAACAAAGTTACAGTGCACACCAGTATTTTCAAGCTTTTCTTTTTCTCATATTCAAACTTAGTTCATTACTTGTCTGATTTGGCGTGCAACCAGGACAGCAGGATCCACCCAGGCATCCCACGTTTGTGTTACAATATCAAAGTGAGGAGAGAAATATCCACTCCGGTCCGGTGCACAGCCTTTAGCGTCATTCACCATATGTCTTCGTCTAAAACTCCAGATTTAACCAAATGATCATTCCAGAATATTCCAAATGAATTTCAAGCGTGGTTTTTATTTCACCTTGACAAACACACGTGCGGTGCAGTGGCATTTACATTGCTTCTTATGCTACAGATATACTCATCCGGGCCTTTTTCTGAGCACGTGGTAAATACTCAATACATCCTCAGTCACAGAATTTCATGTACCCAATGCATTTCGGGCCGACTTTGGCCCTTCTTCAGGGGTTAACTATGAGTAAAAAGAACAATGTGTTAAAATGCCATCTTAACAAAGAACTGTTAGTGTATATACCATATTATGTTCAGTTAGCCCAATTCAGCGTTCTCCCTCTAGTAAAATACACTCCCAACAACAAAACTGCCTATACCAACCTCATTATCACTATCTCATCCACAGGTAAAAGCCCAAGCATATGAACCCTCACTTTATCTTATACTCCTGTACTTATGGTACACATTACTAGATCAGAGCAAGCCTTAAACCACCCATTGTACCTACATGATTTCGAGCGATGTGGTCTGTTTCCCTGCAAGATCTTAACTGCTGAGAGCGGCGCTTCAAAAGCGTTACTCCTGCTTCCCATTAATTAAATTTAAACATCGTGACTCCACCCTTCTTCAACACCCAATCACATTGCTCACGATCGTACTCTGTGGTTCTTGAAAACTTCATTACCCATAATGCACAGCTTTAAACCTCCAAAAACTTGGACCCACCTCATTCATGATGGTGACTATACACGATAACAAGAGCTTCAATACAACCTCCCTTCAGACAGTGATGTCCCTGTACCCCGCCCTCCCTAAAGATGTTAAAAACGCTGATACTGAAATGTAACCATTACGATAGTCCATTACTTCAAGTCACTATACACATGTAGAACTCGACAAGTTCATAATTCAAGACGGTAAAAGCACAGTTCACGTCACTTTTTATAAGAATGTAGCATCCCACGTGTGAATATGTGTCCATTCAATCCATTTGGCGATGGGTGCAGCATGTAGATAGGGTGGAAAACTTTCATGCTCGAAGAAACAAAGTTACAGTGCACACCAGTATTTTTAAGCTTCTCTTTTTCTCATATTAAAACTTAGTTCATTACTTGTCTGATTTGGCGTGCAACCAGGACAGCAGGATCCACCAAGGCATCCCACGTTTGTGTTACAATATCAAAGTGAGGAGAGAAATATCCACTCCGGTCCGGTGCACAGCCTTTAGCGTCATTCACCATATGTCTTCGTCTAAAACTCCAGATTTAACCCAATGATCATTCCAGAATCTTCCATATGAATTTCAAGCGTGGTTTTTATGTCACCTTGACAAACACACGTGCGGTGCAGTGGCATTTACATTGCTTCTTATGCTACAGATTTACCCATCCGGGCCTTTTTCTGAGCACGTGGTAAATACTCAATACATCCTCAGTCACAGAATTTCATGTACCCAATGCATTTCGGGCCGACTTTGGCCCTTCTTCAGGGGTTAACTATGAGTAAAAAGAACAATGTGTTAAAATGCCATCTTAACAAAGAACTGTTAGTGTATATACCATATTATGTTCAGTTAGCCCAATTCAGCGTTCTCCCTCTAGTAAAATACACTCCAACAACAAAACTGCCTATGCCAACCTCATTATCACTATCTCATCCACAGGTAAAAGCCCAAGCATATGAACCCTCACTTTATCTTATACTCCTGTACTTATGGTACACATTACTAGATCAGAGCAAGCCTTAAACCACCCATTGTACCTACGTGATTTCGAGCGATGTGGTCTGTTTCCCTGCAAGATCTTAACTGCTGAGAGCGGCGCTTCAAAAGCGTTACTCCTGCTTCCCATTAATTAAATTTAAACATCGTGACTCCACCCTTCTTCAACACCCAATCACATTGCTCACGATCGTACTCTGTGGTTCTTTAAAACTTCATTACCCATAATGCACAGCTTTAAACCTCCAAAAATGAGGTGATAACACAATTCCTAGCAATACACATGTCAGTCAGGAGCTATAAAAGTTGGTCATATCCTAAATGCAATTCATGAAATATCAGTACTGCCTGAGGGACAACTACTATTCACGTAGGTGTCCAAGCGCGCTTCACTTTCCTGTAGCGCCTTAGGGGGGTGATCACAGCGCTGTGCGCGCTAACTGGTGACGACCTCAGAACGGGGCATCTAGCACCGAAAGCTACTCGTAATAGATGACATTTAGCACTTCAATATGGAACATGAATAACAGAGCGCCACTCGTAATCAATAGCATGTAGCACTTCAATATGGGCGTGAATAACAGAGCGCTACTCGTAATCAATAGCACGTAGCGCTTCAATATGGAACATGAATAACAGAGCGCTACTTTAAGGTGCTCCCTTAAAAAAAGATCGTACAACCCTTGGTAGTCCTGCACCTCGCTGCCACACACCCAACCATCTAGTGCCTTCCTCGCATAATCAAAAAAATCTACCCATGTCTGTGTGGACAGCTTATGGCTGCCACAAAACTTTTGCCTGTACCTCTCGGGGTTAAGACCAAACTTTTTTAACAAGGCCTCTTTCATGGGGGCATACCTTACCTGATCCGCCTTGGCCAAATATAGCAGGGTGTCCCTAACATTGGGAGGTATATACCGGTATAAACCACCTCCCCAATTACTCTCGGGTACCCCATGGGCCGTCAAGGCTACCTCGTATGCCTCCAACCATTTCATGATGTCGTCCCCCACTGTGTAATTGGCAATTACCTCTTTAGGTAGGTAGAATTTTGATTCTTGAGGTTCCTTAGGTATGCTGCCATCATTGTCCTTATTGGACGCGTTCAATTGAAGGGCGCGTAGCTCCAGCTCTTTTAGCTGAAGCTCGTGCGCCAGCTTCTTCTCTTCCATTGCCCATTTCTTGTTCTCTCTTTCCCTTTCTCTTTCATGTTCTAATTTCGCTAGCTCCCATTTTAATTGCCTCTCTTCCCTCCTGTCCTCGTACTCCTCTGGAGACGCGCTCCTTCTAGACCCTGTCCTACTACTGGCCCCAGAACGTCTCCCTGGGGGCACATTTTCCGACATATCTCCATTTAAGATGTCTAGTACTTCCTGGGCGCTCTCCTCCTGAGGTGCATCTGGCGCCTCCTGTCCCTCATCCTCTTTCCCTTCTGGGTGGGCCTCTACCCATGCCCTAATGGCAGTGCGCAGGTCCGGTCCTTTGGCCCTCCGTACCCCAGGCACCCCCATCCCCTGCCCGACCTCTCTCAGTTGCTTCACCGAGTACCCCTCGAGGTCAGCTAACCAGAATTCCATCTTGACAGGTGGGGACCTAGATACTAAGGAGAAAGATCCCTAGGGTATAGGTGACAGTACCAGCTAACCAGGACTCTTGCCCTTTCAACCTGGACAGTGGAAATAACAATGCAGCAATCAATGGTTTCAGAGCTCTGGAACAATTAGGCGTTTTATTGTGGCGCCCTCCGCCTCACGGAAGGGTGCTGTATGGTCACAGGTCCTAAGGATCCCACCGCTCGCCAACAATGTAGGACCTGGGGTCTCCAGGCCCTATGGGGCGGTAACGTGACACGAGCGGTCGGGCCACCAAAGGTCTGTAGGAGTTATGTAAATACTCAAGTTTATCCAAGTAGATCACGTTAGATGCAGTTCATGAGGTAGCAGTACATTTCATAAGCTGATAACACAATTCCTAGCGATACACATGTCAATCAGGAGCTATAAAAGTTGGTCATACCCTAAATGCAATTCATGAAATATCAGTACTGCCTGAGGGACAACTACTATTCACGTAGGTGTCCAAGCGCGCTTCACTTTCCTGTAGCGCCTTAGGGGGGTGATCACAGCGCTGTGCGCGCTAACTGGTGACGACCTCAGAACGGGGCATCTAGCACCGAAAGCTACTCGTAATACTCTGGGTCGCGGCGGTGAGCGCGCTGGCTTCCATGTCACAGGGGGGTGCTCAAGTTAAGGATGGGGGTTCCGCGCTCAGCGGAGCACGCTGCTGGGGGTCCCAGACCAGGTCAGGGAGCGCAGGGGTCACAGCGCTAATACCTGGTCGATCCCCGGTGGCTCTTCAATCTGCTTTGCATACGGCTTCAGGGGTCAGTCTGGACACGCAGTCTCAGCGCTTGGCATATGGGTTCAGAGTTCAATCTGGACACGCAGTCTCAGTGCTTGGCATATAAGTTTAGAGTTCAATCTGGACACGCAGTCTCAGTGCTTGGCATATAAGTTTCTGTTCTCAGATGTTAGGTGAAGTCTTGTTGGCGCAGATGT
This sequence comes from Triturus cristatus, assembly GCF_964204655.1. Classification (NCBI taxonomy): domain Eukaryota; kingdom Metazoa; phylum Chordata; class Amphibia; order Caudata; family Salamandridae; genus Triturus; species Triturus cristatus. Next base: position 464,438,689 of record NC_140593.1, read on the forward strand.
ATCTGGCGCCCTTCAGGGGTTCTGTTACAGGGGGGTAGGGATGGAGAAGGCGACTAGGTCCTTCCTAGTCAGGCTGGGCAGAGGTTCTCTGTGTCCTCCTACTGCTGGGCAAGATCAGTGGGTTTCACAGGGTCCCTCACTCACTTAAGAGGCAGCACCTAAATCCTGTCACTCTCAGAGGCATAAGTCCCTGGCTAGGCCCTACCGCCTACACTCCTGGTGGATTCTTCCAGCTCTGCTTCACCCCACTGGCCAACTCAACACAAAAAGTTCCCTCCCTCACTTAAGTAGCCCTAGGTCAGGTGACCTCTAGCCAAGGTGGCAAAAGAAAAACCACACCTCCCTTCTAGAAGGTTCCAGCACATTCCAGGAGCTTCCCCACTCTACCTATGGGACAAAAAGGCGGGCTGGTGTCGCAACATTGTTGTGGGGTTCCAGCCAGCTCCTGGCAGCTAGGGTGCTACTATGAAAGACCACTCTGCAGTAGCAGGGGCCTGTGGCAGCCATCTTGGGAGAAGGGAGCACCTGCACCTTAACACTGGTTGGCAATGAAAAGGCGCCCGGAGATCTAGTCCAACATAAAAATGAGGGTGGAAAAAGATGAGGCACGATCAAAAATGGAAGGGGAGACCACCCTAGGGCTGACAGGTCCAACAGAAGCATATGTGTAAACTGCAAGGACGAAGTCATTTAGACTACTGTAGTGCAGGAAATTAGCCCACAAATAGACTATGAGTTTCCCTGTTGGATATCCATGGGATGATTCTTTCATTGATAGCATTGTTTGGATGCAGTATTAAAAGACTGTTACCAATTTAGAGGTATTTACTAGCTCTTCGCAGGGATAGATGTGGTACCACTACAAAATAAACAGAAATGTAGGTCTTGACAATGCTCTGTGGTGGGTTCATCTGAAAAAGTACTATCTTTGGCTATGCCAATCATAATCTCCTTGATACTCTGAAGACACCTTGTGTTGCAGCAAGTTTCCAGTCCTTCAACTTAGTAGGACTTTAATACTGGAACTCCCTTCCAGCTGATGTAAGATATAATGCTCCACTCCATATCTTTAAGACTATTCTTAAAGTCCACCTGCTCCAACTTGATCTCCAAACCCACAGATTACACCCTCCTTCCAACCTTGTTGGCCTTCCAAAGCACTGCGACCACCTTCAGCGTGTAATCCACTAAACTCCCTTAGAACTGCTTATTGTGGAAGATGTAATATATGTGACATATTATTTGTACATACACTTATCAATATCTAAACTCATTAAATACTGTGAATTCAACCAAATCTCTAAAAGTATTCACACAAACTGACCTTTGATTTACTGTGTACAGCTTTTTTCCCGGGTCAGGGCGGAATATCGCCTTCAGAATATCAATTGACATAAATATTGCATTCTAAATATTGTTTAAATTTTATCATAGTGGTGGAAATAATGAATGAGCTACACCCAATGTGGCAATATGTTTTGTGAACAATATGTCGGTCACAATACTGTTGTCAGACAATAATTCTATACCAAGTATTCTGACATACCACCTTACTTGTTTCTTTTTACCCACTTTGATTTGAAACCTTACTTGCTCATGTTCTCTAATGGTTTTTCAATTACCCTTTATAGGCTTGGCCTATGAGACAGCTTTAGCTGCCTTGCCAGACTGCTGTTTTTCCAAAACATTCATTTATAATATACAGACATTTAGGGTTTTTTTGGTCAATAGACTTCCTCCATTGGTCTGCTAAAATGCCATTCACATTTTGCTTCTGTTCATTACAGCATACAGCGTGTGGCGTCGGGCCAGCCTACTTTACCCATTAGTTCCCATCATTTTGAGTGACCGCACAAAGCCTGCGCACACTTTTCACATCCTGTACCATACTCTCCAGTGACAAGTCTGGTTCAAAAGGTATTTTACTTCTTTTGTCTATTTTTATATTAACTTTAAATGGCAGTTATTTATTTTGCCTGCAATTCTGGCCCCCAGTTGGATGGTGATTTATTTCTGTCTACTTTTTATTGTTGTTGCTAAGAAATGATTAAGTGACATTGTAACATTGTATCTGCCTGCAATTTGAGTGCTTGGGTATGTGATGATTTATTCTTATCTCCTTCACAAATAATAATAACAAATTGTACAACTCAAAAGCTTGCAATTTTTTAAAGAAACGTCACTAGTTTAACAGTCACAGCAGTGATTGTTTTTCAATTGAATTTTTGTATTCAAGCTCTATGGAGGCCACGTTTATGTGGCTGTTTGTTTCAAGCTGCATCTTTTCTTTTTGTGGCATATGCTTGCAATCAAAACTAAGAACATAAAATTCAGCCATCTCACAGGTTTGCACAGGCCAGACCTATTGGCATTGACAGTGCATTTTTTTCTTGCACTGCGCTTTTTCCGCTGTATTGAATTGTTGAAGCTATTTTATGGTTTCCTTTGTGTCTGGCATGTGACGTTTTGAATTTCAGCGTGCACTTCCTTGAAAATGGCACTAATAGATAGACACACAATTCTTGTTTACTGTCCCCGAACAGATACTGGGCTAGAAAAGTAAGGACATTTTTCACTGCTTCAGCCCAAGGATTAGAGTGAGATTCAACCTACCTTGACAAAGAAAGTGACAGACCCTGGTGATCGTCATTTCCTCAATGCTGCATTGCATTTCCGGATTCATCTGTTAATGTATGAAGTAAACTATTCACACGAGCAATTTACTGATTCATTAAATCATTCATTCGTTGTTTCATTAATTCGTTTCCCATCCTAAATCACGTTATAATTTATAACTTATAAACCAGTGATGGTACATGAACTCAAGCAGTAGCACGTTAGAATTTTCGAAATGAATGCTATGAAAGAAATACTATTTACTTATTTGTTATGTCTAATCAGAATTACGCTACAGAGAATTTAATCGACTCTGTTACCTATACCCGTTATGGGTTCATTGGCTTACCTGAGCAAATGTCACACTAAACCTTTAGAACACTAAGGAACAAATGAATTGACGTCACGCAGTTGGCAGGGCACCAGAACGGAAGAAGGACTAACCTTTAGTTAGATGTTGTCTGCCTTAATTTATGCGGAATACCTACACATGCGGGAAAGAGAACAAAGAAGAGAGGGAAATGTCTGACTGATAATTACCAGGTACGAATTTCTTCCGTAATATAGATCTTTAAAGTGATGCACTGTATTTGACAGGAGGGCTTAGGCTTGTTTGTTTTATATGAGACAGTCACCTGGCGTAACCACTCGAGAGAGTTAATGCACACCTGATGCAGTAAATTATAAGCACACCATTTCAGATGTAAAGGCTAGAATGTCATGCAATAACAGGATCAGCTCGCAGTCTCAATGTATAGGATGCTTATTAAAAAACTTAGGGGCATATCAACAACAACCGGCGATAATTATCTCTAAGCGTACTTAGCGCTAGGATAATTATCGCCGGCTAGCGTGAATTTTTATCGCTGAGATAGCGTGCTATTAGCAACGCTTATCTCAATAGCGATAAAAATTCTCACGCTAACAGGCTAATGTGAGATTATCGCTGGAAACCCAGCGATAATCTCACATTAGCTTGTTGATAGGGACAGACAAACTTAGCCATGATATCCTCCTTCCATAGGATATCATGGCTAAGTCAGAAAAATACCAGACGTAAAAAAGCAGCGTTAACCGCGGTTAGCGCTGCTTTTTTTGTCTCTAACAGGGTTAGCGACATTCTTGATAATAGGAGAAATGTCGCTTAGCGACATTTCTCCTATTATTTTACTCTGGAACGCCCCCTTTCCATCTCATTAGAGATGCAAGGGGAAGCGTAGAGTAAAAGGGTGCTAGCATGCAAATTTGCATGTTAGCACCCTGTTGTTGATAGGGCGCTAGTTTTATCTCTGCTTTTTTGGCTTTTAAAGCCAAAAAAGCAGAGATAAAGCCCTTGTTGATATGCCCCCAGAATCCCTTCTGTCCAATACCCCCAGTTTCACTTGCACTCGTTTTATTTTATATGTAGTGCTTCGTGCCTCACTTATGCCATTTCTAAACACTACAAATAACAGGTATAAGTATTATGCCGTTTGTTGATATTCAGTTTACCAACCTTGAAAGGGTGGCTGGCTAATTTAGCATTACCAGAAAACAAACACTTATAAGTAAAAGATTTCTTGCTAGTATGTTCGTTGATTACTGTCAATATTCAGCTCAGAGGATACAACACTTATCCATACAATAAAAAAAAATATATATGGCACCTTCATATCACACAAACATCATGAATGTGATCAAGCAAAGGCATTATTAATGCAAAAGGAGACTAGAAAATTATAAAGAGAGACCCGAAGCTAAAAATCAAAGAAATGTAGTTTTTTAGTGAACAGTCAATTGATGAAGTTAGCATTGTGGGTGCGATTTATTATTAATCAAAACCCAATTGAGAGGTGAAGTCAGGCAAATATGCCCAAACTTACATCACCACGTTAACTTATTGGTAACTACTACATTGGAGTAAAATATAAACTAAACCCACTTGCACAAACGTGTAAATCAATCAGAACAAACATAAATGACCAAGAAAGTAAAATAAGAATTGTTATCGCTGCACAAGGAAACAAAACATATACACACAAAATACATAAAACACAGACCAGACATTTATGCCAAAATAATGGAGGTGCGAACTAGGCCTCCATCCCGTAAAGACTACTGGAACTTTTCACTGGGATGTTAGGGTCTTTAGAATTCGACCTGAATCTGGTCAGCTTGGAGGAGTAGCAAAAAGAACTGAATTAAAACACTGAATAACAAGCATTTGCAATACAATCGGTCCCGCATTTGTGAAATTTAGAGCTATTGGCATTGTAAATGACAATGTTTTTTACGCAAAAACAAACTGAAGCTCTAAATTATTGATTATCTAATTTTAAAAAACATTACACAACAAATAAGTGCTTTCTAAAACTGTACACCATATGATAGAAAAAGTGACTGAAAAACATATGAATGTAAGAAAACAATGCATATGCACGCTATTTGAAGATGGTTGCCAGGCAGACGAAGGCTGAAGGGGTGGGACTCTCTTGCCATCCTGACAGGTTTCAGCAGTGGCGGCCAGCACAGGTAAGAGCAGTGAGGTGATGAGGGGGGGCGGGACGGGGTTGTGGTTGTTAAGTCGACAGAGGTTTTATTATTTTTGTATTCAATGTTACCTATCACGTTGTCTGTCGCCGCATATCCGCAAATAAATACATCTGTGCTGCTCGGCTAAACGGGGCTCCTGCAGGGGTCAATTTGTGATGTGAACGAAGCCCCTACTCACCCAGCGAAGCAACAAAAAGCGGGGGCAAGTGATACCCCCGTCACCACACACCGAGCACACAACCTGCCCAAAAGCACAGAGTCTTGTCCGTAGACTCCCAAGTACCACAGATGTGAGTGACATATATGAGGAAACTAGACAAGAGAGGAGGGTGTGAGAGGGGGGCACAGGTGGAGGGTGGGGACAGAGGGAGAGGAGGGGGCCAGGACGAGCGAAAGAGGGGAGAAGGGAGACAGAGGAAGATACGGAGAGTGTAGAGGAAAAAGAGAGGGACAGAGTTAGTAAGTGGAGAGAGAGGAAATAACGTGTGTGCGAGAAAAAGAGAAGATAACGAGCAGCCCAACAGGGAGACGGGAGTAGCGATACACAGAGAGACCAAAGAATGGAGAAAAGCGAGACGGAGAGAAAGATTACAAGAAAGAAAGAGGTGGAGGAAACACAAAGGAAGTCTCAGCACAGACCCGCAGCTCCACTCCACGGCGTTCTCTGCCCCGCCTTCTCAGAGCAGCCTCCTTTGAGACACGTAGCCACTTCCTTGTGTGGGGCCCTCTGGCAGCTGGACACCGACAGACCAATGAGAGAGCTGACTGGCGCATGCTCCAGGCGTGAAGCCAACGTGGTTGCAGGACGCCTGGTGCATGCTCCTCAAAACAAGCTGATAAGAAATGTCTTCACGACAGACGCAAAGCAGGCGAGCCAGTCCGCTCGCAGGCGTAAGGGTGTGAACCCAAAACCCTCATTTCCAATGGCAGGCCACCGTTTAGCATAAACGGTGACGCCAGCCAATGGAAATGAGGGGCGGGGCTTCAAGCCCTCTTCTCAAAGTCCTCTTTCACAAAATCTCTCGCAGAGGCGGAGCAGCGCTTTGCACTGCAATGCACACGAGATCTAAAAAGCGGGATGGGATAGTTACTAAGAAAACAATAAGAAGGACAGATGCCAAAGTGGCAAATCCTTTTTTGTGCAGGGGCTGCTGTTTCTGTCACCTAGCTCTCAATCTGAGGGTCTCTGGCAGTCCAGAGTATGTGTTAGGGCTCTAAATGGCATAAAGCAAGAGTCCAACGCAGGTATGATTGAAAAGTGCACACTCGTCCGCAGCATGAGGACAGCCAGCACTTCTCTCTGAGAGGCGGAAGAGGGAAGGGACGGTGAATAGCCATAATAAAATGTTTCAGCAAAGCGAGCTCCCACTTCTTGTGCTCGTTGCTCAGCTCTGTCTCTCCTAGGCTCTATAAATTTCAAGTGAAAGTGCTCATTAGAGTGAACGCACTTGTTCTGTTGGTGGCAGTAGGAAGACACTTTAGGCACCCTGCTCTGTTTGCGCCCTGCCTGCTAGGGGTTTTGCAGCAGCAACACTAAAGCTAGCATGGGGAGAGACCTTCATTGTAAGAGGCTGCCATGCTGTAAATTTAAAGTGAAAGCTCTTGTGAAAGTGAAAGACCTTCAGTGTCATAAGTGTAAGAGGCTCTGGGCACCATGCCAAAAAAATTAAAGGCCTGTTACTGCCATGCTGATGCAAGGCGATGTGAAGCGGACACCGCACTGAGCATGAATACAAACTAAAAACATGAGCCAAAGAAACAAAGTAAAAGAAAAAGTAGTCCACCCAAAATAAAGGAATGCCCAGAAGTGAAATGATCAATGTAACAGAAGCAGCCTCCAGGGCGGTAACAAAACAGCTTAGGGATGTAATTTCATATGGTATTTCATCCTCAGTTTCATGGGTGACCACTGGTATCAATTCAAAATTAATATCTCTCTGGAGTAGTTTTCCCTTATTCCCATCCTGATGCGCTGCCCAGAAAAGTAGTATGAGTGGCCAAACTTGTTCAGTTCATTAACAACTCTTTAATTTCCCTGTCTGAAATTATTGTTCAACTGTGAGAGTTCATGTAGAGTTAGGCATGTGCACTTAGGCAACAGGAATATCTATCTTCTTTTACAATCCTTACATTTGACTTTAAAGTAAACTTAATTCCAGGTGTCTTTGGAAAATGTTTATATCTTATAAACACGATAAAAGCATCCCAAACTACAGACATACACATATATATGTCTGTTGTGTATAAAATATCCTTACTGTATGTCTTGTTTAGCCTCTGGATTTTTTATCAACAAGGATACCGGTATTTCATTGCTATTTCAGAATTCTGTATTCGGGCCTTTGGGAGAGGAGATCATTTTTTTCAGTACATGTTTAAAAATTCTGTTTTATTTATCAAATGCTTCTCCATGGAGTGATACAATGCAAATTCGTGAAGGTAATGCAATTTCATGATAGTCCCATTATTGTACATTATTTCTTATGGGTAGGCACAATGTCACACAAAGGAGAAGAGATCAATTCTCGCTTTTCATTTCGCTTTCCAGTATTATGCACTGGAAAGTGAAATGAGAAGCTAGTGTGGATGTCGCAACTAGTGGATTCCTCCACTAGTTGCAAATCTTTCATGATTTCTTTGCATAATCTGGTATCCAATTTAGGCTTCTAAAACAGAGGATGTTAATCAAACACAAAATCCAACGCAATACTGAAGCCACCCCTACAATTATAAGTCCATTGCTCAAATACCTTTGGCATAAGTGCTCTCACCCTGTGCAGTATCAGAAATCAACTTCCCAGTGAGCCTTAAAGCTTTTAAATCAAATCATGGCAGAAAGCTAAATTAAAACAAATCTAGCCGAACCAGTGAAACAGGAAGCTTATGATTGAGCTTTCAATCTCTTACATATTTGTTCACATTCATTTTTTGTACTATTACTTTTTTGATATATTGTTATATGAATTTTATTTATTTGAAAGAAATATCTTACCCAGTGCTTTTACAAGGATCTGCTCCTTTCCTGAACTTCCCAGTGGACCACTCTAATCTCTATTATATTTGCAGAGAAGCAGACATTCTCTGACTTCATAATCTTTCATCCTACTACTATTCAGCTTCTCTACTCAGGAAGCCACCATGGTGTTAAGTCTACACAAGAATATATATATATATATTTTAAACTTGTTTTTATTAAATTTTTCGAAAAGTCATACAAGAGTTACATTGTTCACGCAGTGTGGATCATATGAGCTGATCGCTGATAAGTAGCGTCTAAACAACTAATGTGCACATTTACACTACACATGGGAAGCTTACTTCGCAAATATGCACGAACTAATCAGAATTAATATGTAAATAACCGGAAATGTAAAAATCTTGTGTTTAGAGTGGATTAAAGGGTTTTGCATGGCAAGGCCGCATGTGTAATTCGTAAAATGCATGATGTGTGATGCTTTAAACTCACAAATAACGCTGTTTTCTGCTTAAGCTATGCTAGGCTGACACATTAATATTGAATTAGTGCTAAATTGGGTGGTAAACAGTGAGAATTGTATTATCGTTTCAATAATAAATGTCTATTTCCTGTTCTTTAGTGGTAAAAGAGTCCTCCATGTTCATAACTTGACCAGACTAGCGGGAGGGTGAATTTGTGTGCAGCAAGAACCATGTGACCATGTAATTGAAATGCTGTGCTAAGCTGAAAGAGCCTGACCTGGTGAAGGACAAGGACGTTGACTGCCAGCTAAGCCAGTGTCACCGTGAGAAACGGAACCAGCAGTCGCTGAATTTAATGATTTGTATAACAAATTTGTAACATGTGTGCTCATGAGAGACAGGATGGGAAAATTATTTTACACAATCGTATATTTGAAAGAAGAATGATTTCATTATGGGGTGACATCCCACCCCTAGAAACCAACCAATCACTTACTTCGAAAATGTGAAGATCGCAACTATTGTGGGACGGACATGTAATTTTTAAGGTATAAGAATAGGGGCTTTGGGGGTGTGGTTAGAAGTAATGCTGTCGGGAGAGAGACCGCGTAGGCTGAGGTGTCAGAGAGAGAGGGGTGCGACGCTGTTCGTCGGTTTGCTGAGAGGCCTATCTGTTCCTGTCCTGTCCCTGTCTTGATTTCCTGAATCTTTTATCTTTGACTCTTAGTGTAGGGGTCCCTCACTACTGCCTAGGCCTGGGTGGGGGTTTTCCCTTTTACAGATCCATTGGGTTTGTATTATTTAACATTGCAGAAAGATATTTGACGCATTATATTTCTACTGTGCTTTTGTCTCTTCCACTATCCATCCGAAATTGATGGTTAATGTCAATATATTTTATTTTTTACATCTAATGTCTCTTCATCAATCCACTCTTTGCAACGTATATTTGAGATGCTATTCCGTTATTGCTGTGATTAGTTTGTTACTCTCTCATGAGGTTTTCAGTGCTTGAGTTTATAATGTTTGCTTAGAGCATTTATTTTTACTAGATAAAATTTCGAAAAATTATCGAGAGTCTGAAGTTCTTTAGTCAATTATTGATTGTTAATGTTCTTAGAATTACCAATACCATCAACTCTTCAGCTAGTTGGTTCATCGACCAAGTAGATGAAAAGTCGATTACATATGTTAAATATACATAAAATATAGGATGTTTAAATGTAAGTTTTAGCAATAAGAAAGGTTGAAGAAAGATACATAAATTGTCCCCAGCGCATCAGGGATTTGGGTGAATGTGTATGGGCGGAAGTAGTGTGAAGATTTTGAGAATTTATCCCTGATCAATTATTGGGTTTGCGCTGGATCAGCCACATATATCAACATTAGTTCCATTTCAACTAACTGTAAAACAACTATATAAGCTCTTACAACAAAAAACTGTCTGATGATCCCAATTCACCGAACCGGTTGGCTAATCCTACAATTTCATCCTCATTTGACATATTTTAGTCAATTAATTCCAGGTGCAGCATCAAATAGGATCGAAACGGATGCCAAATGTTTTTCGGGCGTGAACATAGCGGCAATAAGGATGCATAAACGTCGGTAGTCTTGTCGCAGTACATCATGTCCCGGAGCCAAGCCTCCACTAGAGGTGCCGAGGTCCCACCCTAGTTCAGAGAGACCTGCCTTTTAGCCAACAGCAATGCAATTGCAGTAAAACGTTGTATCCCCGGACTTAATGGGCGCACATACCCCAATAGAGCCAGCAAGGGTGTGCGCAGGAGCTCGACCTCCACCATTTGCTCAAGATGCCAAAACACTGCCTCCCAATATGCTAGTACAGCAGGGCAATTCCATGCTAAGTGTATGAAGTCAGCCGTGCCCTCCAGCATCTCTGACAGCAATCTGATTTCGTACTGTCCATCCTTGCAAGCAGCACCGGGGGTGACATAGACCCGATGCAGGTACTTGAAATGCAGGAGTTTATGCTTATAATTATTTGACACTAGTCGTGTTTGCTAGTAGCATCTTTTCCGTCATGGGCTGTGTTATGTCTCTCTCCCTGGCTGCAGGGGCTCCTCCGCCCATAAGTGGTCGGAGTGCCTGTGCCTGCCGATATAACTTGGAGACTAAGTGCACCCCGTCTGGCGCAGCAATGACTGTGGTCAGCAGGGGGAATTCTGCAGGCTCCCCCGTCTCGGAGCGTATTGCAGCGAGCAGGGCCACTCGTGTTCTATGAGATTGAACAACTGTAGGAGTGCTATTCTGTTATAGCATTCTGGACCTTTGATTCTCCTACCCTCATTCATGGTCTAACCTTACACTCAGCTTAAATAACTTTAAAATCTTCTAACCATAGCAATGATATACAAATAAACCAATTTTGTTCTGTTGGTAATGCCAGGTGAAGCTGAAGATGGACTAAAGTGCTTAAAATATTATCTATTTTTTTAATTTGAGAGACAGTAGGCTGCATATGGAGGAAAGCTAAATCTGGAGAAGTGACAGTAGGCATTTTCATCTCTGTAATACCCATATGGTGGAGAAATGTCAGTTGTGGATTCCCTCGAGATTTAGCAGTTTCTGCCGAAATTGTAACATTTTCCATTGCCAACTGAGTAAGGCCCCAAACTGTGAAATAGCCCTCATTCTCAAGTATCAAATTACCATAAATAAATTTTTCAAACTGCCACCAATATAATTTCTGAAGAACCACATGCAATTACTGATAGAGCCTAACAAGTACTGTCATGTTCACATTATGTCATGGCTATCAATATGTCAGGAGTGGTTACCATCATGCCAAGGATGCCCCCAACATGCCACAAATATCAGCAGTGGGCCAATTAACTCAGTTTGCCAATGTTGAGATCCATCATACCACACGGGATCACAATATGGAAAAAGTTACCAACAATATGCGAAGGTCGCGTTCTGCCAGTGGTATGTGATATCTTGCCATGACTGGCCCCAAATAGACCAGCACTACCAATGTGCCAGGGACAATGTTTTTCAAGGAGTGGGTACCATTACGCCAAGGTTGCCTTAACATGCCATGAACATCTAGCAAAAAGCCATGGCCAGAAGTTTGACAAGGGTGGGCACCACCCTGCCAAAGATGTCTCCAATATGCCATTGAGGATAAATGCTACTATTACTACTGTGTTGCTGACATTTGCCGACTCGTCTCCTGTAAGTGTTCTTAAAAAACAAACAACACCAAGGCTTGCCACACTAGCCAAGGAGGTGTGCAGTTTGTATTGTTTTCCTTCTGGTATTACAAGGCCCTGAAGCTGTGCTCTGTGCAGTTTCACACCATGAGAAAAGTGAGTGAAAAAAAGAATAGGGCCAGAACACCCTTAAGGGAGAGCCACCACTGATGGATAATGCAGGGCTTTGTTGCAGAAGAGGATGCTGTGTAATGGGCAATACCTTGGTGACTGTGCATGTTTTGATTTAGTGGATGCACTCCATATGATGCTGACAGAATGCAAATTGCCCCAGGTCATGCCAATGCTTTTCCATGACAGAGATTCGAGTAGTAAGGAGATTTGTGGTGGTGGGGTGCCAGAACCACCAATTGTTTTTAAAATGTAAGCACAGATTGTTATGACTAATAGACTTTGTAGAGTGTATCTTCTTACAGTCATAGATATTGGTGACATCCTACTTCATAAGTGTACTGAACAATATTATGAAAGAAGCATTATTTCTTCTCTAAAACTACTGTATGGTTCTTCTTTTACCACCGTTAAAGTGTTTATGGCTTATCCCATTTTACCTGAATCACATGCCAGAAGAGGAAACAACTTATGAAGAACACGTAATGTCCAAAGAGGATGAATGAATGAATGAAAGAAACACTTCCCTGCAGAGTTACTTACTGTTTGGAAACCCTGGGCATCTTCCAAACACAGCTTTTTATATGTTTTTACCTCTACAGAGTGAACTCTTTTGGATTCAGGGCCGTAGTCTAGCCTCCAATGTTTCTCTGAGGCTTTACAACGACGTTTTGAAACCTTTAGTTCTGGATGGTCCCAAGAGATGGGAGTCTGTGGTAAAAATGTTTTTGTAGAGCCCTTCTTACTTACTGACTAGGCTTGGGTGGGCCACATGAAGATGGACCAGAGGAAGCAATCTTGTACGAATATGGCATTCACGAAAATGAGATTATCCAGAAACTCATTAAACAGGCGAAACACCAATGCGAGTGGAAAAACTAAGAGTTAGAGATCTGAAATTGAAAAAGTAATTCTGCGGTGTCACAAGATCTGGGTTCCTTAACAAGTATTGTGTTCGGAGAGCGCACTGAAGGACAAAGGTTGTGGTCAAAGCTGCTGTTTATCAGGCCCTATTATACATGCACAAGAAAAGGTATGCTCACTTTTAAAAACAGAAGACCTGCTAGACAGTGCAAGTGACACAGACACCACTGTGGGGTGGTGAATGGAGTGTAGTCAGAGCCCACAACTCCACTGTGCCCTCCCACAGCAAGCACTGCATTATTCACCTATGCAATACGGTCATCTTCAGATCTGGCGGGCGCTCTCAACCTAGCACTAATCTACAGGAAGAGTAGACACAAGCAGTTAAAAGTTATGCACCTGCCGTTCCTATTACACAGGGATCAGCGCTTTAATGCACTCTAAGGCCTACTAACACCCCCTTCAAGCCCCCTAACCACAAGAAAACATATTAAATCACATCCCCATTCCACACAGTCAAGTGTTATGTTTCTTGTGTCCGTGGGGGGCACAATGTCATTTGGTTCTTTTTACAACGTTGTGTTAAGTTCATGTTACCTATTGGCAAAGTTCGTACATGTTAGAAATTATTGCACAGCGCTTAATATCACAGTTTCTATTAAGTTTAGAGAAGGCGCAGTAACTGTGTTTTCAATATTTATGTACATTAACAGCAGTTTGCAAATATTGCAATTGATAGTGTTGGAACAGTTTCTTGACAATTTGCAATGTTCTTTGGTAAGTGATTTTAAATGCATATTAAAATGTGTGGTAATAATTGTGAAGACCTAATGGAGTCTTTTTGGCAAATAGCTTTGCAGCGAAAATACAAATGATTTTTTCCTACATTGTGGTGCACATTGCTTCCATGTCTGTTTTGTCTGAAATTTCCAAGGCACACATTTTATTTTCACTTTGGTCAGCTTAATCCACAGATAGGTGACTCCTTGTTGCAGGACTGCGTACAGCGTGCAAAATATTACCATCAGCCGACAGACCTTACTTGAAACAAATATTACAGCTGCCTTTTAGAGTCTGGCAGAGCCGGTGAAATGTTATAAATTGGCAGGTCAGCCACCCCATTAAACTCCCCCTCCCCCATCAATCAATCAATCAATCAATCAATCAGGATATATAAAGCCAGGGCTTTAAGTGGGATGAAAAAACTGGACGGTCTCTCAAAGGGGCGTGGTCAATGTAATTAAGGGAGTGGTTTAAAACACATAAGCACAAAGTCTGTGTGTAGCACAGTGTGCGGCCCGACTTGTATTTTGCTGTTCCTGTCATTGCGTCCAGATATGTGAAACGAGTCACATGATACCTACAAGTCAGGACCATTGGCTTTGTCAATGGTTGCTAGTGGCATTAGATAAATAATCAGCAACTATGCCTTGTATATAATAGCGAAAAAACTTCCACTTAAAGCGCTGGTGACACCACCACAATGTTGCTGCTCCTGAGTTTCAAAAAGAGAAGGGAAATCCAGAGGGAAAATGACTCTCTTTAAAGGATTTCCCTTCCTCTACAACGCTCACCAAGCGCACATGATGTGCCTGCTGTCAGTCCGGAAGAAAAAAACACATGGACCGCCTGTGCCAGGGCACAAAACCGAGCCCGATAGAGACCCGTTTCGAGTCCCCCTTAAAAAAACTGCCGGTGCTCAGACCCGGTGAGACCCGGCCCACTTAAAGCCCTGTATAAAGCACAGCTAATCACCCGATAGGGTATCCAGGCGCAATACTATTTAAAGGTAGGTGAACCATTGAATTCCAGAACCAGAGGAATGCTTTGACGTGTTGGCTCCTCCACAGCAGGGCTGCCTGGTCCTAATGATGATCTTCCTCCTAAATTTAGGACAGGACAAGTTTCACTAGACTTCCCTGTCCTGGATCACAATTCAAGGGATGGTGATCCCGGGCAGGTAAATTGTCTAATGTCTCCATGTGTGGACATGGGGATAAAACGTCCTTCAAGTCAGCAACAATATTTTTTGTTCTTCAACAAAACAAGAAAATTGTTTTGTTCTCTTGAAAAACTCAAACATTTGCAGAGTGGATTGGACAAACATGGCAACTTCACAGCAAACTCATCTGCCTTCAGGGCAACCACTGCAGTGGCAGTTGATTTGAAGGCTTGTATATCCGTGCCAGGCAGGTGGGGATCTCTAAATCTGATGGCAATCTTTCTCATGTGGAGCAGAGGCCTTGCATCAGTCAGGCCAGTGGGTCTCTAAATGAGGCTTTGTGTTGCCACTTAAACCGAGCTGTTTTCTGCCTCATTTTGTGGATGAAGATTGGAATTGGAATCTGTAGCCACCGTTTTAGATATATGCACAGTTAACAACACAAAATCAACATGAACAAGTGGTAATGTTACATACTTTAGTTAATTTTACTATACATAGTACCACTGTACCTATGATTGGACAGATAGTTAAATACCAAGGACCTATCCTACTTCACACTCTAAAATTATTCATATTTGTTGCCATTCTGCTACTGAGAAAAATGTAGGAATCAAAACAATCCAGGACATTTAGCAATGCAGTGCTTAATAATGAAATGTGGAGCACAACTCATCTGCATATTTTTGAGGTAGAACATCTTTCAATTTCTAAAGACTTGTTTATGAGCAAATGGTTCAATGAAGGAAATATGTGTGTGTGTGTGTGTGTATGTGTGTGCGTGTGTGTGTGTGTGACTGCTAAAGCTACAGCTGGATGAGCCACTCAAAGATCAAGCAAGGCTCGAGTCAGAAGCTTGGCTCAGGTTCAACTTGAAGTCCTCTTTGAATCGAGAGCCCAAAGTAAGCTGATCTTCCACTGGAGGTACTGTGCACTAGTGACCAAAGCTGCCATCCATGCAATATGGTAAATTAGATTTGAATCTTAGCCTTGACTCAGCATCCTCTAAATTCTGGCGAATCTACCTGTGCCGAAAAAAAGATGTAACATAGTGTGTATCTGGTGTGAAATGCTCTTATGCCTTTGGGCAAGGTTTGCGCTATGTAAAACTGCCAACATTGAAATGTGGATTCTGCCTGTCACCCACGCTCTAATCTCATCTTCCAAGAACTAAGACTAAGCATGAGCCTTTAATGTCAGAAAAAGATAGCCATCTAGTGGCTGAATTGCATAATGTAAAACTGGAATGTCTGGGATCAATCTGTGCTTGGCCAAATTGTGTAATTCTAGGCATATACCTTATTTCACAGAGCACCCTTTTTGTTCACTATCACATATGAGACCACCTTCGAATACGCAACTTCAGGATGTGTGCTTGATTTAATAGCCTTTAATGTGCTTTATATATAAAAACAACTGAGGCCGCATATGGGGTACATATGACAACTGACTTGCTTCTTAGTTCACAAATAACATTGTCATTTGGTGGGGGTAGGGATGCTTCTCCATGGAGTTTTGCAATCTGATGTACTAAGGTGAAACGCTGTTGTGTGCTAAATAAATGCACTTTTTGAATTTTGAAGAACCTTATCATAGTCATAACATGATGTTTGTTGCACAATTTACATGCCAAATATTTTCAAGGTTCAGTTCAGGCACGGACCCTTAGAGCCTAAGCCGACCCTTGGCTTGTCTCTGGCTTGGCTCTTCCTGTTAATTTGTTGGCTCCCCTATCTCCAGTATGTGTGAGTGCATGCAATCAATTGCTCCAACTCAATTTTCAATTGCAAAGAAGGCTTTTTTTAAAACCTTTTTAGTTCTGTAAAAGGAGAAGGGAAACAAAGTACTGACTCAATTGCTGAAGACACACACTGAGGATCTGATGTAAAATCTTTTAGAGAGATATATTCAAGGTTCAAGTCACCATGATAATAGTTTTGGAGGACTTGGCCGTCTCGGCAGGGTCACCCTAAACATTTTGCCTTCAACAGTACTATTTTTCTGAATTTGTTTTTATTGGCCATAGGGCTTTATGCATTTTACCACTGCTAACCAGAGCTAAAGTGATTGTGCACACTCCCTAAAACACTGCAAAATGGGTGTACACCTGATTGTAACATTTAATTTACTTATAAGTCCCTAGTAAAGTGATATACTGTTAGAAACTGGGTTTCTGCTGGGCATAGGTATGAACCCTGTCCAGGCAATAACCACAATCCTAGTCAGGGTAAGTGTAGTACACAATAAACGTTTACCTGTGCTCACCCTCTGGTTGCTTGGCACAGAGCAGTTAGGCTAAACCAAAGAGACAATGTGTAAAGTATATGTGCACACACACATGAACAGTGAAAACAGCACAAAAGTAATCCACACCAGTTTAGAAAATTACCCGATATTTATTATGAGTAAAACAGGACCAAAATGACAAAAATCCAACATACACAAGTCAACAGTCAAGATATTAATTTTCCAAGATTAAAAGCTTTCACTGGGGCTATCTGGTCTCGCTTGACCGGGGCAAATTGAAAAGTTCAGTCCGACCACGATGTAGTGCGGGCGTGATACAGGAGTCACGCAGACCCACTGGCAGTACCTTGAATGCATCGAAGTTTGGGGACGATGCATTGAAAAACGGAGAGGACGCATCTCTGACTAAGGCGATGCATCGGTTCCGAAGTTGGGCAAAATCGTTGATGTGTCTCTTCACTAAGGCAGAAGAACCTGGAAAGACCATCAGTGTTGGCATGTTCCAACATAAAGTCCATTCCCTGAAAGGAGATGAACCACCTCAACTGTTAAGAATTCTCACCCTTCATATGCATTAACCATGTGAGCTGCCTGTGGTCTGTCTGATCCTAGAAGTGAGTCACAAATAAGTAGGGTATTAGCTTCTTCAGCGGGCAGACCACAGCAAAGACTTCCCTTTCTATTGCGCTCCACCTCTGTTCCCTGGGAAGTAACCTCTTACTAATAAAGGCAACAGGTTGACCTAGGCTCTTTTCATTTAGCTGTGAAACCTCGGCCCCCATGCCATGCTCTGAGGCATCAGTCTGCATCACAAATTCTCAGGCGCCGTGCACATTGCCTCCAAGGTGTCAAAAGTGGTTTGGCACTCCTCTGTTCGCATCACCTGATGTGGCTGCTACTTGGAAGTAAGCTCTATCAAGGGGGCAAAAATGGTGCTGTATCCCTTTATGAAACTCCTGTAATAGCCAGTGAGGCCTACAAAGGCTCTTGCTTCTGTCTGGTTCTTGGGGGGTGTCCAAGCCAGAATTATGTCAATGTTTAGTTGCAGGGGCTTTATTTACCACCCCTACTTGGTGTCCCAAGTAAACCAAAGAACCCTGCCCTGCCTGGCACTTACTGGCCTTGATAGTTAAGCCTGCACTCGTAAGGGTCCGCAGCACTTCAAAAAGCATGACACAGAACTAGTAGTGCCCGTAGGGCATTGAGAATGATGACCTCTCTTGTGCCCCCTCAGTCAAGGCAATGTGCTAGTCTTCAGACATTAAATCAAACGTGCTGGGGAACATATAGCTCCAAGCTGATCATTGAGCTCATCAGCTCTGGGGATGGGGTGTGCGTCAGTCTTGGTGAACACATTGAGCCCAAGGTAGTCCACACAGAACCAGAATTCAGGTGTGAGACTGGGCGAGCAGTCTTGGGGACCAAAACCAATGGGCTGGGCCAAGGACTGCTGGAGGGCTCAATAACACCTAAATCCAGCATCTTAGAGACTTCCACCTTGATACTGGTCCTCACTCTGTCAGACAGCCTGTAAGCTGTGTGCATAACAGGAATGCTATCCCCAGTGGCAATGTCATGAGTGTACCAATGAGTGACTCCTGGGTGAGTGAGTGGCCTAACAGCTAGAGCGGTCGACCTTGAAGTTAGGGGCCCGGGTTCAAGTCTCGGCAGGGATGCTCAACATCCTGTGATTCTGGGCAAATCACGTAATCTCCCCATGCCTAACAAAAAAGAAAGTTTCAGTCTGTAACACAACTGTTGCTCATGTAAAGCTCTTGGATACCTTCGGGTTGAGTTTGGGCTATATAAAACTAAAATAAAAGAGATGCAAACTGTCCAAGCAATGGCGACAGTCTCTCTGCTGCTCTAGAGTCAAAACAGGAGACAGGCTCACACCCAGTACTGACTCATCCTGCTCTTTGGAAGACAGCAGGTAAGAAGAGGTTCACTCTCCACTTTCACCCCATCATCTGTGACCAAAAGTATGATCAATTCAGAGCTCTTTAAGTGTGCCTTGAGGTGGCTCAGGTGCAGGACCCTCAAAGGGTTCCTAGGAGTGCGCAAGGCCACCAGGTAGGTGATGTCACCCTTGCGCTCCTTTACTTCAAATGGGCCTGGCTAGCCGTCTTGCAGAGCACAAGACTCCACGGGCGCCATTACCCACAACTTTTGACCAGGCTGAAACTCAACCAGAGTGGTATTCTGGTCATACCAGCATTTCACGTCATCCTGGCTAGCTTTCTGATTCTCCTGGGAGAGATTCCGGAAGTGAGTTGTGTAGTTGTGGATGGCCACCATGTAGCTGAATACGTCCTGGGATGATTCCTGGGAGTTTGCTCCCAGCCCTCCTTCACCAAACTGAGAGGTCCTCTCACAGTGTGCCTGCACATAAGTTCCAAAAGGCTGACGCCAACTCCCTTTTGTGGTACCTCTCTGTAGGCAAATAAAACACATGGCAGGTGGACGTCTCACTTACTCCTCATGGGTTTGGGTGGACCCATTATCATGCCTTTGAGGGAATAGTTGAATCTATCAACCAACACATTGTCTTGGGGGTGGTAAGGAGTAGAGATCTTGTACGTTCCCCCACACTCCTTCCACCTGGCCTTCATGTTCACGGACATGAAGATGGTACCACAGTAGGTACTACTTCTTTGGGAAAACCCACTCGGGTAAAGATCCCCATCACTGCCTTGGCCATGATGAGCGCAGTCCCTTTCCTTAAGGGATAGCTTCCGGGTTCCAGGTGGCATGGTCCACCAAGACTAGGACAAACCTACTGCCCATTTTTATAAACAACCGCAATGGAGCGCACACCGCTAGCTCCTCCTCCGGGTCGCCCCATGGGAAGCTGGTGCATGAAGTTCTTAAGTGGCTCACCCCAGTGGGTGCAAGTAAGTACTTGTTGATAATCTCTAGACCCGATACATGTCCCGGGTTTTGAAATATCGCCCGAGACATGGCTCGGGTTTCGGGATAACTTCCCTCCTCAGTAGAGAAATAGTTAGGGGTGGAAGAGAGGGCCGCCAAGCAACCGTCAAGGGCCTCAGTGCCCACACAGGCACGCAGGTGCGTCGTCCAGGAGCTCGTCAGCTCAAAGCTCGAGGGAGCCATTTTTATAAACAACCGCAATGGAGCGCACACCGCTAGCTCCTCCTCCGGGTCGCCCCATGGGAAGCTGGTGCATGAAGTTCTTAAGTGGCTCACCCCAGTGGGTGCAAGTAAGTACTTGTTGATAATCTCTAGACCCGATACATGTCCCGGGTTTTGAAATATCGCCCGAGACATGGCTCGGGTTTCGGGATAACTTCCCTCCTCAGTAGAGAAATAGTTAGGGGTGGAAGAGAGGGCCGCCAAGCAACCGTCAAGGGCCTCAGTGCCCACACAGGCACGCAGGTGCGTCGTCCAGGAGCTCGTCAGCTCAAAGCTCGAGGGAGCCATTTTTATAAACAACCGCAATGGAGCGCACACCGCTAGCTCCTCCTCCGGGTCGCCCCATGGGAAGCTGGTGCATGAAGTTCTTAAGTGGCTCACCCCAGTGGGTGCAAGTAAGTACTTGTTGATAATCTCTAGACCCGATACATGTCCCGGGTTTTGAAATATCGCCCGAGACATGGCTCGGGTTTCGGGATAACTTCCCTCCTCAGTAGAGAAATAGTTAGGGGTGGAAGAGAGGGCCGCCAAGCAACCGTCAAGGGCCTCAGTGCCCACACAGGCACGCAGGTGCGTCGTCCAGGAGCTCGTCATCTCAAAGCTCGAGGGAGCCATTTTTATAAACAACCGCAATGGAGCGCACACCGCTAGCTCCTCCTCCGGGTCGCCCCATGGGAAGCTGGTGCATGAAGTTCTTAAGTGGCTCACCCCAGTGGGTGCAAGTAAGTACTTGTTGATAATCTCTAGACCCGATACATGTCCCGGGTTTTGAAATATCGCCCGAGACATGGCTCGGGTTTCGGGATAACTTCCCTCCTCAGTAGAGAAATAGTTAGGGGTGGAAGAGAGGGCCGCCAAGCAACCGTCAAGGGCCTCAGTGCCCACACAGGCACGCAGGTGCGTCGTCCAGGAGCTCGTCAGCTCAAAGCTCGAGGGAGCCATTTTTATAAACAACCGCAATGGAGCGCACACCGCTAGCTCCTCCTCCGGGTCGCCCCATGGGAAGCTGGTGCATGAAGTTCTTAAGTGGCTCACCCCAGTGGGTGCAAGTAAGTACTTGTTGATAATCTCTAGACCCGATACATGTCCCGGGTTTTGAAATATCGCCCGAGACATGGCTCGGGTTTCGGGATAACTTCCCTCCTCAGTAGAGAAATAGTTAGGGGTGGAAGAGAGGGTCGCCAAGCAACCGTCAAGGGCCTCAGTGCCCACACAGGCACGCAGGTGCGTCGTCCAGGAGCTCGTCAGCTCAAAGCTCGAGGGAGCCATTTTTATAAACAACCGCAATGGAGCGCACACCGCTAGCTCCTCCTCCGGGTCGCCCCATGGGAAGCTGGTGCATGAAGTTCTTAAGTGGCTCACCCCAGTGGGTGCAAGTAAGTACTTGTTGATAATCTCTAGACCCGATACAAGTCCCGGGTTTTGAAATATCGCCCGAGACATGGCTCGGGTTTCGGGATAACTTCCCTCCTCAGTAGAGAAATAGTTAGGGGTGGAAGAGAGGGCCGCCAAGCAACCGTCAAGGGCCTCAGTGCCCACACAGGCACGCAGGTGCGTCGTCCAGGAGCTCGTCAGCTCAAAGCTCGAGGGAGCCATTTTTATAAACAACCGCAATGGAGCGCACACCGCTAGCTCCTCCTCCGGGTCGCCCCATGGGAAGCTGGTGCATGAAGTTCTTAAGTGGCTCACCCCAGTGGGTGCAAGTAAGTACTTGTTGATAATCTCTAGACCCGATACATGTCCCGGGTTTTGAAATATCGCCCGAGACATGGCTCGGGTTTCGGGATAACTTCCCTCCTCAGTAGAGAAATAGTTAGGGGTGGAAGAGAGGGCCGCCAAGCAACCGTCAAGGGCCTCAGTGCCCACACAGGCACGCAGGTGCGTCGTCCAGGAGCTCGTCAGCTCAAAGCTCGAGGGAGCCATTTTTATAAACAACCGCAATGGAGCGCACACCGCTAGCTCCTCCTCCGGGTCGCCCCATGGGAAGCTG
This sequence comes from Triturus cristatus, assembly GCF_964204655.1. Lineage (NCBI taxonomy): Eukaryota > Metazoa > Chordata > Amphibia > Caudata > Salamandridae > Triturus > Triturus cristatus. The sequence continues at coordinate 464,460,818 of NC_140593.1, forward strand.
GTGCATGAAGTTCTTAAGTGGCTCACCCCAGTGGGTGCAAGTAAGTACTTGTTGATAATCTCTAGACCCGATACATGTCCCGGGTTTTGAAATATCGCCCGAGACATGGCTCGGGTTTCGGGATAACTTCCCTCCTCAGTAGAGAAATAGTTAGGGGTGGAAGAGAGGGCCGCCAAGCAACCGTCAAGGGCCTCAGTGCCCACACAGGCACGCAGGTGCGTCGTCCAGGAGCTCGTCATCTCAAAGCTCGAGGGAGCCATTTTTATAAACAACCGCAATGGAGCGCACACCGCTAGCTCCTCCTCCGGGTCGCCCCATGGGAAGCTGGTGCATGAAGTTCTTAAGTGGCTCACCCCAGTGGGTGCAAGTAAGTACTTGTTGATAATCTCTAGACCCGATACATGTCCCGGGTTTTGAAATATCGCCCGAGACATGGCTCGGGTTTCGGGATAACTTCCCTCCTCAGTAGAGAAATAGTTAGGGGTGGAAGAGAGGGCCGCCAAGCAACCGTCAAGGGCCTCAGTGCCCACACAGGCACGCAGGTGCGTCGTCCAGGAGCTCGTCAGCTCAAAGCTCGAGGGAGCCATTTTTATAAACAACCGCAATGGAGCGCACACCGCTAGCTCCTCCTCCGGGTCGCCCCATGGGAAGCTGGTGCATGAAGTTCTTAAGTGGCTCACCCCAGTGGGTGCAAGTAAGTACTTGTTGATAATCTCTAGACCCGATACATGTCCCGGGTTTTGAAATATCGCCCGAGACATGGCTCGGGTTTCGGGATAACTTCCCTCCTCAGTAGAGAAATAGTTAGGGGTGGAAGAGAGGGTCGCCAAGCAACCGTCAAGGGCCTCAGTGCCCACACAGGCACGCAGGTGCGTCGTCCAGGAGCTCGTCAGCTCAAAGCTCGAGGGAGCCATTTTTATAAACAACCGCAATGGAGCGCACACCGCTAGCTCCTCCTCCGGGTCGCCCCATGGGAAGCTGGTGCATGAAGTTCTTAAGTGGCTCACCCCAGTGGGTGCAAGTAAGTACTTGTTGATAATCTCTAGACCCGATACATGTCCCGGGTTTTGAAATATCGCCCGAGACATGGCTCGGGTTTCGGGATAACTTCCCTCCTCAGTAGAGAAATAGTTAGGGGTGGAAGAGAGGGCCGCCAAGCAACCGTCAAGGGCCTCAGTGCCCACACAGGCACGCAGGTGCGTCGTCCAGGAGCTCGTCAGCTCAAAGCTCGAGGGAGCCATTTTTATAAACAACCGCAATGGAGCGCACACCGCTAGCTCCTCCTCCGGGTCGCCCCATGGGAAGCTGGTGCATGAAGTTCTTAAGTGGCTCACCCCAGTGGGTGCAAGTAAGTACTTGTTGATAATCTCTAGACCCGATACATGTCCCGGGTTTTGAAATATCGCCCGAGACATGGCTCGGGTTTCGGGATAACTTCCCTCCTCAGTAGAGAAATAGTTAGGGGTGGAAGAGAGGGCCGCCAAGCAACCGTCAAGGGCCTCAGTGCCCACACAGGCACGCAGGTGCGTCGTCCAGGAGCTCGTCAGCTCAAAGCTCGAGGGAGCCATTTTTATAAACAACCGCAATGGAGCGCACACCGCTAGCTCCTCCTCCGGGTCGCCCCATGGGAAGCTGGTGCATGAAGTTCTTAAGTGGCTCACCCCAGTGGGTGCAAGTAAGTACTTGTTGATAATCTCTAGACCCGATACATGTCCCGGGTTTTGAAATATCGCCCGAGACATGGCTCGGGTTTCGGGATAACTTCCCTCCTCAGTAGAGAAATAGTTAGGGGTGGAAGAGAGGGCCGCCAAGCAACCGTCAAGGGCCTCAGTGCCCACACAGGCACGCAGGTGCGTCGTCCAGGAGCTCGTCAGCTCAAAGCTCGAGGGAGCCATTTTTATAAACAACCGCAATGGAGCGCACACCGCTAGCTCCTCCTCCGGGTCGCCCCATGGGAAGCTGGTGCATGAAGTTCTTAAGTGGCTCACCCCAGTGGGTGCAAGTAAGTACTTGTTGATAATCTCTAGACCCGATACATGTCCCGGGTTTTGAAATATCGCCCGAGACATGGCTCGGGTTTCGGAATAACTTCCCTCCTCAGTAGAGAAATAGTTAGGGGTGGAAGAGAGGGCCGCCAAGCAACCGTCAAGGGCCTCAGTGCCCACACAGGCACGCAGGTGCGTCGTCCAGGAGCTCGTCAGCTCAAAGCTCGAGGGAGCCATTTTTATAAACAACCGCAATGGAGCGCACACCGCTAGCTCCTCCTCCGGGTCGCCCCATGGGAAGCTGGTGCATGAAGTTCTTAAGTGGCTCACCCCAGTGGGTGCAAGTAAGTACTTGTTGATAATCTCTAGACCCGATACATGTCCCGGGTTTTGAAATATCGCCCGAGACATGGCTCGGGTTTCGGGATAACTTCCCTCCTCAGTAGAGAAATAGTTAGGGGTGGAAGAGAGGGCCGCCAAGCAACCGTCAAGGGCCCATGGCTGTCTTGGGATCCAGAGGCCCCACAATGTCAATGCCCACCAGCTTGAAAGGGGTGCTCACAACAGTAAAAGATTGCAGGGGGGCTTTGCATTTCCCCCTGCATTGCCACTCATCTGACAGGCAACACAGGACCTACAGAACGCATCTGAGGCCTTCCTCATCTGAGGCCAATAAATGTGGGTGACAAGCCTGTCAAAGGTCTTTTCTACCCATATGACCTGCCAGTGGCACATCATGACCCAGTAGGAAGATTCTGAAGCTCTGGGTACCACAAGCGCACAGGCTGCACCAGTTTCAGAAACCCTAGACTCATTATACAGGAGACCATACTCCCAATATATCAGGTGTTTGCCAGAGGTGTCACCAGCTGCCTGGGCCTCTGCTTACCGCCAAAGACACACAATAGTAGGAAACTCCTTCTGCGCTACACAGAAATCCTCCCTGGAGGGACCTCCATCCTGCTGCCAATTGGTCAGCTCAGGCAAGTTCCCCAGTGTGGCCACTTCTTCCCCTGCAGGTTCTGGGGCATCCCTCTCAGGGTCAGTCTCCAACAGACAGTGGGAATTTCAGGAGTGGGTTTCTACACCCCCTGCCCTTCCTCTTCTTGGCAAACACATGGGCCACTCCTTCAGGATCCATGTGCTTCTGCTCACCCTCACTTGCTGCCATAAACCATGTGATCAGGCATACCCACTCAGGCAACCACAACATCTCTAAGTATGACCTGAGCTTCCAGGTGGTATTTTCCAGGTAATTGCCCAGCAGACAATCCACAGGAATGGATAGACTCACAGCTACCCTCGAGAAACCTGAGACCCCCCCCCTATTCAAAGGGAACCTGAGCCACTAATCATTGACTCTCATGGTTGTCCATGGCAACAGCTTGATGGTCCACATTAGGGACTACCTGCTCTGAAGACACCAGATGACACTGGACGGCTGTCATTCTTGCTCCTGTGTCTCTGGGAGCCTCCACCCTTTGCCCATTAATGGTAGCCACCAGCCTATACTTCCTAGTATTGTCATGCATGAGGGTTCTCTATACCATTTCACTGTCACCCAAGAGCACTAGGGTAACCTTAGCTGTATCCCCACCACTAGCTGGGACCAACTCCTTCCCAAGTGCTACACTAACATGACTGCCTAAAAGTGGGGGCTGTGCCCAATTAGGATACTTGGAATCTCTCTTGAAGTGCCCTTCCTGATTACATTCAAAACGCTTCAAGGGCCCCTTACCTGGAGGCTTGCCTGTAGGGCACCACTTCTTCTTTTCAGTAGGGGGTTGGGAAACCTGACCCTGGGAACTAGTTTGGGCCCTTTAGAGAAATCCTTACTTTTGTTTTTGCCAACCCCCTCATTCTTCAATTGGGGACACTGCCCACCCTTGGCTGAATCTCCCCCAGATACCTTCTTGTGGACCCTGGTGCTGACCCAGCGGCCTAACTCTCTAGCAGCTTCCTGGGGTCAGAGAGCTTACTGTCAACAAGTGCTGGTACAGCTCTGTAAAACAAAGTCTAAACATGTGCTCTTTTGCAATCAAACTGTACAGCCCCTAATAATCTGTCATGTCACTACTCTGCACCCATCCATCAACTGCCTTTCAAAAAGAATCAACACAATCCACTCAGGTCTGTGGGAAAAGTTTCACATATTCCCTCAATGTCTACCTGTACTTCTCTGGGGTCAAACCGTATTTCCTGGTCAGGGCCTCCTTCATGCCAAAATACATCATCGTGTCACCCCCTCTAGGCTCAGTAGGGTGGCCCTCCCTCAGTTGGGGTATGCTTCCAAAAACTTGAAACTTGCCCTCCAATCCCTCTCAGGGATCTTGTGAATTTGTAAAGCTATCTTGTAGGCCTCAAACCACAGAGCCATGTCATCTCCCACTCCATAATCAGGCACCAGAACCTTGGGTATGTGTACTCTCTTCTTAGAGGACACTGAAGATATGCTGCCACCATCTGTGCTGGACTCAGTCCTCTTGGCTTTCAAATCCAACAATCTCAAGCTTATCTCCTGAGCTCAAATCATTTTCTTCTCTTTCTTGGCCAATCTATTTTTCTCCACATCCAAGGTGAGTTTGGTAAGCTCCAGCTTGAGCTTCCTTTCTTTCTACCTGTCCAACAACTCCACTGGGGACAGGCCTTTAGAGGAAACACTGCTGCCTGCTCTGGAGGGTGTCCTCTCTCCATTCAGGCTGACCCCCTGCCACAAAGGCGGTGCTGGCTCCTTCAGCCACTTCAAATGCAGACTTTGTTCCTCATTATCCACAACATTATCCCCTCCTATGAGTGCACAGCTGCATCCCTGGCTGCTAACCAGGCCCTCAGAGAATTTTGCAGCTCCTCCTTCTTAGGGAGGCCATTAAAAGAACACTTGGAATCCAAGCAGAAACCTTTGAGCTGGGTCACGTGAAGATTTCCAACTTCTGCTCAAACTGTAATACTACAGGTACAGAATTGGCTCTCCAGATTGAGACATGAATGTTGCAAAAACTCAAAAAGTTGACAAAGAGAACAAAAGAAAAAAAGTATATTGGTACGTAATGGTCTGAGAGATGGAAGTAGTTTAATTAATTATTGTATGCAATGCAGAAATACAAGTCCTATCCTCACCACTGAATAACTATGTTGTAAATTGTGTTTCTGGTTGGCAGAAGTATGCACCCTGTCCAAGCAGGAACCACAATCCTAGTCAGGGAAAGTGTAGTACACACTAAACATTTACCTGTGCTAACCCTTTCGTAGCTTGGCATTGAGCAGTCTAAACTGAAGAGGCAATGCATAAAGTATTTGTGAACACACACACCGTTACACAGTGAAAACACCACAAAAGTACTCCACACCAGTTTAGAAAAATAGTAAATATTTATTTGAGTAAAACAAGAACAAACTGACAAAGATTCAACACACACAAGTCAAGTTATAAATGTTGCAAGATTAAATCAAAATACAGTGCTTAGAAATCAATAGCTCTCTGAGCACACTTGATTTGGGCAAATCCAAAAATTCAGTCGGACCGCGATGGAGCGCAGGCTAGATACAGAAGTCAATTAGACCCGCTGACAGAACCTTGGATGCGCCGAAGCTCAGGGACGATGCGTTGAAAAACGTAGGGGATGCCTCGCTGATTAAGACAATGCGTTGGTTCCAAAGTCGAGCAATGCCGTTAATGTGTCGATGTGAAGAGCGTCGTGCATCGTTTCCAATGTGTCGATGTTGAACCGCTGGGATGTAGGCGATGCATTGGCACAAAGCTGTGCAGGGCTGGGAATGCGTCTGGGACTGTGCATCGCAGACCTCGCTGATGCGGTGTCCAAGACTCACACAGTAGCAGTGATTGGGATGCGCTTCGTTAGCAAAGTCGTGCTGCATTGCAAGTTGAGGTAATTGCATCACGCAGTTGGCAAGCTGTGTCCACAACTTCGGTGCTGGCAACGACAATGCGCAGGTATCGCAGGGAATGCGCCGGTTCCGAATGACACTTCGGTGTGGATGCGTTGGTTTCTGGGTTCACTTCCAGGGCCTAGGACTGGATTTGGCAACACATGGCAAAGCAGTTCTCACAGCAGAGGAGCCCGGGTACTGGTAGCAAGATGCAGGTGGATCTTTGATATACCTGAGACTTCAGAAACAGGAGGCAGGCCTAGCAAGTCCTTTAGAGATGCAGGATGTCGAGAGTTAAGTCCAGTCCTCTCACTCCCAGGCAAGAAGCAGCAGGTAGCAGGCCATTGCAGCAAAGGAAGCAGCAAAGTGGCAGTCCCTCCTGGCAGCATAATAGCTCTTCTTCATGGTAGAATGTCCTCACTTCCAGAAGAGTTCTAAGAATATGGTGTCAGAGGTCCAGTACTTCTACCCATTTTAGCCTTTGAAGTAAGAAGACTTCAAATAAAGGTCTTTCTAGTGCACAAGACCCTGCCCTTTACTGCCCTAGCTCCAGACACACTACGGGGTTATGCAACTCTTTGTGTGGGGACAGGCACAGCCATATTCAAGTGCAAGTGTCAGCTCCTCCCTCTCACTCTAGATCAGGAAGACCTTTTAGTACTGGTGAGCAGTGAAAATGTGCACAGGGTTCTTAAGTCAGCAAATACGAAGTTCAGCATACAGTCAAAACATGAGGCCAGAAAGTAAAATATCAGGGGAGACCATGCCAAAAAATGCCAGGTCTAATATATACCATATAGAGAGGGCCTGTAAATTAAATGCTACTCGTGGGCCTACAGCACTTTCTGTGCCACCTATTTACGTAGCCCTTTAAAACATGCCTTAGGCCTGCCATTAAAGTGTCAACAGTTTTAAACTGCCAATTTTGCTTGGCAAAATGTTTCCTTTGCCAAGCCTAAAACTCCCCTTTTATTCTAATAAGTCACTGATAACGTAGCTCCTAAACAACCATAGCGCAGGGTACATTATAATTGAAAAGATGAACATGCACTTTTTACATATCCTGGTAGTGAAAAACGTGTACATTCGTTTTTCACTACTGTGAGGCTTACGTCTCCCGTAGGATAACAATAGATTGTCCTATTACATTTAATAAGTGATAACTTTCAACTGGGAGCAGGTAGGAAGGTCTGAACATGCCACTTTTAGAAATATGACATTTTCTTGTCCTAAAGATTTGGTGCCTACAGACTCTTCCTGGGCCACATAACTAGTTTGCTCCTTCCCTAAAACATGGTAAAACTGGTTTTGATCTGATTGCCACATTTAATTTACCTATAAGTCCCTAGTAAAGTGGTATACCATATACACATGGCCTATAAATTGAATACTACTAGTGGGCCTACAGGATTTATTGTGCCAACCACTTACTTAGCCCTTAGAAACAAGAAGGACTTGTCTGCTCTCTGCTGTAAGAAGGTCTGATCTGCTACCCTGCTGCCTGAGTAAGAAGATGTGGACCTGTACCTTGTGCCAGGACCACCAGAGTGATTCCAAGGACTAGTTAGGTGTCCTCCTGATCAGAGCCTCAGGGACAGAAAAGGCTCCAACCATCTTGAACCCTACACCTGGACTCTGCCTACTGTGAGTCCTAACCCCCAAGTCATGCCTCTCCAATCCTGCATCTTTGGAAGTGGGGATAAATGTGTTGTGTCAGCCCAGCTGTGGTCACCCACAGAACTGATGTCGCTTGACGCAACCTGGCGCAGCCCTTGCAGCTCCTTATTAGAACTGACACAGCGCGATGCAACTCACTGCGCAACTCCTCAATGGAGATGATGCAATGTGAAGCAATTCGACACAGACCTCACATCGCTTCCTTCATAGCTCCTCATTGGAACCGATGCAGCACAATGGAAATCACTGCATCAAGGACATAAGGTACAATTCTCAGTGGGCCTAACCTGGTCCTTGTATCTGGCATGTGGTCCATCACGGGTGGCTTGAACTTGTGACTTTGTGCCGGTCCAATGCGATTAGATAACCACATTGGTGCTTTGCACTTTTGAGCACTATTTTTGCCTACGTTTTTCAAAATTGCATGTCACTGATTATACTGATTGGATTTTTGTCATGTTGGTGTCAAATCATTGATTACAATTTACTATGCTCTTGTAAAATTGTGTTTTTTTTTCTTATGGTATTTTTACTTGTTTTCTGTTTGTGTGCATTATAAATTCTTTACACTTTGCCTCTAAGTAAAGCCTGGCTGCTTTTGTACCGAGCTACCATAGGCTTAAGCCCAGGTTAATTTAGTGACTTTGGGGGTTCATCCTGACGAGATTGCGGCTGTTGCATGAGAAGGCCCACACTCTCCCCAACCAACAACCCAATTTCTCACAAGCCTTATAACTGCCACACCAAGAATTTCAGAAGAGGTGGTGTATCTATGCTCATTGAATTGCTATGCTTTGAAGACCAGCTTCTCCAGAATGTAAAAACCTGTATGGTGTCAACGTGCTCCTTAAGTACAAGTTCATTTGATAATGTCTCTAATGTGTAGAGGAGATGGTTTCATCTGCTGAATATTAGATATTTCTTTTTTCTCCATCATTGTAGTGTCTCAAATGCTACAATGGATCTTCTGCTATCGAATAATGAAGAATATTTTCATGCAATATACAATAATGTTGATCATCAGCACACAGAGGTGGATGGGTCGTTTATTCTACTGGGTATATCCCCTTTGGGCTGGAGCCCTTGGAGGCTGGTTTTGAAAGACCAGGGTTGCTCCTTGGGCGTTTGCAACTTTCTCCAGCAGCCTGAGGTTAAATCCAGCAGGTACGGGAGGCTTCAAGAGGGCAGGAGGGAGGGCGAAGGTAGAGAGACAGTAATCAGAGAGGGAGACGAAAGGAGAGAGAAATAATGAATGGATGGAAAGAGAGACTGCCTGAGGAGACAAATGAGGTACGGCTGGTTAGAGCATGTTTTGCCAGAGATGATTATGGTTCCCTAGTATGGCTCTGTCTGCATTGAACAACCGTTTACCAACAACAACTCCCAAACCTCCTTTTACACAGAAGGGTCAAGCTACATCTCAAAGGTGAAAGTGCATCTATATATTGTCCTTCTGCATTACCAAAACTAGGGGCACAATAACATGTTTGTGTTGCATTGCACTTTTGCGACAGTCTGACCTCAGACAACTGCATTTGCAACTAAAATATATATGTGGAACTGCATCATCTGAGGTAACCAGTAATGCTGTCATTTTGTTTTCACATTGAATGTGATGTGGCAAAAAAGTGGTGCTATCAAGAACACGTGTATAAGGCATTTTTCTCCAAAATTCTATACAAACAGAATGTACCACAAACTGCGAACATCAGGAGAGCAGACTTCTTACAAGTACATATCCTGGCAATGATAATTATCTGCAGAAGTTGGCCCCTAACCTCTCAAAAATAATATACTTGGTAACAGTCCAGCACATACTGAAGTTAATAGGTCATCAATTCACACTATAAGTCTGGCTTTTCACCATTTTGTAGAATTATATTTTATTGTAGAATTATGTTTTAGTTCAGAAGTGAGGATGTACAGAGACTCTTCTTCCCACTGTACATTTGTCAGTCTCCACCTCCTCTGCAGCATTCAGCCTTCTCAGACATGTTTGACCTTGCGTTAATGACCTATCCAGGAGAGGACTCTGACCTTTCAGAGCATGGCATGGTAGTGGGAGGGCGTAGTTTTCAGTTTGCATAATTGAAACACATTCACTAACAAAGAGTGATGTAAAATGATAAATAATTCATGCATATTGGTCATGTTATTTGCAGTAGGCGACCACATTTAGCCATTATAAGCAGCACCTGAATTAACATGTTTGTATATTATAAGTTAGCCTTTAGTTCATGCCATTTTTAATGTTGACTTTTACATATTTACGGTTAAGAGGCCTGAAAACTCTTTTTCTGTTGTTTTGCATGCCTCTTATGACTAGAATTGCCATTAGTGGTAAATACAAGAACCAAAGTCAAGGACAGTATAAGGAATTGAAGTAGGACCATTGGAAATAACCACTGGTAGAATCAATTCAATTAGGATTGGCAGGATTGAAGCACCCTAGAAACTGGTGGTGTTCCAGCCATGTCAAATTCATGTTTTTCTTAATCTCTGTTAAAGTCGAGGGAACCACAGGATTTCTGCAACATTAAACTCTTGAGCTGGCAGTCCAACCACTACTGGACTACCAGGTCATGGTAGCGGTCAGCTTGCCCTTTACACGTAAAGTCAATGATTTTGCCTGCCACCATCTTCACTATGCCAGTACACCAAGCCTACTCCTTCAAAGGTCACTGCTCTGTGTATATGTGAAAATGCCCATTGTTTATCTAATACTTCACAACAGCCAAGTGCCCAATTCTATGCACTGTGGTCAAATAAGAAAAAATTAGGCGCAAAGAGATTAGATAATTTCCTTAGCATCACTCAATGCTCACAGCCCAGAATCGATTACCAGATAGTCCACAAGTCTTCCTAACATTAGCAGCAAGACCCCTGCCCCCCCCGCACACACCTCCAGAGAGTTGCAGCCCCCTTGTTTGGGAATGCTATCAGGGTTTTTTTTATCTTCCTGCTCGTCCCCAATTACAACCAACAGGCATTGGTATTTTAAAGCGCCCTTAGAGTGTTCTAAATATTGCAATCCCTGAGGTAGCTACCAGAGTGTACTCTCTTACAACATTGCAGTGTGCAGATGACTCGTAGCACCACATATATCACGTCTGTTTGCCTCTTTTATATTTCAGGGTGGTTTAAGAAATGCGCCAGTTTGCGATCAGTTCGCCTTACATTCTGTTGACTAAAATGTCTTATTTATGGATTTGTAAGCAATAGGTCATGCATGAAATTAATTTTCTGAAGGGAGTAGGGTGACCAACCATCCGTAAATTTCATGGACCGTCTGTAATTTGGACCTCACGTCCATTGTCCGTGATGATTCCTTTTACGGTCGCCTTTTGTCTGTAATTTTGGGCATTGAGAAGCCTCAACTCCCTGATAGGGCCGCCACACACTCCTCTTAGCACAAGAGCAGCCCCACCCCAAGCGACTGCCTGTATCGGGCGTGTTACCGGGGCGGTGATGTGGGGCAGGGTGGGGGGTTGCAAAATGCGGCATACGGCCGATTGCAGGTAAGTTTCGGGAAAAAAAAAATCGTTTTTTTTCCCCGTAACTTACCTGCAATCGGCCGTATGCCGCATTTTGCAACCTCCCACCCTGCCCCTCCTATGCTCCATGTCACCGCCCCGGTAACACACCCTATACGGACCATGGCTGCCCACCCCGCCTGCAGTCATTCTGTATGCTGGCTGATTATCACTTACAGAATGACAATGGGCCAGCCTGGGCTGCTAAAGTATGTAGTGGACCACCTCCAGCCTCGGTCTAGGGCAGGGCATTCTGTCAGATAGAAGAAATGCACAAAACAAATGTACAAAAACGCCCATGCTGCTATGAGCCAGTTCACGAAAAGAAGCCCACAAAAGAAGTTAAAAAGAAGAGGTTATAATTCTTTCTCAGTCTCATCATTTCAGAGCCCGAAGCATTTTCAATATTATATACAACGAATCCATAGTTGCTGCTTCTTTATTTTATGCAGCTAACACCCATTGACAAAGCCAATAGTCATGGCTTGTTGTAGGTGTAATGTTACTGGATGCAAGGAAAGAAACAGCAAAATATCAGTCGAGGCACATTATGCTAAGCACAATTTTTAGCTTAGGTGGTTTAAGCCACGCCCTTAATAATATCAGACACGCCCCTTGGAGAGACCCCCTCCTGTTTTTTTTATCCCACCTAAAGCCCTGGAAACAACGCCATGTCACAGTCACCTCACGTTCTAGCACTATACATCATGCATGACTTCCAAGTTTTCAGATTGCCTATGTGCAGGGGCATAGTTAATACTCCCCCCACCCCAACCCACACCACCCCACACCTTGCTTTAGGACCTACAGCAAGGGTGGAGTTCTTGATGGGCCTCTTCTGTCTGCAGCTCAGTAGACAAAGGCTAAGCTTACAATGAATGTGAAAAGGTAGGTGAGTGAGTACATGAAGGCATGGGTTAATGGCTGGATGGATTAGTGAAAAGATTAATAGATGAGTGAAAGTGTGAATGGATGGATAATGAGAGAAAGGATGAATGAATGACTGAGTGGAAGGATGGATGAGGGTAAATGGATGTATGGGTGGAAAGGTGGATGGATAATCTAAAGGATGGATGGATGAGTGAAAGGAAAGGAAAGGGTGGATGATGGGCGAGTGAATGGGTGGATGGATGAGTGAAATGATGGATGGATGAGTGAAATGATGGATGGATTGATTAATTGATAAGTGAAAGGGTGGATGAATGGATGAGTGAAAGGGTGGATGTAAGGATGCACGAATGAGTGAAAGGAAGGGTAGAAGGCCAAAAGGATGGATAGATGAGAGAAAGGGTGGATGGATGAGTGAAATGATTAATGAGTGATAGGGTCAATGGATGGATTCATGAGTGGATAAGTAAATGATTAGGGGGGTGGATGGGTGAGGGTAAATGGAAGGATGGTTGGCGAAGTGAAAGGGGAATGGAGAGAGAAAGGGAGGATGGATGGGTGGATGAGTGAATGTATGGGTGGATGATTGGCAGAATGGATAGGCAAATGGATGCATTGATGAGTGAAAAGAAGAATGTAAAGATGGATGAGTGAAAGAATGCATAGATGAGTGAAAGGTTGGGTGGAGAGCTGGAATAAAGGATGGATGAATGAGTGACAGGGTGAATGGGTGGACAGAGGAGTGACTGTGTAGATGGATGAGTAAGTGAAAGGAGGGCTAGATGGGTGAAAGTGTAAATGGTTGGATGAATGGGTGGAAGAGTGGATGGATGAATGGAAGCTGGATTGGGTGAAAGGGTAAATGGTTGGATGGATGGGTGGAAGACTGGATGGATGAGTAAAAGGATGGATTGGGTGAAAGGGTGGATGGATGGATGAGTGAAAGGGTGGATGGAGGGATAAACGAGTGAAATGATGGATGGAAGGATAGATGATGGATAGGTTTGCAAATGGTTGAATAGTTTTGGATACGGATGGGCACACAGATGGAAGGACAGAATAAATGTTGAAAGACTGAATGATGGATGAAAAAATTAATGGATGACAGAATGTAAATGTGAAATGGTGTCTATTAGAGGTTTGATGGGAGGATGAATGGCTAGATCCTTGGACAAGAGAGCTCTTCTGGGGAGGGTTTGATGACCTACTTTGCTTTCTTGGTGCCATAAGAGCTTCAGTTCAAAGTGGGAGGTATTTTAATTTTCTGGCTACTCCCTTGCCTGTGTGTGCCTATTCGGTATTTGCTGTGTGCTTATGTGTGGGATCAATACATCATGCATATGACATTTTGAGTGACACACAACTGCTACTTGAATGCTACAGTAGTTTTTGTAAATGTTTGCATGTTTTATTTTAGGTGTAAGGTTTTAGGGAGAGCCTCATAGTGCCATGAGCTGTGCTTGAGATGTATATTGTGTTTGTAGCAATAGGCAAAGCGTAAAAAGTAAACTATGTAATAGTGTATCGACAGTGCCTTCTTTAAGAAAGCTGCAGGGAAAAGCACCTTTGTGACTTCCGTCAGCTAGTGCAACTCTCTTCTAAGCCCCCATAAGCCAAGTCAGATTCCATATTTTAAGTTCCACTTGCTGAAACATCCATAATGTTTTCCCTATAGTGGGGTTGTCACCGCAATCCTCCCTTTAGTTCACCTAAGCATGCCGCTTTACATATTATAATGGCACTCAGATATGATATGCTAGTAACAAAGTCTATCCGAGCAGATCTCCCGACCACTTTTCCCACCAAACATGCCTACTCGGGACTATGAATTGTAAACAAAATATCAGACTGGACAACCCAGTGCAGTAACCATATAAATAGATTATTATCATATGAAATACCAGAAAAAGACCTGCACAGTTGCTCAAAGCTGCGCACATATTGAAAAAAGGGAAGTGCACGATTGTCTCAACCTAATATAAACCTATTTTGACTTGTACTTAAGTGGTTGTTTATTTACTTACTTATATACCATCGCGCAACCTCCTCTGATTTACCTTTTGTCCCAAAGTTTTGTTCTGAATTTTGACTTTCTGTTCTGAATTTTTGTCCTGAAGTTTGACCCATTGTCCTGAATTTTTACACATACTGTCCTGAATTTGCACCCATGGCAGTTGGTCACTCTAGAAGCGAGGGAAGTAAATGAGTTCTAGGTAGGACACCATAAAGCCATTTTAGGAAAACCAAAAAATAGCAGCCACTTAATTGTAGGGCATAATGCTGCAATAAACGTAAAAAATAAAAAAGAGCAAAATAATATAATATGATGTATGAAGTGTGTCTTTGCGTATACAGCAAGCTGTGAACCACTAGAAAATATCAACATCATATTATTTGGTGTCGAGAGCATAAACTGCGAAAGTTATTGTGTTGCTTATTTCTGAAAAGTGATGCATAAGAAAATGTCAAAAGTTGAAAGCTTGAGATAAAGGTCAAACATAGACGTCTTAATAAATAAATTATAAGTGATCAAGCCTCTTCAATTTTTTTTTTAAATGAATATAATATTTGATGTTTTAAACTTGCAATGTGAAATACATATGTCTTACTTTTATAATGGTATCAATCAATCAAATCATTTACAGTATAACGTTTTGCCTTAAAACTATTTTGAAAATTGCGGTTTCTTTTTCAGATTGCTCCAGTCATCTGAATTCTTCTGTAGAATTTAACTTTGAAACTTTCAGGAACACCAAGCTTGTAGCCACACAGTAGTGCTGAAACTGCAGATCAAACACAGATTTAACCGGATCAGGTCAGCCGCAATCACAGTAGCAGAATTCGTGTCTCTATATTCATATTAACTTTTCTCTCAGCTCTGATCTCCGACATTTTTATTTGAAGAACGACTAGAGCGCGGACTCATCTCAATGGACTGTGCCGTGGCGCGCGGTCTCTCTCAACAGTATCTATAGCACGAGGCAGAGTCCCGGAGCACAATAAATGAGCCGTGCACGTCGGGCAAGAAGTATGTTTTCGTTATTAGCTCCCATTAGCGTCACGGGTGAAATGTCAGCCGTTAGCAAACGCAGACCATTAGAACTGAGCTTCCTCGTCATTATTCTTTGTGATCATAATAATTATGTCTGCGGAACACCAGACGGGGACGTTTCTGTCCCGTAGAGTGCTGCTTCTCCACTATCAGCATTCCTGATACGTCAGTTCAAGCGGTTTGCCAGTTGAGGTGATGACATCCGGTGCTTCATCAGAAGTGCTGAGGGAGAACTATTAGAGAGGTGCAAGTGATCAAGCCCTATCCGCTTGCTATCTGCTAACAGTGATAGGCAAGGCCAAAGCCAGCTGTTCTGTTGCGCCTGTGATGCAACAGGCGTTCAATGTAAAGGTCATGTGACCTTAGTAAAATAAAAGGGTCGCGCGCGTACGTAAGCCACTAGGGCTACGACGTCGAGACCAAGACCACCACGAAACTGGCTCCCGTGTCTTCATTAAAGCCCAGCCCCTAGTCCCCTTGATCGACCTACCCTGGTGCCGGCTGCATACCAACGCCGGTCACCAAACATAACAATTGGCGACGAGAGTGGGATATTGTGGCCATGTTCACCACCTTGAGCAGTGTCCGTGTTGTCAGCTATGCCCCCCACGCAGGGTTCCTTGTCCCTCCTGGCTGCTATACTCCTTTGGGGCGTGTGTGGTGTCCAGTGCGTGTGGGCCTTCCCCCTCACTGGGGCTCTCACCACTTGAGTTAGCCCGCGGTAGGCACAGCTTTATCCTTCCGGGGGATGGAAGTCTCGCTTCAGATGGGGACCCTCACCCCTCTTGCCAGGAGACCCCTCTACAGCACATTCGTGCTTTGGCCCTCAGTGTTGTGGGCCTCACTACTCTCCCCACACTGCCAGTGCTTTGCCTGTACTCACGATATAGTCTGGGTGCAGCTCCCACCCTTATTTCCATCCAGGGCAGAGTGGAGACAGGTGGCAGGGGCCTGTGATGGCTCATTAGCTGGAGGGAGCACCAGCCGGGCGACGCTCCTGCACTCAAGGCCTGAGCCACGTGGCCGGTAGGCCGAGGCTCTACACTCCGCTCGCGCCGAATCGGGGGAGGGGCAGCGCCATGTCTCCTCACCTCACGGGGCTGTTATTGAGAATCCTGCGCCGAGAATCGGGCGCTCTGATGCACACGCCGTCCCCAGGACTCCGTTTGCCACTCACCGGGGCAGGAGCGCCGCGAGCCAATGGTAGCGCTCGCGCCTGCCACTCCGATGCACAGCGTGTCGGCGCGGGCACACCCACCCTCGTCGCCAATTGTTATGTTTGGTGACCGGCGTTGGTGTGCAGCCGGCACCAGGGTAGGCCGATCAAGGGGACTAGGGGCTGGGCTTTAATGAAGACACGGGAGCCAGTTTCGTGGTGGTCTTGGTCTCGCCGTCGTAGCCCTAGTGGCGTACGTAAGCGCGCGGCCCTTTTATTATACTAAGGTCACATGACCTTTACGTTGAACGCCTGTTGCGTCACAGGCGCAACATAACAGCCAGCCATATATTCGATAGGATCATTTTGTGAGTTAAACTGTCACTGCAGAAAAACGTGTAACGTGGCAAAGGGTTATACATTTAATAATAATAATGATAATACCAGCATTTGTAAAGCTCACAGCTACATCCGGAGAAGTGTCCCGGCGCTGGGGGCCGTCTGGAAGATTATGCGAGCTATTGCCTAGAGTCACATGATGCAGGGCTAACTTGCCGCCGGCGATTGAACCGTGAACCCCATGGTCCGGAGTCAGGTACCCTGGCCGCTGCGCCACATCTCTTCCACTTCTTCCACTCTTCCACTTCTTCCATCCAATGTAGGTAATGTGTTTTCTGTTGAGTTTGTTAATGCCACCATATATGTCTCCAATCCTCAGTTCAGGAGATGGCGACATCTACGACTGAATTTACGAGTGTACAATTACTGCTAGCAATTTTCACAGGTAAATGGTGATCTCATCTTCACTGTGGTAGTGCTCTCCCCATAGAAAAGTATAGAAAAAATTATTAAAGTTTATTATTCTTTAAAAAGTATGAAAACTACTGTAATATAAAATATAACATATAAAATGTGTATTATTAAGATAAAATGAACAAATAAAACAGTTAAAGGGATGTGTTGATCTTCCTACACATCTCAGCAGCGAGCTTTGACTTTGGAACCAACGCATCTCGGCTTTGGCACTTTGTCCTCAGAACCGGCACACCGCCATTGTTGCGTGGAGAAAATCTTTGCATCACCTCGACTGCAGGGATGGACACTGATGCATCACTCGGCTGCATCCTGCATCTTGCTGTTGTGACCAGGATCAAGGTATTTTGTTCAGCTGGCATTGTGCAGCTCTTGTATCCAGCCCACACTCCATTGTGGTCGGCCTGAACTCTTGACTTTGCCCCGGTCCAGCGCAGCCAGATAACCCCCATAGGCGCTTATTGCTTCTTAGCGTTATTTTAACCAATATTCTTTAAAAACTAATAATTCAGCTTCTACTTATGGGATTTTCATTGTTTTGGTCTTGTTTTATTTATAAAATCATAATCTATTTTTCTAAACTGATGCAGAGTTTTTTGTGGTGGTTGCCATGTGTTACTGTTTGAAGTGTTGCACAAATAATTTTCACGTTGCCTCTTAAGTTAAGCCTCCTCTTTGCCAAGTTACCAGAGGGTGAGCACCCGTTAATTTATGGTGTGTATCTGACTTACCCTGACTAGGACTGTGGTTCCTGCTTGGACAGGGTGTATACCTCTGCCAACCTGAAACCCAATTTCTAGCAGAGAGGAGTATGGGAAAATTAGGAAGGGTAACAGGAACAAACAGGGCTATACTAAAAAACACTTTTACCAAATGGTAAGTCAGATGCAATTCAATAAAAATATTTAATTAAATCATCTGCTCCATCTATTCTCTGTAGAACCAAATTTGGTCCAAATGTATATCTAAAAGGGTAAGTCAAAGGCAATTCAGAAAAGCTACATCCACATCTACTCCAGTAGTACAGCCCAACAGACTCATCTCAAACAGCCGAATCTTGGTGTAAAGTACACACCTCACTTAGCCACTTTCAGGTATAAATGAATTGCGTTTAAACCATTGGCGGCAGAAGATACCACTATTGGCACAATGCCCAAATGCTTAAACTAAAAGATAGAAAAACATGTAATATCCACAATTCAGACACCCATACAAAGTACAAATATTTGAAAAGTTACAACATAAAATAAATCAAATACAAGAAATAAAAAAATATAATTATTTAAAAAATGAGCTTCACCTTTTCTCTATAGAACTGCATTTGGCCAAAATGTATCTCTAAAATATGCTTCCATAAAGTTACTGGCTGTTACATTATGCCTGTATTGTAAGTAACACCAGTCCCTAATTTTTCATGTAGCTCCTACCACTCGTCCAAAGTCTCTGCCATAGACCTGAACTGTTTTTAGGTTGAGATTACATCCAGAATAGAAGTAAACCTACATAGAGATTTCCAGCTGTACATTTTACCTTTTGTACATTGATTAAAGAGAGAAACAAACAAATGATTCCTTGATAGACCCTTGGCTTACCTTCAGGCACCTCCAGCTCAATTTGAGGCTTAACTCCACCACAGGTTTGGAGAGAGGCACTTATCAAGAATCCCCTTATGAAAAAAGCAAAATAAGGGTAAGAGTAAGGGTTTAAAAAGGCAAAATGGAAAATCATGAAGTTGTGCTAACCGTTGACCCCTAAATTTTCACTGGTAAAATGTGAAGGAATATATAAAGACAAAATGTGAGAATCTCACTTAAGCAGCTTTCAGTAGTGGATCATGTAGATCTGTGGAAGGACAGAAAATTCTGAAAATCATTTAAGTGCCTATAAGCGAAATTATACCAGGACTGAGATCAAGGGCAGGCAGGCTGTGAATGGCCCGTTTGGCTAGAAGTGGAGGATTCATCCTCATAAAAAAGATAATATTACAACGTAGATTTTCTTGGGGCTCAGTTTACCTCCATGCAATATCTAAATCTTTGTGCAAAACAGGCCAGGCATAATAAATGTAGCTAGGATACAAATGATATAACTATCACAGAGGGGAAAAAGAGTGAAATCCCAGTGTTTGAGACCATTCCAGTGCCCTCCGGCCTTACAATGAAGATCTTTCAATATATATGGACCATTCAGTGCTTAAGTAAATTTCATATACAATAAAATTCACATGATTTTTCTATTGACTGAATAGGTATAAGCTGCACTATAACTATTAAAGCAAAAAACGCATATTTTAATCTTTTTTAATATTGGAACACTGTGCACCCTATTTAGCATCACAACAATCACATTAATGATCATGTGAAAATAATATGTTGGTTACTTTGAAAGTGCTTTGTTCGTCACTACTTACCAGTTTGTATGTTGATTTGTTTTTTCTTCTTGGGAGGTGCTGCTTTTTGTTTTATACTTACACCTGAGTTTCCTTTCTGAAGGTTATTTTAACCTGTTATTTAATTACTTTGGCAGTCCATTTGGCATTTTTACCACCCCCTCCTCTTTTGAAGGTAAAGTTCCTATTTCTGGGCTGGGAGAGGAGAATATATTCATGTGCTGGCTTACCTACTCCACTTGGTTAGTACACTGCTCCTCTCCAAGGAGGTCATTTAAGGGTGATGCTCACAGTTCCATGACACACGCAGACTGATTGCATGCCTAAAGTAAGTATGTCTGAGTCATCTGGGAACAGTTGGAATACCCGCTCTTCATGCTGTTCAAATGGTCATGACAAATCAGTGACACACTTCTTCCCCAGGGGTTTTCAAACCCTGTTTTATTTTGTGTGAGTGCTGCAAAAATTAATTACATGGGAAACCCATACAACCCATACCCTGCTAATGCACCTACATTTAGAAATGCCAGCAAGGATATACATTTGTTCTATGATAGGAAAGCGCTTCAACTCTGAAGTGTTTGTGAGCGCTAATTGGAAGCCTACTGATTCAAAGTCTATGCTGGTTATTGCCCAATCTCCACTTCCATATGCAGCAGAAATATCTCAACAGATATCAGAGGTAGATGTGCTCCCAGTCCCTTAGAGCTGGGGGAAATATTACGACAGGTGCACCACGACAGCATGGCAAACTCATTTCTTGGGTTGATCACCCTACAGTGACATTGGGGTGGGAAATGTGTTATTATCAAGAAATGTATTTCTTTGGCTCCCATCAGCAGTACTTGTCCACTTGATGAGGAATATATAGTTCTGAAGTATTCATTCTCTTCTAAATGTTTTGTCATGTTTTTGTCAATTTATCTTTCTAAAGGTTACAGTGCTGTTTTTGCAGCTCAAATGTAGAAAGGATATGTACTAATTATTTTATCCTCTCGTGTTATGAGTGTAGCAAGTTACCTTAAATGTTGGAAAGAAGATTCTGTCATCAGCAGAGCCCAGAAACGGATCACTCTCCAACACATGGGTCCAGGGGCCAATCCATAAGACAAAGCATACACTGGCTCTGGTGGTTGGGCTATAGGCCGTCTAAAATGTTCTGATAGCATACATGTAAGGGGGTCTTCTCATGCCTGTATGAAATGTTTTCATTATTCCTACTCTCTGAAGCAATACCTGTTAAGCCAAATCATCAGTTTTATCAGGGAACTGTGCTAATTTATCAATCTGTGATTTAAGGGGCGTGTTCCTTCTGTTACCTTTTGATAGTAATTGTTTGGCAATAAATACTGTGTTTTTGGAATGTGCATGATCTCTATTCAACAGCCTCAATAGATACAGAAGTAGAGGTCTCTGGGGGCAGGATTTGTCTCCCACTGAGGCTCCCCTGGGTTATATGCCATTCAAAAAAAATCACACAAGTAGAGAAAGCGGCCACTCGGCCTCTTACAGAAGGGAAAAAACCCTCAAAATCTAAAAGTAAACAAGCTAAATTAACCAACCAAGTCAGCTCTCGGGTCACTCGCTCCCTACACACTTACTTTAAAGTACAAGCCGAAACTCAAATTCAAAGTTCAAGGATAACGACAGGCTCTCCAATAATCCTCAAGAAGACGCTGGTGCTCTTAGAAACAGAAGAAGAAACTCAGGGGCAATGGAACAGAAAAAATGATAGGATTTTACTGGAAAACAGTTTTTCCATTCTAGCAGGAATTGAGGACTCATTAGCTGCACCTCAAGTTAATACCATAGAGCAAGTCCCAGGACAGCAAAACCTAGCTATTACTAATTCTAGCTCCAGCTCTAGCCCTATTTCCAGCCTAAATCAAACTCCCAGTATAGATAATAGCTCAGATAACGCACAGAGCCAACCACCTGACCAGGAAGGGGGTCTAGGAGAACAGGCGATGGGGTCCTGCTCCGCCACAGAAAATCTACTATTAAATCTGATTTCTGACATGAGAGAACAATCGGAGAACAATCAGCAGAAGATTCAAGGGGCCTTTGAGTAACTAGAGCTTAAAATAAATGAAATAACGGGAAGAGTGGAAGCAGTAGAAGCCACAGTAGAAGACCTTTCAAAGCAGGTTAAGGAAAACACAGTAGAGATTAAGAGACTAAACCAGAAAGACAAAGTATTGTCAGACAAGCTGGAGAGTTTAGAAAACAATGCTAGGAGAAATAACATCCGGATCCTAAATATTCCAGAAGATACGGAGGGAGGAGATATAAAAACCTTTATAATTGACCTCCTAAAAGAGTTCCACCCTGAGATTGAGAGTCTGACCGTAGAAAATGGCACCCAAAGAATACATTGAGACCCCTTCGCTAAACGACCTGGCAGAAAACCCCCCAGAAAAATCTTAGTAAACTTTAAAACATATTCAATCAAAGAAGCTGTCCTCTCAGCGTGCTAAAAAGGGGAGTTTATAATAAGGGAGATTGGCCTTTCCGCATCAGATCGGATACTTCATGCACCACACAGGACAGGCAGTGGGAATTGGGAAAACAGATACAAGGACTGAAGAGCTTGGGGGCCTCCGCAAAACTCCAATTCCCCGCCTCCCTGAAGGTAATGTGGAAGAATAAAATGTTTAATTTTAGAGACCCCGAGGAAGTTAGCTCCTGGATTCACCAGATTAAAAGCACATCCAATTAAGGAACAAAATACAATCCTTATCCGCCGTGAGAGCCCAAAAAAAGAGGCACCCAATATGCCTCCAGAGTTGAGGGATGGTTCCCAGGGAGGGAAGGAGAGGGGGGGGGTTCAAGGGAAAGTACAAAAAACAAAAAGCACAAGGGTTGTTTTTAAGCACAAGGTGGGGGAACATATGGGGAAAAAAAATAAAAAATTGTCCTCAGTTACAAAACACTGTTTTAAAAATTATGTTTTTGTCGCAGAAAGATAGCCTTAACAGACCTTGTTGTCATGACAAATATGGATAGACTACAAAATTTAAAAATCCTATCCTGGAATGTGAATGGGCTTAGGTTTCTTGCCAGTAGAAAGAAAGTCATAGAATATCTGTGCCTTATGAATCATGATGTCATACTCATTCAGGAATCACACCTTAGCAAGGAAGAGTGGGTAGGAATACTTAAAAATCAAAAATGGATAGAGCACTGCTTCTACTCAACATAGATTGCTCCTACGAAAGGCGTAGCCATCATTTTTAAGAAAAACACTCGAGCAGTCATCAGGAATGTAATTGCAGATGTTCATGGTACATGGGTAATTGTCAGGGCAAAAATTAACTCAATCTGGGTCAGTTTTGTTAGCTATTATGGTCCTAACATCGACGACCCGATTCATCTACGATCTTTGTTCCTCCACTTAGTAAATGTAAATGATCGAATCATAATGGGAGGAGATTTTAATGTAGCGTTAGATCCTAAGCATGACTCTATGTCTAAAAGAGCTGTAGGGGCTACACAAAAAACCCGAAAAGTCCTGAAACAATTAATGACAGAGGGAGGGCTTTTGGACATATGGGGGGAAAAGAGACATACCTCAGTGTCATCAGGGGGAAATTTTACTTTTATAATAAGAAATGTGGCCACCCTTCGAGGATCGACTTCTTCCTGGTGGACCATATCACTAATAAAGCCACTCTTAAAGTTACTCACCTTCCAGAACATCTGTCTGACCACTCAGCTGTCCTCTTGGAAATCGTTCTACCAAAGTGCCCCTCCCCGCGTAGATGGACTCTAAATCGTGCAATACTCCTTGAACCATCAATCATTGATAGGTTAAAGATAGCCACAAGCGAGTTCTTTTAATTTAACACAAATTCAGCAGCTCACCATATTGTTTGGGACTCATATAAAGCTTTCTTGAGAGGCCTTCTAACTTCTCTCTCTATAGTACATAACACAAAAGCAAGGGAGGATATTAAAGTAATGGGAGCAAAAATATCCCAAAAACTGGTAGCACTAGAACAGGCACCAAATGACCCAATCAGTATACAACAACTGTCTTTATCCAAGAATGAGCTAACAGACCACCTAGAGGCAATAAACAAAAAGAAATGGGAGGCAAGTAGACTCGCCCACCATGAGTATAGAGGGGGGTGCGACAAATTCCTAGCGTGGTAAATTAAATCAGACCACGTCAGGAATATGGTGAAGAGTCTTAAATGCCCAAGCACTGGGAGATTCTTAGAAGAGGACTTAGAGATTGAGGAAGCTTTTGCCCGCTTCTTCTTAGATCTTTACTCTGAAGACCTAACCCCGAGTGAAGAAAAGATGGAAGCCTTCTTTCTGGGCCTGAAACTCCCCACTCTTTCAGTCTCTGATAGTGATAACCTGAGCAATCAAATTACGTTAGCAGAAGTATTACAAACTAATAAAACCTCAAAAAAATTGAAAGCAGCGGGCCCTGATGCCATCACAAATGAAATATACACCATTCTGAAAGAAGAATTAGCACCATTTCTGCTCCAACTCTTTAACTTTGCATTTATTTCTGCTCAGGAGCTTCCGATATCCTGGAATGAAGCCACAATTACAATCATTTTGAAACCTAATAAAAACCCACAATTGTGTGAATCATATAGACCTATTTCTCTTTTAAACTGCGACCATAAATTATACACTCAAATTCTTACTAAAAGGTTAGACACAGTCGCAGGCTCTATAATACACCCTGACCAAAGGGGTTTTATGAAGGGGAGGAAATTACATGAACTAACCCATGACCTTATCGGAGCGATAGATTTGGCGAATTTATACGAGACCCCACTGGCAGTTCTGACATTCGATGGTGCAAAAGCGTTTGATAGGGTCCGCTGGCCCTTTCTAATAGAAGTAATCCAACGTTTCAATCTGGGAGAAATCTTCGTAGCAGCAGTAAGGGCCCTTTATAAAAATCCTTCAGCCAGGGTTCTCGTTAACGGAAATTTAACAAAACAATTTAAAATATCCAGAGGAACTCGACAGAGCTGTCCCCTCTCGCCTCTCCTTTTTAATATGTACATTGAACCCCAGGCATGCAAATTAAGATCCTGCCATACCATCTCCCCCTTTAGCTGTATGGGTTGGGAAAAGAAAATAGGTCTATATGCTGATGACCTCATGATACTGACAGAAGATTTAGAACAAGCACTACCCGATATCTGGGACCAGCTGGAGAATTTTGGGAAAGTATCCGGATACTCTATAAATCAGCAGAAAACGGAACTTATGAAATGGAACTCCCCCTACAGTAGTGACCTTATGAAACAGCAAATAAGATACCTTGGGGTCCAAATCATAAAGAACATAGATAAGATAGCCCATTTAAATTTTGACAAAACTATCATTGGTGTGTGACAGCAGTTACAGGCATTGGAGTTTCTCCCCCTCTCTATTGTAGGCAGATCCAACCTGCTAAAAATGTCAATCCTCCCCAAATTCACCTTTTTATTCAACACTATCCCTTTAGAATTCTCCAAAGCCTGGTTCAGGAAAGCACAAGGGCTATTTTCTTCCTTCATCTGGGGCAGGAAAAATCCCAGAATTTCCCAGAAAAAACTTAGGACGAAAAAACCTAATGGTGGTATAGCTACCCCTGACTTATATTTATACTATTGTGCTTTCCATCTAAAGAACTCACGTCAACTATTAAATAACAGCCAGACCTACCCACCTCTTTTTACAGCTTTGACACTTACATATAAGACACAAGCTGACTCCTTTCTCTTAAAGTTCGGCCATCCCAAATTTAAAAAAAGGTTAAACTGAAGACCCTCTTAGCTGCAGCTAGAGTATGGGTTCAGGTGAGAGCACTACTACATATACCTTATTACAATGAAGAAACGCTGATTTGGGATTCTCCTGGCACTCCGGCATGTTTACAAGACGCATTGGCCCTCCCTTTACGTAGAGCCGGGTTATTAAAGTGGGGAGAGTTAATAGTGGAAAATGAGTTAATCCCATGGCAGTGTCGCTCCGCTTTAACCAACAACTCGGTTTCAAAGTTTAAATATCTTCAAATCCTTAGCTGGATAAAATCAATAAGCAAAGACATTGCAGGGAATGCCGACTTGGTGAAAGGGATCTGCACAAGATAAACATGAAAGGAGGTAGCTGCAAGGTACTGGCTATTGATTGACACTGGAGAGGATAAGACGAATCCATTCACAGAGAGCTGGAAGAAGGACCTGCCGGGTGAAGACCTCGAAACTCTCGGGCAAGTATCTATGTCTACCCTTTGGTAATATGTGAAAGCTGCCCCGTTAAAAAGAAACCATCTTTTCACTGTCCACAAGGCATACTGGACGCCACTGAAACTTTCTAAGTCGGGGAACGGAGCGACAAAGAAGTGCCCGAAGTGTGAAGAAATTAATGTAAACGAGGTACATATGTTCTGGCAGTGTCCTTCGATGGAGCTCTTTTGGGACCACGTGAGTAAAACCATTTCTGATATTATGGGTAGAGAGGTTGGGTTTTCAGCGTCCACAGTTATCTTTGGGGTAAATTTAAGTGAGACAGAAAATCTAACTATGTCAAGAAACCAGAAGGCACTCCTTTTTGTTCTGATACTTCTGGCACGAAGGGAGATCTGTATAAAATGGATCTTACCTGTCCCACCCACTAAAATTGAATGGATAAGCTCAGTCCAACGCATCTCTAATCTCAACCGAGCTAGCAAAAGGGCTAAAAAAACAAAATTCTGGGACTTATGGGATAGCTGGTTTTCAGTATTTGCCTCAAATCCTTCTGCTTTCATTTTTTCACCTTAGGTTTTGTTATATATATATTTTTTATTGGTTTTACTTGGTATAAGAAATATAACTGATGCATTCATTAGTCCAATGATTACGAACCTGCTCGTCTGGCCGAGATGATGGGAAGTTAGCTAAGGCTAGATGTAAATGGCCTCTGGAAGAAGAGGAGCCTTGGTTACTCCCGATAAGCCTTTCTGAAATTAGCGCCTTGGGGTTAAATTTACCCACCCTTCAGTGAGAAGAGACCGGGTCTTTTCTTGGCCTTTAGTCATCGGCTTGACCGGCTCCACTTTCTTGACTTCAGAGCACCTTTCGAAAAATGAGGACAAAAAAAATTATCTCTATTCAGTATATTGTTCCTATTACCTAGGAGAAGAAAAAACACACTTCTAAAATGTTCCTTGTTTCCTAGCAGCACTAGCAGCCTACAAATCTGTTTTGAATGATGCACAGCATACTTGGCAATCAAGATATAGGTTTTCAGCTAGAGTAACCCATAGATTAAAAATCAGACAAACCTGAGCACCATGTTCCATGGACAATATTCATCTCAAAGAAGATGTACAAGATAATAATAAGCAGAACAACTTTGACTTAATGACATGATCATCTTCTCTTTTCCTCTACACTGAATGTAAAGAAGAATAGGTATGACATTAGTGCAGCAAATGTTTCCACATTTGATAAAGTAGAACTATTTTTGCCTCACAGATTTGATAACCTTCTACCTATTGTAGATCAATAAATCCTATCTGTCCTTGCTAGTCTTAAATCTGGAACCTCTTGTGATTACTGTCCCTATGATTCTGAAATGTCTTACAGGCATTTTGTGAATTTGTTATAAACTATTCTTTTTTGGCATTCACAAAACTGCAATTTAATAGTAACAGGCTTTTTTGGCATTCACAAAATGCAATTTAATAGTAACTTTACAACTACAGGGTCTCCACAGGCAGGTTGGAGAACTCCACATATCAAGAGATAGGCTTGTCAGGGCGGATAAGTCTGTACATAAAAAGATAGGGCAGGCTTTCTTTTTCCATGTGGACTTCTCCGCCCTGATGTGGAGCTTCGGCAGTGGTAAAGTTGCTATTAAATTGCAGTTTTGTAAATACCAAAAAAGAGTAAACTAACACAAGTGTGTAAGTTTACCTTTGTGAACCAGGCACTAATGCAGTATGTCAGCTCAGAGGCTGTTATGTCTTTAGGAAGCCAGCGACTGCATTGTTGGGATCCAGGTGGGCCTCAGGACTGGGTAGGTTACTTAATTAGCTTTGCAGGGACTTAGGGTCACATGTGGTATTACTAGATTTAGCAGTGTGTTAACACCTTCACCCAAACCAGTAGCTGGACTGTCTGCTCTCAATCCATTGTGAGATACTATACTGCAGTTGTTTAAGTCTTTGTCCTGTCCCTCCCCCATCGCCCACTATATTTAACATCTATGTTGATTGTCTTTCTTTTTATCCATATTTATCCAGTTCTAGTGACTATTGCACGTGAGAAAATAAAACTCAAGTATTTCCATGATTTGATGGGAACCTGGGAGCCACCGCATCTGGGTACAGGGAGTGCTTCATGGAGGTTGTTGCTAGTACAGGGGGCAGCTGGATAAAGCTCAACTGAGATAAAACCAAGGTCTTGGTATTTTGGGATAGATGAGACCGCACTATCCTGGCGTACTCAGTTAGGACACTGTCCCGTGACTATAAATATGAGAGGGTGCTAAAGGGACTCTGAGTTAGTCCTATAACAAGACCTAGTGGCAGTGGCATCCACCTACTTCTATCAAATCAAACGTCATAAGAGTATCTTGCACATTTCTTACAGTAACATGACTATCATATCTCTCTTAATGAAGTAGTGCCACCATAATTCGCTTTGTGTAAGGTTCACAAAATATTTCATACATTACCTGCAGATAGTTTACTCTTTGGCAGACTGTCAAATTTTGGGTAAGCAACAGTCTGGCATTGCTTACCCATTATTGAACTCTACACTGGCTTTTTATCTTAGTACAAGCTGCATTCAAGACTACTAAAATATTCATTGACTTGCCTCCATATATACCTCAAAGACAAACTTCTTAATTGTGTTCTAATAGCACACCGTGAACATGGGATTTACTTTTCCAAGCTTCCAATGGAAACAGAAAAGTGCAGTTCCAAGCAACAATGGGAAAGAAAGGGAGAACTAGTCTTCCACATCTCGCCTTCTAATGAGAATATTATTTACTATCAAACATGATTTGACTCCCATCATTTTAGATTTAAGAAATTTCTTAAATACAGGTCTCATCTCCAGAATTTGTCTTACTGGTATTATGGAAGCTTGTGGTTGTGGAAGCTTACCAGTGTTGGAGTGCTAAAGTCCTTCCTGCTGTATGTTCTTTATCAAGATTGAACCTGCCCTCCCTTAAATTACAAATCGCTTGCTTTTTGTAATAAACTGTATTTTGTGTGCAATCAATTGTTATAAGCAAGTTTAAAGGACATGACTAACGGTATCTACCAGCAGAAGATACAATATTTATCATGATGGCTGGTGGGAGAGTTCCTCAGCTAGGCATCAACGAGATGCATCAACCTTTTTGTTCTCATATCATGCTCTAGATCAAGCACATGCTAAGAATCCTCCTGAATGCACTCCCAGAACACTCATGGGAGTCTGGTGGGGGGGTTGCTAAGTTGCTTTCTTTGAACCTAAACAAATCACTTTATCTCCCTGCATCTGAGTTCTGTCATAATTTTTAGTGGTAATAAACATGCTCATCACCTCTATTATGTATCAAATGTAAACTGGACATTCGCTTTTCCTGTCTGTTACACACAGATAGAAGCTGCCAGTTATCACCATGAGCATAATAGCCTATATAGTGTCAGCTCTCACTTGCATCTGACATCCCAAGGTAATTCAGTTCACTGCCCTGATACAGCCGTACCAGCCTGCAATAATAGCTGATTGCAGCAGATATAGCCTGTTCTTAAAGCAGGCCAAAAAAGGCTTTTTATGTATTTATTTATTTACAACATTTATAAAGCGCTACTGTTACCCGAGGGTGTCCTGGCGCTGTGTGAAATTTACCAGAAAAGCTCAACATCAAAGAGGAGGGTTATTCTGAAAACAACCAAGTTTTTAAGGCTTTGCGAAAAGCCGACAGATTAGTCAGCCCTCATAGATGTAGAGGGTGCGTATTCCAGGCTTTGGCAGCGTTGACCACAAAACTTCTGCCACCCCAAGAGGCTTTTTTTACCAAAGGTACACAAACTTGTTTGGCTGCCGCGGATCGAAGCGGTCTGGCGGGAGTGTACCATAATAGCTGCTCATTAAATACGCTGAACCAGTTCCATGAATAGCCTTGTATACCAGACATAAGGCCTTGAACTTGGTGCGTTTTCTATCTGGTAGCCAATGAAGCCTCCGTATCTCCTAGGAGACTGAAGCATACCTAGGAATGCCTGATATAAGCCTGGCGGCGGCATTCTGCAATGGTTGCAATCTGTTCATTATTCCTTCCTGGATTTTAAGATATAGGGCGTTGCAGTAATCCAGCCTGGTCATAGTGAGTGCTGTGACTACTGTTTGATGACACTCTATGGGAAGGAGCGGTAGAATTTTCTTGCAAGACCTTAAAGCAAAAGACGTGGTAGAGGACGCTGAGTTTGCTTGGTCACTAAAACTAAGCTTGTGATCCACCCAAACTCCAAGATTTTTTACCTTCTTGCTATTTGTGGGGAGCGGACCCATGGTGTCAGGCCACCACTCAGGGGTCCAGAACATAGGGTCATTGCCAAAGCAGACCACCTCAGTCTTGTTAGAGTTCAATTTGAGACAATTTCTGGCCATCCAATTCCCAACAGCACTCATACAGTCCCTGAATCGAATTGCCGTACTACGCCATTCATTTGTTTGTAGAGAAACCACAATTTGTGTGTCGTCGGCATAGGAGGTCAAACTGAACCCAAAAGACTGAATAAGCGGCGCCAGGGAAGAGACATATACATTAAACAGAGTGGGGCTTAAAGAAGACCCCTGTGGAACCCCACAGGGTAGAGAAAAGGATTCCGCAGCAAATTCCCCTACTGACACTGACTGACTCCGATTAGTAAGAAAGGACTTCAGTAGTTTCCATGCAGATCCCTGGACTCCGATTTCCTGCAGCCGGTCCATCAACAAATCGTGGTGGACCGTGTCAAATGCTGCAGAGAGATCCTACATAATGAGGGCGGCTTTTCCTCCTTTATCTAAAATGGTTCGGATCTCTTCAGTAGATTTAAGATCAGCCGATTCCGTACTATGGCCCCCTCTGAAGCTGTTTATAATTGGACTGTTGAGACGCCTAATGGACATTGACTCCTGGAATCATGAAAGATAATTAAAAAAGTGGCACCACATTGTTCTAAGCTGTACATTAGTAACAACATTGGTAACTAGCACAAAGGGGCAAGTGACTTGGAACAAGAAAGAACTGATCTGGAAATGTATTAAACTGAATACATCCATGGATGATATAAAATAAGAAATGTCAGCGCTATTAACACGTTTCCCTGACTATTCTTTCCTGTTAATAGCAACATGAAAAAAATAAGGACGAGCAACAGGATCAAGAACTATCAGTGAAGAAACACCAATTTCTAAAGGTAGTTGCAAGGTTACAACCAGCGACCATCACATTGTCTCCTGGCAAAAAGATCATATGATTCCAGTTGACTGAAGTGAAGATACCCAGGGTGGGGGTTGGGCGTATTAATGTAGGAGCTGAGCAGAGCGCCCCATTAGTTTTGAAAATTTCGCGAGGATTCGTCAACCGGCGCCAAAGTTATTCAAAATAGAATTTGGAGATTTCCTATGGAAACTAGGTTGTAACTATAACTATCTACTGGCGACCGCCAGTAGATAATATATATATATATAGATATATAGATATATAGATATATAGATATATTATCTACTGGCGGTCGCCAGTAGATAGTTATAGTTAGGACCGTGTTTCCATAGGAAATCTCAAAATTCTATTTTGAATAACTTTGGCGCCGGTTGACGAATCCTCGTGAAATTTTCAAAACTAATGGGGCGCTCCATTCAGCTCCTACCCTGAAAGTCTCGGGGTGATTCGTCAAGCAGGGGCTGAGAAAAAAGGGGGGTCCCAAAACACGTTTTCCCCATGCATTTTTCCATAGGACCTTTAGACACAGCTACAGCCTGAACGGCTGAACAGAAATACTTGAAATTTGGCAGAGAGGTAGCCATAAGGTCAAGGAAGTGCCTTTTGCAGGTCTGGTGTAAATCTGTTCAGTATTTCCTGAGAAAATAGCATTTAAAAGCATATCAATATCTATACGCGCGTACCGTGCCCACACTGAGCAAGCCCTGTGCGCACACCTTGCCGTGCGCGAGCATAATTCTGATTGGTTGTTAGATGTCAGTAAACATTCGAATCGGTCGAAATCAGGAAGTGTCGGCCGCCATTTTGTCTGTCGCACTAAAAAGGAAAGGTGGAGACCGTGAACAGGGGGCAGGGTAGGGAGGTCTAGACCCCCTAGCCATTGTCAGGGGGGCACAGTAGGACCACGAAGGGCAAAAAAAAGATTTAAATTTTTTAAAAAACATCGCGAGGTGCGCGCACTCTACGCGTACCCGAAAAACCCTAAAAAACATCACGAGGTGCGCGCACCCAGCGCGCACCCGAAAAAAAATATTTTAAAAAAAAGTAATAAAAATCACTTTTAAGTGTTTCGATATTAGGTGGCTCTAAAAAGAGCCCTTGTGTTCATTGAGTTTTTTTCGGTACCTACAAGTAAGTACCGATGCAGAGTCTAAAGTTCAAGAGGAAGACTCTGTTCCCTTCATCATTGAAATATACACCATCTCCTCTATAAATGTCTTGCATGTTGTAACGCAAGTTGTTGTGGTATATAGAACCCATACCATAGTCTCTGAGGAAAGCAGAAACAGACTTATTGATGTGCTTTCTTGCTTTGTCAATCTGTGAACAAAATTGGTTGGACCAGTTCCACTTTTGCCTTTGGCATATGTTAGGATATACAAAGGCAGATTGAGGAAAAAGCGACATCAATTGCACAAAGGTGTCCTTAATAAGCATTTCCAGACCTACCCCAGTTAAAGTGCCTAGGTCATTTCCACCACAGTGCACAATAATAAGGTTAGGCTGTGGGAGATGTAGAAAGGTTTTTTTTACCAAAGGCATTAATTGGTGCCACTTTAACCCTCTCTGACCAATCCATTTAATGTCTACATTTGGCAAATCAAGGTCTCTCACCATACCTCTTTTTTCTGCAAATATTGCACTCCAGAAGACATAACTATGACCTACAATCCACACTGTGAACATGTTTGAAGGAGATCTGGATGCACTCAGAAGGTGTCTTTCAGTAGAATGGCAATATGAAAAGAAACACAGTTGGAAAATGGAGGCATACATACTTTATTTTGATAAAAAGAACTCATTGGCTGATTTAAACCATTTTACAGTTAAAACTAGGCTGTATGTTTACATTTTTAAAAGCATGTTTTGGATTGGTACAGAAAAATGTGTTCCCACTGAACATTACTTTGGATTTGCTGTTAGGTTTGAAAAGTCAAGCACCCTTGCTGTTTTGATTTGAAACAATGTCTGCTGAACTTCTGACCTCTGTGCTCACAACAGTGTTCCATGAGCTGTTGCTATGGTAGCAGGCAGAAGTCATGTTGGGGGAAGGGATGATTTGCAAAGGGGTTGAAAGTTGTAACCAATAGAAATGTGTGATTCCATTTGAAAAAATGTGGGAAGGACTGTGATTTTACATTAACATGTATATGTGGGAAAAAAGAGAGGGAAAAATTGCCATTTACTGGTTCTGCAGAGAGGAGAGAGGTGTAGAGCTCTGAGATTCTGGCTCTGATAATCTGCTGTTTGAGTCCCACATTTCTTTCTCAGCTAATTAATTTTAAAGGTGAGTTATGAGTTTGAGAGGGGAAGTATGTGGTGTATTTTGATATAAATAATAGAATTCTCATTCTTGTTTTTAAGTTGTGTTTTACATTTTGTGATTTAGGAGAAATTTAACTGTCTAGAACTAGTAAGATATTATGAAGTATGTCTTCACTGTAAGTTAAGGTGTAGTGGTATTAGTGAGGAATATTGTTTTGTGACTAGAATTACATCATGAGTCTGTCTGCACACAGGATTTTTTTACAGAGATTTAATTTGTGTTGCTTTTGTTCTGTTAGCCTTGCACTTGCAGAAAAGGGGTAGTTTGTTATGTTAAAGTGTGATGGTTAGCATTCAGCAGAAATCATTTACTGATCAGTGAGAGGCAAATGCAAACACATTTGAAAATAGTATGGTACATTTTCCTACCACTTTAAAAGTTGTGTTTAACATTTTATGTAAAGGAAGATATTTAAGTGGCTTGAACATGTTATATATTATGGAGTATGACTTCATTATAAGTTAATGTGTACTGGTATCACTCAGCAATACTGTTTTCTACCTAGAATCATACCATGAGACAGTGAGCACATAGGAAATGTAAAGAGAGTTTTCATTCCAGTTGGTCTTGCTCTATTACCCTTGCACTCGCAGGAAAGGGGCAGCTTGTTTTTTGGTAACACTCTAGTCTAATCAGTCACCCTGTAACACATGGTCATGGTCTCAAGGAGCTGTTAGGACATGTGCTCCTTTCTGCCTGTCTAAACTAGAAGGAACATGTGTCAGTCTGTTACAGTAATTATCACTTGCTCTACCCCAGTAGTAAATGTGCTTTCAAATTGCCAAAGGAAATATTGCTTTCTGCCTAAAATGAGAGCATGAGTCTGTGTGCATAGAGGAATTGTTGTTAGCGTTTTAATTTGTGTTGCTGTTGTTCTGTAAAACTTGCACATTCAGGAAAGGCTCAGCTTGTTTTCTTCAAATGTGTTGGTTAGCAATCAGCAGAAAGCAGTATCGCAAAAATGTGATGCAAATGCAAACACGTTTGAAAATAGCATGGTAGATTATTCATCAATTCTTGCAATGGCTGAGGTGGTCCTACATGTTGAAAACTCCAATTAACCCTTACCACACATGTACTCTTACACACATGTCTGTACTCTTCATGCAGTTGTGGGAGTCTCCATGCAGATGTCTCTTGCAGCTGACAATACACAGTCTCCAGAAACACACTCTTTGCACACACACAGCAGCTTCTGCTACACTCCCATGTGTATTAGTCAGCTCTGTGTGCTGTTTCAGATAGCAGTGTGTAACGCAAACAGATTCTAAATCACCAAGGCTCATTTCCTTTGGTCTAGTCTAATCAGTCACCCTGTAACCCATGGTCATGGTCTCAAGGAGCTGTTAGGACATGTGCTCATTTCTGCCTGTCTAAACTAGAAGGAACATGTGTCAGTCTGTTACAGTAATTATCACTTGCTCTACCCCTGTAATAAATGTGCTTTCAAATTGCCAAAGGAAATATTGCTTTCTGCCTAAAATGAGAGCATGAGTCTGTGTGCACACAGGAATTGTTGTTAGCGTTTTAATTTGTGTTGCTGTTGATCAGAAAAACTTGCACATTCAGGAAAGGCTCAGCTTGTTTTCTTCTAATGTGTTGGTTAGCAATCAGCAGAAAGCAATATCTCAAAAATGTGATGCAAATGCAAACACGTTTCAAAATAGCATGGTAGATTATTCATCAATTCTTGCAATGGCTGAGGTGGTTCCTACATGTTGAACATTCCAATTAACCCTTACCACACATGTACTCTTACACACATGTCTGTGCTCTTCATGCAGTTGTGGGAGTCTCCATGCAGATCTCTCTTGCAGCTGACAATACACAGTCTCCAGAAACACACTCTTTGCACACACGCAACAGCTTCTGCTACACTCCCATGCGTAATAGTCAGCTCTGTGTGCTGTTTCAGATAGCAGTGTGTAACGCAAACAGATTCTAAATCACCAAGGCTCATTTCCTTTGCTCTAGTCTAATCAGTCACCCTGTAACACATGGTCATGGTCTCAAGGAGCTGTTAGGACATGTGCTCCTTTCTGCCTGTCTAAACTAGAAGGAACATGTGTCAGTCTGTTACAGTAATTATCACTTGCTCTACCCCAGTAGTAAATGTGCTTTCAAATTGCCAAAGGAAATATTGCTTTCTGCCTAGAATGAGAGCATGAGTCTGTGTGCATACAGGAATTGTTGTTAGCGTTTTAATTTGTGTTGCTGTTGATCAGAAAAACTTGCACATTCAGGAAAGGCTCAGCTTGTTTTCTTCCAATGTGTTGGTTAGCAATCAGCAGAAAGCAGTATCTCAAAAATGTGATGCAAATGCAAACACGTTTGAAAATAGCATGGTAGATTATTCATCAATTCTTGCAATGGCTGAGGTGGTTCCTACATGTTGAAAACTCCAATTAACCCTTACCACACATGTACTCTTACACACATGTCTGTACTCTTCATGCAGTTGTGGGAGTCTCCATGCAGATCTCTCTTGCAGCTGACAATACATAGTCTCCAGAAACACACTCTTTGCACACACGCAGCAGCTTCTGCTACTTTCCCATGTGTATTAGTCAGCTCTGTGTGCTGTTTCAGATAGCAGTGTGTAACGCAAACAGATTCTAAATCACCAAGGCTCATTTCCTTTTCTCTAGTCTAATCAGTCACCCTGTAACACATGGTCATGGTCTCAAGGAGCTGTTAGGACATGTGCTCCTTTCTGCCTGTCTAAACAAGAAGGAACATGTGTCAGTCTGTTACAGTAATTATCACTTGCTCTACCCCAGTAGTAAATGTGCTTTCAAATTGCCAAAGGAAATATTGCTTTCTGCCTAGAATGAGACCATGAGTCTTTGTGCATACAGGAATTGTTGTTAGCGTTTTAATTTGTATTGCTGTTGATCAGAAAAACTTGCACATTCAGGAAAAGCTCAGCTTGTTTTCTTCCAATGTGTTGGTTAGCAATCAGCAGAAAGCAGTATCTCAAAAATGTGATGCAAATGCAAACACGTTTGAAAATAGCATGGTAGAATATTCATCAATTCTTGCAATGGCTGAGGTGGTTCCTACATGTTGAAAACTCCAATTAACCCTTACCACACATGTACTCTTACACACATGTCTGTACTCTTCATGCAGTTGTGGGAGTCTCCATGCAGATGTCTCTTGCAGCTGACAATACACAGTCTCCAGAAACACACTCTTTGCACACACGCAGCAGCTTCTGCTACACTCCCATGTGTATTAGTCAGCTCTGTGTGCTGTTTCAGATAGCAGTGTGTAACGCAAACAGATTTAAAATCACCAAGGCTCATTTCCTTTTCTCTAGTCTAATCAGTCACCCTGTAACACATGGTCATGGTCTCAAGGAGCTGTTAGGACATGTGCTCCTTTCTGCCTGTCTAAACTAGAAGGAACATGTGTCAGTCTGTTACAGTAATTATCACTTGCTCTACCCCAGTAGTAAATGTGCTTTCAAATTGCCAAAGGAAATATCGCTTTCTGCCTAGAATCAGACCATGAGTCTGTGTGGTCACAGGAATTGTTGTCAGAGATTTAATTCATGTTTCTTCTATTTTGTAAGAGTTTGACTCGTAGCAAAGGATCAGCTCATGTGATAGGATTTGAAAAGTTTTTTTTTTTCAAATGTAATGAATTTAAATTACATAAAGGTATTTTTTTTAGTTTTTGCAGGTATTGGTGAGCAACAGTGAAAAAATATAAAGATGCCTATAAAGTCAAGAAAACAAAAGAAAAGAAACAACAACTATATTTGAAGACGACTGATAAAAAAAAATAGGAGGCGAAGCACGTGTTGAAAAACAGAAAAAGTCTTCTGGTAAGCAAACTAAAGATTTTTTTAAAAATAACTTCAAAAAAAAAAATGATCGGAAGATACATTCAAACAGTGTTTCAAGTACAAAACAACAACAGAGTCGATAGCAAAAACAAAATGCTAATATAGACTCAGAAGTTAGGAAGAGTGACTTAACACGGAAAATAGATTTTAAAAACATTAGTCGAAAAATGTTTCAGAGAAGAGTGATGTTAAATTTGCTGAAGGATATGAAAAAATATAAGAAAAAAACAAAATTTTATAAGAAAAAGAAATTAATTGAAAATATTGTTACCAAGGCATTAGAAATAAAAAAAAACTATTCATTTTAATTTTGAACAGGATGCGTAGATTAGATAAATTAGTCAATGCAATGAAGTCACAAAGCAAAAGGAAAAGAGAAGTAAAAAAAAAAAACTTTTGTGAAGTGTTCTTAGGAGAATGGAAGCATAGTTCAAGTACTGAACCATTTTTTAATGAAGAGAGTTATCTTCAAAGTAATAGTTTGTTGCATGCAGTTGACACCAATGGTAGAGCATATGAAGTTAAGGATGGGTGTGTAATGGAAAAGGAGAAAATGGTTCCAAGAAATGAGGAACAAGTGATGGCTGATGAGGTTATGGGAAGACGTCCTAAAGCCCCAGTGTACACTTGGAATTGTAGTAGTATTTGTACTGTGTGTCAGGAATCTATTGATAAATTACGTGACTTTCTAAGAGAATATAGTAAAAAGAGTGTTAAACAGAAGATTAAGGTGCTTCAAAGACTAGATCCATGCAGAGTGAGAGAGAATACTGGTTTGCAAGGACATTCTCTGGCTTGTCTATCTCGGAAAGTGTGTCAAAGTGTTTTTCACCATTTTAGGATGCTGGCAGTTCATCATACTGAAATGAGAAAGTTTGTGAGAACATTGTATTTTGCTAAAAGTCCAGCACTAAAGTTAAATGAGTTGAATAATGCTCTGTTCCGTGGATCTGTATCAGATGTAGTGAAGGTTACTGATGAAATTCAGTTTTGTTACTTTGGTCCAGAACAAGAAAGTGCAGAAAATGATACAGTTATTGATGAAAATGTGGAAGAGAATGTAGAACTCACTGTTAGTAAAAATTTTGATGATGAAATGACAAAATTTGCTATAATCTCTAATGAAAGACCAAATATTACTTGTATATGTTGCCGGAGAAGCCATTACAAAAATCAAACAAGGAATGTTGATCTGTATAAAAAAAGTGAAAATGAAGATAATTATAAGTGGAAAGATTTTGCAACATATATATTTCTGGAAAATTGTTTTGATTTGGGTGAAGATCAGCGTATTTGTAAATACTGTTATAACAAGTTAGAAGAACATAGAATGCCAGCTAGAGCTGTACATAATAATTTAGAATTGGTTGATATTCCTCCAGAACTTTCTGATTTAAATACGTATGAGTCTATACTCATTCAATGTGTCCATCCGTTTCAAACCATAGTGCGTATGGAGCCAAAAACTGGTAAATTACCTCCTTCGGATTTACAGAGAGGTTTAAAAGGAAGAGTTGTCTATTTGCTATTAGATTTGAAAAAAAATATGGAAACAATTGATGCAGATACTTTGGAAACTGAACCATTAGTTATTCTGGTTAATGGTATACCTACAAAGAATAAGAAAATTTGGCAGGAGCTGGTGGATGTACGAAAAGTACAAAGAGCAAATTTGTATTTGAAAAAAAATAATAAATGGTATGAAGCCATTTATATTGATGAAGAAGAAATACTAGAAGACACAGGAATACCAACTGGGCAACTTGAAAAAGTGGATAAGTCAAAAGAAGAAGACATTTATGAACATTTCAGCATACATCCTCTACATTCTAAAGAAGTTATGGGAAACGCTATTGATCTGTTTCCGATGAAGAAAGCACAAGGAACTCCCGTGAGTGTATGGGAAGAGAGCTTGGAAGCTCGTTGTTTTCCACAGCTGTTTCCTACAGGAGAAGGAGGACGATATGATGAACGTCCAGTACAGATTCCTGCTTCTGAGTATCGGACTACAAGACTATATGCTGAAGGTCCGAGATTTCGTCAAAGTATTCCTTATTTGTTCCATCTTTTATTTGAAAGTGACTTGTCAGCACTATCTTATGCAGTAAATCACATTTTAAAAACTGGAGTACATCTATGTAATGTGACTGCAAAGGATTTTATGAGCAAAGTGCAACAGCGAGATGATCATTTGGAATCTCAATTGATCAATTTGATGGCTTGTCAGAGTGGGACGAATGAATATTGGTACCGACGCCATGGAGAATTGAAATGTATGTTACGGAATTTAGGAACTCCTACATGGTTCCTTACCCTAAGCTGTGCTGAGTACTCTTGGGATGATCTTCTGGATTTTCTTCGAGAGGCAAATTCAAATATTGAAAACATCCAATACAAGACAGCAGGAGAATTGTGCTCATTGGATCCGGTTAATGTTTGCAGATATTTCAATCATAGATTTGAGGCTATGATGTCCTTCATCTGCAATAAAAAAATCCACCTCTTGGAGAAGTTGTGGATTTCTTTTGGAGAAAAGAGTACCAAGCCAGAGGTGCTCCTCATATTCATATGCTGTTGTGGTTCAAGGATGCTCCAAAATTTGGAACAGATTCTGATGATGCAGTTTTAAGTTTCATCGAAGGATATGCAACATGTGCTATACCTAAAAGCACAGAAGAGAAAAATTTAAAAGAGCAAGTTTTACGATTCCAAAGTCATCGGTGTGGAAAATACTGTCGACGGAAGTACAAGAGTAAAGATAAATTCTACACAAAATGTCGATTTGGATTTCCACGACCTGTTCTTTCAAAAGGAAGAGTAAACAGTTTTATGTCAGCTGTGCGACATACTATTACAAGAAAATCGCCTAAGAATACCTACAACCTAAGAAGAAAAGAAGAGTCAAAATATATAAATGACTACAACCCAGTCATTTTATCCATGTGGAATGCTAACATGGATATACAGTATGTGGCTGACAATTCTATTGCTGTTGCTCGCTATGTCACATCTTACATCACTAAATCTGAGAAAACGGAATTGAAGGAAATGTGGGAAGAGATTTCTCACGAGAAGACTGTCAGTAAGAAGCTATACAGTTTCAGTTTAAAGATGTTATCGCATCGAGAAATTGGATCCTACGAATGCTCAGATAGGTTATCATCTGCAAGTCTGTACTCGAAATCCAGAAGAATAATTTGGGCAAGTTTAGGCCTTGCAGGAATGCGAAATCGAGTTCTGAAATCTATTCGAGAAATTGAATATTTAGCAGAGTTCGAACCAGAAAGTACAGACATTTTAAGAACAAACATGTTGGACACATATTACCCACAAAGAAGTCATCACCTTGAGAACATGTGTCTCTATGAAGTGCTGCAGAACTTTATTTTTAAACGGAATGTCACAGAAGATATCAACAATGGAAGATATAAAGTCATTGGTGAGGAAGGATGTTTGGTGAAGCAAACAAAAGGAAGTTTGATAAATCACCGGAAGGTGACTTGCGACACTCCTGATAAAAAGGAATTTTACTACTTGGCACTTTTGCAGTTGTTTAAACCATGGCGTACAGAGGAGGAACTACTTGGAGAATTTCAGAGCTATGAAGATTCCTTCAATGCTAACAAAGACAACGTTGAATGCAGTACTTTCACAACTTATGTTCAAATGTTAAATGAAGAAATTGAACAAGAAGCAACAATTGCAGCTGAAGTAACTAGAGACAGTTCTCAAGACAGTCAAAGTTCTGGGACATTCAGTCAAGATCCTCTAGGACAACCGATCATCGAAAATGAAGCAGCAATAGCCATGAACGAAGTGGAAACAGCTATGAATCAAGCTCAGGAAGATTTTGTAGACTTAACATATTTGGAGGAGCAACTGAATGAAGAACAAAAACAAATTTATGAAGAAGTCAGACAAAAAATTGATCACGGATTACTACATGAAAATAAAGAGTGCTCATGCACATCTTTTGAACCAATGAGAATGTATGTAAGTGGACAAGCAGGAACTGGAAAAAGTTTCTTAATTAATGTAATTAGAAGCTACCTACAGAAGAAAATGGATTCCATTTTGTCTTGTGTTGCTACTGCTCCAACTGGGTTAGCAGCGTATAACATCAAAGGAGTTACCTTACATCGTTTGCTAACGTTACCAGTAGAGCATGAGAACAAAATACAGTACCACAAACTAGCAGGAGAAGCATGCTTGGAAGTTTCAAGAGTATTGAAGAAAATGAAAGTACTCATTATTGATGAGGTAAGAATGGTATCAAACTTAATGCTTGCCTTTGTGCATTTAAGAATGCAGCAAATTCTGAAGACAGACTTTGACGTCCTATTTGGAGGAAAACATGTCATAGTTTTTGGAGATCTTTTACAACTTACTCCAGTTAAAGGACAACCGGTATTCCATACACTAACACATGAAGACACAAAAAAGTCATTAGGAAGTATAGGCAATGTAAATATTTGGACATATTTTGAGTATAAGGAACTCATTACCAATATGAGGCAAGCCAATGATGAGGACTATGCAAGTATTCTGAAAGATATAAGAATTGGACTACTCACAGAACATGGCAGAAAAGCATTACAGAGCCGATTGCTGAGTAATTTGATTCCAACAGAACAAATAGTTCCAGAGAAAATATACAAGGAAATTGCAGAAAAAAATACTGTAATCTGCTTAATGCCAACACTACATGAATGCTCTGTATTCAATCAAGAACTTTTGAAATTGGAAAATGAAGAGATCATAAAACTGGAAGCTGTGGATAAAATAGAACATGAACGAATAACTGTTATATTGACAGGCAAATTGGGTACTAAATTGGATTCTCTGGAGAAAAACATTTCAAAAACAGCTGGTTTGGAAAAGAATCTTTATGTGTGTATGAACTGTAGAGTAATTTTAAGACGGAATTTGGATGTAGAGAAAGGTTTAGTGAATGGAGCTATGGGAAGAGTTGTGGGTTTTATTAATTACCATAAAAAAGTTGGAATTGAATGTTTAGAAATAAAATTTGATCAGATACAAGAGGTTAAAGACATTTGTCGTTGTTCAGTTCGTTTCTTGCTTGTGAAAGACTTATATGTGCGTAGGAAGCAGTTTCCGTTTTCTCTAGCATATGCTGTAACTATTCACAAGTCTCAAGGATTAACTGTTGATAGTGCTTTTGTAAACATTGGATCTAGTGTGTTTGAAGAAGGTATGGCATATGTTGCTTTGTCACGCGTGAAAAAATTATCTGGTTTATTCATGATAGACTTTGATGACTCAAAAGTAAGTGCTGATGCAAACTGTGTAAAGGAGTATAATAGATTAAGAAGAAGCTATGCTCCTCATTTAGGTCAGTATCCTGTGTTTGAAAAACGTGTTGTTTGTCGGAAAAGGAGATTTGAGGATATCTGTAATGAGGGTGTATAGAAGAGAAAACAAAAAGATAGTGATGTGACTGCAAGCAAAAAGAAAAAGGACAATGCTGAAGAGGTTGTTGGTTGTCATTTTGAAAATAGCTCTGGTGTCAACTGCTACGCAAATGTAGTGCTGAATGTTGTATTTTATCTTGAATTTTTGCAAGAGCAGATAACACTAAATCATGAAAAAAGATTCTGTTCTTTGCTGAGTCTCCTCTATGAGAAGCTGAGTAATGATAAAACTAAAATAGAAAGTGCTTCTGATGTTAGAAATCTTTTAGATGTATGTTCTGGACGTACACAGTTTACACAAAATGTCCAGCAAGATGCACAGGAATTCTTGATGTATATCCTGATGGTACTGGAAGATGAAGGGGTAGAAGTAGAAAATGTATTTGGTGTCTCTTATAAATGGGAACATTGTTGTGATAACTGTATGAACACAAGCAGTAGTAATGTTGATTCTGAAAGGTTCATATATTTACCATTACCAGAGAGTAAAACAGTGACTTTTAGTAAATTAGTTAAAGATGCGAATCACAACATGGAATGTTCTCAATGTAAATCAGACATGTTATCAACGTTATTTTTAAAGAAATATGGACCGTATGTAATTTTAATGATGCAACGTTGTAGAGCTGATGGAACAAAACTGGACACTTTAATAAAGAAGTTTACAGGACAACAATTATCAATATCTGGAAAAACTTTTGTTGCAGTTGCAATAATTTTTCATGATGGACCTTCTATAACTTCTGGTCAGTACACAGTTTATCTTAAATGTGAAAAAGGATGGACACTGTGTAATGATTCTCAATTGATTTTCAAGCAACGTTTGCCTTATGATTTACCCAATTGTTACCTAATTTTTCTGAAACCCAAATTTTAAATACTAACATCATCATTGGAAGAAAGCATTATTAAAATTTAAAAGGATTAAAATTGGATATTTCACTCAAAAGTGGATTTTAAACTTAGCATTTGGCCGTAAGGAAAGGTAAAACAAACAATTGTGGACTTCTTTGACAGATATTATTTTGGAAAATGTTCTTTTGCAACAAGGTTTACAGATGTTATTTTTTAGAAATTGTTATTCTTCTTAAAAGGTATTTTAAACATTTCTATTAAGGTATGTTTTAGTGAGGATACATTTGGGGCTTTTTTAAACAATCTTTCAGATTGTTTTTTTTTTGCCCGCTGTTAAATGATGAATACAATTGATTTCACTATTTTCAGTGAAAATCAAAACATTCTGAAAACAGCAAAAAAAGGGCAAAAAATTGCTTTGCTAAATATGAAAAAACATGTACTGTTTAATAAAGTGTATTGTTGAATATTAATATTTTTTTCTTTTTTACAGAACTAGAAAGAAAATTTAGAAGATGTTATTCAGTTATCTTTGCAATTAAATAAAAACATTTAATTCTAAATTATTTATTTTGATGGTCAGGTAAGTTTAACATATCTGTATGTGTCACTGGTTTCGTTTCATGCTTCCTTTTCTTCACCTGTCCTTACTCTACTTTTCTCATTTCTCTTCTCACTCTCTCTTCCTGCTTTACTACTCTTTCGTAACTTCCTCACTCCTTCTATACTACTCCCCTACCTTTACTACCTCTAAAACTAATTTTTCATCCATGTTTCTTTTTCTGTATCCATATGTCTTAGTCTTTTTAACTGCCTTACTCCTTGTCAGTTGTTTGCTCTCTGTCTCTGTATCTGTCACTCTCTGTTTGTCTGTTTTACCCTTAATTTCCTTAACATCTCTGGGGCAGATTTACAAGCCACCTGCGCCACCACTACGTCAATTTTCTTGACGTACTAGTGGCGCAGGGTGCTTCTCCATATTTACAAGGAGAGGATAAGCCTCTCTGTGTGTCTTTTCCTCTCCTTGTAAATACAGCAAATTCAAATGCAGCACTAAAATGAGCTATTATGTTTTTTGGGTACCTATACATAAATACTGATGCAGAGTTTAAAGTGTAATAGGAAAACTGTCTTACGTTCATCTGTGAAATGTACACCATCTCTTTTTTATTTACTTTGACACTCCCCTCTCTTTCTCAAGGAGTTCCTGAAGGTTTAGTAAAGGTGAAAAAAAATGTTTTTATTAAAAAAAAAAACCCATTGGGT
Source organism: Triturus cristatus (assembly GCF_964204655.1). Taxonomy (NCBI): domain Eukaryota; kingdom Metazoa; phylum Chordata; class Amphibia; order Caudata; family Salamandridae; genus Triturus; species Triturus cristatus. Next base: position 464,505,364 of record NC_140593.1, read on the forward strand.
GCGCGCTGGGTGCGCGCACTCTAAAAAAAAAAAAGAGAAATAGATTCTAAAAAACAAGTTTTTGTGTTTGGATTTTAGGTGGCTCTAAAAAGAGCCCTTGAGTTAATGTAGGGACAGAGGAAGAGAAAAAAAAAAAAAAAAAAAAGAAAACTATGGCCTAGTGCAAGGGTGCTCCTCAAATTTCCTCTGAATGAGATCAATACTGCTCTCACCCATAGTAATAAGAGTACCACAATCCATGCACCGTGTACTCATCCTCCCAAAACAAGAACGAATATCCAGAGGTGTGGTAGAAGGTGAAGGCACCACTGCAGAAGAAGTGCTTGCCTGAGCTGCCGAAGATGTGCTCGGCTGAGCTGCTGCAGATGTCGTCGGCTGAGCAGGTTGAGGGTTTGCTCCATAAGCTCGACGAAAAGTCACTGGATGCATTTTCTCAACGTGTCCCGACATAGTATGAATACTAAAAGAATACTTCTTGTTAGGATTCCCACGTGACAAGACACACTGACAAAGTTTGCAGGTGACCTTTGGTGCATTCACCTTCTTTTGTCCCTCAGGAAAAGTAAAAAACTGCCATATAAAGGAGTCTTTCTGCTTCCTCTGCCTCTGTCTCTCAATAGTGTCCTGCTCACTCTCAGAAGGAGGCTGCTGCTCTGCCATTGTATCTCAACACACAGATTAGCTCCTTCTCCTAGGGAATCAGAACTAACAATGAGGGGGGTGGGTGTGATTTTGGAAGAATCTGGAACTGAAAGTACTTTGAACCAATGAAAAGTGATGTTTCTGGATCACATGACTTGCCATGAGGGGATTGGGTGTGGTGTTGAAACAATCTGAAACTGAAAGTAATGAAAACCAATTAGAAGTGTTGTTTTATTCATCACATATCCCGACGTGCGCGCACCGAGCAAGCTCCCTGCGCGCACGGTACAATTACGCATGCGCGAACGCGTATGCGCGCATGCGCTTACGTACTATGCGCATACGTAACGCGCATACGCAGCACGCGCGTATGCGTAAACGTCAGCGCGCGTACTCTACGTGTATACGGAAGTATACCGCATGGAGTACGTACGACGTACGTAAGCGTGCGTACGTATGCATGCGTACTAGGTGCGCGCTCCGAGCGCGCAGTAATACGTATGTATACGTACGTAAATAACGTACGCCGGAATTCATGAAAAATGTACGCAAACGTACTAGGTGCGCGCTCTGAGCGCGCACCCCAAGAATTTATATAATAAAAAAAAAAAGAGGACATAACTTAATAGAAGATATTAACTATGCTGTTCAACTTTAAATTAAAAAAAACTTTAAAAAAAAGCCACACCAAATTAAAGGATACAGATAATATATAAATGTATACATAGGGAAGTTTTTTAAAAAGAAATATATCAAAAATATTAAAAAAAAAAAAAATTAGCATTTAAATAACCATTGAAATTCACTGAAAAAACCATAGGTTTCACGCACGTTATAGTTAGGAATTAGCATTTAAAAAACCTTGCAAATTCACTGAAAAAACCAGAGGTTTCACACACGTTATAGTTAGCTGGACATTTTACTCGCAAAACACCAATGAAATTCCCCCGTTATAGTTAGTTCAGCTAACTATAACTCGCGCGCCCGCAATCCAGTGCTGATGACGTCACATATTACATCACTCATGACATGGTCAATGACATCACTGATGACATCACTGATGACATCTCAAATGACATCACTGATGACATCACTGATGACATCATCCGTGTGATAGAGTATCACATCTTCTCACACAATAATATAACCTTTGAAACACTGACAAAAAATTTAAGAGTTCCATTCTCAAAACCATACATACTGCAATACCAATAACTACATACCCAATTATTAACTCTTAGGTCAACATACACCTCCACACACTCACCTGTACAGTCACTCATACTTACAGTCACTTCATACAAAAGTGTCATATGAATTTATACACACACATAAATAGACACTCACACACTACAAATCATCCATAGAGATGCTCTCACACTTACTCAATCATGCAAATAATCACACTCCCATTTACTCACCTAGGCAGTGAAACACACTCAAGTTCACTTACCCATAAAAATAGTATCACATTCTTACACTCTTATACAATCATTGATGCAAGCACACACTCATCCATACAGCCACTCTCACAATCACACACTCTCACATATACCCACTTATATACTCTTACATGCATATATACTGCCTTTCACATATGTAGTTAGTCACACATGTACCACTGAGATATACATGCAATCCCTAACACACCCATACATACACTCACCCAACCATACAGTTCAACACAGATGCACTCTTAAAACCATGCACCCATAGAATCACCCACTCACACATCTATATCCAGAGTCACACACACCCTACCCACACAAACACTTATAAACCCCTACAGATACTCACACAAGCAAACAATAACTCATATAGACACTCATATAGCTGTCCTCAAAACCATGCAACCACTTATACACCAACATACAGACACATACATACATTTACACAGTTTACTCACTAGTCTTCAGTAAGATACATTTAATGACTAACTTAAAGAATCATGTTATGCACCACAGAAAATCATCCATTTACACACTTGTACACCCACTCATTCTTAAACAGGCCTTTCCCTATATATATTAAACATATTCAAATTTTTCAAAAACACATACTCACTAGATGATGTCATCAGTGATGTCATCAGTGATGTCATTTGAGATGTCATCAGTGATGTCATCAGTGATGTCACTGACCATGTCCTGAGTGATGTAATATGTGACGTCATCAGCAGTGGATTGCGGGCGCGCGAGTTATAGTTAGCTGAACTAACTATAACGTGGGAATTTCATTGGTTTTTTGCGAGTAAAATGTCCAGCTAACTATAACGTGTGTGAAACCTCTGGTTTTTTCAGTGAATTTGCAAGGTTTTTTAAATGCTAATTCCTAACTATAACGTGCGTGAAACCTATGGTTTTTTCAGTGAATATATATATATATAAAACATGCTCACAATCCTTTCGAATAAACACGCCGCACACCAATTTGCATTTCAAGCGTTATTTTATAGCAAGAACAACTGTACACATTTCGGAGCGTTATGTTCCTTGTTCATGAGTATTTTGCTAAACATTGCTTGTTGTTAAAATACCACGACACGTGACCATGAACAGTAGTGTACATAGAAGAAAGACTTTCCAGCAAATCTGGCAAGCACCATAAAGAATATCATGTATTCACAAACATTATTGGGGAAAGAGCACTAATATTATTATGTATTGTAGTTTTGGCGTTTAAATCACATCGTTCATGATTGCCATTTATCCTTTAACAGTGCAGTTTATTTACTGGGATGTCAGTTTCAATAAAGTTTTTCAATTACGTTTTTTTTTCTTTTCTCTCAACAACAACTTTATGCAACCCTGACTAGAGATCTGTATTACATATCATCACTCTAGTGGCCAATGTTACATTTAATTACCATGGCTGTCTACATCAAAAAACTTATTTAGCGGATGCGCAATTCGCACTAATAAACAAAGATCAATTCTGATCTCACAATAGAATTCTGCCACAGTGGGCATCCCACATCTATTTTATTTATTACCAACCATACATTCTGAGCCAATACATGTGATTTGTATGCCGGCCTAATTATAACATCAAATATTGTTAGCTCTTTTGCCTCTAACTGGCTTCTGCAGATCAGCTGGAAAATCTGAGAAAAACATAAACGGACATATAAAAGTACCTCAGTAAAAAGTCACATCTTAGTTACTTTAAGAACAACACATATTTAAAAAATATATTTGAGAAAACAGTAATGATAATAAATTACAGCATTAATAACCAACTAAACTGCTTATCAAATTACCCTAAATGATAATATTGTACCTTATTCATTAATGGATGATCTGAGAGCCCCAGAGGAGCCAGATTCAAAAAGTATCCTGTCTTAACTAAGTACTATCCTAATGCAAGATGCTTGACATCTCTATCCTTCCCAGCATACGGAAAGTGCCAATTATTAGGAACTAAAATTCCACCAAACGTTAGATGCACTGGAGGGAAGTATGGGCAATTAAAAAGCCTGTTGTGTGCTGACAGTTTCTTACTTCCCATCTACACATTTTTTTTAACAACAGATTTTATTAGCATACATTTGATGACTGCGATCTTAATCATGTTTACAGCATTATTTTGAGAACGTATACATAAGTTATTGATACGAATGTCAAATACTAACAAAACTTTTAAATAAAACAAATCTAATGCCATCACATGAATATTTTGTATGTGTATAAGAGAGAGATATGTCATAATTATATTCATCCTTCTATCAAGGCATGTGTCTTTCCTGTGTCCATACAATATCTTTACAGCTACAGAGTCAATTGCGCCTGTCGCTGTCTCTAGCCTCAGTAGGACCAATCCCCTATAATCCGCCCATCTCTGTCATATTTTCGGATGTTTCTGCAGACATCCACGAGCCTGGAAGACAGGAATCTCCAGACCCATGCAGTAGTCATTTCCATTTCGCCAAGCACTGAGAGAGGGGGATGTATCTAGTTTCCATGCACTGGCAATATATCGTTTGACAATGGTAAGATCCAGCCAGAGGAGATGTGGCTTGTATTTATTGCCGCCTATTGTGTCTGTTATGTGTAATAATATCAGTTTGGGGGATCTAGATAGTTCCCATCCTAGACCTTCGGCTAGGCATGCCAGCACCCCCGTCCAAAACCTATCCAGGGCTCTACATTCCCATACTGTATGTATGAAGGACCCCTTGTCACTCTGACAGCATAAACATGTAGGGGATGCTAATAGGTCTGCTCGCCATAGCCTATAGCGTGTGTAGTAGGCTCTATGCCGGCATTTGAATTGAATGAGTCTCAATCGAGAGGATATGGCTGCCCCTCTGGGGGACTCAAGGGCTTCAGTCCAATCGTCAGAGTCCAGAAGGCTGATGTCCGCTTGGCAGGTATCTTTAAGTTTATCGGGGTGGTGAGTCATGAGATTTTGACATATCTTGGAGATCTTGTGTTCCCCCAGATACCCCATAAGAAGTTTGGCCTCTAATGGGTTAAATTCTGGGATTGATACAATTCTGTCTGTGTGTGGGGTGATAGCATGTCGAAACTGCAAATATTTGTGGAACTGAGAGTTGTGAAGGGAAAATGAGTCTTTAAGGGTCTGAAACGATTTGAGGACCGTACCCTGGAAGATGTCACTGATAGTCGATATACCAATATAGTCCCATTCGTGAAACCCCTGGAGCCCCAGCAGGTGGAACAGGAGCTGGTTATGCCAAAGAGGTGTTTCACAAGTAGTGCAGCCCCACCACCCCATTTGTCGAAGGGATTGTCGCCAAGAGAGAATAACTACCTTGGTGATGGGTAGCAGCATATGATGGTTTTCGTTACTATATAAATGGGATGTAAAGTCGGGTAATTTAAAATCCAGCGTTCTATTGCGTACGCTGGGTCATCGCTAGGGCCATAGCGCCAGTCGTTAATCACCTGTAGATGTGACGCGGTATAATAGGCTTGTATATTCGTTGCCGCAATGCCCCCACAGTACATTGATTGGAAGCATGTACGGAGTGGTACTCAAGACGTGCCGCGCCCCCCCCCCCCATAGGATTTGTCCCAGTGAGGCATTGATATGCCTAAACCAAGTAGGCTGAATCGGAAATGGGTAGTTCTGTAAGTGGTAGAGCAGTTGCAGCAGGGAGACCATTTTAAAAATTGCCGATCTTCCATACAAAGATAGGGGTATCCCCGCCCAAAACTTGATGCTGGAACACACTTTTCCCTAAATGATGCCAAGGTTTCTATCACAAGAGAGCTAGGGGGACTTAGATAGGAACACGCCCAGATATAGCAGTTCCTCCTTAGCTAATTGTAAGCTCTCTGCTCACTTGCCCTGTCCCAGGGTGCCTCTCAGTGGCCATATTATGGACTTTTTGTGATTCAGATACAAACCTGATGTCTCACCGAAGATCCGCATAATCTGTAATGTTCTGGGCCCGGATTTATATGGGTCTGTGAGGAAGAAGAGCACATCATATGCATATAGTGCTATGCGATCAGATATGTTTAATGTCCATTCAAATCCCCAGACTAGTGGGTCCTTCCTGACCCATATGGCAAGTGGCTCGATAGCCAATGCAAAAAGGAGAGGAGACAGAGGACATTCCTGCCGTGTTCCCCGTCCCACTGGAAAGTGGGGTGAGGTGCAGTTGGCGACTCGTATTGTGGCGGTCAAATCAGTATATAGGAGTTAGATGTATTTAATAAACAGTGGACTAAAATTGTACTAGGGCAAGAGTGTAAATAGATATGTCCAGCTAATAGAATCAAAGGCTTTGTCCATATCAGCTAATAATAATGCTGCTGGTCTATTTAATCGATCTACAGCTGCGATTGCATTATGTGCTCGCCGAATGGTATGACGAGTTGAGCGATGGGGCATAAAGCCGGCTTGATCAAGGTGAACAACATCTGACATATATGGCATCAATCTATTCACGAGAATTTTAGCGAAGATTTTGGTGTAAATGTTTAGGAGAAATATTGGTTGATATGAGGAGTGCTGTTCGGGTGGTCGACCTGGTTTGGGGAGAATCAAAATCTCTGCATACCGCCAGTCCGATGTGAGATGCATCTTCTCTACTGATTCCTGGATGGTGTTAAGGAGCTGGGGGCCTGGTTGGAGTAAAAAGGCTTTATAAAATCCTCTAGGGTATCCATTAGGGCCAGGGGCTTTACCCGTCTGCAGCTCAGACACAGCTGCTGTGACCTCCTCTAATGTAATCCACGTGTCCAGGGAGTCTTGTGCATCTCCTGAGACAGTATGTGGTGGGATATCATCCAGGAAACCTTCGATCAGCGATACCTGTATTACCTGTCTTGGTCAATATAGATCACTGTAGAATTGTGCAAAACTACTGCCCATCTCCACTGGCCGTGATGGTCATTCCTTGCACATCCTGGATAGGGGGAAGAGGAGCGGATGCCACAATCTGTTTACATAATCTATATCGTAATGTGCTGGACTTGTCTTCCCACTGATATATTCGGCTTAAGGATGCCAGCCAAGCTTGCTTGGCTTCTTACATGAGTGTGCTTTGATATTGTTTCTGGGCCAATTGTAGGTTTCTGTGCGCTATAGGAGATTCCCGATACGGAAACAACTTTCTAGTGTCGTGATTTGTGCTTCCAGTTGCAAAAGCTACTGCCGTTGGCCCTTACGCTCTGCTGCAGTGTAGCTTATGTCAACCCTGTGTATAGTAGCCTTCATGGCTTCCCACAATGTCTCTGGTGAAGAGACGGTATGCTCATTTTGGATAAAATACTCTGTGATTGGCATATTTATATGATCCCTTTATCTATGGTTGTGTTAATGCCATGAGGATAACCGCCACCGGAATGGACGTTGATGTGAGCCGGTTGCAAGTGTTAGTGTATTGGGGAAGTGATCGTATAAGCCGCAGGCAAGGATTGTGGCTTCAGTAATTCTCTGAATATGAGACCCAGGTATAAATAGGTAATCTAGTCAGGAGGATGTGTTGTGTACAGTAGAGTGGTATGTGTAGCCCTTGTCATGGGGATGTCGCACTCTCCATGTATCCACCCAATCCATCATGTTTTCCAGAGTAAGTAGTTTGGACTCTCTTTAGTCCCGGGGGCCCGTCCCCTATCGACATGAGCATGCATGGTATTGTTCCAGTCTCCACCCATGAGTGCTATACCCTTGGGTATAAGAGTCCATACTTGTGTGAAATAGTCAATAAATGTTTGAGATAATTGGAAGGGAGCATAAATGCTGCCCATAGTTATGTGTTCTCCATTGATAGAGCCATGGACAATAATATATCTCCCATGTGTGTCGCTCCATTCGGAGATATGTAGGAATGGGACATGGCGGTGTATGAGAATTGTGACCCCCCTAGAGCCCTGACTGAAACCCGTGTGATATACCTGATCACCTGGAAGCCTCCGGTAACTCAGTTCAAAACAAGAGCCGCTTTCCTGTTACTCTGTCATCGGGGTCCGGTTCAAGAGGGTACTTGTAGGCACTAAGTGGGTGTCAAGCACTGAAGGCGTGAGTCCTCCTCCTCTGCCTGACCAGATAAGTAACGCGCCACTTTGTTTCTTCCTGTAATAACCACGCAGTTTTTTTTCTCTCTCTTTCTTTTCAAACCCTTAGGGTGTGCCATTGTTGCTACCACGACCCTCCCGAGACCCATGATGTAGTTAGTGACTGCATCTTATGTGAGACTTCTTCTTCTTTGTTCTTTTTTTAATAACACTCAGTGCCCAAATACGCTATACTTATAAAGCTTTACGCTTAGTGTTTCTCACATAATTTTTGGCTTATCAATACTACTCACGATGGGCATATTCCTCGATTTTTTCCTGCAAGTTTCTTCCACCGAATTGATTTTGGTTGACCACCTATAGTGCACATTGATCCTGATAAGCAGCACGTATTGTTAAGTGTTACTGCTTATGTGCACTGCGTAGAGCATCAATATTTATATTTTCATCTGTGATTTGCGGATTGAATTACGGCTAACGACTATGTTTGTCTTCTTTTTTAATGTGTGTCTGTGTTTGTTATGTCCAACCAGAATAAACTCTGTTCCTCCCACGCACGAGGGATACCAGGTGACACATGTATATAATTTGTTTACACTTTTTACCCCTTTTTTCACACTTAGCACCTCAGGTCAGGGTGGGCCTTAGCGTGCCCATACCACCGGGGTCTACACTTATTGGTCCTGAAGAATGCCCGTTTAAATTACAAACACATAGGCAGAAACATGTTGACCACCTCATAAGTGGACTCTGCTGCACAATTTATTCAGCGTTTCGTCCTCCACCTTGTTTTTAATGTGTCCGATTGGCTACTAATAAAATTTAACCTATTTTTGACACAATCGTGATACTTTTAATACTCACTCCTTCACTATTCACCATACACGAATAACCAGCTCCGCAGTAATTCTGGCGTTATAGCACACCAGGGTGGCACTCGGCCTCTCCTGGTGGGGCCCAATGATGAAGCATGTCACCAACCAGGTTGGTGAGTGAGGGCTTTATAAAGATCCAATTTGGATTCTTCTGTCGTGCTCTACAATTTCTGTTTGCAAGGCATACTCTTTTGTTGATATGATTAGATTTACCCCGGGGGACTGAGAGTGTTCCTAATTTTTCCCTCCCTCTCCTGTTGATTTCAACAGGCTAAATAATCATAACATAATTATTGTGATGCATGGTCTTTAGGTTTGGACATATGTTCATTTCGATTGTGTAGAGGCAGTCCCGGCTGAAGTCTCATCTCGATCGCCCACCTGGGCTTTGATTCGCCATGTGGACCTGGACCGGTGCCACTGTCTGTCCTTTGTCTGCTGCTGCCGGCAGTTGGGTTCACTAGATGATGAGTCTGAGACCTGTCTAGGAGGAGTTTGGGTCTTGGCCAAATCCGCTCATCCGTCCAGCTGAAGACAGCCTCTGGCGTATCAAAGACAAGGGTCAGTGAATTGTACATGACTCGTAGTCGGGCCAAAAATTGAAGTGAATACTTGATCTTAAGTTCGCACAGCCGTGCCTTAGCTGCCTGGAACGATTGGTGCTGCTGGATCACTGTACGTGTATAGTCCGGGAAAATCATGATTCTCTGGGATTCGTAGAAGAGATCCCCCTTGATCCTAGCATGTTTAAGGATTGAGTTGCTGTCGTGGTGATTAAGGACACGTGCGATCATGGGTTTAGGGCGAGCCCCAGGGGGTGTACACTGCAGCAGGACCCTGTGTGCATGTTACATGATAAAACAGGGAGATAGAGCCTCTTTTGGCATCCACGAGGCCAGCCATTATGGGAGGAATTTCGGAGTCTTTACCTTTGCTGTTCTCTGGGAACCCCACAAAGCGGAGGTTGTTTCTGCAGGCCCTTCCTTACGCATCCTCCACCTGGGTGGTGAGGCCCTTGGTAATTTTCTCCAGTGATGAGACCATTTCCTGCAGCTCAGAAACAGCATCTTCCACACCCGGTACCCTCGTCTTTGCCTGGGTAATCCGATCCACGGCGCCTCTATGATCCTGTCGCAGCAGCGAAACCTCCGATCCGACTGAGCCTATCTGGGCACCCAGTGTTATTTTTGTCTGGGTAATGGTGGCCAGAAGCACTGAGGTATCTGGGGGAACAGCCGGGTCACCCTCCGACCCCGTGGATTTGGCACCATCTGCTGTGATCTTGTCCATGATGCTTTGTTTAGTGTTCCCTCCAGTTGCTTTATCTTTAGTCATTATGAGAGGCTATAGCATCGTGCATTTACCCCTGTGGCAATATCCACCTATGACCGAGGGGGAAGAGACACCCACGGCTATTCAATCCCGACAGTCCAATATATTACGAGCCACAGCCTGATTTTAATTCTTAGGTGTAATAATGTGTGGCGCCATTGGCTTTACATGGAGGGCCCACCACCTGGCGGGCACCAGGGGCATAGACCAGCCACAGAGCACCTCCGGCAGGTGCCCAGTACCCCACGTTTAGTCTCTGGGCCGCGTGTAGCCACTCACCGCATGTAGACTCACTCAGTGTCTATCAGCCTTTCCTGGTGGCAGTCCACGGTGGTAGCACAGGCTTTCTCTACTTGTCATCAGGGACCAGGGCCAAGCCACATCTCATCTGATGCCAAATACAGTGTTCAGAGGTGTTTCAGCCGCCCCAATGCAGCCTCCGGGTTCATGGTCGCCATGAATCGGTGTTCTAAAGGAGGCTCCGTCACATGTTGTTGTGCCTCCCATGTGTGGAAAGTGGAACCCCCTTCGACGTACCGGCTTCCAGGTCATGACCCTCCAATGCCTCTCAGCAGCCGGAATATTATCTGAGGGGGGCCACACCAATACATCGGCTGGGTCACAGGCCTCACGCCCGCCAGAGCCTTTCAATCCTGGGCCGACCAATGCCCTGCATTTTATTTTGATAGGCCTCCCCCGTTAGGCCGAACCACACCAGTAATGAAGGTGGGAGAGAAGAGGAGGGCTGATGAGGCAACTACCACTCACCCAATGCCAGATGCAGGTGCCTCCAAACTGCAATATGTCCTAGGCAGTCATGTACACTCACTGATTGTCCCGGGTTCTGTGCCGGCCCTGCAATACAGGAGTCTTTCAATCAATGGCTCCGCAGCCGCCACATTGTCACCATGGGCTCTTCTTGTCACCGCCTTGATCGGCGCTGGAGTGCCACCGGTGCAATGGGCGAGCCGGATGCAGTGCGGCCCTGGTGGCCTCGGCGAGCCCACAACGCTGCAGACTGGACTTCAAGAACCGTCCGCCCCCGCGAACTTCGCTGCTGCCTCTCAGCCATCGGGCTCCACCTCCAGGCCCTCTAAGACTTCCAACAGCATGCCCTGGGCACCGGACGACACCTCAGAAAACGTTTCGGGTAGCCTGCCAACTCATATTAAGGCGGATTTTGATATTAGGCTGGTGGAGCCGCACTAGCTTGCGTCCGCCATGATGGCCTGCCTGGCCTGTTCTACACATTTTGATGACTGCATCATTAACCACAGCAGACGTATCTTATTTGTATGAATATTTTATAAGCAGTTGTAGAACTGTTTGGTCAGAAGTTATGGGTTTGGATGTAGGCAACTTATATACCTTTGCACATGATATCAGAAGCAGTCATTTTACAAAGATCATACAATATCATAGCTGTTATTAACCCAATAGTCATTGTACGAACTGAAGGCACGTGTGGTATGTTGTACTCACTGGAGGACAGTGATCTATTTTGATAGCCCACTTCCAGGAAGGAGATTTTCTTTAATGATGCCAGAACTAAAATTTCAAAGGGATCTGACAAATGAAACTGTTGAATATGTGATTGAGCCCTGGCTGTGCAGCTGTGCTGGAATATGCTTGATGTGAGCGAAACACCATCAATCTGGCGGGTATTCCTCGGCATCATGAATGCACCACTGTGGGTGATGATAATTTGACTATCTCGATTTTCTTGTCAATAGTAAACTGATTAGTGTCGAGGTAACTCTGAAACAAAACTGTATACGATAAGATTAAATAGAAGTCCACTATTTATTCAATCTCATTCCGACTTCACTTTTAATATTTTACCAAGGCTGCACCCAACTGAAACTTTTGTCCTTTTTAGGTCTCGCCCGAGCCAGCGCGCATGCGCTACTCTGCGAGACTTTTTGTAAGGGGGCTTCAAAATCTGACCACACGCTCGTGCGTGTGGTTTGTTTTTGGTCAGACGCGTGCGCGTTAATTCAAAACAGATGTCTCGCTCTGGCGCGCGCACCACTCTTGTGCTTGTTTTTGTAGGTGATGTCTTTCCCTTTCACACCTCTTATTCTTAAATTGTGTTTCAACATGGCGCACGGTTTAAATCTCCATATTGGACTTGTTTGGAAATACTCGCAGATGCATCTGACTAAGTTAAGGATTGGCCCTATATGGATGCGGCTTCTGGTCATTAGATCTACGGTATTTTGGCACTCAGCAGTGTATGTGTTTATACGTAGTACGTAACGTATGTTATTTAACATATGGTTACCTATGGTCATGCCGAATAAAGTGGCTTCATATTTGGGATCGTGCAACACTTAGTAGCATGCTGCATTTCTTGAGATTTAGCCTCCACTATGTTTGTGTGCGCAGTGCGCCTCATAACGATTTCCATTAATGGGTACTATTTTTTCCATATTCGGATGCGGTGTCTTATTTCCATCATGCCGCATCTCTTAATGAGGAGCCTTTACTACGGTTACGTGCACAATATGCTGTTTGTGATTGAGCACTGACTATGATCCTCACTACTGGGGATAGCCTTTAATTCAACTGCTGGGCACTGTGGTCACCCTAACTAAATATAGTGCATGGCATCTATGTGCTTGAATAGGTGATATACATGTTTCTTAATATCGACTTGCTAATGGTGCTTCCACCTTTTTAGGTCTGCCTCTCGTATTCAGCCATCCTACCACCTCCCTCCCGTTCCCACCCGTGTCCGTTTTCTTCCCTCGTTTCTCGCCCTGCCTTCATCCCTCTTCCACCTGCCCTTCGTTTGACCGCCATCTCTCATTCCCCCACCCCACCACTCCTTTTGTTCTTATGTCAAGCCTTTAGTCCCCCTCTTCTTGTCTTTTGTTACCCACCTCTCACCTGATCATTTCCTCTCCCCTAAAATCCTGCATGCCCTCTTACCCCTCCACTATAACTCTTCCCCAGCTTCATTTTCCCTGCCACTCCCCATCACTATTTTCTACACTTCTCCTCCAACTTCCTTCAGTGTTGCTTCTCCACCTTCCTTCTCTTTTCCCCTTTCTTATCTCCCATTCTCTTTTTTAACCCCTCTCCACCACCGACTCTTTCCCCTCCTCTCTCATTCTTTCTCTTCACTTCTCCCTCTTATACACTTCTTTCACCTTTGCCTCTCTACCAACCCTCTCTCTCATTTACACTTTAGCTTCTTGCATGTTCTACCCAGGAGGTCCGCCTCCCTCCACCATCCCTTCTCTACACCCTTCTCCACTTTTCCTCCTCTCCCCTTTCGCCCCCATCTATTCCTCTCTTTTTTTCTAATACCTGAAAAGTTTTCTAATGTATGATGCAATGGCTCTTTCTCATAATATAAACCACCGATTCTTATCTCACTCAGCCCCCGCCCTTCCACACACTCACCTATTGCAGACTAACATTGGCAAAAATAGAAAAGTCAATGTAATAGCTCCCGTCAGTCATACATATTTTAGGTGTGTTGCAAAGCGCCTAATGGCTCCTTCCAGTACCTTCTGAGTGCTGATATCTACACATATACGTGTATTTCAGCGTTACCAGTAAACAGTGGCACAGCAAGGAAAATTCCTCCCACTGCAACTGTTTTGGTCATAAAACAGGCCTGATTGGGGTGCTGTGGGCCCCTCACGCGCCATTACCCCAGGGCCACAGCACCTGCTGAACCAATGAAAGCCGCAAATCCGTTCAGTATTATGAATGCGCTCCGTTGCTCCAATGGGGTTTCGTGATCTGGGGCTTGACCTGTCGTGGGTGCCAGGGACTGCTACAGGATACAAGGCTTTGGTGTGGTTTCGCTGTCACTAAAGCAGCCACGAGCAGCCAGAACTGGCGTTGACTCGACTGAGCAGTCATGATGTGTCGGGATAGATTAACCAAAACAACCAATAGAACAGGCAGGAAATAGTTGCCAACATCCCCCCCCCCAAAAATGAAAAATTAAAAAAATGTTTATTCTTTTTTTAATAAGGTTGTTCAGTTATACATATCATCTTAATTATAGAAAAGGTAACAGAATGCTTACAACACTTTTTACTATAACTTTGCTACACACAAGCCACACTTATCTACAACATAGGTTAAACATATTAGCAAATCCAATAGGTCTAGCTAAACACTTACAAGGTCCCAAAGGCAAGACCTATTGGCTATGCCAATGCTTGTTATACTTTTTGTTAGAGAATGTTCATTAATTCTACAAAATATCTCAAAACGATAATGGGTACAAAAACAAGAATGCTAAAACAAGGCAAAATAATATCCTGGGTTTCACTTCATGACACCGATTTTATGAGTATATTAATGAGGAATGAACCAGTTCTGAAACACTCAAGGACCGATTCACAAAGGGCCTCCACACTTGTTAAGGAGGCCTCCAGGCGTGGCAGGGGGCCAGTAGCGACCCGTGGTGGGAGGGCTGCGGGCGGTGACTTGGGGCGTGGGAGGGGCAGGGTGGGGGGTAGTAAACTACGGAATACGGCCAAATAGAGGTAAGTAAGCATTTAAATTAATAAAACAAATTTTGTTGCGCGCGCTTCATCGCATTTGGCGATGCAGCGCGTGCAACGAATTTCGTTTTATTTCCGCTTTACTAGTACTGTGGAACACAACTTTATTCTGTGTATTCAGCATTACAGTTCAAATTGCACTTCTTTGTTGCACACATGCATGTATCTGCTAGGCCTATATTTGTGATGCAGAAAAGAAACTTTGCTCGCTAGATTCTGTGGCAGATACTGAGGTGTCGGAAGAAATTGCGACTTACAATGCTTAAGTGTCCCCACCACCTGTAACAATTGTCCATAACTGTAGCAGTACTGGATATTGCTCTCTAAAATACAGTTGTCTCTATTTTATGTTTATATTGATAGAATATTCATCACACACACACACACACACGCACACACACCCTCCGTTGGAAGAGCTTGACTACTTAATCAGCTGGTTACTACCTTTATTAGGACCGTCTCTTTACGATTTGTGCTGTATACCGTTGCCTCCACCAATTTGAACTGAACTTTACGTAAAGCTTTATTCAATCAATATATATCTGTAATTATCAGATGTACCTGCCAGGGGTTACACCTCATTTCATTTCCCCCTTGTCCAATGTGAGCCAAACGTGGTGGAAACGTACCTAAAACTGCAACCTTGCACAAAACCCACATCCTGTTGGGAAAGGGAGGATACTTACGGAATAGAAATTGTTTAGTTCCTCTGGATCAGCCCCTGCTTTTTTTCCAGAATGGGGTGACCTGTATTAATTGACACTAGGCCATGGATCAGGCTTGATCACTATGAGCCGACGTGGCTACTCATCTCTCTTTTTATTGAGGCAGGAATTAGGTGATTGAAATGGGAATATGGTCTTGTATTTGGAGCAATTTTAATGAGTTAATTTTCCATGAATTCTCTCAAGATATCCAAAATTACCTTAAGAGTGTAGTGAGAATTAATTTTATAATGCAAGGGTAGAGAGAGACCCCCTTCTTCTGACTCTTGCCGATGAAAACTTTAGTTGAAAAATAATTCATCATGTTTTTTTTGTATTATTGCTAATCCTCCGGAATTCCGCGACTTGCAAAAAATAAATCCGTTGTGCTACGCGGAGCTCCATGAAGAGCGGAGTGCGTTAGATAAATGCTGTTCGCGGTGATCTTCCATGCAAGGTGCTTGTACGCACCGTGCAATCATCGCAAACGGCACCATGCACAGTGCAAGCGGGCACTGCTTTCTTTCTGCCCTCGAATAGATTTTTATTCGCGCTACAGATTTCTCAACGCGAACGGACAGTTTCTCGAGCATACAAAGCACTCGCAATGAGAAATCTGACCGCCCGTGTTGAGAAATCTCGCCAGGAGGTTGATTTTCCACTCTCGCCAACTTGATGTTGATGATTGCGAATGAGGAAAAATCTCGCCTGGAGGTGTATTTTCCTCGCTCGCGCTCACCAACTTGACGTTGACGAACATGAGCGAGGAAAAAACCCCGCTCTGCGAAGCAGAGTTTTTCATAATTCCTCGAGCTCCGCGTAACGCGGAGTGTGGAAAACTCTGCAAACTCCGCAAGCAGAGCAGAGTTCTCCGCCCAGACTTAATTATTACTACCATCAATGGAGGGGGTTTAGTGTTCTGTGCTACATGTTCAGTTTGGTTTTTACGACCTTTTTACATGGTCAAGCTGTTTAATAAAAAAGGGGGAATTAGCTTTGAACAATGCTATTCTTGTAATGTTTCTTCTCGCTGCACAATGTTCAAGTTTAATGTTGATGGGTTTTGCCAACAGATTCCCTTTGCTCCTCTGAGTTTCCTTCTCTTTAAATTCTGCTCGTGTGGCTGAGATCTCGGTTTTCTGTCTTTTTAACTTCATGTGTGTTGCTTCTTCCATATTCCACATCATTTTGTTGTAGTTATCAATCATCACTGCCACGTTTGCTCTTTATTGGGTGTTTAAAGTTCAGTTATTCTTTGCTAGTGTAGGTAAGGTCAGGTGTTTAGTGTTTTTGATCCATTGCTTTAGTTGTTTTATTTTACCATTCAAAAGTGTTTTGCCTTCAAAGAGGGAGTAAGGCAAAAATGAATGTCTAATCAGTCAACCAGTGCTGGTGGATCTGCTATTAAGGAGTCATCCTTAGCTACCAGGAGGTCAATAATTGATTCTTACATATGTGTGGGAGCTAGCAAAAGTTAAGATAGGTCATTGTATCTGAGGCAATTAGTTGGGAGGCAAATGGGTCTTTCTGGATACCTTATTGAAGATTGAAGTCTCCTAAGAAGTTTATATTTGACTTTGAAAGTGTTTATGAGTCGTCAATGCAGCTAACGTTTCCAAGAATGCATTTGTTTCTCCTAGCGCATGATAGATAGTGTATGCAAGCATCTGGATTGAACTGAGTTGCTATGAATGACTGGTACTCCTTCGGTTCGCTTTTCTCTGTCTAGGTGTTTGACCAAGAAGTTATGGGGAAACAAGTAGATTGATATCTGATTGTAATGTTTTCTTTAATCATGTCCCAGTCAAAAATAGAATTTCCAGGTTTAGATCTTTGATAATGCCTGTTAATTCAATGCAGTGTTTTGCTGCATATCTGCAGTTATGATGGAGGCATTTTAGGGAGGATAATATTGTTTTCATGATGGAGGTGGTAATGGGTATTTCTATGAGATTGTTAATGTTAGGTTGTAGTTTATGGGGTCATGAGAAAGGCTTTCTGTTGCTCACAATCATTGGCAGGTTGCGCTGATTTGAATAGCGGGTGATTTTGCTACTTGTAGGCAACTAAGGACATGTACATGTCTTGTCAGAGAGAGCTGAACACTCTTTCTGGGGAGGTATTTTGTTGCTCCTAGGTATCAAATGGTGGTGTGGATTAAGGTAATCTTCAGGTGTGGCTTGTTAAGATTTGAGTGAATACCATCCTGTAAGTGTTTGAGACTGATTGACATGTGCCTTTTAGGACTATGGATAAGGAACCCATTTCTTTGAAGATCAATTCTAGCTTAGCATACTGGTCCTTTATGTAAGTGTTATAATCTATATAATCTTCACTTTGAGTCTTTGGTGAGAAATGGGTGAACTATGGGGATGTGAAACTAATGTGCTGAGCTGTCATCACACTGTTTCGTATCCTCAATTTAGTTAGGGGAGGTTTTGCTCAGGTGAAATCCTTCGTTCTTTAAATTTTTCCAAAGAGTGGGTAAGGGCGAGAATCTAGAAAAGGTAGTCTCTATTAGTCTGGGTTGGAGAACACGTCATGAAGAATGGTGGTGTAGAATGAAGTTCAGGTTAGTGCCATGTTGGCTCATGATATTCCCCTTATTTATATATAGTTCTTTTGTTCTGTTCTGCTTCACAGAGTGAGAGGGCTGGTGGCAATTTCAGACCACAGGGGATTTTATAGGTGCAGCCTACATGAAGAGCACTGACCTCTGACCTTTTTGAGGTGATGTAAGGGAACAATATGAGGTCCTTTTCAGGCAGCCTCTTTTTGTGCAAAAGTATGTTAAAGGTTTCAAGGAATTCCCTGAGGAGCAGATGCTTGTAGTTATTAGAGGCATTTTGAGAAATTTTAGGAGAGAGGTAATCTTAAAGGAATTTAGGCCTGGTATTGAGATGCTAGACAGTGGTAGTTGGGTATTGGGTTTACTCATTGTCTCGGCTAATTTATTGTGCCGTTAGCTGAAAAAGATATGCACTGATGATTGACAAGTTGAGGTAAGTACTCTGAGATCTCAGATTTTTTTGACAAATCTTTTTTACTACTTTTTGCTTTCTCCAGAGTTTCCAAACCTTAGGGAAGGGGTGGAGATTTATTGGGCAGGATGCATGATGTGTTAATAATTTGCAAATAGTTTGGTATTAATTATTTATGGTTGTTTGTTAAGCACTTATACATTAATGTGGCTTCTCTCAAGCCCATAGAAGGCAAGCACGCTGCACAAGGACCGCCAGCCTGATTACGAGTTAAACTCGTGCAGGATAACGCTCCTTTTGCCTTTCCCACGGTGGTTCCCTGAAAAAGGGCACTGCAATGGGAACTGCAAAAATGTTCCAGCATGGCATGGACTGTGAAGTCCTTGCCACGCTGGAACTGGAGGTGCAAGCAGACAGGGGGCACATGTTGTGCCTCCTGAGTGCATCTTCATGGTGGGACCCCATGTAGGGCCCTGTTTATTCCCCCACTGCCAGCCACAGAAAAGGCTGGCGGTGAGAGGATCTCGTATATGCTCGGCGGGACTGCGCCATTCCCATTCAGCAGATTGCATTGTTCCTCCTGCGTGCCACGGCCAGGGAACGGCGGTTTCCTGGTGCAGCTGGCAGTCCACTGCCAGAACGACTCAGAGAGTCATAATCCGGTTGCCAGAACACCTCCACCGTGAGTCTGGAGGTCCATGGACCATCAGACTCGTAATCAGGCCTTTAGCACGGTGGGACGATGATGAATATCTAAGGGGAAGTTCCTGATCTGTGCTGCTGCAATTCTGAACACTTTTGTACCTCAAATTTGTTTTTCGATTCCTAGCATTGATAAATGTAAGGTGAATGTATACCGAAGTAGTCAGGATGGTTGACATTTGGTAAATTTCTTCATGAGGAAGTTAGGGCCCATTTTGTGGACTGGCCAATAGACAATACAGGCTGCTTTCGTTAGTATTGAGAGAATAGAGGCATTGATGGGAGAACTTTTCTGAGAAAAACTATGGAAAGCAAAGATCCAATGAAGAGCTCATAGACAGAAGAAACATATTTTAGGGACGTGGCCTTGTGAGATTCTAGGTCAAACTGGGAATCAAATTTTATTCCTAAATTTTGCACTTCATTGACTGGAGTGGGGATCATGAATTTTGTCCATAGCTTTTGGTTTGGAGAATTTATTCTGTTGTTAATTACCAGAATCTATGATACAGAACAATTATTTTTAACCAGTTGGTGTGCATAAATGTCTGGGATTCACCCAAGACTAGAGCCATGCTGATGTTCTCTTCTGGATTTGGGTTGACAATATGAAAAGGTAAGTCACATAAGGAACTATAGATTTACTATTTCTAACCCCACATCTACGTACCTTGAACATTCATGTACCGCGTAGGTACATATATGTGGAGTTAGGTATAGAAAATCTAGACTTAGTTACCTGTTGATATTTTTTTTTAGATAGTTTGCCCTCAATATTTAGTACTTAGTATGTTCTGACTTTAATATTTTATATGTACACCGCATTTAACCATGAGATGACGATGAACGGTTTGAGGAATCAGGCAAATGTTCTAACATTTTTTTGGTAATTCCCAATCTTGTAATATGTAACTTTCAGCTAGGATGAGTATATGAACCCTTCTGGTATTACAGTAGAATCATCATTTAAGTTCTGTAGTTTAAATGGTGTCAAGCAAGACTTGCATACCCAGGACAAAGAAGGCAGTGAATTAGTCATGGACAAAAGCATTTTCCTATATCTATCTCTATGGCTCATGTTCGTGTTTTCATTGATTTCATGAATTGGGCTTGACACTCCTGATAATCTCTCAGTGTATCTTCAGTGTACACAGGACCAGGCTGAAATCAACTTTATAGTTCTTTCAGTAGTTACATGAAAATGATTCAGTGGAGGGTGGGTTTTCTAGTTGTTCGGTGCAGCCATCAGGATAAAAATGACTGCTTTCATGGGATTATTTATTGCTCCTATATCCAACATGTTTTTCTTTTTGTTGAGTAGGCGGATTGTTATTAATCTACAGGAATAGCAAAGCGTCAGTATGCTCCATAAGTTCCGTTTTTGGGTTTTCACCACGAGCTCAAAGTGAGGTATACATTTTCAACTTCCTGACACCGATGCCTCAAGCAAGCTGTGGAATATCACACACATCAGACCTGTGAACCCCATCTCAAATACTGCTCTACATAAATATGATGATTAAATTAATTGTCAACTAAATCTAAAATGATCTTTGCATTCATTAGCAGAATATTGGAATAAAATCCTCAAGCAAACCATACTTCAAAATAGCGAAACAAGCCTGCCCAGATCATCTCAAATCAATGTAACATTTCCTTGGCATTGCGATCAAGCTCAATTGGGCTTTCTACATGATCAAGAAACTACCTTCAAATCCTTAAGCAAGGTATATTACATCACACCAAAGAGGAATGCCTACCTCCCCCACAAAAGTAGAGTTCCCCCAATGTAGCATTCAAAATTGATTTTTTGGTAATGTGAATGTAATGTGTGAATTATAAAATGTCTGGTGCCAAATTCTCAAGGAAGGTGAGTTAGGGCACACAAAGCAGGTCTACCATTCCACCTTTTAATGCAGCACTTCATGTACATCATGATCCAATCAAGTGCAAATGAAAGTTAGAGTATTCTTGTTTTAATCAAGTAAGCCAAAACTTAAAGCAACTTGGTGAAAATTTGCAGTATGAAAATCTTGGTTAAGCTAGCCTATGACAGGACCAAAAACACTGGCCCACGCACTGGCCCTTTCCAGCAGGCTAATCTTGTAGTGCCAGAATGCCAAAGTCCCCAAAAATCCTTTTCAATTCTGACTGAAGTGCAGTAAAATGTTTGTTTTCAGCAAGAGTGTTGGGCCTGGCCCTTTTGCAGGGTTATCCCCAAACGTTTCCCAGTCTTCCTTTTTTTAACCCTTTTTTTGTTTGCTTTAAGACTCTGAACACTCTACCACTGCTATTTAGTGCTAAAGTGCATGTGATCTCTCCTTTAAACATGGTATGATTGACTTGCACCTGTTTGACATATTTAATTTACATGTAAGCCCCTTGTACAGAGGTATCCCATATGCCCAGTGGCTGTGAATTCAATGCTACTAGTGGGCCTGCAGCACTGTTTGCACCACCTCAAGAAGTAGTCTTTCAAACATGTCTCAGGCCTGCCACTGCAGGGCCTGCGTGTGCAGTTTATGGCCACATTGACTTGGCATTTAAAGTTACTTGCCAAGCCTGAAAATCCCCTCTTACTACATATTGGTCATCTCTTAGATAGGCCCTAGGTAGCCCCATGTGCAGGGTGCTGTGTAGGTAAAGGGTAGGACATGTTCCTTTATTGTGTGGCATGTCCTGGTAGTGACAAACACCCTATTTTGTTTTTCACTATAGTGAGTGCTGCTCCTCTCATTGGTTAGCATTGGGAATTCCCTTATGTCTTTAAGTGGTAATTTCTGATGTGAACGGAGTGGCATTGCCATGTTTGGTATGGTTGGAATACTGATGATAAATCCTGGTTATTGGTGTAGGTAGATGTTTCATTACTATTGTAGAAATCCCACCATTAGTAAGTGGGCAATTTTATATGCACTTTTTTTTCCACCATATTTTATTGGCATTTAGACAACATCAATATACATGAACATTCTGCAGAGCAGGTAGAAACAAGGGAAGAGGAGAGGAGAGGCAGAAAAAGTGGATGAAGTGAAACGGGTGAAAGCAGCAGCAGTGGAAACAGCCCGTGTGGCATCTATTCCTTGTCTCGCACACACCTCTGGAAGTTTTCTGGAATCTCCATAGACACTTCATAGACACTCCACTCCTTTCCACTGTGGCCGGTCTTTGGAGGGTTCAGAGGCCGTGAGCTGGGCTGAGCTGAGCTGAGCTGAGCACTAGGCAGTCCACGTCAGCACAAGTCATTGATTATGGTTGTGGCGTCAAGATTCTACAAATTATAAAGAAACTTTATAACTCTGTGTCCTGTGGCGCACACCCTAACTGTTCAACCTCCTAATACCACCTAGTAGTACCGGCTTCGGCATTGTCATTGAGCGTATGCAGAGCACTCAAGCGCTCAAGCAGCGTGGTGACTTGCCCTGATTCAGATAAATTAGCTGCGGCATTCCAGCATCCTAGCATGCAGGCTACTTCCGAGACATCTTTTCTTCCTTTTTACTCTCCTATTCATCAAGTCTGGTTGGCTTGCTAAAAAGAACTGAAAATGCGTGGAAAACAGAGCAAGGTGGCTACGGGAAAGGAAACCCCAGTGATGCCTGGGCATATATTGTCAACACCTTCACCAGCCCCAAGAGGGATGCGAAGGGGCCAAAGAAATGCCCAGCAGAGAATGGAATTGAAGGCAAAGGCATTGGCCGAGAAGGATATGCAGTCTGAGCAAAATGCTCTGTATGGTGCCTCAGATGAAGACGGGAATTCACCTGAACAGTTATTAGATCTAAGCTGCCCAGCCACAGGTGGAGAGGTCGGAGAGGACTGAGCAGCCGGTGAGGCCAATAGGGGAAACGATAACCTGCTCAGACCCAAGAAATACTCTCTCTTCCATAAGCACCTCTTCCCACAGAATAAGTCAAAAGATACGTCACAACCGAGCAATACCTAAATTCCAACGAGATCAACAAATCCAATCAAACCGTCTTGGTCAGCCTGCTCCGCTGGCTCAGTCAATCCAGCCACGGCCTCAATCCCACTCGCAGTTTGCGACAGATTCTCTAGGAACGACCCATGTGAACCCCCCTCCTACTCAAGGCAAGCAAGCAATTCTACAGGCCGCACAAGGTGTACCAAGCGGCATTCAAGCCATCCCAGAAGCGCTAGTGGCTGAATGTTTGTCTGAGTCTGAATCTGGTCTAGATCCGGTGACCCCATGTGAAGAGTCTAAAGGAAAGATCTCAAGAAAAAGTATGCTCACAACCATCCTACAAGAGCTAAGGGATTTTAAAGTATCTCAGGCACTCAAAATCACACAGTTGCACGATAGACTGTCCAAGCTTGAGGAGAGTTTACTTAACATCCCCAAAAGGATTTCAGAAGTTGAAAATCGTGTCTCAGACCTAGAGGACAATATCTCAGCAATGCAGAAAGACATCCAAGTGCTAAATAAAAACAAGTACCAGATGGAGCTAAAACTCCAGGATTTAGAAAACTATAATAGACGATCCAATCTGCGTCTGGTCAGAGTACCGGAAGGCCTGGAGAATGCTGACATGGTAGGGTGGTCTGAGGTTCTCCTGAGGAAGGTAATTCCAGAGCTGCAAGGAGACCTTACAATCACTAGAGCCCACAGAGTTCCCGCACAGAAGCATCCGAATGCCAAATACCCACGCACAATGTTAATGAACTTCGCAGACTAAAGAATTAGAGAAAAAATTCTAAACACAGCAATAGCAAAAATATCATTCTCTACCCCAGAGATCCAAAATTTTAGAATCTTTTCTGACATGTCCGCAGCCTCAGCATGCAGACGGAAGGATTTTATTAAGATGATTGTTTCCTTTAAGGCAAAAGGTGCACAAGCATTAATCGTTCAACAATCAAAATTAAAAGTCTTGGCTAAAGGAAAAATGTGTATCTTCACGGACATGCATAAAGTTCAATCTTTTATGGAAGAACTGAGGGCTGTGTGAAAGAAGATACACTATAGTTACAAGGAAGACAAAGGTGGCTTCGGACAATAAGATGAATTGATGCATGATCTGTTAACTAAGGGCGGGCATGAGGTGAATCAGGAGACGCAAAAGGATGCAACAAGATGGCATCCAGAATAAAAGGGGGAGGGAGGGAGGCAAAAGTGGGAGTAGTGGAGATTTCCGTCCTTCGGGGGGGGGCTGAGGGGAGGTGGAGGGGGGGAAGCATTCAGAAAAGAGAGAGTTCTTGTGTGAAGTTCTACTGTTTCAGAATTTGTATAAGTACTATTGAAAAAAGTCAAACAAAAGAGCTGTTTGCTATCCAAAGTACTGTATATATCTTTCAGGTACTCAAGCACTTTATGCACTTTATTTACATAATGCACTTCAGGTAGCTATGTCTTAGTGCACTTTACACTTTAGCTGCTAATATGACTTGCTGCTTAATGCTAAATTTGCACATTAGATGGCCATCCTCTATGAAGCGGTTTTCTAGGAAGGTATTTTGTCAGACACACGGTCATTTACACAATGCACTTTAGGCATGTATGTTCTATTGCACGTTATACTTTAGCTGCTATTAAGACTTGCTGCTCAATGCTAAATTTGCACATTAGACAGCCATCTGCCAGGAAGCGGCCTTATAGGAAGTCTTTCTACGAATTGCATGGTAAACCTCTACAGGGTCGGAGTAATGTCCGTATGGTCATGATAAGCTATGTACTTTTATTTGTAAGTGCTACCCATGGTTTTGATGTTACACAGTCATCTGAATAATATTTTAGTATGCCTCCGGCTCTGTTTTATGTTAGCACAAGCCACTTTATTTATCTTAGGCACTGTTATGTGTTCTTCTGGATACTCTGTACTTGTGAGACTTACACCATGCATTAGGGCATATTTTTTTAAACCATATAAGGCGGGTTCAAATATGCTTACACAACCATTAGAGCCCAGAGAAGGCTGGGGTCCCAGAGGGTTTTCTTTTAAGCATCTGACAAGGTACAATAATTATGAGTAGGAATAACCTAACGATACTCTCTGTTAATGCTAATGGTCTTAACAATAGGCGTAAGTCCTACACAATTGAAAGCTGGCTTAGAGGGCACAATCCCGATATTATCTTTTTTCAAGAGACACATTTCCGGAGTATCTCACATGCAAGTAAAATCCTTAAGAACTGGACGGGCTTCCATTGCTCATCTGTCTCAGGTAGTGCACAGAGGGGTGTGGGTATTTTTGTGGGTAAGCACGTTCAATTTCAAGTAAATTCATCACACTCAGACCCAGGGGGAAGATGGACATTTGTCCATGGAAAACTAAATCAGTTAAACCTCATTTATGACCCACTCCCTCTTTTACAGCTACAACAAGCCTTATCTTGTATCCCTGGACAAATTATATGGGGAGGTGATTTTAACTTCTTGCAGGACCCTTCAGTTTATTCTACAAAGAAAGAGCGCAAACAAAATAAACCCCAGGTCTCCATCGCCCTGTCTAGCTGTAAAAACGATTTAGATATCGTAGACAATTGGCGCCTTAAAAACCCAGGCAAGCGGGAGTACTCTTGCTATTCGGCAAAATATGATTCAGCATCTAGAATAGATTTATTTTTGACCTCATACAAACTTTCTGTCAATAAGTATGATCCCATTATAAATGTTTTTTCTGACCATGCTCTAATTAAATTAGTAATCGCTGCTGGAAGTGTGTGCCGAGAAGATGGTATTTTAATGAATTTAATTTGGAAAATGAATTGTGTTGTACAGAAATAGCCAAAGAGATTAGCGCCTTTCTTTATATAAATAATGACTCCACCCCAATTAATGTAATCTGGGAAGCATTTAAGGCAACACTAAGAGGCATAATCACCCCGAAAGAAATCCCACAACAAAGGGCAAAAAAAGAGGAAAGAATGAAGATCGAAGTAAGACTTGCCCATGCGAATCAGGAGCACACTAAGAATAGGAATCTAAATACTAAGCAAGAGTTACTCCAGGCAAAAATACAAATGAGAGAATTCTATTATGGTTTAGGGGATGCGGGAAGTAGAACTTACCTCCAGACAGTTTATGAAGATATTGAATATACAGGGAAGCTTTTAGCATGGCAGGCAAAGGAGAAACAGGTACGTAACAGAATTGAGAGTATCTGGGATGAACCAACTAAAACACGTATAACTAGAACTCCGGACATTGGCGAGGCCTTTTTTAAGCATTATAAGGGAACGTTAATTCGTATAGGCCCATAAGCCTTCTTAATGTCGATTATAAAATCTTCACAAAGCTTCTCACTAATAGGCTTAATAGAATGGTGGGCTCTCTTATTCACATGGATCAGTGCGGTTTTGTATCCGGGAGACAGCTCCATACCAACACGAAATTTTTATTAGAAGCACTGGATTTTTTTAACAAAAACAGGACTGAGGCCCAGATGTGGTTTTTAGACGCTGAAAAAGCGTTCGTCCTGGTTTCTTGGGAATGTCTGTTTTTAATCTTAGAAAAGTTTGGATTCCCAGATGAGTTCACACAACTAATAAGACGGTTATACACGAACTCACAGGCGCAAATTCTAATTAACTCCATAAATGTAGGCATCTGTCCAATAAATAGAGGCAACAGACAAAGGTTTCCTCTTTCCCCGATTTTGTTTACGTTATTTGTGGAGCCCCTAGCAATAGCGATCAGACAGAAAAAGGCATATCCCGTCCCCCTTCAAGGGATGACAAATATAAAGTTGTACGCTGACGATATCGTTCTTTTTTTTAATCCCCAAAAAGACACCCAGGTGGAAATCATGAGGATTTAATCGGACTTTCAGGCAATAGGAGGCTATAAAATAAATAAGTCCAAGACAGAGATCCTATTGTGCAATTGTCCTATCGACTCACTATTGCCAGACTTTAGATCTGTCTACAACACCCGCCCAAAGAGATACTTAGGGATCTATCTGATGGAGAAAGTAGAATATATATTCCATTTGAACTATAGCCCGTTGAGCCAAAAAGTGAAACGCCTCTTAGCACAATGGAACCAGCTCCCACTATTAATATTAGGTCGAGTGGCACTAATTCGTATGTCTATTCTGCCATTATTTAACTTCCTTTTTAGCGCTGCTCCGTGCGCGCTACAAGCATCTTTTTTTAAAGAGATAGATAGCATGTTTTCTTCCTTCTTATGGTCTAATAAAACACTGAGGCTGGCACTGAGCACTTTAAGGTACCCTGTTGCAGAGGGAGGGCTGTCCCTTCCAAATATTAGGAACTACTACCATGCAACTTTTGCACATAATAGTTGTAGATTTTTCTTTCAGACCCCCCAGAGGCAGATCATTTTTTTATGAATAAGATCCTAATGGAGTACAATATTGTCGATCCTACAAGAATAGTTAAGTACCCTAAGAAAGTACGATACAAGACCCTCCAATGGATGTTTAAGAAAAAATTTCAATTTCTAACATTTTATGGTATTCCAAGAATTAACAGCTCGACAAGGCTGTTCCACTTTTATACAGAGGAATGATGTTTATTAGATTGCTGCATTTTTAAAAAATGGGAAGAAAGTGGGTATGCACCGATTCAGGATTTTGCCAAAGGCTACTGTTGGTAGTCATGGCCTGAGATAGAAATGGAGCTCCTACACTCTAAAGCAATGTTGAAATGGTCATTCATCATAATAAAACCCTTTTTGGAAAGATTTGACATAAGAAGTATACCCCCAAGAGCAGGCATCAGTGAAGCTTTTGATACCCCGACACAACGGTCGGTCAGTGAAATGGTCAACATTTTTTTATGAAAATAAGTCTCTCCCCCATACGAAAAAATTTGTGCTAGCTGGTGGAAAAGGTAAGGAATGCAGGTTTTAAAAATTATTTGGAGCAGAATTATTAAACTAAATGCTTCAGCACTGAGAGGCGCAAATCTTAAACATATGCAATTGTATTCAAAATGGTTAATTTATAGGACTCCCTCTTTTTTACAAAATACCTATCCACAAATTGAAGACAGGTGTTTTCGCTGCGCTAAAGAGAATGGTGGCACCTGGTCACACATTGTTTGGGAATGTCCGAAAATCAGCCGCTTGTGGGAAGAAATTGAAAACTATCTCAGAACCACCATAGACCTCTCCATCTCCATCAACTTATCCATTGCAGTTTTGGGTTGCTCTCCCGATAGAATGCTAAGCACCACACAAGAAGAGTGCCTTTACATTGCAGCATTAGTAGCAAGATCTCTAATTTTACAGAGCTGGCGAACCGATAGGATACCTTCCTTTCAAGCCTGGAGAGCGAAACTAATCAAAATCAAAGAATTTGAAAAAAAATATGCATTCCGATCAAGCTCATCAAAGAAGTTTGAGAAATGCTGTAGCTTCTTGGGGAACTAGTCCAGAACCAAGGGAAAATGCCTCCGATTGAAAGGTTTAAAATGGGTTGAGGAAAAGGCGGGGTTCTGGATTGAATAGTTAAGCATGGCTTTCGAGGGTTATCTCCCCAATCTACTGCTATTCTATGCTACACACTTAGGCACTTTAGGCATCTCTTCCCTTTTACCATATGAATGTTCCGTTTCTTTACTGCAACAGGGTTATTTGTAAGACAGCTTGAGTATGTATACTCTTAATGTTTTGCACTTTGCACTTTATCCTGAGGATCTGTACTGTTGTATTTTTTCTCTGTACTATGTTTAACTATAAGGCAGCTCGAGTATTTATACTCTGATTATCTCACACTATGCTCTTTATTTAGCAGTTCTGTACCTCTGTATTTTCTTGAACTCTCAAGAAAAAATTATTGGAAAATAAAATGAACATTCCCAGTTTCATATCTAGTGCATAGGGCAATTCTATGTACTTATGACTCTATGTGCTTTGCAGCCTGACTCCAATCCACATCTAGGGCAGAGTGACAGCTACGCTTTGTACATACCTTCCAGACAGCCATCATGGGATGTAACAGGGTTACATCTCTATACTGAATGGTCTTCCTGGACTGGGAGAGAGGCAGCCGCGGTCCGTACAAGCAACAGCGGTGGGGCGGTGGGTTGGTAGGGCCGTGTGGGGTAGGGATTTCGAGGGACGATGCAGTGGGAAAATTAATTATTTGGGTTGGGTTCTTCTGGTGAGCTGATCCATTAAAGGACAAGGCCCAGGATGCATGCTTTGTGGAGAAGTTGGAATAGGATGGGGTGGGAGATGGTGTTGGAGGCTGCTGATATGTCTAGTTGAATGACGACTGTGGTTTCCCCCCTATCGAGGATCATCTTAATGTTTCCTGTTGCTGTTTTAAGGGCGGTTTCAATGCTTGGGTTGGGTATGAATCCTTATTGTGTGGTAACGAGAAACTGGTGAATGGTGAGGTGGTCGGAGAGGTGCTTGATGGCTTTTTCCACAACTTTGGCTTGTTAGGGAAGGAGGGAAATTGGTCGGTAATTGGCAAGTTTGGTTTGGGTCAGCCAAGGGTTTCATTAGGAATGAGGATGTTTCTATGGTTTTGGGAAGGTGGCTGGACTGATGGAGGCATTGAGGATAGGGGTTAGGGCTTTACTGGTAGGGATTGCTTCTAGACCTTTGTCAATGACATGGGGAGGCAGAGGTCTGCTGGGATCTCAGAGCGAATGGTCTTCATGATTGTTGTGGTTTCCTCAGTGCTAATTATGTCTCACATGGAGATTGTGTTGACTTCATTTGTCACTGGGAGTCTTCTAGAGAAGACCAGGGCATCTGGTTGTGGAGGGAAGTTGTATATGATTGTGATTTTGCTTCAGAAGAAGTTCAAGATGTTGTTGCACAGATCCTGTGATGGGTTGATGTTTCCGGTGACAGCTATGGATGTGATGCAGTTTTTGACGATTGAGAAGATTCCTTTGCTTCTATTGGAGCTGGCATTTATTCATTTGGCTAGGTCCTTCCTCTTAGTTTCTCTGGTGAGCTTTTAGTACTTCATGTGGGAGACTTTGAATGTGTATTTTCCACTTGCCCTTTGCTAGTTCTCAATTTCCGTTTCAGTAGTCTGCAGTGCTGTTTGACCATTTTGAGGTCTTCTTTGTACAAGCTAGCTGTATCCTGGGTTTTGCTAGGTTTTGATTCAGTCCATGACGGCCACAGTGTTGGCACAGTTGATGATCTATTTTTTGAAGTTCTCAATATCACATGCCAGGATGCCAATAGGTTCCGGTTTGTTCTTGTGTGGGGCGGTGGTTCAGTCCACCTCTGTTGGATTGTTCCAGTGTTGGTATGCTGAGCCCGCTCTGGGGGCTCTTCTGGGTTGATGGAAGTTGATTGTAAAACTGACCATGGCGTGGTCTGTCCAGGTGATGGGTTCTTGCTGTGTTAATTGAAATGTTGTAAAATTATATGAGGGATGAGTCCAGCAGAGTTGTAGGGCTCCATGGCATGTTGGGTTAATCCCAGATGTTCCATCTTCAAGATAGAAATGGAGGTCTTCTGCAAGGATGAAGGCACTAGCCTTGTGGACTGGGGGCGGGGGGGGGGGGTGGCATTGTTTGGAAAGATGGCCTGGGGTTCAAGGGGGTGGTAGACTAGTGTTCTACCAGGGTGAAATTTGACATGATTTGTAACCTAAAGTTGAGGTGCTCCATGTAGTTTGTTCTGGCTTGAGCAGAAGAGGTACAGATGAAGGTGTCTTTATAGTCAATGCCGAATCCTCCTCCGGGCCTGTAGTGGTGGTCTTTCCTGGAAATCTTGGATTCAACGGGGTTGGAGGTGGTGATGTTTGGCTTTGAAGCTGTGGTCAGCCCTTTTTTTGCAAGCATCATCTTCCAGTAGGTCCTAGATCTCCATGGTGTGCTAGCTGAGTGAGTGGGTGTTGAGGAGCATGCATGCATTCAGTGTTTGGGGAGAGCAGGTTTGTTTGTTGATAGGTGCTTGAGCATCTGGGAGAGGGTGTAGTAGATATGTTCTTGATTGTTGTTGTGGACGCAGTGGTGCACGTGAAGCAGCAGAGGGAGCAGGTGATGGCTCCTTTCATGTTGTGTGGTGTGGCGTGCCAGCAGAGGGTGGTGGGGTATCAGGGGTTCAAGGTCAGGATTTCTGGTGCTGGGTGCAGACTAGGCACAATGGGAGCAGACGGACGTAGATCGGCTTACCTTTGGTGCAAAAGGGCAACAGGTGTGATGTTCCTAAACATAAGAAAGATAATATAAATATCTAAGCACACTAAACACCAAAGGAATACCTATATGGTATAGAAATTGTGCAAACATGTGAAGAACATATAATGCATGGCGGCTTCAAAATTGTATGGGTTGTTATCAGCACAACCTTCCTAATAACCAACGTACATATGATATACGAAAAGCTTATATTGTTTAGGTTGTTTTCAGCACTACGTTCCTAATAACAATGTATATATAATATGCAGCCACCCAACAATTAAACCAGCTGGTTTATATAGAGCTTAAAAAAGGAGTATAAATGACTACTACTCCAAATGACTGTGGACTCCAAATTTTAGCAGCTATGTGCTCCTTGTCTCAGAAGCCGAGGTAGCTGTCTCCATATCCGACATACAAGACAACACAATACAAATAATGCGCAATGAGAGGTGGGGATGCTGTGCTTGAAGCAAAACATATAAGGAAACTGCAGATGTCAGAGCGCCACTGAAAAGAGCCCCTACATAGCCTGCCAAAGGAGCCTTTGAGGGGGAGCAGGACCACCTGACTAGCGCTAGCGCGTTACCGCCACACATGTGAAAAATCCTCCTGAAGAAATCAAGAGAAGCGAGGAGCGCCACTGAACGTTTCCGTGCCGCCTTCAGCGGCGTCAGTGGTCGATTACAGAAGAAAACACCCAACAAGTCTTGAGGGGGAAGGCAGGACCCAGAGACACAACACACCAACGCGGTACATCGGGAAACAGGAATCAGATGTGACACGCCACTGCTGCAGATCGAGACCCGGAAGTGGAAGGAATGACCCGGAAGTGACGACGCCTCACAGGAACAACTAGAACGCGAAGCGTCTGAATACCTGACACATCGCGTTTTATGCGGGCGGAGACTCTGGCTTCA
The DNA here is from genome assembly GCF_964204655.1 of Triturus cristatus. Classification (NCBI taxonomy): domain Eukaryota; kingdom Metazoa; phylum Chordata; class Amphibia; order Caudata; family Salamandridae; genus Triturus; species Triturus cristatus. Next base: position 464,537,623 of record NC_140593.1, read on the forward strand.
CCTCCCCCTGTTTAGCTGCGGCAACTCAGGCTTGGGCACAACTATGACACCACACCTCCATGTCACAGCTGCCATTAAGTAGGTCCTGAGAGGGGGAGCAGAGCAGGGGGTGGTGGGTAGGGCTGAGGAGATCACAACAGCAGTGAAGGAGAAAGGGACGATGGAGCAGGTAAAGAGCAGGGGACACAGAGAGGGTGAGAAAGAGGTGCAGAGAAGCTGGAGAGATAACAACGATCAGAAAAGTTTGATGATAAATGGCACAAAAAGGTAAAAAGAATGAGAGAAATTACACAGAAAGGCCATAGAGAGAGTGTAAAAAGAGTGAGAGAAATGGCTCAAAGAGGCAAAAAGTGTGAGAGAAACAGCGCAGAAAAGTCACACAGAGAGTGAGAGAAATAGAGAATGACACAAAGAGGCAACAAGAGTGAGGGATATGGCACAGAAAAATCACAAAAATGACATGAAGGCAAAAAGAGACAGAAACAGCACAGAAAAGTCACAGAGAAAGAGAGAAAAGAGCAATGTTAGTGTATTTAGAAACGTTACTAATAAAACATTGTACGCCCATTTTGTGCTTTGTGCTTTTGTACTAGGGACACAGTGGGACAGACAATACTAATAATTCTATTTACACTAATGGTGGCTCCATAGTAGATTATCTCCTGACATTAATGCTCTCAGAATGTGTGGCACAGTATTATTAATGTGAGTATTAGACATCGTGACCCAGATTTATCATCATTTGATGCAGTGCAACTCAACATGACAACTTGCTGTGTTGCATCAAATGGAGAGGGCAGGAATTCTCCATGTCTTTCAAGATATGGTGCATTTCTGCTCTCTTCCTGCATTTGCCGACTCAGTGCAGCTTAATGCCTAAGCAGACACCCTTGCATCATAGTGCAAGGGTGCCTGCATTGCAGAAAGGATTGTTTTTGTGACGGAAGGGGAACCTTCCTACACAAAAACAGTTCATAGAGATGTTTTCCTCGTTCTAAATGTGCTGCAGAATGCAGCAAACATGGAAAGAGGAAAACACAAGGAGAGGTAAAGATATTTCTCCTCATTGCGTCTTTACCAGGAAGGTGTAGCATTTTGAAACATTCCCAGGTTTACCTATCTTGGTAAATCTGGGAAACTCCCCAAAATACATGGGTGGATGGAACAGAACTACAACTCTTTACCCATGGAACGCCTTCCTAGCACAAAGTAACGCAAAGCAGTGACTTGTGCTGCCTTGCGCTACTCCAGATTTGGCAAGCCACACCGGGTCAAGCAAGGTGGCCTTGGGTGGCTTGGTAAACTTGACTTAAGGATTGTGTTGCTCTTGCGCCACCTTGCATCACATAAGGACAGTGCAATCCTTTGATAAGTCAGACCCCATATTTAAAGGTGTAAACAACAACAAACAGACACTGCCTATATTTATTTTGGCTTTCTGTTTGTTGTGGCATGCACATGTTCAGGTGCTTGGGTGTGCTAGTGATGTGTATCTAAAGGTGATGGTTTTTGAACAAGGCTAACTGCTCCGTGCTTACTTAGTTACAAAAATCAGGGTAGCAGCCCACAATTTTTCTTAGAAGTCTGCCACTGTCATTGCGGAATGTGGGGTTGTTGAATGTCAAGGAAGAGTAGTCTTGATTCCATCTTATGCCTCTTTCTTCTACCACTCTATACTTCCTATCTCTTTATCTCACTTTTGCAATTATTTTCATTTCTGCATTTTCTCATTTTCACTGTTTTCATATCTTTCCTATTCTCCCTTCTTTCTACTTTTTTCCCTTTTTCTTGCTTACTCTACTTCAAAGACAGACCATGAAATATAAGTCCCAGTCCCCAAAAAGAGGGACCTGGGCAGGAGATTAACAAATGGCCTTCAGTCACTGCTGTGTAGGGGTCCCTCACCTTTCATGGTCCCCTATTCAGCCACAGGCTATGAATACCTGTGACTTAAAGGAGTCTAAGGGGCCCCACAACACATTCTCGGGGGTGGAGGGGGTCCTGTTATTTTGGGTTATGCCACTGAGCAAGGACCCACTGCCTTCAACCACCGGCATAAATTAAGCACTGAAATTAAATATTGAGTGGCTGCTGATGATGACTTCCTGTTGTGGATGTAGGAGCACCAGGTCTTAAAGGCATCTGTGACGTAAAGATGATACCTGATCTTTCGTTTAAATAAATAAGACAACAAATTTAGCAATAGGTGGGTACTTCTTATTTTTAGGTCCAATCGTTGAGATACTAAAGAGCTAGGTAAGGATCACTTTGGAACAATAATGAGACAACACAAAGCAAGCATCTTTAAAAACTCACACCAGAGAAAACATGTTATTTAGTACAGTTATTTACTAGCTATCTTATATCTTTGGAATATGCTGTTAGTTATTACAGAATTACAACTTTGTATTGGGCTTATCACATTCATTATACACATTGCTAAATGAGCACAATTCCTCACACGCCATCCCAACACAAAACATTTAGGCCAAAACCAAGTGCTGAAATACTCTGCGTCCGGGTTACTGGGTTACCAGGAAGTAGTGATGTATGCAAAACATATTAGACCACTGGGTCATATTACATAAAGTTTTCACTGATGTGTAAACACACTAACTCCATTTGCACTCTTTTATGCTCCTGCATATTACTGGACAAAGAAGGTTTCCTTTTGCTCATATAGTAGATTTATGCACCAAGGCAAAAATGGAGAAAACAGAATGTGAAACTGTATGTAACTAATTGTGGCATATAAGTTATTTACATCAATGGCAGAGACTTCAACAAATAAATCCTGGTCCTTACAAAAGAGTGATGTTTGCACAGTCTTTGCAACTTATATAACAAATAATGAGATTTATTGATTTAACTCAAACATTGTCTCATCTAATACATTTGAAAAATTGGTGAGGGGTTAGGATGAAGCTGCCAGCGGGTGCCCGCAGAGCACCATGATAATTGCTACAATGTGTTCTGTTGTATCAAACAATTGCTTAGTGATCAGAATAATGAATCAATATTAATCAGATAATCATTATACATTAGAGTGCTGAGTCTGAAAGACACCAAACAAAGAAAGGAACATAATTAATATGTTAAGATGGTCTCACCCTTCTTAAGTATATTCCAGGGTTGTCACGAGTTCAAGGACAAGTAAGGGCATTCTACGGGAAGGACATCAAATTGACTCAATTGATTGAATCCAGGACATGTGTGTCCCTTACTTGTCCTTGCATCAACAACCCTGGATCATACTGAAGAAGGGTGAGTCCGTCTTAACCCTTTACCCCGCTTTTTGTATGAACTAGTTGGTCCTCCTACCATTTACATAAATCCTGCTCATTTTCCGATTAGGTCTTGCTGAGGCTGCTTAATTAAGCCCCGTCTTGTTATGACAGAATCCGCACTAAGGACGATTTTACTTCGGACGGATCGGAGTATAGGTGTCCTTAACAAAACAAAGAGGAGGCTGTTTGCTTAATCAATTGGCTTGGTGAGTTGCCTTCATTGGCACACCCTCCTTCCTCACAGTACCCATACATGTTACACACCATACCTAATATGGACTATCTTTCTTTTTTCATAGGCAGGTTGTATAACACATACTAGTCCTGAGGAAGACCCCTGTGATGATTTTCAATTGACACATACACCATGGGTCGAATTGTCAACGCTTAGCCACACCACGTCCAGAGTCAATACACCTAAAAAAATAAGAATAAACAGGGTGTTAATTGAACTATATATAGGACAACAGGACGGATTTCTCCAAACTTCCCTTTATTGTGTCTTAACTAAGCCTGGGCGAAGCACTACGCTACGCTCGCGTAGTTTGCAAAGTTCGCGCTACTTCGCACTACGCGAACTGCACGTAGCACAGTGCGAACACGCGTAGCATAGTGTTGCGTAGTGCTGCGGTCATTTTTTGCTTGCTCGCGGTCCTCAACGTCAAGTTGGCGGCCGCGAGCAAGCAAAATGACATCCCGGCGAGACTTTTTCCTTGTCAGGTTTCTCATTGCGAGGGGTCGCGTATGCTCGCGACCGCTCGCGATGAGAAACTACCAGTTCGCGTTGAGAAAGCTGCCGCTCGAGTAAAAATCTACTCGAGCAGCAGAAAACTACAGCTCGCACTGTGCAAGATGCCATTTTCAATGATTGCACAGTGCCGGTTGCTTGTCCGCACTGTGCAATCATTGAAAACAACATCTTGCACAGTGCGAACATGTTACTACGCAGTTCGCGAAGTGCTACGCGTAGCTCGCGTAGTGCGAACTTCACTTTGCGTAGCTTCGCGAAGTGCTACTTCGCGAACTACGCCCACTCTTAGGACTTATTATCTGATTAATTTTGATTCATTATCCTTACCACTAAGCAATTGTTTGATCCGACAGAACACATTGTAGCAATTATCGTATATACCCAGGTTCTGAGGAATACAGGGTTACCCCATTACAGTTAATGGTTCGCAGAGCATGAGCATGGCTCACATCTCTGGTGCTCCTATGTGCTTCAATTACAAGGACTTCAGGCTTTCAGGCAGATATTCTCTGGTAGAGGTAGTTGATAACCAGTTTGATTGACCATTGAGAGCGAATTTAGTAGTGGTGCTGGCCAAGGATACCATTTCCTGAATTTGTGTTTCCTTCATCTTGCTCAGTTACACTGGCCTGTGGCTAAACATTCCTGACACTTCCCGCTCAGCATACATGATTAACCGAGCTCCAAGAAATATGCTCAGACTTCCATTACAGCAATGAGTGGGTGAGCACCTGGGGGCTCTGGGTCCCTGTTGATCCTGTATGCCCCGGCTACTCGGGCTTCAGTCTGTCAGAGCGTGATAACCTAGAATCTCAGCATGTGTCACACAGGTGCAACTTGGAGAGGAGTAGATGTCTCATACTATTAGTCTAGGGATAGCATGAATCCTGTCACAGGCAGATGTATCTAAGGCACTGAAAGAGCACCACAGATCTGGTTGCGGCCATGGAACCTTTTTCCCGCTCACTACCCTAAATCTGAATCAACATTAAAATGCTTATGTTCCACTGAATCGGGGGACATGGGGTCTGGAAATGTTGGCTGATGGATAGCCAGATTCCCCTCTGCCTCCTTCTGAAGTCCCAAAGTAAGTGGGCTTCATCACTCCTTAGTCCAGTTATCGTTAGGAACCCACAGATCGTCTGTCTAAAGAAGGAGAGGCAGAATCTCTTTTTTTTTCTTTTTTCGCTCCCTCAGTTGTGGCTGGAGAACATGGATTGTTGCCAAGAGTCCAAAATTGGAAAAATCGTAAAGACTTTTGACTAGTGCACATCAGGTCTTTCTAATTTCCTGTAGAAAGGAAACATGAATTACATTATTAAATTGGTGGTAATAACCTCTCGTTCTACAGACAGGCATTGAATTAGATCTTTGTTGTTGCTCATTAATGTTTCAGGAACCTTTGCATCACTTAGTATTTTGGGACCAGCTTACCCGTTCTTATTCTCAAAATAACTTGTCAAGCTTGGTGGCTGATATCCAGCTCACCAAACATTGTGCTTGTGACTAATAAATACATGCCCTGATGATGACCCCAAAATGACATAAGGGTCAACACGTTGTTAACTATTATGACTGCTTAGGCCAGGAAACACATTAATTGGTTTAGGTTTGGTGGCTTTTGTGTCTGGAGCTTGTCAGCTCCTGCTGACATATTCGGTACAGTAAGCTGGTCCAACTCTGTTTTTGTAGACTTGGCCACTAACATTTATAGTTAGTGTCTGTTTTCTACATGTGATGAAAAATCACATTTATCTTCTTTTTCAAATAAACTACATTGTGTCTGCTGTGAATTTTTTTCGTTAATTGGATTTGGGAAATATAGAAAGTCTCTCAAAAAGTTTTTTTCTGACTCATTAATGTTGTTTGTTTATTACTTCAATGAAACATTGTTGCTTTTTGTATCCACGTACATAAGACATATCTTTTTGTCATTACCTAATACTGGTGCACACCCAAGTAAGACTAACCCAGAAGTCTTTATGATGAAACAGATGAGTGCGGTCTGCCTGTTTGCATGATTTGTAGCAACTAAGGGCCATTTTGATGGCCCGTTTTGCGTTGCTTTTTCACCACGTAGAATGGTACAAGAGCGATGTAAGCCTTAAGTCAGATTTTTGAAGCCACACAGAGTGACTTTGCATGACTTTGAGTGGCTCCAAAAAAATACAGTAACGCAACGCAGCGCAAATTGCTATATTACGTTACTCTGTCCTCGGTAGATTTTGCATGGGCATCGCATGGGTGTTTCTACGTAACTCCAATAGTTTTTTATGCATTCCCAGATTTACAAGACCATGTAAACCTGGGAATGCGCAAAAACAATACGCCACCTTAGGAGAGGCGTGATGAGGAGAAACATCTTTGTTTCTCCTTGTGTTTCCTCTTTCTCTGTGTGCTGCATTATGTAGCATGCATAGAAAGAGGAAAAAGCCTCTTTGGCTTGTTTTTGTGCAGGAAGGTGCCCAGGCGCCAGCGCAAGGGAAAAGGACAGGAATACGCCAAATTGGCTAAAGACTGCACATTCCTGCCCTTTCCCTGTGGAGCGGGGAAGCACCGCAAAGTTACTTGCTGCGCTGCCCTACGCCACTTAAGTCATAAATTTACCCCTAAATGTGTACATAAGTTGTGTAATTTAATTCCATAGACTAATCAGATGACAATTCTGAAGGAAGTTTCTTTAAATACCAAGGGGATTGTGGAATCTCATTAGACATCAATCAAAGTAGGGAATGTCATTGAAGTGGTCAAAAAAAAGTTTTCTTGCAGTTTTATATAGAGCGAACTTGTCCCAAATCAGGTATCAGAGCACTTTACATAGCACAAGTTGCATTACATGAGGACACATTCATTTTTGTTAGGCACCAGAGATTAAGTGATTTACCCAGAATCACAGGATGTTCAGTGTCATTACCGAGACTCAAACCCAGTTCTCCAGATTCAAAGTCAACCGCCCTAGCCATTAGGCCAACTCCTTTCCTAAAGTTAAGCAGCTTTTAGGAAGCGAGAACTTCATTGATCTATTAAAACTCCTACCACATAAATTAATGCCATTAACAAATGGATTCAATACATCATCACTGCTCAAAAAAAAGCATGTACAAGTAAAAGAAATATGAACTTAATTGCAAATAGCTCTGGAAAGCCGACAGCAGAGGGGGATTTACAGCATGACATATTAGTATCAAAAACTTCTAAGGTCGCTCACTTTTTGATTTCAGTAAAGGAGACATTAAACCAAGCAAGCCTCATTACTCTTACTTTAGCTTTAAAGTCAAAAGATCTACAAATGTTGATACCGATGCAAATAAGTAACCATAGGGTTGATAAACTAGAAAAAAAGCATAGCCCTACTTATACATCCTCGGTGCTAATAGAGCATGGTGTAGGCTTCCAACCATATGTGAGCAAAAGAAGATAATAAAAAAGTAAGCTAAGCTAATAAAAATGTATTAAGAGTAAATTTGTAATAATCAAAAGCTAAATATGCAAAAATTAACATGCAATTTAAGAGAAAATGACATGCATTTTAAATGTGCAAGCTACACTAAACAACCATAGCTATTAGTATAGCCCACTGAAATGCTTAAATGCAATTTTCATTTAGCGAGAAGTGAACTCGATTTTGCTGAAATACGCACAATGCCATTTAGAAGCTTGACCTTAATGTGACATACTTAGAAATGTTTGTCATAACTACAAAATGTTCAGTTTAAAGAAAACCATGTTATTTCACTAAGCAACATATTGTTTGTAATGATTAAACTTCATTTTCTCACCATATTTCATATAATGCTTGACTAGAATAGTTGCACATTTTAAAACATTATTTATTGTTCGACTTAATTAAATGCATTACTAAACAGTATTTTGCAAGTTGATGTTTCTCTTCTTTAGCAAAGTTCATTGTGTATGCAATGAAACATTAAAATTCAAAGGTTAAACTGTATTTGATGCCTATTAGAACATAGATTTATGAATGAATGACACAGAAGATGTCTGCAACAAACTTTGTGATAAAACTTTGCAAGCTGCGTGTTATGTTGAACTTGCTCTCAGACGAATGCTGTTACCCAATTGGATCCGAGCAGGAGAGACCAACTATAGATTTTGCAACATTATTTTTGCTTTTTATATCAGTGTGTGTTCCTAGTTAGATGCAATGCCAATATTTTGCGGACTTTATCCTGCTCACTTTATTCCTGATCATTCTCATAGAGACTTTGAGGTTTGACTTTTCACAGATTGATACTTCAACTGTATGATTGATTGCTCGAATTATTGAGACTCGGCTGAGTTTCATGAACTACTCTTCATGGTAAGTTCTGCTGCTTCAATTTGATTTTTAAGCTGTATGTTCTCTGTATCTCACTCTTTTTCTTGAACATAAACTCTTCATGAGTTCTATTAACTTCAAATTTGATCCTGTTCTTTAGAATAGGGATTTCAGTCCATTATGGAACACGCTTTATGCATTATTTGATTGTTTGTTCTAACCATTCTTTTTCATGAGATTTCTGTAAACATACTCAATTTATTGACTAATTGGAATTAAAAAATAAAAGGATAGTTATTAATCTCTTAATAAGAAATAAAACTATTTCAAACTCTCATCATTAACTGATCATTAGAACTGGTATTGTGATTTCATTTATGATGATAAAATAGCACCTGGTTCAAAACATATTGGCAATGATCTGTCACCTGATGTGAGTTGTACTTAGAAGACAGCGTGGGAACTTGATGGTAGGAAATGTTTGAACCATATCATTTAAATTTTGCCCCATCACCACACTATCAAGATTGATAAACGAGAAAAAAAGCGTAGCCCTGCTTGCACATCCTCAGTGGTAATAGAGCTGTGTGAAGGCTTCCAACCATATGTGAGCAAAAGAAGACTATAAAAAAATAAGGAAACTCAATGAAAATCTATCAATCTCAAAACATTAAACTGTCACCATTACTAAACCAAATCTGACTCCATTAAAACTTAGCCTCTTTTTGAAAAGGACAAACAGAACCATAAGTAACAGAAAGAACCATTGAAGCAGAGTCTATATGCCAATGGCAAAAACTCCTTGGAATAAGATATAATTGATAACAGAATAGATTTGAGGCAATCTCAAACTACACATAAAACAGAGATATGATGAATGGAATTACAGCAGGTGTTGGGTGATGTGGCAGTGGCGTGGTAGGTTGAGGACTAGTCTGTTGGAGGCGTTCTGGATGTTCTGGAGTTTGCTGGTGAGGTTCTTGTTGATACCGACGTAGAGTACATTGCCGTACTCCAGTATGCTGCTGATGAGGGCGTTGGAGACGGTTTTCCTGTGTTTGAGGGAGATCCAGTTGAAGGTCTTACCTAGGAGGCAGAGGTTGTGGAAACAGGAGGAAGTGACAGCGTTGATTTGGCGATCCATTTTGAGTTCGGAGTCAAGAATGATTCCAAGGTTGTGTGCGTGGTCATGGGGTGGGCGGATTCCTGAGGGTGGGGGGCCACCAGGTGTCGTTCCATGTGTTCGGGTGCTGGCCCATGATAAGTACTTTGGTCTTGTCTGTGTTTAGTTTTAGGCAGCTTTTCTTCATCCACTTGGCGACTGCTTCCATTCCTTCCTGAAAGTTGTGTCTGGAGATGCTCGGTTCCTTGGGTGGTGAGAGGATGAGTTGGGTGTCATCTGCATACGATGCAATGTTGAGTCCGTGGGATCTGACGATGGGTGTGAGCGGTGCCATGTAGATGTTGAACAGGGTGGGGATGTTGGAGGATCACTGGGGGACTCCGCAGGTGGTCATAATGGGGTCCAAGAGGAAGGGCAGGAGTCTGACCCACTGCGTTCTGCCAGAGAGGAATGAGCAGATCCAGTTGAGGGCCTTGTTCAGGATCCCAGCCTCGTGGAGTCTACAGGCTAGGGTGTGGTGTGAGACTGTGTCGAAGGCTGCAGAAAGGTCCAGGAGGATGAGGGCCACAGTCTCTCCTCTGTCGAGGGAGCAGATGTCATCTGTCGTGGTGCGAAGGGCGGTTTCAGTGCTGTGGTTTTTCTTGAAGCCTGATTGGGAGGAGTCTAGGATGATGTTTTCTTCTATAAAGGAGGCGAGCTGGCTGTTGATGGCTTTTCCATGACTTTCGCTGGGTACGGGAGTAAGGAAATCGGTCTGAAGTTCTTGAGGTCGGTGGCGTCAGCTGAGGCTTTTTTCAGGAGAGGGTTCATGTGGACTTGTTTCCAGTCATCAGGGTAGGAGGCCGTCTCAAAGGAATAGTTGATGATTCATCGAAGCTCTTGAGCGAAGATGTCTGCGGCTCTGTGGTAGATGTGGTGGGGGCATGGGTCCGTGGAGACCCTGGAGTTGGTTGACTTCATAGTTTTCAGGGTGTCTTCAATGGTGAAGGTGGTCCAGCTGTCAAGTGTCGACTGTGTGGTGTGGGAAAAGGTGGGTGTAGGTTCCGGGTGTAGGTTGATGTTATCGAAGTTTTCATAGATGGTCTTGATTTTGAGGTGGAAGGTGTCGCCGTCCAAGTGTCCTCAGAGTCGCACGATGCTGTAAGGGGTCCACCTCCCGATAACCCCTTGGTCTGATAGATATAGAACAGACACAGAAGGGTGATCAGGCGAGGGAAGGAAAGGAAGGGGACAGCAGGGAGGGAGATCTGAAAGAGAAAGAACAACATTCAATGGTTACATCACTCCCTCGCTCTCTATCCCCCGTTCTTCCCTGACTCTCTCCCCCTTTTACCTGTAAAAGAAAGAATGCACTCGGGGAACAGGAGACTGGAAGGACCTGATCGCAAGGCAACTGGAACCCTACAGACAAGATACTAATCAGCAGAGGTCATAGTATACTAGCACCCCTCGTATATCCCCTCAGCTACAGGACCTGCCATGAGTTCTGGATTCTTCTCTGTACAGGGGGGAAGGACGTATGCCAGCAGTCACTTTCCACCCCTGTATGGAGTACAAACGAACACACATAAAATGCAGCAGGGCACGTGAACAGGATACTTCTCCTGGTCGCCCTACAGGTTTTCAAGACGAACCTCTGTCACACTGTTATAATACCTTCTGGCAGTGTTTACGATCTACAGAGACGAAACCATACGTTCCCTGATGCGACCATACTCCAATGTATGGTACGCCAACAACACCACCGCGAGTATATCGCACTCGGAAAGTTAAAGCAGCCCTCCGCCCTATTATATGTCAAGAGGCGGATTTGGGCAGCTGAGAGCAATGACCGGAACGAACACCGTACCTCGGTGTTTGCGACCCCGCACGCCTTAGCTCGGCATCCAACGGGGCCACGGAAATTAGGGCAGGGACAAACAAGGCTTTGCTTCGCCTTGCTATGAGTGCTGGACTTAACCAACCCTGTTCAACGGAACTTGCGACCCCGCACGCCTCAACGCGGCATCCAACGGGGCCACTGTACTTGGTCACTGAATGTCAAGGCGAACCTCGCCTTGGTACAACAGAGAAACAAACGAACACCGAACGACAGAAGTCAGAAAAGAACAACAGTTTTGGTGCAGAGCACCCCTACCTGAACGCTGTTCTCCGCTCGTACTTCCTGACCTGGATTCAAAATAACCGGCACCTGACTGAAGCCGGATGTTTCTTTTTCTTCGCCTGAGCGTCCAGCGTGCTGACGTCATGCGCGTCAGCACGCATTGCCCCATGGGAATGGTAGTTCCCGTCATGTCCGCCGACCGCGGTTGGTTGCCGCTCGGAATGGCAGTGCTCTCTTGCGCAACTTGTGGGCCACAACAGAAGGAGGCGCTGAGTCTGCCGCAGAGGTCCTGGGAGGGGGGATGTCTGTTGTCTCACTGCTGGGTTGGGCGAACTCTTTGATGATTCCGAAGAGTTCCTTGCTGTTGTGTGCGTGGGGGAAGATTCTGTCCTGGAGTGCTTTCTTCCTTGATTGTCTAATGACCTTGTGGTGGGTGGTGGTGGCTGCTTTGAAGTTGCCAAGATCTGCTGTGGTTTTTGAGTTTCTCCATAACTTTGAGGCATCTGCAGGTTTGTCTAGTTTCTCGGAGTTCGGGTGAGAACCAGCTGGTTCTCTTGGCGTGTGGGTTGGAAGTTTTCTTGAGTGTCAAGAATTCCTGTCATGCGAGGGGAGGAAAACGGTAACCAGCGAAAACGGACTACATCTCCCAGGATGCTTAGCGGTTGAGAGGTTATGTAAACAGGAGAGCTGTTACATAACTCAAGGAAAACACGCCCTTATGTAAACAGGAGAGCTGTTACATAACTCAAGGAAAACACGCCCTTATGTAAACAGGAGAGCTGTTACATAACTCAAGGAAAACACGCCCTATAAAGGGAGGAACCGGGAGGTACAACGCTGTCGGATATTGTGTTTACACCGACGTACCTGCTTAGTGAAGAGCAGTGTTCCGGAGTGGTGCTCCAGTAAGGCAAGAACGGAGGTAGGTCGAGTCGTTACTCCCTGGGCCGTGTCTTGCCCCATCGTCACCTGTGAAGGACCCGGAAGCTCTACCGGATAACCATTGAGCTTCGCTTTTTGACTCGGCTGAGTCAAAGCGCAGTGGCGCTTTTGCTGGTTGGAGTCGTAACTCCCAGCCCGACCAGAGATACAGGGACTGCCAGCTGTAACGTACACCAGGAGGTGTTTGCCGCGTTACAGACTCGGAAGTCCACGGGATCGATCGAGCGGCTGCTCTCGGTTCAGTCTTCTTTGCTTGTGATTGGGGTATCGGTGACGCATCACCAGGAGGTGACTCCGCGTCCCGGTGCAGTCTGAGAAAGAGGTTGAGCGGCTGCTCCCTTCAGGTAGAGACCCCGGCTGGGTGTTTCCCTGACTCCTCGATTCTCCCCAACACTCTTCGTGCCCCTCACAGCCTACCGATTGGCATTGTCGGCCATTTCATTTCTGCCCTCTGTTGGCATACGCCGGGATCGCGTATATGCAGAGGACGGTTAGGACCATCCGTGCTGTGGGCTGGTAACGTACTTAGCCTGGAGGATTCCAGTGACTATAACCTTTGTTTATTCCTTGTATTATTTTTGCCTTCATTAAAATAACTAAACCTTCACAAGTGGTTGCGTTCTCATTATCGTGTCTGTTAAACGATCCTGAGACGTTCAGGGCGTTACAAAATATCCGACCTTAATAAACACTAACTGTCTCCCGGTCGATAACAGACATGGCAACACTTGATGATGTGCTGGCTGCTTTAGCGACCGTGCAAATTGAATTGGCTGCCTCCAGGCAAGAAACAGCCGATGTAAAAGCCAGACTGGATGCTATCCATTTGGACCCGCTCACGCCCAGCACCTCCCTCACGAACCAGACCCCTGCGGTAGTAGTGGAAATGCCGGTAGCCGTCCCCTTGGCAACACCAGAGAGGTACAGTGGGGATCCTAACACGGTGCAGGTATTCCTCACACAAGTGGCGCTACATTTATCGTGCAAACCAAGGGCGTTCCCCACGAGTCAGGCTCGTGTGGCTTTCCTTATATCCTATTTGGCTGGAAACGCGGCACAATGGGCCGTACCTCTGGTGAGCAGGGACGACCCCATCTTATGTGATTGGGGTGCTTTTCGCGAGGAATTCCTGAAGGTCTTCGACAGAAGGGCTGACTCGTACATGGCGGACCGTGAAATGCTTGAGTTGAGACAGGGATCCAACGACCTGGTGCAGTATCTCAACGCGTTCCGAAGGCTGGTTGCGGAAACCAAGTGGCCTGTTGCTAAACAGACGGCGCTCTTCCATCACGGGCTGTGCGAGGAGCTCAAGGACGCCGTGGCTCATATTGACCCACAACCCAAGACATGTGAGGGCCTTATCAACCTGGTATTACGGCTGGAACATAGGCTAAGTGAAAGAAAGGGGGATCATGGGAGAAAAGGAAAATCCCTTCCATCCTATGTGACAGTGGGAAGTCCTGAAACTGCCACCGCATCCAAGGGAGAACCCATGGACATCGGCGCAATACGAGCGAGCCTCACAGCCACGGAGAAAGAGTCACGCCGTAAACAAGGATTGTGCCTATATTGTGGCAAAAAAGGCCACTACGTACGTGAATGCCCTGCCAAACCGAAGACGTCACGTTATCGGGCCAACCGGTCGGTAACAGCCGTGGTGGACGTACCGGCGGAAAACTAGAGGACTCCCAGACCAAAGAAGGGGCATCTCGGAGTCACTCATCCATCCCTTCACTTTCCAACTCGGTCACTAAGGGACAACGACACCTGTTTCTCACGGTGCACGTGGGAGTGCATGACCAGTGGATACCCGTTGTGGCCATGGTGGATTCAGGGGCCACTGGCATGTTTATGGACCACAACGAGGCATGCAGGCTAGGGCTAGTGCTTCTTCCCAAAGCTGTACCCGAAGACGTCTATGCTGTAGACGGAAGGCGATTGGTGACGGGGCCCATCGGGCAGCACACGGGGGTCCTTCCGATGAGATGTGGGAGGAACCATTTGGAACAAATCGATTTTAACATCATCCGAGCGCCCCAATATGGCGTCATATTGGGATTGCCGTGGCTACAGAAACACAACCCCTCTGTGGATTGGCCAACACATCGCATCGAACTGACGTCACCGTATTGCATGCTGCATTGTGGAATAAGAACGGAATCCCTTGACGCAGATGAGAGCGGGAGTCAGACGGTGGCTACAGCGGCAGAAAAAGATGTGGCTCTCCCCCAGGCTTATCACAGTTTTGAGGATGTATTTGATGAGGTGAAGGCGGAAGTGCTACCACCACATAGACAGTTTGACTGCCAGATCGACCTGGTGCCAGGGGCCAGCGTTCCCAGCGGCAGGCTGTATGCCCTGACGGAGCCTGAAAACGTGCATCTCCGGGGGTACCTGGATAAACTCCTCAAGCTAGGATTCATCCGCCCGTCCAAGTCTCCGGCCGCCTCGCCACTCTTCTTCATCCCGAAGGCTAATGGGGAGCTGAGAGCCTGTGTGGACTTTAGGGCATTGAATGCGATAACCGTAAAGAATCGGTACCCCTTGCCTCTCATCAGTGTACTTCTGGAACAGGTCAAGAAAGCTGGTATCTACACCAAGTTGGATTTGAAAGGGGCATACCATCTGGTGCGCATGAGGGACGGAGACGAGTGGAAGACCGCCTTTAAGACCAGGTTCGGCCTTTTTGAGTACCTCGTCATGCCGTTCGGTCTGTGCAACGCCCCGGCAGCCTTTCAGTACTTTTTGAATGAGGTATTCAGAGAGGAGTTGGATATCTACGTGGTCGTATATATCGACGACATCCTCATCTATTCGTCCAGTGTGGAGGAGCACGTACACCACGTCAAAGCTGTGCTCCAAAAGCTGAGGGAAAACATGCTGTTTTGTAAACTCAGCAAGTGTGACTTCCACGTCACATCCGTGGAATTCCTCGGAGTGATGCTGAGTCCAGAGGGACAGGAGATGGCAGAACGAAAGATCAAGGCGGTGAAAGAATGGCCGGTGCCCCAAAGCGTGAAGGACGTCCAAAGTTTCATTGGCTTCGCCAACTTTTACAGGCGGTTTATAGATGGATTTTCAGGATTGGTGGCCCCAATCACACAGCTACTGAGGAAGTCCAAGGAGTTTGTCTGGTCCCCTGAAGCGAACACAGCCTTTGAGGCCCTGAAAAGCGCCTTTGGTAAGGCGCCGGTGTTGGCTCACCCCGATCCGGATCTCCCCTACGTGGTGGAAGCGGACGCATCGGATGTGGCGCTGGGGGCTATCTTGTCCCAACGCAACCACGACACAGGGGTGCTTCATCCCGTTGCGTACATGTCCCGCAAACTCAACGACGCCGAACGCAACTACCATATTGCGGAGAAGGAGCTTCTCGCAATCAAGGACGCCTTCACCGAATGGAGGCATTGGTTGATGGGGGCAAGACATGTGGTATCGGTGTACACGGACCATCGGAACCTACAGTTCATGACGGCCACAAGACACCTTTCTCCCAGACAGCTGCGGTGGATGATCTTCTTTGCGGGGTTCAACTTCCGCATCACATATCGGCCGGGGACGGAAAACCGGAAGGCGGACGCCCTGTCCCGTCAATCTGCAGTTAAGGAACCATTGCCTGCGACCGAGCATTCCATCATTTCCCCGAGGATGGTATTGGGGGTTATCCAACCGGATACTTTCCTGAGGGGAATAAAGAGAGGGATCAGGTCATTCGCATGGCGGAGGTGGCTCCTCAGTCACAGAGAATGGCAGCTGAAGGACGGGATACCCCTGAAGGGCAGGTGCCTATTGATACCCACGCCTAGGCTAAGGAAACAAGCATTCATCTGGTGCCATGACTCTCCATGCGCAGGTCATTTGGGCTTTGAAAAAACGGTGGCTAGCATGGGACGGCATTTCTGGTGGCCAACCATGAGAGTGGATGTTAGGAGGTGGGGACAGGAGTGTCCTACGTGTGCTACCATGAAGGCCGACCATGGCTGAACCCAAGGGCTCTTACATCCACTTCCGACCCCGGATAGACCATGGGATAGCATATCTCTGGACTTCGTGGTGGGCCTACCGGTAGACCAGGGGATGACGGCAATACTGGTGGTGGTGGATTACTTGACGAAAATGGGGCACCTCATCCCCTGCAAGAGAGTCCCTACGGCCGGGGAATTGGCGTCACTACTCCTAAAGAATGTGGTACGACTGCATGGATTACCTGGGGTGATCGTGTCGGACCGGGGGTCGCAGTTTACTGCGCAATTCTGGAAGACTTGGTGCACTGCGCTGCATGTTAAGACCGCCCTGTCCACCAGCTACCACCCTCAAACGGACGGCCAAACCGAGCGCCTGAACCAAACGCTCAAACAGTATCTGCGATGTTTTGTGGACCAGGGCAGGGAAGAATGGGTCGACTTGCTATGGGTTGCAGAGATAGCCTATAACAACGCCACTCACAGCTCCACACAGTCATCTCCGTTCTATAGCAACTATGGCCAACATCCCAGGTTCTTGCCATTTCTACATCCGTTCAGAGAGGACAGGATTCCCGCCACAGCGGACAGGGTGGCACACATAAAAGACACGTTGATGCGCTCAAGGGCTGTCCTAATAGAGGCCAAGAGAAGATACAAGGCTGCGGCAGACAGGAAGAGAAGGCCCGGGCCACTGTACCGCACTGGAGACTACGTCTGGATATCCACAAGAAACATGAGGTTTCGAAAGAACAGTGTGTTCCATCCCAAGTACATGGGCCCCTATCGAATTACCAAGTGTATGGGTCCCGTGAACGTGAAGGTGTGCTTGCCCCAGTCATTGCGGATACACCCTGTCTTTCATGTATCATTGCTCAAACCAGCACCCTCCAAGCCGTCTGGGACACCCAGGCCGGTATGCGTGGAGTCGGAGGTGGAGTATGAAGTGTCGGGCATACGGGCGTCCAAATGGCGCAGGGGGAAGCTGTGGTACCTGGTTGCGTGGAAAGGCTATGGCCCGGAGGAGCAGTCATGGGAACCGGCTGAAGGGGTTCATGCTCCGCGCTTGGTCTCCTTGTTCCATCGGCGTTTTCCTGCCAGCGCTGGACCCGTGGGGAGCCGCTGAGAGGGAGGATGTACTGTCAAGAATTCCTGTCATGCGAGGGGAGGAAAACGGTAACCAGCGAAAACGGACTACATCTCCCAGGATGCTTAGCGGTTGAGAGGTTATGTAAACAGGAGAGCTGTTACATAACTCAAGGAAAACACGCCCTTATGTAAACAGGAGAGCTGTTACATAACTCAAGGAAAACACGCCCTTATGTAAACAGGAGAGCTGTTACATAACTCAAGGAAAACACGCCCTATAAAGGGAGGAACCGGGAGGTACAACGCTGTCGGATATTGTGTTTACACCGACGTACCTGCTTAGTGAAGAGCAGTGTTCCGGAGTGGTGCTCCAGTAAGGCAAGAACGGAGGTAGGTCGAGTCGTTACTCCCTGGGCCGTGTCTTGCCCCATCGTCACCTGTGAAGGACCCGGAAGCTCTACCGGATAACCATTGAGCTTCGCTTTTTGACTCGGCTGAGTCAAAGCGCAGTGGCGCTTTTGCTGGTTGGAGTCGTAACTCCCAGCCCGACCAGAGATACAGGGACTGCCAGCTGTAACGTACACCAGGAGGTGTTTGCCGCGTTACAGACTCGGAAGTCCACGGGATCGATCGAGCGGCTGCTCTCGGTTCAGTCTTCTTTGCTTGTGATTGGGGTATCGGTGACGCATCACCAGGAGGTGACTCCGCGTCCCGGTGCAGTCTGAGAAAGAGGTTGAGCGGCTGCTCCCTTCAGGTAGAGACCCCGGCTGGGTGTTTCCCTGACTCCTCGATTCTCCCCAACACTCTTCGTGCCCCTCACAGCCTACCGATTGGCATTGTCGGCCATTTCATTTCTGCCCTCTGTTGGCATACGCCGGGATCGGCGTATATGCAGAGGACGGTTAGGACCATCCGTGCTGTGGGCTGGTAACGTACTTAGCCTGGAGGATTCCAGTGACTATAACCTTTGTTTATTCCTTGTATTATTTTTGCCTTCATTAAAATAACTAAACCTTCACAAGTGGTTGCGTTCTCATTATCGTGTCTGTTAAACGATCCTGAGACGTTCAGGGCGTTACATTGAGGGGGCGATGGTGTTGGTGCAGTCGGTGATCCAGTTGTGTATGGTGTGGGTGGCAGTGGTTGGGTCATCGTCCGTGGCAGTGGGATGGAGCTGTTGAGGGAGGCGGCGAGCTGGTCATCAGAGATCTTGTTCTAATTCCTGTGCTGGAGCTGGTGTAGACGTCTGGTCCTAATGGAATCCCAGTCGCAATTATGAAACTCGAATTGGAAGATTGGAGGTTGCTTTTGACACCTTTATTTAATTTTGCAAAACAAAATTAATGAAAACTCCATTCATTAAAAGGATCGATTCTTGAGCCTAAATATAAGAGAGGACCGAAAAATATTCCAAGCTGTTATCCTCTGGTAGCATTATTTGAAGCTGATGGGGAAAAAATGAAAAACCCCTTCTCTCCTTTCTGTTAAAATTGGCAGAAAACTTGAGAATAGTAATGTTTCATTAGACCGGGTTCAGGTCCAAATGCTCTGCTGTTGATAACAGTGCTGTATTATTTACATAAGGCACAAAATGGGGGTTTGTGGTTATGCCAGCTTTAGCATCCTCATTTTTTGCTTCTTCTGTCAGATGAACAAGCGGCTTAAGTGTGTCTTGAGGAACTGAACTGATATCGACGATTCTGACAGGTTGAGTGGGAAAGGTTGTCTTTTGGGCTATTAAATTTTCCTATCTCGTTTTACATGTCCATCTGTGAGGTTGCATCATGTTTTCTGGCCTCAGGTGCTAGGGCACAGAGCATCAGGGTAAATATGTGGTAAACCCACCTTATGTGTTCTCTAAAAGTGAAAGTATTTAAGACAATACTATGTCAATGGCATTCATGGCTTTTGAGATTATAAAACCTTGCAATGCCTCCAGGTTTGGTAAGATGCTCCCAGAAGACTGATTGGCTGGGATACTCTGAAAGATTGAATCATCTAAATGGGCGCCCCCCTCAGACACTCTGCTGCTTTCCACAAGTGGGGTAGCAGACTCGGCCTGAGACTCCCCGGTGTCATCAAGTATAAAAGTGGGATCATCAAAAATTCTAGCCTCCTTTATGCTCGCCCTCCCATATGCTGTGGAGCTCACTGGTACATCAGGCAGGGTGTAGTCCAGGAACATTAGAGAGCTAGTGCTCAGGTAGTCACTGCCTGGGCATTTGTATTCTCATTGGTCACACAGCGCTACAAGGCTTTGGATTTTTACACCATCCCGTAAATGGCATTGAGATGGTTTGGGAGAAGGAAGATCACTGATTTTACTGAGCTTTTTTGTAGACTCCACAGGCTCAATCGGTAGCAGGTCCACTGAAATTCATGGGTCATCGGCTTTGCCATGTGATCCTAGCTGAGTTTGTTCCTGTGCCTGGGCTTTTTGGTCAACTCAGTTGTCCTTGAACTCACAGGCAGCCCCTTTTGAGTAGCGTCATTCCCAACCCGGTCGATATACTGGTCTGGCTGCCTTTTAGGGTCACAGGGCTCTACACTGCTCTAATGGCCGGGATAGGTGCAAACTCCTTTTGGATCTTTTGGTAAGAGCTTGTTATTAGCTTTAAGGCGTGTCTACCCTTGTTACTGGCATTCAGGGAGGTAGTAAAGTGCGCCCCTGCAGATGCTTTGAGCGCAGATGCAGATTCAACCACAGGTTCAGGTGTGTTTGTGTTTTCCTTCCATGTGCTACCCTTTCCTTTTGGGTAAATTGCAAGTAATTTATTGTAAACTCTTAACAAGCATCTTGGACCACCTGTTTAGTTCGCCTGTTTGCTAATGTCATGACGCTGTAACTGTAGCACGAAGTTCTTAATACTGTGGGAAGTTGTCCTTCCTTTAAATTAGTTAACTGACTTTGACTGCTCGTTTCTTGTTCTCTTGCAATCATTCTTCCTCTGACCACTGACACAGAGGAGAGATTATATCCTCCTGGTCCTCGCATTGGTCTCACACAAGGAGTTGATACTGAACAAAACTACAAAATAGATGGGTTGGAATGGAGGAAAAGGCAATGTATTTAACACATTGGCCACTTGTGGCAGACAAGCATAGGTTGGTGAGTTGAGGAGTGGGAGCACACCTCTGACCGCAAGCTACACCCAATCCTAGTCTGAGTGCTTCTGCGACGAGGGTGCTCAACTTAGTTTAGTGGCTCTTCTACCAGTGCTTCCCCTACCGCCACTGCTACCATTGGTTTAAATGTACTTCCACTGGAACACTGGTCCACTGGCAGGGCGGGGTCCCATGACACTCAGCGTCTGGCCAGCTCAACTTTAGTATCTGGCTTGTGCTCAGGGGCTATACTGGTGGTCTTCCAACTGCTGCCTCCCTGCGGTACTGCGTCCTCTCAAGCCACACTCCGATACCCCAGCAAAATCATGGGCTTGATGGTTATCACATCTGACCAGGGCAGAGCGGAGGAGCAGTGAACTGCTGACATCGGGGACCAGCCCTGACCTCTCAGTCTCTCGCGCTTCCGCATCAGCATCTCAGTGTCTCTCAATGTCTCCAGCCCTTTTGCATCAGCATCTCAGCCACATGTACACATAAAAAACATTGTTTTCAAGTTTTATTGAGTATTCACATCGATTGATTACAGACAACAGCTCTGGTTTAAATTATCATCGTGGGGCATAGGCCCCATGTCACTACACTTAATAGTGGATTTGGTTAGCAGAACTTGGGTCCCTCATAAGCTGTCAGACAGGAGGGGCTTGATGCCCAAATGAAGAACTTATAATGGGCTAAAATAATGATGCTTCTTGTCTCCCCTCCTTTTTTCGCTTTATTTGGCTGATTTGTTAGAAGCTTTGAAACACAGTGATGGTAACACACCCAAGATAACCAATTCACATCACACTTGGCATATGCTGATGTTCTAGTTATAGTCTCGTCTGTCTGGAGTGGCCTACAAAATCAATTGAATTGACTGCATCTTTTTAACACCTAAAATAAATTGCAGATAAATTATGAAAAACTAAGATAATGCACTTTGGCAGTACTAATTCCAAGTTTAACAGG
Organism: Triturus cristatus; assembly: GCF_964204655.1. Taxonomy (NCBI): domain Eukaryota; kingdom Metazoa; phylum Chordata; class Amphibia; order Caudata; family Salamandridae; genus Triturus; species Triturus cristatus. The sequence goes on from NC_140593.1 coordinate 464,559,231, forward strand.
GTCATTGGCAACACAAGCATGGAACAAGTGCGAAATTACACCAATTTCGGAACAGTGGTAGATATGAACTTAGGGTTGTATTTACGAGCAGGTTTGCATCGCCTTTGCACCACGATACATGGTGCAAGAGTGATGTAAACCTTAAGTTAGGTTTATGAAGTCATGCAAGGTCACTTTGTGTGGCCCTGAGTGGCTCCATAAATCTACAGTAAGGCAACTCAGCGCAAATCACTACGTTGTTTTACTCTGCCCTGGAAGGCGTTCAAGGACATTGTTTGGGTGTTCCCATGCAACTCCCACAGATGTTGACGCATCCCCAGATTTACAAGAACTTCTAAACCTGGGGATGCTGCAAATTCTTACACCTTCCCAGAGGAGGCGTAATGAGAGGAAATATCTATATTTCTCATTGTTTCTTCCTCTTTCTATGTCTGCATTCTACAGCACACATAGGAAGAGGAATACGCCTCCCAGGACTGTTTTTGTGCAGGAAGGTGTCCCTTGATGCAAGGGTGCCTACACTGGTGCTAGGCTGCCAAGATGGTGCCAGAGCAAGGGAACAAACAGGAATGTGCCATATTGCCTTAAATATGGTGCACTCCTGTATTTTCCCTGTCACGCAGTGTAGTACAGAAAGGTGACTTGCAGCTCCGCACTTTGTGACTTAGCCATAAATATGGCCCTTAAACTGGAACATTAAACACTATATGCTACTCGTACAATTAAAAGTTTTGCAATAACATATAGAGGAGTGATGGAAAGACCACCATTAACAGTGGCAAAAAAAATTCTCTCACAAGTCACGATTGTTTGATAAATTGGAGAAACTATTTCAGAAATCTATACGGACTCTATTGAATTTAAGAGCATTATCTCCTCAATGCCTCTTAAGACTATAACCTGGGCTTTAAATATCTAACAGCAATACCCTGCATTAATCAAATAAACTACTTTGTAGACTGCTTCTCTACTAACGATAATACTTTTAGATCAAAACATAAAGAGGAATGGGCGCATACAATATATCTCTTCCCGTGTCCAAAGTTTATAACTAACCTATCACTTTTATCATTTATGATCTCCTTCCTCAGTTCCTTGATTTCACAAAAACTCCTTCCTCGTCCCCGTTCCTCCCCTCCCCTCCGTTCCATTCCCTTCCCTTTCCTTCCCTCATTTTATTCCTCCGTTCCTCTATTTCACTAAACCCTCCCTGTCTCTCTTCCTTCCTCCCTCCCTTACCTTTTTCTCGTTCTGCTTCCACAACATTTTTTAACACATCATTTTAACTGTGTAAATTGGAAACGTGCTTTCTATACCAATGAATAAGCTATACCAACAAAATTATATTTAATGGTTAAAGTGTATTTTAATCGCCTTTTGGCGTACTTCTTGACAAACTTAAATTAAGAAAGAACGAAATACCAGTTACAAATTAACTGCGATGCCGGGTTCTTGTGCCTGCATTTTTAATCGTTGTTGAATTAATCAACAGTGAAGCCCTTTTTAATTTTCCATGCCAAGTCTATGAAGTCTGCTCTTAATAAAAATGATCATAAAATTACTCACCCATTAAAAATATGTTCTCCAAAGCAGGTCAGAGTAACCTTTCTGCCAGTTATCTTTATAAAAATAATTAGTCAACTCGTAATGAACAAATTATTGAAGTTTAATAATGCATGCTAAGCTCTAATTGCCAGCACATAACTTTGAGACAAATGTACCTCTCAGTAATTCCTAAAGTTACTTATAACTGGGAAATATGCAACAAAAAGAAAGAGGTATAAAAAGAAAACTGTCAGAAAAAGTTAAAATATTTCTGTAGAAAAATGTATTTCAAATTCATCTGATCGATTCTCATCAAGGGATAGAAAAAACAATCATAAAATGAGCAAATAGAGAAAACTTTACAATGTTTAACCCCTAAGTGCTGACGCTTTTTAACCCTGCCCCTACCAGTGCTGAGCCATGTTTTTATAATTGGGGCAGTTCACGCTTACGCCTTCATATCTCTTTTTAATACAACGGATATACAGGCCATATGTTAGGGATTTGAAAGGTGCACAAGGTTTGTGGATTTCCCTTGGTGAAACTGAGAAAAATTGTAAGAGTGTGGCCTGCAAGAATGTATGTGTGTTTCTTCTACGAATTACATCACCTCTTCTAGCTTTCAGCAGTAAGCAGTTGTAAAAACCTTCTTTATTTATTTTATGAGTTTTTTATAGACCCGGAGGTATCAGAGCGCTGTACATGAGGATCAGAGTCACAGGTTACAAGTTACATTTGTTCCAAGAGCAAAATCAAACATAGGATAAAAAGCAAAGTTACGGAACTTCGTCAACTTCTTTGCCAACAGTGGTAATTAGTTTTCATATTTTTGTGGATTCTATCTTGTTGCAGGTTTTGGTGGAAACAGGTGTGAAACTCGTGGGTGAACCAGAAATGATATACATTTATGAAAAGTAGAACAAAATCTGAATTCGAAAATTGGTAATTTTTGTATCTCACCTATGGTTTCCCAAAGAAACTAATCATTGTAATCAAAACTAAATGAAAGTAAGTAGGAAAGAGTAAAAATAGGCAACAATGGTTTATTCAGTAATCTTAGGCCAGATGGGCAAAAGTAATATATCTTTACGTCCATCAGACTCTTCTACCCACAGGGATATATAGTGTTTGTTGGTTGACCAAAAACATGCTGTAAGAGATTGGGTTACTGGTTTAGAGGGGTGGAAGCCCCACTCAAGCAACAACCACAATCCTTGTCAGGGCGTACTACATAAACACTAAATTGGCAGTTTGGCACAAAGCATTCAGGCTTAATTTAGAGGCAATGTGTAAAGTATTTATGCAGCACACGCGGTAATAAATTGGAAACACAACACAAAACAAGAAAATTCCCAAACCAATTTAGAAAGATAGGGTAAATGTTAATAATTAAATTGATACCAGAATGACAAAACTCCAATCAGTAGAACCGGAGATATATAATATCAAAGTTTTAGGTAAAAATAGCTCTTAGAAGGGCAACGCATCAACCGTGGATATCTGGTCGCACTGAACTGGGACAAAGTCATACGTTTGGGCCGGGTAAAGGCACCAGGTTAGATCAGTTGAGAATTGTACCTTATGTACTTGATGCAAGAATTTGTGTTGCGCTGCTTCGATTCCGATGAGGAGCTGCAAGAGTTTTTATGTGAAATCCTGCATCAAGATGCATTGGCCTGCATTGGTTCCGAACAGGCTGATGATCAGGAGATGTGATGCAAGGCCCTGCATTGAGTTGCATTGCACTGAGTCATTTCAGATGAGGCCGCCAAAAAGGAGCCGTGATGTGAGGTCCTGTGACAGGGTGCATTGTGCTACGTCGGTTCTGATGGAATCGACATTTAGGCAAGTAGGAGTACACTCTGATGCCAGCAAAGGGCCCTGCCCCAGAGAGACACCTCTTGGAGACGAGGAACTCATTGCAACAGAGTCCAGCAAGTCTTATTCAGGTCCAGTTGCAGGTCTAGGCAGTTCTAGTGCAGCAGGTAAGCTGGGCATTTGCAGGGAGGCCTCTGGAGCTTGTTCTGTCCCTGTAGCAAGGACAGGAGGTCAGTCATGTGACACTTGGAGTCACTCAGGTTAGCCTGGGATAAAGGGAGCTGGTCCAGTCTTCCTTCCCAGAGAACAAAGCAGTTCTGAAGCAGCAGGGCAGTCCTCTAGTGCCAGGCAGCCCTTCTTCTGTAATGTCAACAGGTCCAGGAGTGTCCTGACAAGTGGCTCCGGAGGTCCAATATTGATAACTACCAGTGTGGGGGTGTGTGTGAAGCAGAGTCCTTTGAATTGCAAGTGGAGCTGGATGCAACTCCTCCCAGTCATCCTGTCAGGATGGTCCAACCCGTCCACACCTAAGCCTCCCTGGTGTCACTGTCTGCAAGGAATACACAAACCCCAACCACAGAGCCTTTCACAGTCACATGACCCAGGACACTAGCAGAAGACACAAATGGTTAGGGGAACAAAATGCCAACTTTCTAAAAGTACACACAATAAATAGAAGGGGCAGCCAATTAACCCTGAGACCTGGGCAAGTCAATCAATAAAGTAAAACACTGGTCCTTTTGAGGGAAGCATAAGCCTCAACGTCCTCGGGAACTGAACACAACCTTCATTAGATTGGTTTGAACAAAAATCCTAACCAATTTATTTAATTAATTAAAGAGCATCAAGAGGAAAATCATCTTTAAGAACACATTGTGTCACAGTAAGGTGCTCCAAGAAAAGTGTTGCAGTGCCTGTGTAATTGTGTGGTTAGAGAGAGTGGTGTTTAAACTTCGCTCTAAATATTTTTCAATCACAGTTATGGACTCCAAATGTGAGGAATCGGCATAGGTGTATTATGAGCAAATCAAGTGCATTGAGCTTACCATCCAATCATGGGTACATTACTGCAAAGTGAACGCAAACTGTGAAACTAGCTCAACTTCAGTGAAATTTCCTTTAATGAGCAAATCAATTCCATAGTTAGAGTGAAACCTTACAACTGCTTCACCGATCGCATCCAACCTCTTTAGCCATGGACAGGAGGTACAGTCATTTCCAGTGTTGAATAATTTGTAAAAACGTAAGTGCCAGGGCCTGTGTGAGGAGGCCACTGTAGCTTGCACCACCCATTGCCCCTGATATTGTTGGAAATTACAGTACCAACAGAACTACTAACCATCACACTCCTACAAGTGTGACAATTCAGACTATTCCCTGCCCCTAAAGTTATAGTAATAGCATGGGCTGCAGGTATTAGTAATTTTTAATGTATATTGCATTAATAAACAACTGTTTGGCTCATCTGTAAATTAGACAAACAGCGCCTCCATGGGGCAGACTGTCTCAAGTGCTGGTGTTGATAATTAAGTGCCAGTGCTGAGCACTGGAAACCACCGGCTCAAATTAAGAACTGATTTACCCTTTTAATCAAATTTAACAAAATATCAATCATTCAAGATGAATTATGGTACTCTATCAAACTGGGTCAAATGTCATCATTACTGAATGAACCAGGGTCTGATTTTGAAAATCTCAACAATTTCTTGCTAGTCTTTAGCTTTTGGGCAACATTTATCAATGTGTGGCTTTAGAACTCAAACAGTATATTAAAGATAATGGCCTCCTGCACGAATTTTAATCTGGCTTGACATCGGGATTCATCAAAAAGACAGCTCTGATCCAAGTGGGAGATCATTGCCTTATGTTTCCTCAACACCGACAACTCACGTCTGCTGATGCATCAAGGTTAATCATTTAGCACTTATAAGCACCCTTAAATCAAATGGGCTGTGGTGTCAAGTTGTCAAACGGATTTACATCCTACCCTTCAAACTGCTCACAACAAGTAAAAATAGTCAACTCTATCGTTGGCTCAATGCATCTGTCACAAAGGGTCTCACAAGAATCTATTCTGTCACTTAAGTATTTTTTTTTAGCTTAAACCTTTCAATGAATGCCGATCCCAAGACTCTCTTACACTGCAAAAGCAAAGGGCCATTCGAAAGAGTGAATGCCTTTTTGGGATGGAGTGACAATGTTACTGTGTATTCTACCAGTCTTTCTGAAAGTTCTAAACTACAGTGCAATCTTCTGAGGGTAAACCAATTCGACCTCCAGGACATAAACCTAGACTGATCTTCAAAGATCAATGCTTCAATCACACTGATCAGTCATTTGGCTCGGACTTTGTCAATAATTTAGTTTTTAACATTTAGAAGTGAAATTGGCCTGAATGTCGTCCATTAATCAGATGGTGTACATAGGTTATGAATCCCTCGTTTCTTTACCCCTCATAAACTTCTTTAAAAAGCTGACCAAGGACATAGGAAAACATGTCATT